>NW_027071859.1:1476422-2076422 GCF_038088225.1 Cyrtonyx montezumae
TCTGCAACTGCACTCCTCAGGACTGACCAGGAAGAGGTGGGGATAGCGCAACCCCCATCCTGAACACGCACCATAAACCCAAATCCCTCCACCCGGTTTGGAGATCTACCTGAGCTTCAAGCTCTTCTCACAGCCTCATTGCACCAGAATGCCCCTCGCAATGCCAGTTGTTAGGTTTCAGAGTTAACAGCCTAGCAAGATGCACTCTCCTAGGAAACACGTTTGTTGATAGTTTTCACACTCAGGAAGAAAAGCAATGCTTAAGATCAGGTTTAGAAGGTGCCCGTTACCGCCTGCAGACGTGGAAATCTGCTTTTTGTGTTCGGTCAGAAAACTTAAACACTGTAGAAATCGAAGGGGACACAGCTGGAGGGCCAGGACTGGGTCCCACTGCATCCTAACTTTGCCCAACTGCCCCGTCATGAAAGTGAGCTGCACAGCTTAGAGGAGACAGCGGGAGGAAAAGAAGCGGAAAAGACCATTAACAAAAAAAGCCATTTTATTGAAAATGAAATTCAAACTTCAAATTAATATTACAATCATGAGAAAATGCCAAACAATTCAATTTACAGTTGCAACATACAATACAAATAGTCCCTTTGAAGTAAACTGATCCACAATCGTTGTCTGTGGCATAAAGCAGAGTGTGTTTGTACAATATGTGCACGAAAAGCAAACCTCCGGTGACAGCGTTGGAAAAAATAAAAAAATTAAAGCTTGTATTTACACAAAATGCTACAAATATTTTGTTCCGGCAGAAATTCAAGACTGGTAAAGCATATTTAACAGAAAAAAAAAAAAATGGAATGTCACTCATAACCTAAAACAAAAGTTACTGTAGAAGTATGGTTTTGGCTGATATACTTAGAAGTACTGCAATAAAAAAAAAAAAAGCAAAGTTATCTGTAAACATGGAAGTAAACAAACATCTAAAAAGTTCTCAGAAAAAAAAAATGTTAAAATGAAATGCATTATATTTAAAAACAACAAGAAATTTGGGGGTTCGGAGAATTGGGCTCCTTTGATCTCGTACTCATGGCTGGTCCAGGTTTGGTTATTGCTTTTGTTCATGGCTCGCTGGCAGTGGGCAGCAGCAGGCTCCCTGCAGCGCTCAGCATGGCTCTGCTAAGCCCCAAAGTGCACAAGTTCCCCAGCTTGTGATGGCACCTGGGAGCTCCTGTGGGGCCAACACGGCGCTAGGGAGGTGGGAGAAGCACGCTGGGGTCTGTCCCCACCCACTGGCACCGAGCACGTCACCCCCAGGAGAGGGGCAGGAGGATTCGATCCTCCGTTGGGCAGAAGGGCCATCGTGCCTGTTCTGCTGGGAGTTAATCTTTGGTAGGGTAAAGATGGAGGGTAACAAAGGCCATTTTTTGTCTTGACATCGATGGCCAGTGCCAAAGATTGCACTCGTTGAAGGGAAGGGCTGTCGTACCTCTGAGAGAATCCTTTCTGTTGATGCTAAGCACCTTGCAAAATAACCCCGTAAGATAACAGCGTAACACGCGTCTTTTTGGTCGGTTTTCTTTTTTTTTTTTTTTTTTTTTGGTCTGAAATCCTGAATCGAGAGCATTTCCAAGCGAACCTGGAAGTGTTTTCCAAAGGCTTCAATGTGCATTTCTGCATCGGCCCCCTCGGCTGCCGTCTGATGGCGGGAGAGGTTTTCCTGAGGCACCACGAGGTGTGGGGAGCACGGGGTCTCCGGAAAGTCAATGGGCTGGTGCTCCTCCATCCGCAGGTGCTTAGAAAATCCTCTCCTTCCCATCTGTTCAAGCAGGCAGACAGTGCCCACGTGGCAGCAGGAGCCGGGCGCAGGGGTCGGGATGTGCTCCTCAACCAGGTGGAGAAGGCGTTCTGTCCCTATGGGCCCGCCTCAAAAACCGCGGGGACTCGGGCAGAGTGCTGTCGGTTACTGAGCAAAACAGAAGTCTGGTCTGTGCTGGATTTATCCAGAAACAAAAACCAAGTGCTTGAATTTTACAACAAAGTCTTAAAAAAAAAAAAAAAAAAATCTGGGTTGCTGCCTGCAGCCACTCTAACAACATTTCAACACAAAAGCACCCTAAAAATTACTTAATATGCATACAGTAAACCTTAAAAAGCCCTTCTCAGCAATAACAAATAATGTACAAATATAGTACCTTTTATTAAATAGGAAACAGCTTGCACTGGCAGTACATCTTTTTCTCTTGCTTACTAAACAAAAACCAAAACTGAAATGTGTAACCAGACACTGGCTTTTTAAGTGCTGCTGAGACTAACAAACGTATTTTACAGTTACAAATAAATGGACAGTGGTATGCTTCAAGCTACCACAAACCAACAATAAATAGAATCAATTACAGCTTCCATCTTTGAAGGAAAACTATCAGAAAAAAAAAAAGTGTCTTACTTATACTTTAAGCATACTTGGTATACAACCTTTAGAAGGCAAAGACTTTTTTTTTAAGAGCATGTAATCACGCAAATTGGAGGAATGTGCTATGCTAATGATGACTCGTTTTAGTTTAACAGCTTTGCTATCAACTAACAGGGATGGTGTTGGTGTTGTCCTCGTGGCTCTGTGTGGCTATGCCCGCCGTGGATTTATTGCGATAACTGGAGGTAGCCCAAGTGCAGCCAAGGAGCATCGCCATGGCTGGCGGCCCCTGAGGAGGATGCTCAGCTCTGGAATCATTTAGGTTGGTGAAGACCTTAAAGGTCATCCATCCAACCATCGACCTGATCATAGGTTATGGCTGTGCTGAGGGCAGGGGGGGAAGAGAGTGCTGGGTCGCAGCCCTTTTGAAGGTCTAAGCCAACAACAGTCTTGGGCAGCCCCACCAAGCGAGGGGAAAATCAACCCCTGGTTGAGCAAAATGTGTGCACCTCCAATGGGCACTTAGGCAACAGACAGGTTAAATTCATTGTGCCTCTGTCAGTGCACCACGCTGGGGAGCCCAAGGGTGGACTTAAGGTGACTGTGTTCAGCATTGCATCTGAAGAGGGGAGTGTTGCTGAGCTTGTGCTTGTTTCTCTAATGAGGCAAAGTAAACCCAACATCTTTAGGAGTTCAGCATTTAATGCTAGTGCTCAGTGATTCCCGGCTGGGAAGCTTCTATCTCAACTCTGAACCTTTTTATTCCATATAAAAGGTTGAAATTTCAAGGGGAAGAAAAGGTTGTACCAATTCTACCTCATTCCCACTTCTGAGAAACCTAACAATTTGTTAGTTCTATAGTTCATGACTTTGATTTTTCTCTTGGGGGGAAAAAAAACAACAACAACCCACAACAAACTGTCAGAATTCAAATCACGCCGTCAGAATGCTTTAAATACCAATACTTTCAAATTCTGAAGTTCTGAGAAACATCCTGGGAGAGGAGGGTATCAGTGGAAGGGTAGAAAATATTTTATCCTTCCTACCAGTTTTCCAGTGCCTCCGCAACTGCTAATCAAAAAGGCAAGGTTGTGTTGAAGGCAGCCTGACAGCCAATAAAATATTTTAAACACAATACTTCCTTCATAAGTTACAGAAAAAGATCCTACGTCCAACGCCATTTGATGTGGATGCGTTTGGGTTGGTTTCATTCCTTTCATTTTTAAGTCACCTTGTAAAGCGGTTCACACTGGGACTACTTCTCAGAGCTGGGTCAAGTTTTGAGGTTCACACCATTGTAGAAATGTGAAAATTAAAATAAAAATAATAATTAAAAAAAAAGGCCAACAAAGAAACAAAACAAAGTAAAAAAATCCAAACCACTTTTAGAGACCGAAGTCGATATATCATTACATTAAGAAACGTTTAAAGGGTCCAAATGCATTAAATAATTATAAATATTCTTTTAAAGTTATAACGATGATTCATGTTCGCGAACAACCTCAAATTTTACACACTCATAATTTAAAAAAAAATATAAAAAAAGAACGCAGCTGAACACAAAATACTATGCATACCGATTTGGCTTTAGTAATAGATATTGCCATTTCCATATTTTGCATAAGCAATAACGTTTTGTTTTTAAACGTTTTGGTTTTCATTTTTGGTTTTTGGCTGATTGAAGGCAAGACGAATGGATACAAAAGCAAAAAGGAAACCCCGGGGCTGTCTAGCCTAACTTGAAGACTTCTTTAAGTACCCAAAAACTAAGCAAAAAAGGAGCGAACACAGGGAAGTTCCAACTGTTATCTGCAGCAAGGCTCGGCCAGAGTTTTGGGACAGCTATTTCCATCTGAATGTATCATAGTAAATTGGAAGCAACTTGATCTTTGCTTTCCTTCTTATGTGCACCAATACGAGCTAGTTGAATTGCACTAGGTGTGTGAGCAGGGTCCCGTACCTTGTATGTTTGCAACTGTATCTGGAGTTCATGATGAGTTTTTACAAACTGAAAGGGAATGCAGCCTTTGCCTTGCGTCACCGTGTCTGTCCTGATAGCTGGGGAGTCCGTTCTCTCCTCACTCGCAAAAGAACTCGCTATTTATTACAATGCTTGTGACAAGAAGTAAAAAATAAAAGGTGGGGGTGAGTTTTGTTGTGTGTGTACGGAAAGTACAGTTTAAATATCAAAGAAGGTAAAACGGTTCCAAGAAAAAAAAAAAACAAAAAGCAAAAAACAGCTTTGATCCACTTTGATCCACATAATCTGAAACATGGGTGGCGGTGTGTTGGTAACTCTTGTGTTATTTATGGCCATTATCATCCCATCTACACAGTTGCAAACGTTGGTAAAATCTATTCATTTATAATTTTTTTTGTTTGTTTTTTAGGAAAAAAAAAAAAAGGTAAAGGAAAAGCCAGGCACTTTGTAGTTTTTGTCGAACCGTTTGGGTTTTTGGCTCGCGGAGGTCGGGCCGGGCAGAAGCGATCTCAGTACGGCCTCCAAACGGACTCATCCATTCTGCCACTAGAATTCAAAACGGTTGGGGAGCTGCTGTGGCTGCCATCCGCCTCCACACCGTCACTCTGGTTGGGCAAGTTTGGGTTTAGCAGCGTGCTGCCGTTGGACGTGGTGGTGCACGGAGGAAGCATCCTGGAAGGGGAGCGGTCCCCTCCCGGCACCATGGGGAACTGGTACGATCCCGACGAAGTGCCATAGTAGAGATATGGAGTGCTGCTGGTCTGGAAAGGTCCACTTTGGTTTTGGGAGGAGCCGGGGTAGGGCGGTGGCAGGTAGGTGTGGTAGTGAGTGGTTGCGGACATACCCAGTGACATGCCTGAGGTGACGGGCGGTGTATAGGTAAAGGTGGCTGGATAGTGCATTCGTGGGTTGGAGAAGCGGCTCTCAGTGAGGGATGAAATGCTTGTGAACTGCCTGGGATCTGAAAATGGGCCCAGCTCGGAAGCACCTAAAAAATTATAACAAAAGATGGGGGAAAACAATTCCGTAAATACCATTTTTTGTACCAAGTGATGATAGAATTTTTTTTTTTTTTTAAAGATAACCCACTTTTCTTCTGGCCCCCAAAAGAACAGCAGACCATACCCAATAACACATTGCAAGGAACAGAGTCATACACCTCTCTTCTACATGCGCCAGGCCAGATTCGTCCCTGGTCTGACTCCACCGATGTCAATGGAGGAGTGGCATTGCCAACTCAAAGTGTGCCAAGGTCACAAGTCAATCCCCCCACCCCCCAAAAAGAAAAAACCATCTCAAAAATCAAGATCGGAAGAGGGCCAAAAATATAAATGCAGATTCGTGTTCGATTTGCTTTCTGCTTTCTGAGCTTTGAGGGCGCGCTTGGGTGACGTGCATCCAGCTCTTCACCGTGGCCTCGATGGAAATGAAAGCTGGGATTCCACCTCAGCACACTGCCCTAAAGTCACCTATGTAGGTGAGGATGCTCAGATGCTACGGCTGGGAAACAGTTATCTGCTGCATCTGGGGGACTTCAAACTGGGCCGGGCTGCTAGAATGATAGCAGAGATGCACATTTGCCTTTTCACTGCCATCCATGGAAAATTACAAGCCCAACACTGACTCTGCTACTGAAAGAAGCTGTTTTCCTATGAAGCCCGTGCAGTCTGCTTGAAAAAAGACCACACAGTTTAGGGCTACTGAATGGTAACGCTGTGAATCTGATTCTAACGCGAAACAGGGATGGGTAAACTCATTCTGCCTAATTCTGAATCCCACATCAAACGCCCGGAGTTTTGGAGCAGAACTGGGAAGCAAATGTTAGCAGCTTGGTGATCTGCTCGGGAGACCGCAGCGTGGACAGGAGGGAAAAGGGATGGTGGGAGATTGTCCTGACCGTCAGAGAAGAGGGGAAACAAAAAGGTTGTAAGGAAAGGGACAAAAGGGAACAGAAAAAGCCCAGAGGTATCAGCTTCAGCCAGTACACGGCAGGCAGTACGTGCGTGTGAGTGAGGGAGAGATGGAAAGAGAGGGGTGTAAAAAGAGAGGAAAAAAGTCACAGAATCAAACTGTTTCTCTCCACAGACACACCTACTGCTCTCCAATACTCGAGACCCAAGGGCTCACCCACCTCCTGCCGAACTGCCAATCTGATTTACTCAAAAGGAAAATGTGGGGTCTCCTAGGTGCCAAACTGATGAGCTGAACACCAAAACCCCCACGCAGCCTCTGTAGGAAAGCAGCAGAGCTCTTCCTTGTGGACACGAGGGGGAGTGGACCCGCAGGCACCATGCAGCCAAAGACTCAGGAACCCTGCCATCTCGTGTGGTGCACTTGAGATTTAAACCACCCTTCTCCCCTGCTCTCCCATCCCTTTTAGCCTATGCCTGCAGTTCAGTATCCTACCAGACAATGCCCCAGTGGCAGAGGGGAAAGCTCTGACAGAGCATGGATTCAGGCTGAGGACCAGAGTGTGACCCACTGAGATGGCAACCTGGGGGCCACAAGGTGCCAGGCGGGTCTTACACGGGCAGTAAAGGCCCAGTCCTCAGTCTGATGACAACGTGATTACTATTATCTTTATCTGGAAGCGAATCAGTGACCTACGGGTGCATGGGTCGGCCTCCATCATCACCCACAACAGTGTGGAATGTAATATAACTTGTACCTTCCCAGCAAACACTCTGCAGCTTGATGCAACTGCTCTCATTCCCAACTGCAAACAATACCCAGAGGCGATACCACCCAGATTCAAAGCTGTAATTTTGGAACTCAATCCTGTATATTGTGAACAGGTCTGATATGTATCTGGAAATATAAGGGTAGAACATAATTTCCCCAGCTGCTCAGAATACCGAGTTTCAATCTGCTACTGCTTACACTCTTTTTTTTTTCCTTCTTTTTAATTGTTATTGCAACTCTCCCAACATGAACAGAGTTGCTTTTATTTTACCCTGATAGAAGCTAAACAAGACTTCTACAATCAAAGGAGAAGTGGTATGAGTGCAAGGGTGTAGAGGAGCATTGGCATTTTTTGTTTCTTTGCAACTGATATCTGTACGTGTGTACATTTATAACAATAATGGGCTGCCCAGGGAGGTGGTGGGGTCACTGTCCCTGTGGGTGTCCAAGAAATGTGTAGATGTTGCACTGAGGGATGTGGTTTGGTGGGAGCTATTGGTGGTGGGTGCACGGTTGGACTGGATGACCTTGGAGGTCTTTTCCAACCTCGTTGAGATTGCGTGAATCTATGTTTATCCATGCAGTTTTACATATTAAAAGCCAATCTCCTTTTCAGGTCTAGTCCCAAATATTGTCTGGATGAATGCACGTCCTGTACAACCAGATCTGTGTGCATCACACTTAGGTATTTCTAGTGCAGACCTCCTTATGCACCCTAGCAAATTCACATTGGTTTTACTGCTGATGGTAAAGCACAATCTTATTTACCCAAAGGCCACATAACCATAACGCTTCCTTACCTCCCTTGTGGTGTCTGCACCACTCCCTCACACTCCCACCTCTGACCTTCCTTCTGCCCAAATGCCTTTTGCTATCTCCCTAATTTCCTGCAATAGGTTTTGTTCCTTTTTCAGCCTTCTGCACCCCCACTGTGTAAAGACATCTTTTGGAGCAGGAGGAGTTTTTTATGGTGTCTATCCTAAAACCTCTTTTTAAGTGACCCTGGAACCTTCTTAGAAAGAAACCCCTAAAAGAGAGCTTCTCGCTGTCCTCACTGCTATGTGCTCCCCCTGATGCTCTATCACCCTCCTTCTCCTCCCTCTGCTACCTCCTTCTCTCGTGTTAGGGCTGACTTTGGTTCTGACTTGCAAACCCCAGCTGCATATTCACTCAGGTATGGTTAGCTCTTTGCTGCACTGGGAACATAAGCAGCTTTTTGGGTATGGCACCACTATGGTATATCTACTTGCACACAAGCAGCAGCGCTGATTGGCAATAGAGCAACATGACAGTGCAAGCAAATAATTTATGTATTCCTCTCCCCAGCAGGATTAAAGATTTATGTTAATTTTTCCACTGTCAGAGCAAGAACATAATTTGCATCTGTGAATTCCCACTCTCGTGATAGCTTATAATAAATGGGTGAAGCATAGATCCTCCGCCCTGCACCGTGGCCACAACACTGTGAAGCCACGTTCTGCACTGAGCATTGCCTTTCCTCCATGCTGCCACGAGGAGAAATGCAGCGACGAGCGTGGGGACAGATCTTCTTGCCCCTGTATCATCTGATCCATTCACAGCGTTCGCCAGCACCAAACCGGACCAGATCTTTTCCAAACAAAACCTTTATGTCAGAGGGAGCCCAGGATGAAGTGCTTTCACATCTCCAAGGCAGATTCCTCCCTAGGGTAACCTGGGTTGCACGTTTTCTGAGAGACATGGGCTTAGGGCAGAAGCGTGGTTAACACTAACGTGCCAATATGCAGAGCAAGATACTGGGTTGGAGAATACTTTGCCAGCGTGTTTCAGATTTACAATGAAAACAATTAAAATTCCATGTGGTTTCACTTATTTTGATGCAGAAGCCTCATTAAAAGCCCTCGCCTTGGGAATTTGCCAGCAGCCGACTGGAATGGCTTTGGGTTTGCATTTAAAATCCAGTGTTACCTGCTGCAGCTTTGCAGCTCCTCTGCTTGGAGCAGCCGGCACGTCACGGTCACTTCTCCTGTTCAGGTTACAGGTGCCTGCCAGTGCCCGTCCCCCTCCGTCTCCCAACGAATAAGTCGTGCTTGTGGTCGGCAGAAAACAAGGCAACAAATTTCTGCCAGGTTTACAGCGCTTTGACCGATCGCTTCCAATTATTAAAGTTCATAATGAAGTGCAGATGGATTAACTCCTTGTTGGCACAGCAAGCTGCTGCTGACTTGAAAGAGCCATAGGATGACTCCATAACGCGCGTGTACTGCACTCAGCTTTGTCAGTTCTGCCATCTGCTTTGTTTCCTAATGCTATAAAGGCGGTGTTAAAAGCAGAAGGACCCCCTGGCTCACTGCGTATGTCTGACAGGGAAATGTCTATCCCAGCGGGTCGATGAGGTGCAAGAAAACTGAGTGCTGTGGTACTGAAAGTCACTGAAGAGACTGCCAATGCAACTCCGTGTAGCTAAATATGTGTACCAGTAGCATCTACATCCGTGAATGGTGAGTGCAGCCTGGACTGCCTACAGCTGCTCGTCCCACCTCGCTGAGACACTTCACACGAGGAGTCAGCTTTCAGCCTCATGCAGCCTTGCCAGACGCTCCATGTTCTGGCTCATTGTCCATGCTGGGCGTCTGGCTTGGGCAAAACTGTGATTTATGCATTTAGTTGTTTTTCAAATTTCAGCTGAAACTCTTCTGCTGGGAAAAAAAAAATATATTGTTTTGCTAATCTTACACTCTGAGCAGTCTTCTTTTGAAAGGCTGTACCAGTTCCACGCTTTGAAGTAAGGACTCGAACTTTGGAATAGGAGTGGCTTTTGTGTGAGAGATGCTGCCGTGCAAACGCAGCCAAATATGAACAAACCATAAACACCCTAAAAACAGGCAGAAGAGTCTGTGCCCCTACGCAGACACTTGTCTGCAGGCTGGGATGAAGTTCAGGAGTCATGAGTCTTGTTTTCAGCACAGATAACGAGCACCAGTGTCCCAATGGGACATCCTCTCCTCTATCCCCATCAAGTTCCAGTTGGAGAGAGCCACAGCCCCAGGGGTGCAGGGTGGTATGGCACAGAGCAGTTTGGGAAGGTGCTGCTCTGCAAGGTTTGCTTTTGTTAAGACTTCTGAGAAGCCATAAAGCCAGAGACAAACCAAAGCACATTGCTAAGGTTACTGTGTGCAGGAGGAAGTCTGGAAACAGCACTGCAGATACTTCTGTGCATGTGTCATGGTACAGGGGAGCACAGACCTCTGGACACACACCTATCAGAGCTGTGTAACAAAAACATGGCCTATTTATCTCCCAAACCAACAAAGAGGGAGCAGTGAGTGACAGCACACCTCAGAGCCAGTCTCAGTGCTCTTTTTAAAGCAAGCTCTTTCATTCTCGGGAACATTACACTGCAATGAACTGTACACGCAAGTACAGCAATATTACAGCAAAGCCCATCAAGAAATTAAGAATTCCTCCTGCAGTGAAAAATGTAGTGCTCTGCAATAAGCAAGGCCTGGGGAAATGCGAAGAACAAGAAAACAGAATACTGAAGAGCCACTCATTAAGTTCACACTGTCCATCCCGTGCACTGAATGAGACAGGAATCCCGTGGGAAAAGAACCATGTGATCCCTTAATTAAAATCTGTAATCCAACACATAAGCAGAACGAGGCTGATTTCATGTTGTGCAGACAACACTGCCGTTTCCCAATTTCTGAGCACTTGGCTTCAGCCTCCAGAACCCTCTGAGCCACATTTGCATGGTGCTGGTTTTGTTGTGCTTTCCCCAGGTATCCTCCTGCAGCACTGTGGGAGGTTTCCTTTGCTCTGCATTGTGTGACATTCTCATCCCTTCCCTCTACACATCAGCATTTAGTGAAGGCACGACGGTGCTCCCGGCTCCTTCCAGGCAAGTCTTCACTCAGTCACAGAACTGTAGGGGTTGGAAGGGACCTCTGAGATCATCCAGTCCAAACGCCCTGCCAAAGCAGCTCCCAAGTCCAGGTTGCACAGCTAAGTTCCGAAGGCTCAGCACCATCCCCACAGCACCCAGTGCTACCCACCCCATAGGCTCTTGGGTTGGCTCTGCAAGCTTTTTTGGTGGGTTTTCAAATGCCCTTTCTCTCTTAAAAAAAATACTAATAAAATAAAGAGGGGAAAACCAAGTTTCATCCATTTTTTCCCCCATTTTTTCCACCTTGCAGCAGCCAGCAGGTCCCCCTGCAAACAATAGCAGCAGGAGAGGTGTGAACTGCCCCCCCCCTCTTTTCCTTCACCTCAACAAGGTGTTAACTTCAAGGCCTAGCTGGGACCACTTAAACCACAGATTATTAAGCACAGCAGCCTCACAAAAGCTGGGGAGGGGGGAATGCTTTAACCCCTTCAGAGCCTCACACCGTGTGCACGAGGACCCAGCTCTGGAGCATCTCCTCTGGCCATCCCTCCACACCTGCAGCACGTTGCTGCCTTCTGCAATGTGGGCAGTGGGGCTCTGGCACCAAAAATCCCACCAATTAATTCACAGATAGATGTTTCCAGTGAATTTACGGCACAGCACCTCAGACCTTTGGCTGGGAGAAACACCCCATAAATAACATAATTATCAGCAACCATGAAAGTGGCATGCATGCAACAGAAGGGGAATTTTTCCCAGACAGAACTGTTGCATTGCTTAACAGCACAGTGGGTTTCTGTGCTGTGCCAGCCTGGGCTCCAGCACGCGAGCTGGGCTGGGCTGGATGCACTCTGCTGGAAGGAGGTGATGCCCTTCAGGCACCCAGCTCTGTCTGCCTGCACCTCAACAGGCAGCTCGACACGAACGGCTAGAAATGGTGGGTATGGTGGGTATAGAGCCCATCCGTGTTGGGAACAGCAGGGAAACAGCCCAAGTCGGCACCGCCTCATCTGTAGACACTGCCACATGTGAAGCTTCCCTTGTACAGGAATCACAAACCTTTCTACAGAGAACCACAAGGGGGGGGACAAAGAGACACACTGTGGAAACGCACCCTTGGTCGTGGTGTGGGCTGTGCCTGGTGGGCGCCCGCTGGGACGGCACGGTGTGGAGCTGCCACACTCCATGGCCGCCCCTCAGCACCGTCAGCCTTGGGTTGTCTTCAGGTATAAAGGAATTGGTGGCATTGGTGAAAAGAAAGGAAACTGGGGAGCTCCTGCTCACCTAAAATCTCAGGGCCATCGATGGCCAGCTCTGCAGCATGGCACGAACATGCATGCGGGCGCGTGTCATTCACCATTCAGCTCTCTACCACCCGGATTTCAGCCGCTACTGGCTTTTGCAAGGCCCAAACCAGATGCATCAGAAGGAACATTTGAGGCTTTTCTTGGATAGCAACCTAAGCGGAGCTGTATACATCAAGGGAGTGAAACCACAGGGCTGAGGCCCGTGGTGAACGCACAGCAAAGGAGAACATCAGTGAGAATCCCGTACAAACCCAGCGAATGGGAAGATAATGTACATCGGGGCTAGCAGTCTACTTTATTACTTTCTATTTTGTTCTATTTTTCCTTTAGAAAAATGTGCCTTAACTCTCCAGTATAAATATTTGTTTCCAACGTTGTCATGAATTGTACTTTTCCACTGCATGCTAGCAACTCAGAAATACCATCGGATCCTTGAGCAGTCGCGAGGAAGCGGAGCTGTGCAGGGGCGGGCAGCGGGGAGGGAAGCCCTTGGCACTTCTCTGTACTCTCACCCTTTAAGCCCCTCTTTTCCCTCCCTATCCCAAATTTCGTTTCGCGTCCCATTCAGATAAAACGAGTCCCTTCCCAAAGACGAAAGACGGAGGATTTCTTGCTGGTTCTTGATTAAGAGCTTTTAAGAGTCCGGGAAGGAAGATATTCTTTGAAACTGGATCTACTGTAGGATGGGAGCCAGCACACAGGACACCGTGTCTTTCAGAAAGGGCCACACACAGTGCCACTCCAGTCATATGACTTCTCTGTCACATCCTGAAGCCATTTCCAGCTCGTGTGCGAGTTTGTACTCCCATTTAGAAGAGGATGGGATATATTGGGAACACACATATGGAAACACTTTCAGGGAATCAGTTTCCATGAAATCCATAATGAGCCAAGTGGCTTCAGATGTGGCAGCATGCCTCAGATTAGCCAAAAAAAAAAAAGAGAGACAGAGAATGAAAGGAGGAGGACAAACCTACCCTTTCAGCCCTTCTTTCAGTCGTGAGGAAGGAAAGAAAAAATAAAAATAAAATGAAAAACCACTAATGACTTATGGCTACCAAAACAGGGAGCCACAAAAAATACAAATACTGTGCGCGCTTCTCCCTGCCCTGACCAGTGGCACTGCCATTGGTGGCCCCGTGGCTCCCCAAATCCTCAAATCCCCAGATCCCCAAATCCTCAAATCCCCACATCCCCAGATCCCCAAATCCCTGCTGGCTCCGGGCGCCAAGCTTGTGCCGGGACCGTGTGCGATGGTGCGTGGGGCAGGGAGGGGCCTGCCCTTTGATAGCATGTGTGAGTAATTAAGAGCATTTCCAAAGCTGCAGCTCGGTGATAAGCTGTTGGTTAAGCACATCTCCCGAGAAGGGCTGCGTTCAGGAGGGACGTCCTCCAGTGCGGGGCGGGTCTGATTGAAATGGGGAATTTATAGCTGGGGTGATGAGCTGGGTGCCAGGCTGGGCGGTGCGTTGCCCATATGGGATATGGGATGCAGACAGTGCCCTCAGTGATGGCTGCTGGCAATTGGGCCCAAATGGGATGGAGCAGCCACTTCAGCTGAGCTAGCGGGACGCTGGGGTCATTTCTGGATGTCCGAGGAAGTGGGAAGCACAGGGAATGAGCACGGAGCAAGTGGCAGCAGTTCAACCAGCAATCGCACAGACGCTACGTGCATCCCTACGGCAGCTAGCAGCGTTTCGGTCACGAGAAAATAGCCCGGAATCTGTCCGTTAACGGGGGCCGTATCCTACAAACCCTACTTTTCCTTCCAAACAAATGACTCCACAAATAGCCCCTCCTGTTTTCAATAGGGTTATTTGCGGGAGGAGGGACCACCCAACACGAGAGCATCGGGTCCTCACGCCGGTGCGCGCGGAGACGCTCCCGGGCGGGCTCGGCACACACAGTGCCCGCAGCCTGCAGCCTCCCCTCGCCGCTGCCCGCTCCCGCGTGCTATTAATACAATGCCCTCCTCCGTTCCGCCCGCAGCAGCGGCTCTGCCATTTGTTGCTCCGGCGGTTCTTTCCACTGCAGCTCGGCGCAGTCAACTAACTCGAAACTTCTGCATCAGGGAGAAGGTCTCTTTGAAAGTTTTGCTTGGCTTTGCTTTCAAAGCGCTGCCTGTATATTTTAGAATATGTAGAATTTTCCTTTGATTCAGACCTCTCTCTTAACAATAGACAAGAGAAGATTTCTCTGCTGAGCGACTTAAACAAAAACAAACATATTTTGGTTACTCAGGCCTTGTTCTCAAAATGCTTTTTTTCTTTTTTTTTTTTTCATGAGAAAAAAATCGAACCCTACAAATCGTTACGTTCCTCCAAAAAGAAAAAAAAAACCCAACAAACCCAAACCCTACAACTCGTGGACATAGATAGGCTGCTTTTTTTCCCTTCCAACATGAACTGAATATTGTGCACAGAGGAAGAAAAGCTGTTTCCCCAGCCCCCAGACATTGACATAAGACGAAACCTCTTCATCTAAACACGCTGTCCTCCAAAACAGCCCTTTTTTTTCCTCCTCAGCTGTCAGCCCTGCCCACCCCCAGGGCAGTCCCCCTCCCCCGGGATGCTCTGTGTCTCCAGGGGCTGAGCAGACAGCCTCACTGCGGGCCAGCACCCAGGGGCTGTGCTGCCTTGTGAGCAGGAGCTGTGCCCATGCCACGAGAGCAGCTGCACTGATGCTGAACAGAGCTTAACTCGCTGAGATCCTCTGGGTACTGCAGAAATCAGAGGGAGACACCAGGCGAGCACCGCTGCCTTGGGGTGCGAGTTTTAGCCCTGGGTAAAATATGCTGCTGGAGTGAAAGCCACGGAAAATAAATTGCCCAGTGAAGGTGAGAGGTTTTTTTCTTCCAGCACAGGGACTGGTGGGAATACATTTACCCTAAATACCACACAAGATTAAGCCTTGATAGAGCTCTTACATACATCAGAGTGACTCCGACCCACCAAAGGAACTCAGGGAGCCTATGCAAAGGAGACCCGAGGTGCTGTGCCCAGTGCTGAACACCTCTGTGTATCAAGGCTAGAGGCACTGCATTCCCTCTTCTATTCAGCAATGCATCGCTTCATATGATCTTCGAACACATTTCGTAAAGCCAATGTAAAACCCTCTGTGCATTTTTCCATTTACTCCAGACCCGACCCAGGATCCTTGCTAAGTTTAGGCAAGCTCCTGCAAGCTAAGGCTCTGTCCATCCCAAGCTCATCCGCACAGCATTTCCATTCATAAGTTGGGCTGAAGCTTCAACCAGCCCAACTTTGAATGCTTCTAAATACACGCTTTTTCTCCAGGGTGTGAAGTCTGAATATGGTTTTTATCCTCCCAGGAAACGGGTGACGAGAAGGAGAAACAGCCTTTGGTCAGTAACAGCTCGCACTGCAAACACGCTCTGGGCTGTTTGCTGTACGGCACCTTCCGCTGTGCCACGAGCAGCTCAAATCACTATTGATGTCTGAACTTCAAATCAACGTAACCACGTCTCAGATAAACCACAGTAACAGCCCACGTGTGGGCTGAGCTCGTGGCGAACGTGAGATACTGCACTTCTGTAAGAGAGGACTCGTGTAGCTCAGGGCCTTCAGCGTGCCATGGGCTGGAAGCTCCCGCTGCTACCAACGTGCAACTCGTGCACGGCCCGCAGTTAAGTCAGGATAACTTGACTAGTCTCCAAATCTGCTTTATTTTGCAGTCTCGGGTGACTTCTAATCAGGTTGGTAAGAAAGAAATATACCGTGCAGATATTGCTCAAGATAATTACACAGTGTGGGGGCGGGGAAAAACAGATTTATAGAAGTTAATCAAGCCCACTTCCTCGTGAACGCTGTTAAAAGGACAAACGTGCTACACTGTTTTCTAACTCCTTGCACTGATGTGTTTTGTGGCCTTAGGCACATCCCTGGACTTTCCTCACTAGGTTTCATTGGTTGTAAGGTGGACATTTGGCCACGTCACACAGGTGAGTGACGCAGCTTGGAAAACACCATGAGATCTTTTGTTGGATCTTTTGTTGGATCTTTTGTTGTTTTGAGGGCACAAAGATTAAAGGTAAAACCTTCAAGATGTATTTTTGACCAGCTCTTCACCTGAGACATGCAGAGAGGTCAGAGTGAAGAGAACTTGGCTTCAAATAAACTTCCGCATGCAGTTCTGATAGATGAAATAAAAAGGAGGGGTACAAAGCCTGCACTACCATCTTCAGTTGCCTTCATCTGCTCCAGAAAGCAGCAGCTAGAGCTGCCTGCAGCTCTCTGTCCCTCGGCTCAGCCGCAGAGTAGAGCTGTGAGAGGCAGAGGCTGAGACCCAGGCATGAGGCTGCAGCTCAATGACAGCTGGAAGGGGTTCCTACGTGGGCACGGAGCCTTCAGAACAGCTCCAAACCAGCCTGGCCCACCTACGTCGGGCAGGCCAAACTAGGAACTGGTTGGGTTTGGACGAGCCTTCGACCCAGCTTCCTATCTAATTTGGGAATCTAATATGATCAGGCTCCTAATTAGGTGGTACTTAGATCCCCACCTCTGCTCTCCTTTTCACTCATAAAAAGAAATCACGGAATGACTTTTAGCAGGAACCAGAACGAAAACAAAAACAGACAAAAAATCCCTTTAAAGAGAGATATTTGAGAGAGGAAGAGGGAAGAAAGGGGAAGAGAGGTGCTTTTTTCCCATTGCCAGGATTCCTCTGTGGCTCCTCCGGACCTGCCAGTATCCACATCACAGCTCCCGGGGACTGTGCAAGACGCTTCTTCCAATGAGCCATTTCATCTTGGGCTGATGCTGAATGGCTTTTGGGTCAGCAGCCCTCCTGGCATTTCTGAGGCACTCGCTTCCTTCCCTATTTGGGAAACCAGTCACCTTTTGGCGAAGGTCTCATTTTCAGTCCTCAGTCCCTCGTTCAGATCCCAGATTTCTCTATCGGTGATTACGTAAGTCTTTATGCTTTTTCACGCTGAGGTCTCTACTAGTTCCCTTTGTCAGTGCTGACCATCCCTATGCAGCCCTAGATCTATTCATCAGCCAGAAACCATCCTGCATCGATGGCTCCCACTTTATGGCTGGCAGTCTAGGTTAACAGCCCAAGGATATCTGAATGTACTCATAAATTCCTACGATGTCTGAAGCTTATTTTTTTAATGTATTCCTGTATAATGCTCATTTTGACCTCCTCTGTTTTTAAGTTTATTTTCTAACTGTATCAAAGTTATCTATTTCAACCTTAATGAAGTTCTCTGGCTGGGATTCTTCCTTCTTCAGGACAGAGTTTAATTTTAATTTTGAGTGGCTGCAATATGCAAAACTAGCTGGCTGCACTTAACAGGAATGGCCAACAGATGTTTGATCCTTTCTTTGCATAGAGGAGCGCAGATCATATAACCTCACGTGATCTATACCAGGCCATACAGACACTACAGACCAACAGGAGATAGAGCAGTTTATACAGGAACTCCTTTGGGGTTATTCCCACCTACTGAAGTGTAAGAAAATTCACAGAGATCTATCAGCAGTGATGGACCCAGATATAAACCTCCAGCTTTGGAACCCCGTGCAACTGGGGTGTGTATATATTCTGGCTTTGCTTTCTGTGCAGTCTGAGCTACCACTTTTGACCACTCAGCATAGTTTGAGCCTGGTAGGGCTGGTCTGCTTTCCCAATGACAATGCTGTCCAACACTGCTCACCTCTCACTGCAGGCTACAACAAACAATTTTGGTCTTTTCATGCTGGCCCTGAAGAGCTATCTCTTTATCTTCCTTATAACCACACCCTTATATTCCCTTCTGACTGAAGCTTGCTCAAACTCAGCTCCAGTGAAGCTGCCACCATGCAGAGCAGCTGTTGCTGGCTCAATTCATGGTTCCTCAATTCCCTCTTGTATTCTGTTGTACAATGGGCAGCAGTGATTCCAGCCAAGACCCATTACCTCCATCACTGCAGCACAGCACTGGAAGTAGCCAAACTATGGTACGTGAGATCAGAACATCAGGCAAGAGAGTAAGACCTTGCCAAGGGGAATGACAGGGAGTTCCAGTTCCCGTAGCCCCCCTGTAACCCCACATTCATCCTTCAACAACACACAGCATAATTTCAGAGCAGAATTAAATACAGGCACCCAACATCTAAAACTGATGCAGTTCCTACTTTGTCCTACACCTGTGCTGCCCTCCAAGCAAGCCCGTTGCTCAATGCAGTAACACAAGCTAAAACCACATAGACATACCATTCGCTTCATAATGTTCTGCCAGTTCTAGGCTAGAAGTTAGTGTATGAAATAATGTGCTTATTTAAAGGAAAAGACCATAAAACCACACGGATATCAATGGTTCAGACAGCAACAGCCCTCCTAACCATTAGAAATAATGTGTGTAAACCACCACCAGCAGCAACTCTGAGCTCATGGATAGGCTCTTTTCATCCTACCTAAACAAGAGAGGCTCTGCAGGTACTCCTAAATCAGGCATGCCATTTTCCAGTTCCCAGCTCTGGAGAAACGTGATGTTCTTCTGGGAAAAACATGGCCAGGAGGGTTGGAGGTGCTGTGCCCCAGCAGGGCTGAAGAAGCAGCACACCAGCTCTCTAAAACACCACCAAATAACCTGCACAACGGCTGTGGAAATTAGCTTCCTCATGCCACGAGAGCTTTGCCTGATAAATCCAAGGGTTTGACACACTTTCCACTCTTTGTTTGCAGAGCTGCCCGTGGAATAGCTATGGAAGTGGAGAGCAAAGAGGCTGCTTTGTCTGGGTGCCTGCTGCACACACGGCCACGGCGCTCTGAGCTGCAGTTTGCTCTTTGCCTTTGACAGAGCAAATCATAACTAAAATATGGGAAATAACAAAACAAAACAAAACCACACATTATCAATAGCTGAGTTTCTCTTAGTGAATGATTAAACAACCCCTCCAGCCTCCTCATAAATCCAATCTGCACCCACCAACACCCAATGCACCGTGGAGGGCCCCTGCTCATCCAGCTCCTCCTGGCATCCATCGCTGCCACAGCAAAGCCCACTCAAGGCACAGAAAAGCTCTGTGAGATGAGAGATGAAGTTGCAGCAAGTTCAAATGAGCGGAAACTAAAGTTAGACAAATTCAGACTAGTAATGAGACCCACATTTCCAAAGTGAGCTTAATTAATGTCTGCAACCAAAGGTTGCTGTGGATTTTGCTTCCCTGGAAATTTTTAAATGAAGACCAACCGAGGTTTTGATCTTTATTGTGTTTGGTTGGTTTGGGTTTTTTTTTTTTTGTTTTTTGTTTTTTTTCCCAAAAAGGAACTTTCGAGTTCAAATGAGAGCTAACTTGAGGAAATCTCACAGTCAGGTTCACACCCGATGACCACACAGGCTTCTCTGCACTAATAACCCGTGAATCTATACCTCTGTGCAAAGCTCCTTACAGCAAAACCGTTTCTCACGAGCTTTATGCATCACCATTGCTAAGCATATTCGCTTTCCCCAAACGCTTGCCAAGAGGACACAGCTGTGTGCAGCCCTCCTGTGATGCTGAGGCACCACATCCACACCCTCAGCACCGGTGTGGGGCAGAATGTTGCCTGCTGGGCTCACGTGGGTGCCTGCTTCGAGCCACTGGTGCTTGCTGGGACCCTCCAACACCCACACAGAGAGGGCCTGTCCCAGGCATCACCTGCATTGATCCCTTCCCTCACTCTTTTTGAGTCAGTCTGAAAGCAAAGATGAAGAGATTTGCAGATTAGCGTCCCCAAATACCCTCCCTTTATGCATATGGAACAGTTCCTTAATAACATCCTCGATGAGCCACGTGAAGGCATGCACCTTCCATTTATCTCGTTCACCTTCCTCTTCATCACTGCCCACGTTTCTTTGAACGTCTAGAGAAAGCCTGAGCATCTCACCTCCACCTCGTCACCAGCACAGCCCAGTATCACCAGTATCAATGTTCTTTTTAATCTCACAACCAATCTGGCACGACATGAGTTAACCAAGTACAAGGCAGTGACAGTGGAGCCTACCAGCAGCCATCTTTGGTTCTTCCACCAAGCACTTCAGCACCACTTTTGAAGAAATGGGGCTTTTAAGCTGCACTGTTTCTGCCTCTCCTGTACCCACCACAGTCACAGACAGAGGACCAAATTCTTCTCCACCCGCATTTCATGGAATCGTTTCAAAAATTCCCCTTGTGCAATTAATTGAACAAAACTCAATGCAACAAAGACTCGAGGCCGCAGAGAATGAAGGGCAGAAGAAGTGATCCCCATCATCCTATCTGATTTCCCACATGGAACAGAACTTCACATCCGGAGTCGGATTTCCTCTCTGCACGCACACACGGAATGGCATCGGTCACACCCCCCTTGGCCCCATCCCACAAAATCCCACTGCATGAGCGAGCCACGTGCAGCAGCCTTCTGTGCTACTCAGTGCTCTGCAGGATGGGGCCGGGGGTGACTTAGAGGAAGGGAATATTAATATTCGAACTGCAGTGTGTGGAGATGGTCCTGGGAGATGGGCAGGGCAAGTGATGCCCCGCGTGGCCTCAGTAGTTCTTTAAATAAATAGAGGTGGGAGAGATAATACACGGCTGCACACGGAGTCGGAAAACCCACACATCCCCCCAGGTCAGAAACCAGCAGCGGTTCTACCGCGAGAACAGAGGAAACATCAAATGCCTTTCCGCACAGCAATGGAGCAGACAGCTCCAGCTCGCAGCCTTCTGCTGGGTGTCTATTGACCTTACTGGGGGAGCCCACATAGGTAATGAGTCAGGATGTGGCCCTTTGAAAGTCTGGAATCAAGCGCCTGATTGCTCCATTAACAATTAGCATTCTGTTTACAAAACCCAGCAGAGTCAGTCAGAATAATCATTACAAAACATGCTCAGACTGCGATTCCGGTTTAAGTTAATATAATTTTAATGAGTTCTTCAGAAAAGGCCTGGCACTTATGGAAAATTTCCTTAATTAATATCAGACCCTAAATTAGTAATAAAAAAAAAAAAAAAGCCCTGAATATCATTTGGTCTCAAGCTGGAACCGAAGTATGTTTTGGCATCATTACTAACTGTTAGCAGCAAGTTCTGGAAACAGATGCAAATCGTGATATGTGTCCTAAATATAAAACACATTGCAAAAAAAAAAAAAAAAAAAGAAGGCTCAGATAAAAATATATCTATACATCCACATATATTCGAGCGTGCTATTTCCTGCCTGTATCAGCAACAAATTCATTCTGTTTAAAAACATTCCACTTGTTTCTCTTTGGGATTTTTCAAATCCTTTATTTTCGGGAACAAAACCCTTTCCCTCTGCCTTCATTTTTCCTGTTTATTTCCTCTCCTGACAGCAGTTTCGAGCAAATGAAAAGGGTTTAAAGGCGCCCATTGTAACATTCAGCTGTCTGAAAATCAGCCTGCTTGCTTTGCCACCTAAATCCGGGTAGAGGTGCCTAATTTGAGGCCACCCACACCAGAAGAATTTGGCCCTTGTCCTTGAGGTGGGGATCGTGCAACGCATCTTCTGGACAACCCCTCCAATGAGGGATTGTACCCAGGAGAGACGGCGCAACTGAAACCCCACACACCAGCGCCAAGGTGCTGAGATTCCCGGGAGGCACCGAGCGGGCAGGAGACTAAAAATGGAAAACCTGTGGTGAACAGAATAAATAGCACCGCTGAACACGTGGAGAGAAAAAGAAGAGAGAGGGACAGAGGAGATGAGTGGAGGTGGGGGAGCAAAGCGAGCGAGGTGTTTCTAGAACAGCGAGCTCTCCCAAATTCTCTGCTTCGCCGTAACTCGCACTGAAAAGAAGACAGAGTGAAAACTGCTACGGTCACCAAGAAAAACAGAGGAGTGGGGTGTGTGCACCAGAAATGGAGCTGGCTTCCCGGCTTTGCCAAGAGCCTGAGATGGTATTGCTGAATCGTGAACTGCCCATTCATTCTGGGCTCTGCTAAAACCTTTCTGGCGATGCCCACGGTATTAACTATTCCTCTGCTCCCTGGTGCATGAGAAGAGGAAGAGGACTGTATTGTAAAGACAGCTCTCGCGTCTTCTCTTATTAAGAACACCAGCCTGAAATGTGCTGAGTACATCTAATGAAGTTAGTAGGAATTAAGGGATTCAGGAGCAGCTACTTCACAGAACCGCAGGCTTTATTCAGTTAGTGGTTGTGAAGTTTCCGGAGCTCCCTCGAGAAAGACGGAGCCCTTTCTTCCAAGTAATATCTTTCAAAGATCAAATCAAAAGGGGTGGGGAGGGGGGGAAATCCTTTCTTTAAAGTCCGTGTGTGCAATGTGTGCACAAGACACGGAGCAAAATCCAAGGCAATTCCAACGCGGGCTTAGAAACCTAAGAAGATGAGCAGCAGAGGACCTCAAGGAAAACCAGCACATCGCTGTGAGCCACTTCCTTATTAAAGTATGAACGCTCAGCCCAAAGGTTCAGCTGTAGTGGCTTCCCCAAGATGTGTTCTATTTAGGTTTAAGATATGCAGGCTTACAAGAATGAAAATTAAATTGTGTAAAAGAGCGGCACTGTCGCTGATTAAAGCAAGGCCAGAATGTGCAGAGTTGGATTTATACTTGCCAACCCTCAGCAAGTTGGAAGAACTGTAATCTTTCTTAAACTCAGTATCTGATTAAGGTCTGGGATCGTCCAAAATGATGCCGTGATATCTGCTGGGTGAAACGAATTGATGGGAAAGTTTGGCAGCACCGAAGCCAGCAAACAGCCCGGGGTTTGGTCTGCTCTCTGTCTCTAGATCCTGTACGGTCTGGCCACAGCTGCAGTACTAAATCCTTTTAGCCTCCACAACGGGGCTGCTGCCTGTTAGGAATGGGTTTGGGACCGTGCTCCTTCCCAAGCCGTGGCTGGGACCTGCTTGGCAGTGCACTGGCCAACCCCCAAACCAGCCCCAAGTCATCCATAGTGCTGTGCAGCAGCCCTGGCCTTGTCCCTGCTTTATCTATCAGTACAGAGATTCCTTACAGGTTCAGTTCACAGCACTGGGTCTGCAGTTCTCAGGCTGAGCCCAGCACGCCCCTCATTTATCACAGCACGTCTCCATTCTATGGTGCAGTAAGTCCAAACATAAAAGAGTGTCACCCTGCATCCTGCAGGGACTCCAGTGAGTGGGGAGGACGCGGGGACACCAAGCCACCATCCCTGACTTGTACTATTTGCAACAACATGTCTCACATAAACAAATATCAGAAGAGATGTAGTTCTGGTGATCTGTACTGCTGTTTAGCATCACCTTTACTTTTCTTTCTTTTGTCAGGTAGGCATTTGTCAAGCTCTGCTGCATAGAATGGGCTCTTTCACAGCCACTACTGATGTAGCTGGGCAGCTTTTGCATTTGACCCTTCAACTGCCTCTCAAAGGTGAAGCACTAAGCAAGGCATTTAGGCAGAAGCACGAGCAGATCCAGGAGCTGTGCAGAAGTCTCCATGCCTCCCTTCTCAAGAATCTCCTCAACACAAAAATTGAAGCTCAAGCCCCAGCAGTCCCGTGTGGATAGAGGTAAGGGTGAGGCGGATCCCGGCTGGCTTAAACCAGGTCTGAGGCATAATGAGGCTGAGATATGAGTATGTTTATTGAACCATTTAATCATCTCTTTGGGATTTGCCTCACCAAACACAGACTATCTGATCAGACATGCCTGTACCTGAACTGTTCAGCTACAGTCGTTGTAGAACCCATGGACAGAAGCAGGTTTATCCAAAGCACTGCCAGGGACCACAGCTCATCTGCAGGCTGGTCGAGGTAACTGAGTCCTCCAGATGCTGTTCTGTCCCCACTGACTGGAAAGGCAGCTCCAGGTGACTCTCTCACATACAAATGAGTACCTTGTGGACATCTAAATCCAACAGAAATCCATACCTCCTTCTGCTACTGTGGAACAACCTCTTGTGACTCCAAGAACAACCCAGCCTGTACTCCTTGCTCTGAACCTTGTATGTGCCAAGGACTTGTTGGATTAGTCCTGAAGCTTTATGTAAAATGACTCTGATGTGTATTTATATGAATCATATCTATTAATTACATAATAGACACTTATGTTCCCCATCCCACATGCAGTTTGGTTACAAAGACTGAGTGCCTTCACTATGAATCATGCAATCAGACCACATCCCTCAGGCAAAACTCCCTCTAGAATGGCCACGTTCATATATTCCCATGGTTTCCCCTACAATATTTCTTAATTAAGAATATTAATCTGCTAGGCCACCAACTTTCACCGCCTTTTAGGGAAGTTGAAGCAGACAGGTAGTTTAATAAGACACGGGGAAACATGCTCTTTTTATGGTTGAGTTGGTGTGATGAGGTAAGTCAACTGTACGGCCTCATGAGCTTATTTCTTCACTTATTCTTGATATGAACATGAGACATATGCACCAGAGAGATCATTAGTCCACAAGCTGCATGTCTTTGGGTGGGCTCTTCTGTGCTTTTCAGCTATCACTGCTGCATACAGCCCAAACACGAGTGAAATACCACTGATTAGTTGTGGGACATTGCTGATAAAGTACTGGTCCCCATTTGGAGAATAAAAGATTAATACTTGAAGTCTGACACCTACACTGTCATGGGTCCTCATCTGCACGTGTCTGCAGCATGCAGGCAGACATTTCAGCTGTGCAAAGCAATCAGGTATGCGTCTAGACACTGGCACGACCAGTTCAGCCACATTACACCAGCCTGTCTGAGTAACTCCTCGAGGAATCGGCTTGCTGCCCTTTTCCCCTCTTCCATGAGATGGAGAAATGCTCCGTACTGCTCCTACAATCCCTCACCCACACCCCTTCCTACAGCTCCCAAATTCTGATGCTCAGCCTGAACTCTGGTCCGAGCACTGGTGTCCTCAGCACCAAGAGTCATACCCCTCCACAATGGGGAGGAGTGTGGGCATTTTGGTCAGGGACTGGATGCATTTCCAGCCTTAGGACTATCATCAAAAATAGCTCCTGTGGGCTGCCACTGACCACGCCGCCACCGCGTTGGAAGACACCTTTGCTTTTTAAATGGTAGCTTTTCAGCATCTGAGTGAGCACAGCCCAAGCAGAGGTCTAGTCAAAGCCACAGAGGTTTGCAGAAAGGCTGGGTGATGTGAAGCTGTGGCAGGTAGGAAGCCCTGTGCCTGTAGGTGTGACATTCAAGGCCTAAGGGGGAAGTTTCACCCATTTCTCCTCCTGCACGATGTTAAGAACCAGGCAGTGAATATGGCATTCATTAAAGCTACCTTGTATATTTTTAACAGCCTCGATAATCAGGTTTCTGCCACCATCTTGGGAAGCCAAGTTTGTTTTTATTCAAGGCCTTGTAAAACGCTAATTTCTCCCTTATGCGCTGGAGATGCCTGAAATTTTCTAATATTCTTAAGAGCTTCTTAATCGTCACTTTTCCTCATCAAAGCTCTATTCTTTCTGAAAGGTGTCTCAAGTAATTGAGCGGCGGTTTGTTTCTCTGAGTGCAAAAGATAAATCGGCTGCTGTAATAGGAAGCTTTAAATCTGCGTTTTCTCTCTACTTTTAACACCAGAGGGGACAGATTCTGCCTTCCTGTGCGAGGCAGAAACCCTGCAGAAGAGCTGCAGCATTTCCAGTCGGGGCTGCAGCATGTTTCCTCAGTGCCTGGGAGTCAGGTCTCCTCCTCCACCTAGCAATGCTGTTCTGTGATCCTGACTGTCAGCAAACACTGCAGACAACCTCTGGCACTTACATGGAAGACGGAAGACTCTCTTTTCCAATTCTAAATGCACATGGTAGCAAGATCCCTGTGCTGGGGCAGCGTTGCAGAGATGCTGGTTGAGCCCTCAGAAGGCGAAGGGGAAGAAGAGCGATGGCAACCAACCATGGAGCGCAAGGGAAGGGTTCAGCACACGGCCACATGGTGTACACAGGTCTGCAGTCATCCTGCCTGCACCCACACGCCAGGAGCTCACGTCTGAGTGCACCCAGACAAGCAAGGGCTGCAGGGCAGGTGCACGCTACAGCTGCCGCGCTCCCAGCCGAGCCTCTCCCGGAGGTGTTGCTGAGGGCACAATTGCAAAAATAACCGATTCAACAACACAGACCATCGGGAGGTTCCAAAGGGAACCTGTTTGGGGCCAAGCAAAGCATTTCCTCAGCATCAAGCCAATCTTGTTCTTTTAAACCAAGTCAGCGCATTGCACAGGGAGCCCACGGGAACCTGCTCCACCACCCTGCGTCCCTCGGCCCACACGGAGGCGGTCGGCATCTCTGAAGATGCACAGCACGCTAGGGACTGCAGAGCGTTTGAGAAACAAAGCTTCCCTCTTCTGAGATGAAAGCCATGGAGGAGCTGAAGCTAATCAAATCCTACATGCCTGCTGGCCGGAGTTCAGCTCGTCAGGGATGCAGCTCGGTGCAGCGATCAGCATTACCGGCGGTGGAAGGGGAAACACGACAGCGAGAAATTCACCTGGCTGCAAGTCAAACAGGTGTATGGCAGCGGCATCCGGGGTTGTAACAGTGTCTTGCAAACATGCAAAAAACAGTAATGTAATAAGGCTGATTCTTTAGTTTTCATTAATGAATCATGAAGACCTCACGTTACACGTGCTTTTTGGCACACGCTGCTCGTGTTTCCACACTTGCAAGGTTGGAGCTTTTACGCTGAGCCACCCTCGCCTAAGGTTCCTCATTCTTGGCAAGATGTACGTGGTGACTGTGTGCCATTACAGGCTCTATCTCACTTTGGGGCAATCAGATTACTTCACACAGATGGTTTTATCACTGAGACCATACAGGTGAATTGCACATTATGTAAATGTACATTTGTTTGATAAAAAAATGAAGTCTCAGTTCCTTGCTGCTGTCTTGTTGGTGTTCCTGAACAAGTTTCCTTCCTCCTGCATCATTCCAAAGCACAATTTGTCCAATCTTTACCCTAAAGTGACTCAGCTAGTTTCTGATAAGCATCTGAAGCACTCATTAACTAAGGAAACAGGCTTTCTTGAGCTACTGGGTTGAATCGAGGGAGAATGAACCTTCACCTTAACTACTGAAGAAATAAAAGGCACCTATCTAACATCACACACAACGCAGAACTAAAACACCAAAATACAAAGACTCTGGCAATGACGTTAAAACATGTAAGCAAACATCCTCTCGGGGGTAGGATTTAGAAGAGAGAGAATTTGTTCACAGAACCGGGTTCGCAGTAAAAAAAATATTCTGCTCTGAAACGGACCTAGAGACATTCAAACCGTTTGTGCTCCGAGCGACACAGCAGCTCTTTCTGACCCCAACCCACCATGCAGCAACCCTGTCATCACCGACCGAGCTTTGCTCTCATTATTAGGGTTTGTCTGCAGCCGTTCAGGCAGCCTCAGTACCTGCCAGCTTAAGTGTTTTAGGAGAAACGTGGTCACTACCTGAGAGGCGTCGGGGCACGTCGGTGATGGCTGGAAGTCCCGTGCCTCGAGTGGAGGACAGGGGAGTTGTGGAGTGAATGGATGGCGAAGTCATCTGGCTCAAGTAGGACGGGTACGACTGGTCATAGGACCACGGAGGGGACGACTGCGCCTGCCTGGGGTCTGGAAAAAAGAAATTGGGAGGTAAGGAGGAGAAATTTTAGGGCATCGACAGTCTAACTGAAAGAGATGGGGCTACTGAGTGTACACGCATCAGCATCACGAGGAATGAGAACACAATAAAGCACAACTTGCTCCTCCAGACTCAACGTCTTTAAGCCTCGCTCTGTGTGTTTCCCTCCTGGTAACAATATCTGGGGGAAATGAACAGGGCAGCAAGCAGAGCTGAAGGCTTAGCAGCTGTTCTGTAAACTCCTGATGTCTCACATCCAGCTCTGACAGTGTTACACTGGGACTCGCCAGTCCTCATGATGTAGACAGATAAGCTGACCATAAATAAGAGGCACAGGGGCATGCTGCAGCTGAGCTTGGCCAGTCTGAGTGAGAGGCAAGGAGACTCCAAAGTCAGTAGTTGGCATGCCTGTCAAGTTGTTATCCAGTTCAAACATGACAAAAAAAGTGGTTTTAGTGCTGAAACAGCTCTCCAAGAAGGAAAATGTCATTAATCTTATTAGCGTCTGTCTAAAAATGTCACATTTGGATGCTGGCCCAGTTACCTACCGTCACCTCAATTAGAACAACATGAAGCCAGATGGATTGGGATAACTAGCACAAGCTAATGATGCATTCACATGTACTCGTTAGAACTCACAATGAAGGAAATTATTTTAAGGATAAATACTGTTTATTTTTTGCTGAAGGTCTGGTGAGCTGCAGCAGTGAGAAAGAGGGAGGGCTGGTTTTACCCAGCTGTGCTGGGATTCAGAAACCATTTGTTCTCACTTACTATCTGGTGATAAAGATACCACCAAATTCTTCAACATTTAATTACTATTTTTATTTCTTTACGCTGATAAAAACTGAGCTTTCAACCCCTGAAGTTTTTTCTGGGCACCGCCTGATAAGCAGATAACAGCCTCGAAATGGGTTCACAGAAACCATCCAAATTCTCCCCAGTGCTGTCAGTGAAGCACACCAGGTCCACTTCGTTTGGAGAACCTTCTACATCAGAGCACTGTCCTAAAGCACTGCTTTACAGGAAGAAACGCGACAGCCACATGGCAAAAGCAAAGGCACTTCTTCAGGAAATTCAACATTTTCCCCTTTTTTTAACTCCTTTCCCTGCTCTTCCACGCAGCAAAAGCTTGTAGTTTTAGCTTTGCCTTGTTTATTTTCTCTTTCAGACATGATTTGTTTGAAGAGATGTCTGGAAAGCAGATACTTCCTTGAAGCAAAATAACTATATAGATTAAAAAAAAAAAAAAGTTCACATTTAATTTTAAGAGGATTTTCCCCGAGTTTGCCACTTATATAAGAGCTGAGTAATAGAAATGGTTAATATAAACTCCTCAGAAATCCAAAGGACACTTGATCATTAAATGTAATGAACTTCTTTGTTTTAACAATTTCAGGGCTAGGGTTGTATGGATTGGCGCGCGTTCAAATTTGACTGACTGCTCGTTGTTATATCTGATATCGACATATTTCTCTGCCTCATTCCACTACTATAATTCACCATTCAGTCAATGGTAAATGATCTTCAACTGGGAACGGAAAGCCAGTGCTTGCTGGGAAAACAATCTTAAAATTAATGATGTGTCAGGAGCACAATCTCAAACCCAAGCTCCTTCAAACTCCAAGAGCTTTTCAAGTCCTGCTGCTGAATCCAAAACAGGGACCCTTGAAGTTTTGATTTCAGGTCAGTCCCAGAACTGGGAGGAAACGACAGAGCAAGTAAAGATTGAGAAAAATCACAGCAGAGGATGTTTTTGCAGGAATCTGGTTTAAGATGCTGAAAACCTCAGGAAAGGAACTGCCTTGCAGAGGCTCATGCCACTTCTCGTGGCGTATCCATCATGGCATGAATAGATTCTGACCAACTCTGGTACCCTCCCCACTCTGAACACCCACACTAGGTTTGGCTTTCCACCTTAATTCAACAGGTGTGAATGCCTCTGTGAACACAAGAAGGATCAACAGCAAGAAAATGAACAGATTCGTGAGGACTTTCAGAACAGTATTTCATATGTCAACGGCAGAGGCAGAATATGGGGCTGGATGGACTATCTGTTGATGCCAGATACTCTCAAGACATTTAGCTTAATTTATACACTCTCTCTATAGCTCATCCCATCTACAGAACCACACCATCAGATTTATTTTTTAATTTATACTTGATTTCTTAATTTTTTAATTTGATTTTTTAATTTATACTTGATTGTGAGATGTGGAACTACGAAGTGTGTTAGAGAAAGAGGACAGGCTGTTAGTGAAGACACTGTGCTGTGACGTAACTGCTTCTGGCCCTTACACAGACCTCCTGTTGAACTTGAGTAACTCTGGTACTTTCTACCTGTATTTGAGTAAAAGAATGATAAGTTGTTCCCTGAGTATCTCATTCACAAAATGAAGTGCTTCTCTTGGCTAGAAGCTTTCAACACCGATGTTAGGTGTGAACTTGAGCTGCTCTGAAACTAGTGTAAGGAACTCAGCTCCAGGGAAATTATACTGTGTCTTCTCACAGAATGGGAAGTAATTTGGAGGAAAATCCTCAAGCAAATAAAACAGAAAATTCATCAGAGCTCACTGACTGAAGAATGGCCGCAGCAGGCCAGGCTGGAGGTCAGTGTGATTTCGTCACATTGAGGCAGGGCCAAGGTCATGGCTGAGGCCAGGTAGGGAATTTACCCTGTGGTTTCAAGCATTATCTTTGGCCTGTTGGGAAAGCGGAAAGCAAAGATACCTGTTTTACCAGATCCTGGAGTAAATGCCCTAAAACCACCCTCACTCACTGTCTAGACATGTGAGGAGCAGAATCCAAGTGTGATCTGCTCACCCAAAAGGTCACGGTCACTGCTCCGTGGTATTGCCACTGAGTAAAATGCAGCCGAGCCAATGGCCATCTCACGTAGCCAACATCCACCCCACGTAGCCAACAGCCATCCCACATAGCCAACATTCACCCCACGTAGCCAACAGCCATCCCACATAGCCAATAGCTATCCCACACAGCCAACAGCCATCCCACGTAGCCAACAGATAACCCACATAGCCAACATCTAACACACATAGCCAGCAGCCATTCCACGTGGCCAACAGCCACCCCACGTAGCCAGAAGCTACACCATGTAGCCAGCAGCCACCCCACATAGCCAACATCCATCCCATGTAGCTAACAGTCGTTCCACGTAGCCAACAGATACCCCACATAGCCAACATCCACCCTGTGTAGCCAACAGCCATCCCACATAGCCAACATCCACCCCACATAGTCCTCAGAGCAGAATGGGAGCTGTGGGCCACACATGGCACCTCTTGGTCCGGTGTGAGGACATTCCCTGCAATGCTGATGTGCTGAGGTCTTGACTACAGGTCTTGCATCTTTTCTGTCTCCCTGTACAACAGAATCAAGCCTTGTGGAGGCAGGAGGGTGCCACACTTATTGATCAGAGGTACCTGCTTCCAGAACTGCCCCTTACGAGGCAAATCCAAATGGATGCCAGAAGGGAACAGAACAAATGCGCTCGGAAGGATCATCTCCTCCTTGCTGAAAGGATGGCACGGCCACTGAGCACACACCAGTGGGGCAGACAGTGCAAGTGGATTTGGAAGAAGATTTCCTTGCCTTCATGCAGATGAGAACATCTCTTCTGCTGGCAGTGAGTGGAGGGCCACGCATGCTTGCCATCCTGGCAGGCACCTCTGTGTGCGAGATCCGGAGGCTCTGGCTGTCACATGAAGCACCACGTGCTCTGGCAGCCAAAGCATATCTTTCTAATCACTGAAAGCCCCGAGTATATGAGAAACCCCAGAGCTCTGAGGCAGCGCAAACATGAATTCCTGCCTGAAGGAATCCCTCGAAAACAAGGGAAAATGTGAAGACAGAAGTATGCTGAACGGCTCGGGAGAAAGCCCACCCAACTCCCAGTGCCGGAGGCCCGCAGCCAGGCTGGCAGAGCCTTAAACAGCAGCAACAGAAGCAGAGAGCTGCTCTGAATTTGACTTTGCACTTGAAAATTTTGGAGTGATTCCTAAGAACAGTCCTTTTGTAAACAGTTTTGTTAAGTCTGCGTGGGTTTCACAACGCTCATTGAGGTCGGGGCATTTTCAGGCATACGCGAAGCCAACACTGGGCATGGATGAGCTGACATGAGGACAGAACTAACCCGGCAGCAGCTCCTTCCTGATGGCACGGCCCGCAGGGCCTCAGCGAGGCGGGAAAACGAGTGCTTTTGTGTCTCGGTTTTGCTGCCACATCAACATCAGTGGAAGAGCTGATCAGCTCCTGATCCGTGTCGTCAAGGACAGGCTGCATCAGCTTAGTGGACAATAAGGGCTTTGGAAAATCCACCTAAATTTGGATGTATAAAACTAAGCCCGGAAACTGAGCAACCCCTCATGGCCCACTTCTCCCACCGATCATCCAGCAAAGTCAGTTCTCTTCTTTCAATGGAAAAGTGAGAGAAGAGAAAGCTGGGAAGTTGTCCTGGAGAAGTAGTTTTCTGTTCCTCTGGAGCTGGATTAAGAAGCATACAGATTTGCTATAGAAAAAGATCAAATTTCCATTTCCCAAGCCGAGCTCCGGTACTCAGAGCATGACCATAGGCTCACAGCCCCTCAGCACACAGCCTATAAAACCCAAACGTCACACGTGCGCACACGCTTTCCAAAAACACTTATTTAAATCCAGTCGTCAGCTCCAGTGCTGGCTGCTGCCCATTGCGTTAGTGCTACTGCTGCTACTAAAAAACAAGCTGTCTCGAGCTATCTGTGGTAAACACCCAAAGCAAATATCTTTGGTTATGATCTTAACAAAGCCAAGATGACTTTCTGCATGAGTAAACACGCTATTGTTGTAAACCCAGCCCCAGCAAAACAACAACAAAATGCAGCCTCCTCCTCTCCTCTATTTTTTTTGGGTGCATTTAAAAGCCCAGGGCTTGATCTGGATTGCCCAGTTCAATCAATGAACGCCGTGGAGTTACACCCTTATGGACACCAGTGTAATTGAGAGCAGATTTTGGCCTTAAGAACCTCTAAACCCATTTTTCCTCTCGGTCCCTAAGAGTCACAGTTTTAAAGGAAAAAAGAAAAAAAGCTGAACAAGTCTTGCCAGAAGAACAACTAAATAGCAATAGGGGAAAAAAAAAAAAGTTAAAAGCATACTTTAATAGGAGGGACACAGACTTCACCCAGTGGAGGTTCGCAGTGGCGGCTCGCCAGTCGCCCCAAGGATGCAATCCATTTGCATAAAGCGCAGCAGACTGCAGGCACCCTGGGGTTTGTGGCAGAAGGAATCCCAGCTCCTCCACCTCATGTGCAGACTGGTGGCTTTTATTCCACGGGCTGAAGGCACAGTGCACCCTGCAAACCTATAGCCTGGGCTACTTCTAAGTGTTGTTCTCCGAGCGATCTCGCACTGTGCCTGCAGCACTCAGCACGTGCATGGCTGCGGACTGGGGCATGCTGCAGCGTGCTGCTGTCCCAGGTCTAACACAAGCAGCCCAGGAGGGGCACTCACACAAGGCTGGGTTAGTAACAGCTACCTGGTTTGTCCCACACCTCTCCTGCAGCTGGTGGGCTCAGATAACAGACATTGGGTTGATGCTTTTGGTCTTTGAGGTCTGTGCTTCACAGCCCCACATTCACACCCCACAGCTGTGCTGTATGAGAGGAGGACTGTGCCAACTGCAAGAGGACAGTGCTCAGCCCCAGCGTCCCAGAACGGGGAGGAATGGAGGACTGGTATCATCCGAGGAGCTGAAGGTGCTTTCTGCCCACGGCCCTCCCACCAGCCTCACTTCTCACTGCTCCACCTGATAGTGGCAATCGATCCCCTCACTGTCTTTCATCTCCAAATTCCTTAAATCTGCTTTCCAGGCTCAGAGGGCGGTGATGCACTGGAACAGGTTGCCCAGAGAGGCTGTGGATGCCCCATCCCTGGAGGCACTCAGGGCAAGGCTGGATGTGGCTCTGGGCAGCCTGCTCTGGTGGCTGTGACCCTGCACACGGCAGGGGGCTGGAACCAGATGATCTTTGAGGTCCTTTTCAACCCAGGGCATTCTGTGATTCTATGATCTATGAAAAACAATGGGGGCTGAAAATGCAGCATCACCGAAGCGTGTGGGAGAGGGGAAAGCAGAAAAAGAGGAAGAAAAAAAGAAAGAAAAATCTCACAGGACCTGCTCTCTGAGTGCTGCTCTTTCAGTGCTGCGAGTCACAGACTGCCCATAGATGAGACGGTGCCACTGAGGTGATGGAGCATGAAACCCCACGGAAGCCCCACTCGCAGCCAGACAGAAGCTCATCCGCACCGGTTGCAGTTTAGAAAAACAACAGCTTTGCTCATTTCATACCGAAGTGCTGCTGCACCGAGCCAGGCTCTGCGCCGGGCTGTAACTCGACCCTCCTGCAAGTTGTTCCAGCACCATTGGGGAGAGGGGAAAGAATATACCAATATCCAAATGCGAGCAGACAGGATCCCTGATTTACGGGCAGCAAGCGGGGCTCAAATTGAATCTGCACTGCCTCAGCAAAGGCATCTGCTTATTGGGCGATTTGTTTTTTAATGACCCTTCGATGTTGCTTTTGCAGGCTCCTAGTTAAAATGCCATGTTGAATAAGGGCAACTCTGTGCCTTGCGCAGCCCGGTGCTGCGGTGGGTGTGGGACCGCGCTGCCATGTGTAGAACCTGTGCTCTGATACTTGAGGCAAATATAAACACAACCCAGACAGGGAGAAGAAATATAAGAGCGAACCCCAAAGTGCCGAGTTGCTCCGTGCTCAGGTGTGGGCCAGTCAGGCTTTAAATATTATTTGTGTTTAATCATGCAATAGCTATGCAAGTGGAACTACACAGGACCAGTTTATGTGCTTACTAGACATAATGCGGATTTTGTCATAGGAATGCAGTATTTACTGTTAAATTTATAAGGAATTAATTATTTCCCCTAAATTACTAGGTAAGAGATTAAGAAACAAAGGTATACGCAAAAGGAATGCTTGCTTAATTCCTGCAGAGGTAATACAAACATCCGTGGGTTCAGACAAGCGTCTGTACTCCTTTCAACGCATCCCCAAACCCTGCTGGCCCACGTTAAGAACCCAGTGGGTAACTGGGGCAGACGGGCAGCACCAGCAGCTCCACCAGCGCACCCAGCAGCCACACGTTTCGCAGTCCCCTATGGGCAGCCAGCACCTGATCAAAGACGTGTCTGCTCTCTGAGGCATTCCCTTTGTCTGTTGTTGGCGCAGCTTGCGTGGCGAGGAGCATCCCCTCCTCACAGAACTGTGAGGGACCGTCCGCGGAAGCATGGCAGCGCTGTGGTGGAACATCAAAGCACGTGCAGCTTTACAGATTGCGATCGGCATCCCGACCAGCACACAAAAAAAAAGCCTTGTGGGGAAGCCAGTGCAACCCACGGGGCTCGCGCCGAGGCAACATGCCCACACGAAGTGCTTTATTAACTGGAAAGCTGATGAGTAGCCCGGTATCACTACAAATTTGAAGACGCAGCAGAGTCCTCATTGCTTTCGGGGAAACGAAAGCGCTTTGGGATTCTGAAGTGTCCCATGACTCTGGGTTTGTCTGGCAACAAAAGCATATAATCCCCAATAGATGGGAAAGTCGGCCTGCCTTCCTGGGTTCAGCTTGTTCCCTCTGCCCCGCCAGCACTTCCCAGCTCTGGATGAACCCTCAGCTGGAATGGGCTTTGAACTCCTCAAGCTGCAGAGCAGATAGGGAACAGCACGCAGCTCTGTCTGCAGCCAGCCTTATTTAAACCTCATCTGAAGTTGTCACCTCCAGGAGCTGTAAATGCTGCTGCTGATTCATAACGAGGCAGAGCAGTACTCCATTAATCAAACCCAGCAGAACGTTTTCTACAGGAGGCATTTACGTGAATGAGAACAGCATATGAGGTTACACTTCGAGAGGAAGAAAATTACAAGGGGATCTCAGTTCTCATGCTTCAGGGCATAAGCTGATCACCAGATGGGGTCAGGAAGAATTTCTCCCTCCCTTGTTCCTAGATGGTCCACAATAGGTAAACTATGGAGGCACAGCAGAGAAGCTGATTTTAGCCCCAGATTTTGCTCAGTTTTGGGGGGAACTGCCACATCCTCAAGCACTGTCAGACAGAAAAGAGTGGTTAAGTGAGAAAAAATACTGGGCTTCATTTGGCAGTTCACTCACAATGATATGTACAAGAGCCCTGACTTCAACATGTCCAACTAAACCTGGCCAACAAGACTGCACTGGGAAGATGGTGGGTTTTGGGTACCACGTAACAAGTGATACCAGCATCTTCAGTATATTACAGACGCTTCATACAAGTTAAAGCTAGACTTCTTGAGCTAGGAGAGCTTTGCCACAGCTCATGGGAACCATTTTATTTTTTTGGTTCCAATTCACTGAGTGCTTTGGGTTCAAATTAACCCACTCGCTTCTCTTCCTCGCTGCAAATTAATAGACCAGTTGAACTTAAAAAAGAAGAACAAGAAAGAAGAAGAAAGCCACAACACTTTGTTAAAACCACTAAGTTTCAGCTGGTATCATGTCAAAACCACTTGAAACACGAAACCAGAAATCTTCCTAGGTTGACTCAAAGACTTTGTCTACACCAGGAGTGCTTTACCAGTACAGGAATACCTGTGTATTACATTGGCAAGGGACTCCTGGCATAGAGTTTGAAAGCTGAGTTTGAAAGCTGCCTAGTAAACTGAGTCGAGAGTTTTGCTGACCAACTTGCATCTAAGTTCAGTTGTCCAACAGTTGCAGCAAATTAACTGCTCAGTGCCATCACCTCTTCGCGTCCCAGAGAGACGCAAATACATCAGCAGAAGTTTCGAGTGTGGCAATGGCCACCGTGAGGCAGAGGTTGCTTTGAATCTCTGCTGAAAAATACAAGCAGCTCCACATTTAGAAAAGCTAACACAATTAGATGCTTTTACAGTCTTGCTGCAAACTTCTGGCACAGCTGCAAGTGAAACATTTCAGGCTTACGATCTGTGACACGTGGTCTTTCAGGACTTCTCTCAGCACACTGAAATCTGTCTCTCAATGCAATCACAAACGGTGCGTACAACCCTCGTAAGCAGTCTTGGTAGGTTTCTCCACAACCCGGTTTGTTGTAACATCGCTCAGCACTGGTGCTGGAAGGAAACTGCCACATGAGAAGCTTGTGCTATCGTTCTGACAGGAAGGTCATTGAATTCTGGGCGCTTCTCTCCACACCAGTGCAAAATACAAATCTGAACAAAAATATCCGTTCTGATATGTGCCGATAGGTGCTTTTACAGAGCTGGAGGTGAAGACATAGCAACCTAGCACTTAGAATTTCACCAGATTCCTATCCCATTTACCCATATAGATTATTTTGGACCTATGGCAAAAAAAAAAAAAAAAGACATTAAAAAAAAAAGAAAAAACATTTTCAGCTTCAAATGCTACAGAAGAAAACCCTTCCCACCTAGCTTTGCCTGGAACACATCTCTCCCTCTGTAATAGCCTCTATGTCTACAGCTGAGACACAAACATAAGCAATTACTACCATTGCCTGTGCAAGTCAAACCTATGGTTCTGTCTCTTACCTGTAATCTGACTCTGTCCTTGTGGATTAAAAGGACTTGGTGCAGAGTTCAGAGAGGGCCGTGGGCTCTGGGTCGGGACCCCTACTCTCATACTGGGATGAGGAATGCGCCCTAAATCACTGAGGCGTTCAGGGAACAAACTAGGTTTAGAGTCATCAAGCTTCTGTCTGTGCCCTGGAAACAGCAAATCATAAAATAAAAGCGTTAATAACAAGATTTAGTAATTGAACACACAAAAAAAAAAAAGAAAAAAAGAAAAAAAAGAAAAAAAAAGAAAAAAAGAGGTCTTTATGGACCTGTTATCAGATTAATGGACTATGTAGGTACCACAGCTACTCCCAGTAACACAGTGACAGTGATGGGGAATTTGTGTTTTGATGTTAATTTTGGACATTGTTGTGCTGGCAAAAGCCTTCACTAGCACTCCTGTGCCCATATCGATATGTAATGCAGTAATTTGGATCAAAATAAGCCCTTATGGACACCACACAAGGTCTTCATATCTTTTTTTTTTCTTTTTCATTTGTCTGCTTTAGCTACACTGGATAGTTAAAGGGGCAAAACCCTTTTTGTGAAAGTAAACCTTATATGTACAAGTCATCAAGAGGGACAAGTATTCCATGACTGGACTATATGTTGTGGATTTCTGCTAGGAAAATTCCTCCATAACTTGAGAGCTTTTCCAAAAAGTAAATAGCCATGCTCGTTGGAGAAGCTTCTGGCCAAGACAGGGTCCTGCACTGCCATTGCATGTTCAGCTCTCCTCCGTGCTCTTATTTCTCTCCAAAAGCGAGCTCACTGCCCCTGTGCCACACGGCTGCCTTGGGAAAAGCCTTCACACTGTCAAAAATTCAGAGGGGAAAAATGCCCCAAGCAACAGGACGCGCCAACTGGCACCTTGGTACTCTTCATATTGTCATTCTGATTTTTTGAGAGGAAAGGTTTTACTTCTCTAATTGTATTCTTTGCTCCTAAGTTTAATTTCTGAGTAGTAACAGATGCTCCTCAACCGATGGTGCCTTTGAATGAGGCACAGAAGGTGTTATTTCTATCATTTAACATATGGGAAAACAGGCACGCGGCGAGATTAAGGTCAGTACTAATTTTACTTAACTTCAGCCATTCATAAATCAGGCATCTAGTCTAAACTCTTCTAATGTAGACTTCCTCTACAGGTAATGGAAAGAAATAGCTACTTCCAGAGGGCAATTCATCTCATTTGTCTCTGACACCAGTCTTAAAATGGGATGATTCACCTTCTGAATTTGCTTTCTCTTCCTCCTCTGATCAGAGAGGGAGCCCACATGACTAGCTTAATTAGGCACTCTTACCATTAGTCAACATCGCGTGGAATCAATCTCACCCAAAGTTAGCTACTAAGGGAACATGAAAAGCATCTGTCAGAGCTGAAATGGGAGCCCAGATCCCCTCTCTGCCACCCAGAAATGCAGTTGCCTCCATCCCTGTAAACAGTGCTGGGGGATGGGCACAGGCAATACATGGCTTGGATATTTTGATGCTTTTAACATCAGGAAGGGTCTCTGGTGTGGCTTGGGCACATCTCAAAGACCTCCAGATGATGCCCAGAGGTTCGAGAGATACTGCATTCTCCCTCAGCAGTGAAAATACAGCCCTCTGCTTGGAGACCGTGAGAGTCCAGCTTTACAGACACGTTCAGGTCGCCCACATCAGTCTTAGGGCCAGAGAACCAATTCTGGCACTGTCTAATTTGCTTTAACAGTATAAATGAGGCCACTGAGTCTTGAAATGTATCAGATCACCTCTCTTTATAAAAGGTAATGTAATGGTGTCTGTCACCGTAGCACTGAAACACATGGGTTCTCATAATCCAGCTGGGACCACAGTGCCCAAACGTGGCTGCAGGCAAAGCTTTCTCTGTAATGGACAGCTAACTCTAAGCTAAATTTAGAGAAATCAGGGTTCTACATACACTTGGAAGATCTCAGATCATAGACTTGGAGATCTCCAACAGCTGCCTGGACACAGGCACACTGCTCTGGGTGTCCCTGCTTGAACAGAGGTTGGACCCAATGGACCCAGAGGGTCTATCAATCATTCTGAGATTCTGCCATTCTGTGAAAACTGAAGGATTTAGGTTGGGAGATGAGAAAAAAAAAAAGCTAGATGTAAATTCATTTTAGAGAAACTTCTCTAGCAATTAAAAAAATAATAATTAGTTGACCCATTGTTCTGTGCTTTGAAGTATGATATTTCTCCCCCGTGATGACTCAGTGTAGAAACACGGGGTAGGCGTGAGGTTTCCCATTAAGGAGAAGGAGCTGCTGTATGGTCGAGCTCTGCAGAACAATCCACAGGCATAGGTGACTCCTCTCCATGAGGTATCAATCACTTCAAACGGGGAACCATTTTTGGTGGGCTTGTAAGAGCTGTAATGGCAGCCTCATTAATAGGATAACATCTCACCTGGTAGTCATTAGCACTATCTCTTCAATCTATGTAAATGAGAACTTGTATAAGCTGGGTGCTGCTAATCTAAAGAAATAACTTTCACACGCAGGCATATGCACACAGACAGAATTCTCCTGGGATTTCTCCTTCTCTATCTATGATTTTTTTTCCACATTTGTTCTGGTTTTGCTTTTGCCTTTGTTAGATGCATTTACCAGAAATCCATTGTTCCTCCCCTTTTCTATTCATCCACGTTTCAGCATGACCAAGAGGGCTCAAAATAAGATAAAACCCAAGTAGCCCACCTCTGAGCTCGCACATCAGGGCTCACTTCACCTGGGAATGAACCTATATCCAAAGTGAAATTAATTTTGACAGAAAAATTCTGCCCTGTGCTCATACAGGATCCTTCTGGCTAAAGAATCACTGTGCTTTCCTAATGAACCAGGGCCCCAACTATTCTGGCTGCCTTCTGCTCACTCCATGAACACTCTTTATGTAGAGCACCTCTCCTATACCAACATATGCCCAACAACCCCTTGCTTTGCTTCTGTCACACTCTGATTGCCCACAGCTTTTCTGGAACAGAGACTACATTTAACTCTGCATTATGATAATCAACTGGTCAGTCAGAGAAAGATACTGAGCTGGATAGTAGGGCTCTTCCATGTAGGCAAGGAAAAAAAAAAAAGAAAAAGAAGGATTTCCACATATGAAATAATTGTGGATTTGGGTGTTGTCATTAGAAAAAGTAGGGAAGGGAAGGATAAGAGAGATGTGCACATCTGGAAGACCCCAGGCATCAATGGGAGTGCAAATCCCCAGAAACCAGCAAGGGGCCAAAGGCAGACCTGCCTTTCCCTTCTGGTCCTTTAACATGTAGGGCTGTAACAGAGAGTCCTGTTATGACAGAGATCCACAGGAGCCACGCTCCCCCAGTGCAGAGTCCCAGTGAGATGAGACTGCATTGCAGCTCTGCACATTATGGGTTCCTGCTCTTTAGCTAAGCTAAGATGTGCCCAAATAGAAAGCAAGCAGGAATCTCAAGAAAAAGCTTCATATTGAGGAGGTGTCTGCAAGAAGTATAGGCAACATAAATAGCTTTCTTGCCCTGATTTCCTTGCAAGAAAAGATATAAAACAATCCTATTAAGTCCAGAGCAGCTATGAGGCATGGGCTGAGACTCTAAAAAGGCCTTCTGAGCAGCACATAAGCAGCAGCAGTGAAATATGTGATACATGTTTAAAACTCATTCCACAGGCTGCTTTTCATCTCCCATTGATATATGTGTCCGTTGACAGAGAAATTCCTGATCCCAGGGGAGCGTGCTAAGAAAAGCTGTATTCCTTGGTCACAGCCATGAGGCATCATTTTATTTCAGGAAAAAAGATTAGGGTAGTAAGTGTGGGTAGCTCAGTGAGAAGCTCTGATCTGCCGCGGCAGCGATTACATTAAAAAGCAATATGAGGCTACGGAGAGGGTAGGAGAAAATAACGCCGTGGCTTTCCCAATGCCAGCACTCAGCACACGGTCCTGACAGCAATGCTACACTGAGGTGCTCTGTCACAAAGATTTTGTGGGATGTCCTGGGGACAAAAAGCTCAGGGATGCAGGCAGCCCTCGGTATGAAATGCCTGAGGGGTGTGAGGGGACTCGGGGTAAGGATGGGACCCAACGGGCACTGGAAGAGAGCAGGTCACAGCACGGAGGCTGAGCAACATTCAGGTCTATCCCCACCACTCAGCTCTTTCAAATCACACAGCAACCTGAGTATCACTTTCCTGAGACGGAAAGCATCACCGGAGAAGCCAAGATGGAAGTCGGGCTGCAGAAGAGGCTGACTCACAGGATGGAAACGTGGCACTGATGCTTGAAGATCTTTACCTCCTCGGGGAGGAGGGCTGTGCTTTTTTATCTTTCAGCTGTGGGTGTGGGACTGAAATCTAATTAGATCATGCTACACGTGGCCCAGCCAGATGCTGACACTCAGGGACTCCCTTTCTTTGTACCACGTACACCGCCCACCTTTTTGTTGTTGTTGTTGTATTTTATTTTATTTTTTCTTCTGGTACCAAGGAGATCTGGTCACCAGATTGTCAGCAGACGTTTCTATCGCTCTCAAGTGGGTTAGCTATTTTCAGTCATCACCCATTTCTTTCCATCTTTTTCGCTTCTGTCACTGCAGCAGCGAGAGCCCTCATGGGAGTCAGGTGTCTCCATGAAAAAGCCGAGGGAACGCAGGAAGGTCGTGAAAGCAAGAAGCTGGGCTGCCCCTGCTGGGCCATGTGTGCTGGGACAGCCCAAGCAGAACACAGGGAGATGGTCAGATGTGAAATACCACCAACGCTGTGCCACGAGCGTGCCGAGCAGCAGGAGGAGCCAGGGGAGGGCTGGGGGGTCACTGCACAGAGGTCTACAGCTCACAAGGGCAGCTGAAATGAAAGTCCTCCTAATGGCGAGACCGGCCACTGAGGCTTTCTGTGAGCAGTGGCACTGCATTGAGTTTGAGACTGGAAAAGAACTGCAATGCAAAATGGACTTGTCTTCAGGCCAAGGGGCAGCACAAAGAGGAACAGAACCACGTACATTACGAGCTAAAAATTACAGCCTATACAGCCCAGGCTTTCTCTTCCTTCAAGAGAAGCACATCTGAGCCCAAGAGCTCAAGTTTTGATTATTCTCATTTTTCACTATTAGCACAGAACTTCAAAAATCTGAAGAACGGGTACATTTTTTCCTACTGACCATATGAAAACGTCTTAGAGACGCTCCATCTTTTAATGCTAATACACTGGTGACGTATTTCTGTCTACACACTGTAGAAGCCAATTTCACACCACACGTCCCCTGAATTTTAACAGGAGTTCTCTTTAAATTCTAGCAGGACGTGTTCCTGCATTTCATCCCACTTGGTCCTATGGATCAGTCCCAACTGGAAGACACTGGCTGGAACCCAGCTCCAGGCTGGTAAGGCTGAGGTCTCACTTAAGCTATGGCAAAGGAGTTCGGGCCTGAGCCTAGGGCTTCCTTAGCACAGGGACAGAATAATGTAGCATGTCCAGCACAAAGCAAAGACATTCATTGTTCCCTTACAAATTTCAGCAAGATAACGCTCCAAAGCAGCCTTAACCTGTGCTCTGGTGGCAAAAACAAGAGCCATAAATGAGCAAAAAGATCCCAGAAGACACGTATTCGCCCTTTGCAAGTAAGAATGTCGCTCTTGTGACAGCCCCCCCAGGCTGGCTTCCCTTTGCTGTCCCCTGTCCCACTCCTACTGAACACATGCAACCCTAAGTTCAGGAAAAGCAAAATGCTAGAGAGACAAACAGCTTTTACCCATGAAAGGGAAAAGCTTGGAACCCTTCCAGTCTCTTGGGTAAAGACACAATTATGAGAAGAAAAATATAATCTACCCGAGAGACGTAATTACATAATTAGGCCATAGGCTGTGCATAGGAAAGGTTCTTATAATGCCTACAGAAAGGAGCTGCATAGGTGAAGGCATTTCATTTGCTCGATGGAGGGGAAAAAAAAGAAAAAAGTTATTTGTTTTTGAATAGCTGAGAGCACCAGTCTGCATGAGACCAGAGAGCTTATTCTCCCAGCTGTACACAGAGCCCTGTCAGTGTCAACAGGAGTCACACAGACCCAGGCAGAAAACAAGACACTGTCACACTCTGTTCTGAAAAAATGGCCAATTTTCTACCCCCAGTAGGCAAGGCTCGCACCTGAAACTACTGCAGAGAGGTGAAAATAAGGTATGAAAAAGAAAGGATGCTGTGGATGTCTAAGTTCCTGTGACCCAATGCAGCCTGCTGTCGAAACCTCACTGAACTTCTCCCTGCTGAGTGCTGCTCTCCCGAAGGCATGCAGCTTGCTGCTGCTGCTCCAGGAGGGGCAGCTCCAGCTCCTGGGGGAATTGATTACGCTGTGGCCCTCCAGGAACTGTGGTTCAGACCCAGGGTGAAGTGAAGCAGGGGTAGTTTTGAACTTCGGTGTTTCCCATGTTGAGTTCAAGCCCTGAGAGCATCTCTGGTGTCAATGGTGATCTCCCCATTGACTTGCTGGGAGCTAAAGCTCATCTAGCAGGCTGCCCTCTGAGCCTGGAACGAATTAAGAGCTTCCAGCAGGTTCAAGGGAGGAAAGGGCAGGAAGGGTGAGGGGAAATCATCCCATGGGTACATAAATCGTGTCCCTGAGTGCCCATGGGAATGATTCTAACTCTCCCCTGGCAAAGCCTCTGAGAATATGAAGTGCTATCAGTGCTTCTTAAACATCAGCTGGGGGCTGTGGAGAGCACACATACAGCTGAAAGCCAGACCCAGAGGTCAGGGTTTGTCAGCAAACTGCAACAGCTGCCAAGCAGCCTCTTGTTCCCAAAATTCCTCCGTGCAGGGAGGTGGGAGCAGGGATCTCAGAGCCCCAGGCTGCCCCTGGTACACGGAAGGGACATGTGGCAGCGACAGCGTGCCCAGCAAGCAGTGCAGAGAAGCTGTGTGAACAGAGCAAAACTGGATGATTTCATGAATGAAAGTGGAGAGGCACTTCAGGGATAGGAAGAAGCAGAGCAGGAAGGGGCTGGAGCGGGACTGCTCTAGCTCTGGTTCTCCCCAGCACCTCAGCTCACCGCAGGGCTCTGCTCAGGCATGGCCTGGCTCCACAATTTGCTAAACAGAACAGCAAAGTCTCTCCTTGTCACGGGAACGCTCTATATTTCTCTTTTCTCTCTCTTTTCAGGGTATGGAATTCTAACTTGTATTTCGAAGCTTGCTGGGCACAGCCGAGCAGCATCCCAATGAGTGCCAGCACAGAGCTGCACTGCGAGGGGGCAGGTGGGAGCCAGGCTCTGCCTTCACCTTCAGCCATCACTTGAGAACATAAATGAATCCGTGTGCACATGTGCCAGGAAACCAGCTAAGAACTGCTGGCATTGCCTCTCGGAGACATTAAAGGCAGCTCATATAAACTCACTCGAGTCTCAGACCCTGCCTTAATTCCCTTTGCATGCTGCTATCAGTTAAGCTCTCCCTCTTCTCCTCCTCCCCACTTTTCCATTTTTTTTTTCCAGCAGAAGAGGGAATGAGGGATGGAGTACAAGGACCACAGTGCAAAAGAGCAGGAGCTTCTCACACTGACTTTGCCACCCTCATCCCAACCCAGCAATACCTTTGAAGAAGATACAGACATCACCCCTGCCCCAAGTCGGCCGTCCTATAAAGAGCCCGCCAACCTCTGGTTGCTGTAGCAAATGAAGAGGGCAAGGAGGGGGTGGAGAGAAAACAACTCTGCTCCTGGAGCTGGCCTCCCTCCAGCTGGCAGAGGGGCTGGTTTTCTTACTGCTTGCGAAACCTGATTCCTTGAATAGAACAAAATGGGGGCGATGTAAACACAACCATTAAAGCAGATCTGAGATGCTCAGCTCCTGATGCTGTGCTGTCCTCTCTGGAAGTCAGTAAGGTGCACTTCTGGCTTTGGGTTTTGTTCTACACCCCCAAAAATGACAGCGTACTGCAGACTGAGTGCTGCAGTTTCAGTGGGAATTCAGGCATGGAGGAGACAGCAGTTAAGCAGTAATAGATGGATGTGTGCATGTTTGTATTGTATCTCTCAACAGATTGTTTTGCTGCATTAAAAGACTTCTATCCGAGCAGTAGGATTTAAGCAGATTGGTTAAACTTGATTAAACGGGGGTATCTCTACAATAACCACACCAATAAAACTCAGTTGGATAGAGAAACCTGGAAATGTGGTTAAAAATAAAAAAAGATGCCATTTCGGTCCACTCTCACAGGGGTAATGTGATACAAACTCCAAAAGAAAACAGTCTTTACAAGTCAGACTTGAAGGATTATCTCGTGTATCAGCACCCTCTGCGGCAGCGTAGCACTTATCCACGTATCCACCCAGGCTAATGCTCTTGCACAATTTACTACAGCCTTGATAGACAGATAATTGCTTTATCCACCCAAGTGTAATAAACGGAGCCTACTATGTTAATCCTCGTATTCTTATTGTCTGCGAATGCCAAGTGAGGGAGAGACCTGCACCGAAAGCCCAACCTTCTCATTCCTACGCTGCTGGAGCTCTCTCACCCTCAGACCTGCTAAAGTGTTCTCATTACATTCCGCTCCCCCGCCTGCAGTGCCAAGTATTTCGAGTAGCATCCAGTTATTGTTCAGCAAGGGGCACCTCTGCTCCGGCTGCATGGAGGCAGAAGCCAGGATGCAGCAGCCTCGGAAAACAACGCAAAAAACAAAACCAAACCACACACGAATGTCTTTTCCTACCCAGTAAAGCAGACCAGCTATTATTTGCTCCTGGGCACAGCACAGAAAGTAATTAACCTGTCCTAAACACAGGCATGGGTGCATTTGTGTGGAGAGCATCCGGCAGCTGGGAAATGCACCAGCCCCTTCCACAGAAATCTATAAAGATTTTTTTGGTCTTAAATGTCAAAAACAGGCACAAACCTCTAAAAGGTTTATGGATTCCCAGCAGCTCTGTGAGCTTAGGTTCGTGGCATCTAATTTGTAAGGACAGTTTGATGGACGTCTCCCTCTCTTCCATGTGAAAGGTATAAAGGTGGTTTCCCTGCTAAGAGTGATTCTTAGCACCACTCTTTGCTCTCCCTTACACAGGCCGACTGTCCTGGAGGTGAGACCAAGTCGTCATCCCTTTGTCATGCTCACACCTCCATCTGCGACCGCCTGCAGGGTAGGGGTGATGTGGGGATAGCAGTGAGCTGGCAGCTGAACGTGACTCAATAATGGGAATTGGCCTTTAAAAATAAATGAAGCAAAGGCAGTTCTGGGAAAGATTAATGGTTGTGTCACATAGGACATAGAAGGTAACTATTACACTCTTGGTCAGAGATATCAGCTGCACTGCTTCATCCGGTTTGCGACACCGCCCTCGAAGAAAGAGACAAATTAGAGAGAATCCAGAGAAGAGCAACCAGGAGTGATAAGAGATTGAGTAAGCATGAGCTACGTGGAAAAGCTGAGGGAAATGTGATTGTTTAGTCTAGAAGAGAGAAGAGCGGGAGAAGACATGATAAAAGTAACGTGATTTCTAAAGAGAGCGGTAATCAACTGATCTCTGTGTCAGCAGAGCAGACACTGTGAAAAAGCTGGCTTCACTGGAGGCAGAGCAGATTTAGGAGATCAGTGTATGATATGAGCAACCTCCTTTCTGAGTACGAAAGAAAAAGCCCCAGAAACAGACTTGGTGAGTAAGTGGAAGGCACGGTACTGGAGGATTTAAGAACTTGGGCAGATGTCAGCGATGATCTAAGCATATACAATACTTCAGCTCGGGAAAAACGGACCAGGTCGCCTGAGGTTTCTTTTAGCCCCACTGTCCTAAGCCTCGGAGTTTGCCTGAGCTGGGCTGAGTCACTACACAGCTCAAACAACACCAGGTCAGGCAGCCCAGGGCTATGTGAGCCTGGTGCTCTCAGCATCCCCTCCTCCCACCCAGGGCATGGGGCTGCGAAGGTGTCCCAGGCCACGAGAAACCAGAGGCTGGAAACACAGCAATTAACCCCTCTGTGCCGTAGGTTCCTCCAGCTCTAACTTCAAAATAACGCTGGCCTCATGGTGATTGCGTGATTCACTTGGCCATGAATTTAGAGAGGGTGACTCTGAGTTTCCAAGTGTTTCCAGGGGACAGCAAGAGAAATAAAAGTAATATTCCATGTCCAGTGCTTGAGAGTGCTGCTGCGTGCCCAGATGAAGGTCCAGGAGACCACCAACACGTTACTTGTGCGCATTTTGTTTTGGTTGATGGTTTTTTGTTCAATTGTCTGCTGTTACTCAGAGTGATGGTCACGCATAGAGAAGCCTCGGTCATCCCAGCTCCATGCCAGTGTGGATAACAAGGAAGATCAAAATGACAGATTTCACCGGGAAAAAAGGACACAGGGCAAGGAAGGAAATGTTCTGGACAATGCATGTCTTCTTCACGAGTGTAGGGGACACTCCCTACCCGGTGTAGGGAACCTGCTTTGGCAGGGGGGTTGGACTCGATAGGTTCATAGGTTCATAAGGTTGGAAAGGACCTACAAGATCATCTAGTCCAACCATCCTCCTATCACTATCCCTACCCAACTACTAAGTCAAATCCCCGATGATCTCTTGAGGTCCCTTCCAACCCCTATGAGTCCATGACACAGTGAGACCCAGAACAACGAGAGACTACAAAATTCAGAGATTCTCCAACCACACAGCCTCAGTGTGTACACTGTTTGTGTATTTGTTTTGAATCGTTGAGGTTGGAAAAGACCACTAGGATCCCCACCATGCTCACTAAACCCTATAGCTCAGTGCCTCATCCAGCCCCTTTTGAAAACCTCCAGTGCCTCCTCACCTCCCTGGGCAGCTTGTTCCAAAGCCTGACCACTCTTTTTGAGGAGAAAACGTTCCTAATGTGCAGTCTGAATGTAAATCCGTGGCCGAGGTGAAGCACACGTGTATGGGCTCAGTAAGCACCAGGCTTACAGGTTGCTAATTCAATGCCTAGGCCACAGTTGAGGACTTATCCTGCTCAGCTGCAATGAACAGCAAAAGCCCTGGGGAAAGTGAGAAAGGAAGGAGAGGAACAAAACAGCTCGTGGGCTGCGTCTGGCCACCAGGAATGCCATCTTTTTTGAAGGGCTCAGGCAGGGGGCTGACCCTATAGCCTACAGTTGTAAAGTTTGTTTAGTAACAGGGAGCCTCCCGTGAACTTGAAAACAATGAGAAAACAGAGTCCTGGGGAATAAATCTCACCCCCTGCCCCAGTTGCCTGAGAGTTTGGCTATCGGAAGGTAACAAATCCCGAGGAATGCCGGTGGTGGGGTGACCCGGCCGCTGGAGGGTGTCCAACACAAGCAGTGGGCGATGCCAGTCACTGCACTGCTGGAGGCACTGCTAACACCCAGCAGAGCCTGGAAACGCCGTGCTGCTGTGGGACAGCGAGCACCGAGTGGATTTGCTGGGAAAGGGGCAATCGAGGCCCTGGAAAGCCCTAACACTCAGAGGATGCTCAGAGGACTTCCACATAGTATGTGGGAAGCTCTGCCTTGTTCCTCGTGCTCTGGCTCTTATGACTACCACGGTTTCACCACTCGGGCATCACTTGGTGGGTGCAATCCTCCAGAAAAAAAAAATAATAGTAATAAAATTTAAAAAAAGGAAAAAAAATTAAAGAAATCAAAGCTGTAAATGTCCAGTGATAGAAATCACAAGTCACTGATAAGGGCTGCTGTGAAGTTAATAGCTTTCAAAGATGTTTGCAAGCTCACTCGTGGAGCCCTACCTATATGTACACCTCTAGCTTGGAAGTGTGTCAGAAGGCATTGAATCATCCCTGGCACATGCTGCAGATAATCTTTGGCTTTTTAATTGTTACTACGGTGAGTCATTAAGCCTGGATGCCCACCACAGTGCACCAGTGGAAAAAATCTCTGCCAGGCAAGAGTGGCAAGTGTGCTTTATGCCATTCTCTTAAAACAGTCAAAAATAACACTGAAGTATTTAAATCCTGGAAATACTCATCATCCCCATGCTATTAATACCCCCTCAGTAGTTCATTCTATTTAAAGCATGTCTCGTTCTTTGGGTTTCGTTTTGTGTGTGGCAAATCCTCGTTTAATTCACGGGACAAAAAAGAAAAAAAGAAATATGAAGCTGGAATTGGAAAAATGGGATGGTATGGAGCCCACGCCCTCAGCCAGGGCCAGGAGCAGAGGTTTTGCCACCATCTCCAGAGCAAGACAGCCTGGCCCTCAAGTCATTACAGCTTGCACAAATCGGAATGTTACTATTTTTCTGTGCCTGCTTTGGCAGGGGGGTTGGACTCGATGATCTCTAGAGGTCCCTTCCAACCCCTTCAATTCCGTGATATCTGTTTCGTTTTAAATGTCATATGACTGATTCAGGAACAGCATAGCTGCCTCCTTGCGATGGGGACAGATAGAGGCCTGATCTCTTTGGTCCAGAACTTCAGCTGCAAGCTGTGCAGTCCTCCTTTTAGCCCTAATGCCTCTTTGTTTTCTGCTGACAAAGTAAGTGTTGAAGCCATGGGTGCCATTTAGGAAAGGGCATCACATACATATGAGGGATTTTCTTTAAGCACAAGCCTGATTTAATTCCATCAAGGAATAATGGAAAATAGAACAGAAAGTGCTGTTCCCATTTTGTCCAAGAAAACTAGAACAAGCAATGCTGGTGCTGCTGAAGAAATTGGATATATCTTATGGGTGTGTTGCCTTGCCTTTTTTTATTATTATTGCAAGTAAAACTCATCTGTCTTAACCAATTTAAATGAAGTAAAAAGGCAAAAACAGAATAGAGGGATGGAAAACCCTTTTCAGCTTCAACAAAAACTGTGAAAAAGTAAAGGCTTAACAAAAAAACACAACACATTTTTTAGGTAAAAGTTTACAGAAAACTCAGCCCTGTGCCAAAGAAGAAATTGTTTTTAACACTTCCCCAGGAGGAATGGATGATTCCCTCTCCTTTCATGCCAGCTCCCCTCAGAACCCAGAGGCCAGTTCTCCTTTTGGCAGTCAGTAGCAAGTGGGTTTGGCTATCAGTGTCTCCACCACTGCTATGCCCAGAGATGCACAAACAAGATACTCCTCCCATGACAATGGTTCCCAAATGGGGTACTAATGGCTCCCCTTCATCAGGAAACATTGAGACAACGTTGTGTTGAGAGATGTGGCTTAGTGAGAACTATTGGTGATGGGTGGATGGTTGCACTGGATGAGCTTGGAGGTCTTTTCCAACCTCGGTGATTCCATGATTCTATGACCAAAGGACAGACATGGAAACCAATTTCTAATCCCTGATGCATTTAGATGACCAAACCACCACCAAGGGTGCTCTGCTACCAAGGCCCCAACCCACCCCGGTATCAACAGGACATGGTTTACAGCTATATACCTTGGATAAAGTAGGGAAAACTTGCTCTGTTTTAATGATATTACTATGCTGATAGAACATCTGTCTCCAGTGCTCACCCTCTCACCACGGTGGTGATTTACTTCCAGATCACCCTCCTGATGTGACAGCAGAAAGTGTTGTGTGTGCTTTGTTCCTCTTTGGTACAATTCCTTCTTTCTGTTTTTGAGAACAGTTGGCTTGCTAACATTTAGACTGTCCTTGATAATGATATAGGATTGTTTCTTGTTAATTCTGGCATAAATCTTCCTTAAGCTAAATGGCTGTACGTTTGTGTAAGACTGATGCATGTGGCATTAAAATGAGCATAACTCACATTAAAGCAGTCCCTTCGATGTGCAGTCTGGGCTGATACACGAGGGCACATCTCTTCTGTGCCTCTGACTTTGTTCAGAGGGAGCATTGTTTATTGCTGGTTCGGCACACTGCAAAGCAAGCTTACGTGTGTAAGCAAACAAACACACCAGCACCCTCACACATGCTGAGAACAACATTTCTGTGCCTGCTCACCAGGGAAACAAAATATTAATTATGCACAAACAAGTTTCTCTAACTCTGCCTGGAGATCTGAAAGAGAAGTGGCCCTGTAATCACGTCCCTTCTGAGAATACTGCCATATGGTTTTAACAGAGGTTTATTTCCTGAAGCAAGAGAGTGCTGCAGATTCTCAATCCAACTAAAATAATTATGCAGACAATTTCACTCCATTACTTGCAGTGGAACCCAAGCTGTGTGGTCCTCACATGCTTGCTGACACCTCCAAAGAGACATTAAACCATTTTAATATAAAAATTCCCTTAATGGGTGGGATGTAGGATGAATTTCCTGGAAGATTAGCACCTGTCACAGTGTGTAAGGCTTGCTTCTGACTGCTGCATTAATTCCCTTTGGTTGGCAGACAGCACAACTGATTGTGAAGCCTCCTGACCACGCAGCAGCAAAGCATCAGCGTGGGGTAACCATATCTTCGCACAGGGAAACTTCTCCCCATTGCCGAGCTCTCCTACACTGTTATTTTACCTCCCACATCTGACCCTGAAGTATCACAGGACCTAAGTGCAAACGTGCACGCCACCTTAAGAACGGGGGAATTCAAACATAGCCTGAAATTTCAGCACGTGCTTCAGTTCTTTGTTGAGTTATGCTGTGAGCACAGGGCACTTAGCTGAGAGCTTTTTTTTCCGAAGCACCCTGAGCTGCTGCCCTGCCACACAGAACCATGTGCAACACTTCCCTCCTTTCCATCAGCAGCAGGTCCAAGTCCAGGCAAAATGGAGACTCGTAACAATAAAAAAATTAAAACACCACCTATCCAACTTTGAATATAAACTGCAGGGATCCTGTAAGAACAGGGCTGTTCACCAAGCCACACAGTGACTAAAGGATACTCAAGGGGAGAAGGGAGACCACCCTTTAAGCATGGGAATATTCCTTTTGGAGGAGAATGCAACGGGGCCTTTTTTCGGTGACTGTGTCTGATTTTAGTTACAGTAGCTAGCTGATGAAATTAGCAAACATTCTACATTTCAGACCAGCAAATCCAATTAAATCAGAAGAAAGCATGCACATGCTTCTGCGTGCCAATCTGCCTATGGCCTTACAAAGCCAGCGCTCCTGGCAGTGAGATGATGAAGGATGAGGCTGAAGGTTTGCTGCACGACTGAGGGGTTTTTCTGAGAGAAATTCTGAACTCTGCGTAAGGTGCTCAGCTCCCCAGATCTAAAAGGTACATTTAAGGAGAACAGTGACTGGGACGGGGAAATCAGACGTGTACTGGTAAACCACTGGGCAGAACCAGTGCTGAGTGATCTCCTTCTCAGCGGTGGCACTGACAGAAGACTCGGAATGGGTCCAGAGGAGGGCCACTAAAATGATCAGAGGGCTGGAGCACCTCTCCTGTAAGGAAAGGTTGAGGGAACTGGGATGGTTCAGCTTGGAGAAGAGAAGGCTCTGGGGAGACCTCATTGTGGCCTTCCAGTACTTGAAGGGAGTGCATAAACAGGAGGGGGAAAGACTGTTTACATGGGTTGATAGTGACAGGACAAGGGGGAACGGTTTTAAACTAAGACAGGAGATTGAGGCTGGATGTTAGGAGGAAGTTTTTCCCTCAGAGAGCGGTGACGCACTGGAACAGGCTGCACAGAGAGGCTGTGGATGCCCCATCCCTGGAGGCACTCAGAGCAAGGCTGGATGTGGCTCTGGGCAGCCTGCTCTGGTGGTTGGTGATGCTGCCCATGGCAGGGGGTGGAACCAGATGATCTTTGAGGTCCTTTTCAACCCAGGCCATTCTGTGTTTCTGTTGTGATACACTTGTAACTACAGAAGGATTGTACTTCCAATAGAACTGTATGGACCTCCATTTGCCATTAGCAAAGCTGCCCTTCCAAATACAGCCAAATAAGGTCGGTTTGTTAAGTCAGCAGCACTTTCTAGTTCTCACGCCCCACCGAAAGGGTCTGACTGAGCCTTTCAACACAGCAAAGAAATGCTGAAAACATTAGCAACAGCATTGTCTTGCTGCGACTTTCTATAAAAAGCCACCGACAAATTTCTGTCCGAGTTGGACCGAACAATGCTCTCTCTCCCCCAGACCTTCTGTTTTCAGAACAAAACCTAAATGTCGGGCCAATGTTTCCTGTGGTGATAGCTGTGGTTAAACAATATTTGTGAGTTTTACATGCCTGATAACGTCCCTTAGCTCCATGGCAGAAAAACTGGTTGTCAAATGAGGTGTGACAGAGACAGAGGTTTGAGAGATGAGAAAAACAATAGAAATGGCCTGATGTGGTTCTCCAAACCCATGGCAAAGCTCCCACCTACTTCAACAGAGGCAAGATTTGGGACAGTGCAGCTATTCCGGTTCATGTCTGGCTTTAGTGGGGAGAAGGGCAGCAGCTTTCCTTGTTGTTTGCTGAGACAGAAGGAAAACACGAGGAGAACGGCTCCTGGGTCTGGCCAGCTGCACCTACTCTTCATGCTACATGCCACAAACAAACGTTGAACGTGGATCTTAGGCAAATTATCCACAACAGTTTTGAGGTTTTAAATCAAGGAGAAAAAAAAAATCAGGAAAACTGCTCAAACATTGATTGACTCTATAAATCGATCTGATTTTCTGACAGGTGAATGGAAAGCTCCAAGAGGCAGCCAACTTTGTCTCAGCAAAATGTCCCGTCACTTCAGAATCATTTAGCCTCGCTATCACTTTCTTGCCCTATAGGCTGGACCATGCCTACGTCAAGGGAGTTGGTTTTTGTTGGGCACCAGTGAGTAACATCAGGGCATTTGGGTATTCTGAACTCAAATTGGGGACCCAGCAGCCATGTTGTCAAGATCTACTCGCACAGCTATAATGACCAGCATTCATGAGCTGCTATTAATGTGCTTGTGAAAGAGCAACGAGGTCTCCGACCGCAAACGATAACACATGTCATTTATTGCCACACCCTGAAGGCAAAACTTGCGTTCCCTCGGTCTTTTCACAAATGGCTGTTGGTTCAAGACAAATATTGTTCCTTAACTCGATGGAGATTTCCACTGATCTTAGTCCCTTGTGATGGAAATTGTGAGGCTTTGTTCCCCATAGCAGGACACACCGGGTGCCTCTTCACCTCACTGCTATGTCCAGGCTTGGCCCCACTCATCCATGTCAAGTTGAGGAGCAAGTGCATCGAATGCCTGACTCATAACAGCCCTGAGTTAATAGTGAGACTCTTGGAGAGCCAAACCCTGTCAAACTGGGAGAGGAGCCGCCCTGCCCGATGCTGAGGTCTACAGGAAATTACCAGCACTGTAAGTAATCATTTCATGGGACATCTTGTCAATTAATCTCGAAATTATGGGCCTGTTGGAGATCATTCTCTTCCTATCAGCACTGTGTAGAGCTTATTAGCAGGTTCTACAGCGCTCTCTCCCATGCATCAGAAATGACTGAAGTTACATCAGTGTTATTAACACGACTGTTCAGCACTCACTGGATGCTCTGCTTTCAGCAGAGCAATGAAGGAAGCTGTTTATCAATGAAACAGGATAAACAAATAGCATCTACACAGATCCTTCTCTGCCTTTCTCCTTGTTTGATTCCTTACAAACCGAATCCCTTTTTTAATTGTCTTCCTCTTTTTTATCCTCTGACAGCTTCTTCCAAAAACCAAACAGACACCACCCAAGTTTTCTCTTCATTCTCTCCCACTCACTTCATTTCTCCCCCTTTCCATTTGCAGCATGCATTTGTTGGGTGGTCTGCCCTGCTCCCGCTCGCTAACTTTTTACTGCTCCAGCCATAGCACCACTCAGCACTGGAGTCAACTTCCTCAGAAATTACAGTTTTGCTCCACTGCTCTGATAACTGTGAACCCTTAGGGACAAGTGTGCTACCAGAGCAGTGATTTACTCCTTGGCTACACCCGGCTCTGCTCTATGGCTGCACCCTGGACGTCATGTAGTAGTAGCAGCATGAAGTAGCAGTGCTTGTGCCAGCATATCTCCAGGTCACACGGTGACAACACACGAGAATTCACAGCTTCTACAGCTCTCTCCTTCCTACCTAAGCTTTTCTACACCAGCACTGCAATGAACACGAGGGCCGCGCTGGTAACACACAGAGGAACACACCTGGCATCCCAAATTGCTCCCATGTGTCCACTCTCGCTAATGAAAGAAGAGGTTAGCAAATATCAGAGGCTCCATTTCAGAAATATTTACACGGGCGGCAAGGAGAAGTGACAGGAAAGCGAGCTATTAATTACAAAAGACAACAAAAAGAGCCACTGCAATACTGCGAGCCAAAGCAAAAAGGGATTTCACAGCGACTGCTTCGGTACCTCGCATTTAGCAATGCGACGAGCCAAATGTGTCACAAACAAGGCCACGATTTATTGCTGTCTGAAACACAGAAATGAATTGGCACAAGAAAAAACATAAAATTGTTTTTCTCATTAATGTCAGGTTGCAGGATTCCAGGTTAAAACAGCTTGGAGGCTTTCTCCTCTCTAATATATCTCAATTAGTTTTAATCCCTTAGGGGAGAAAAACCCAACTGAGTCTTACAGCAGCAGGTTTATGCTCAGTCCACTGTCAATATTTCCAGGCTAAGTCTCTGGTTTTAGGGTTTTTTGACACTGTTGTAAAGCTCATTCATGCTAACATTTTCTTTGCCTAACTAACTCCATAAATTTTTAACTAATGCTTTAAAAAATAAATCCTGCTTAGGCGCTCGGCTAATGGGAACTGACTTCTTTGGAGCTCGCTTTCTGATCTCGAAGCAGAAAGCAATCTCGTCGAGAAGTTTAATTGAAACCTGCTCTCTGCCCACGTCCCAGCCCCTGCTATTCATCACAGAGCTTCAGCTCTGGCCTGACGTGGTGGGAGCCACGCTCACGCTTCTTCAGGCTGCAGCTCCTGGCCTCTGCTGTTTCATCACTCTGCTACCACTGATGTGGAGTTGGTCTCTGCTATGCCAACTTGATTTGGCCGATGCTGATTAGAGGAGCGCTTGCCAAGGCTGAAACAACACGAGTCTGCCAGTGAGAACATCTCCCAGGGGAGAGCAAGGAGCAGAGACTTCCCCGGCCAGCACTGCCGTGGTTGACCACACTCAAAATGCCCTTAGGTCTCCTAAGCCCCACAGGACAATGTGCAAGGCAGGGTGATGTGCCCTCCCTGGCCCTGCACTTACTGTCACTGCAGTCTACAGGGCTCACAGATGATGGCAGGAGCCCAGCACTTGGACTGTGTACTTGTGGTAGGGTCTGCTGTCGGTCTCCTCCAGGCTCCTGGGCAGCCTGAGTTGGTGGCTGGCAATGCTGCCCACAGCAGGGGAGAGGAACTAGACGATCCTCGAGGTCCCTTCCAACTCACACCATTCTATGATTCTATGAAATACCCCAAGCTGACTCATTTTTTTAATTCCCTTACAAATATCCTAATTCAGAAGGGAAAGACTGGAACTTCCTCATGGTGTTGTGTATTTATGACCATGCATGGGCCATCTGCATCTACATATTGTAAGAATTAAATGCTGTTAGTGACACCATAATGTCAGTACAGCTTGCTAGACCATTACACAGACGCAGAGAAGAAATAGCCCAGAGGACTGGCCAGGTAAGGAATGGGAAATCCCACTGGTTCACAGGAGCTGAGGAAGTGGACAAGTGGACAAACCCACTGATTTCTCATGTCCTTTGTGTAAGGAGGGTCATAACTTGCCAAAGAACAGCAGATTGAAGACATCTTGCTATGAATGCAGACATATACACATTTGGATGACTTGCTGGGAGCTGAAATGGCTAAAGGAGCTGCTCTTCATGCTGGAAGCCCAAAGTGATGCTCAGCTGTGACTTAATGGCCACGGTGGACAGCTTGCCCACACGGGCAGCACTGCCTAGCATGCACCTCACGATCCTGCTCTTTGTCCACGTCCCGGGGAAGTGTTGCAACTTCATCCTCCTCAGCAAGCAAGGGAGGGCACGGGGCATTTCAAAAGCAAATGTCTTGCATTGGCCCTTGGCTGCAGTAAGCGAAATGCTATAGACTGTGGGAATTGCAGAGCTCGAGGTAAATAAAAGCAAGGTATTTTTCCACACTCAGAATATCTGAAATGTGAGAGTGGCAAAACGTAGAGCCTAAAATACCAGTCAAAGTCTCTCCAAACAAGTTTCTCCCCAACCAAGCTGAGAAATAAAACCATTCCTGTTTTGGAGGAGTCCCTCTAAACAACACTAACAACATTTCCTCTGCTGCTCCTCTGTGATCAGTAGAGTTCGTGGGGCTGAGAGGGGAGAACTGGAAACCACCTTTACACCCAAACCAGCTTTGCTAAGAAATTCAACAACTAATTACTTACTGACAGTAATCCTAAGAAAGGAGGCTCGACTATTGCCAATACAGGAGCGTACGGATACACAGCCATGTTCCTGGGGTGGAGCAGGTCACCGTGTCCCAGAGCAGGATTCTAACCATCCACATGCATGCTCTCTGCCTGTGGCAAGTGTGCAGTGATCCACTTATCTTAAGCCTCTTTTATTGAGGGCTAAGCTAAATCAAATCAACTTACATTTATGGGGGGCCAAGAACACCCACCGGGCAGCTGCTGTGGCTCAGCTGACATGCGCTAACTCAGACATCCCCTGTAACATGATCATGTGTCTAAGCCCTAAATTCTTCTCACTATGGACCCAACTGGGGGCTGAAATTGAGAGCAACGTCAGGTCTACCTCCTTTCAGACTGCAGTGGTGCTCAGGTCTAGTGCTAACACTTCACAGTAGGGCAAATTCCGCACGTACATACCGAAGCTATAAGGATTCTGTACGTTAAATATCAACAGTTTTGTTTGGGTTTAAATATTTGAACATCTGTCTGCAGCACTGAGAGCCCGAATAACAGAAGTACGCTGCTGCACGAGAATCAAATGATGATAATTATGGAGTGGGAGTGAACTTTGTGATAGGCTGTTTCATAAACACGCAGTGTTACTATATACATACATAAGTACGTGTATTTATACAGCATAATAAAAGTCAATGCAAAAATCTCTGTATGCACAAACGAGAGAGATTTAAATGTTAAAAGTTTGCCTCATTGAATAAGTGAGACTGTGGTTAGAAACAAAGCAACGTGCGTTCATGCTGAAGTCTTCAACATTTCAACTCTCTTTGCAATGTAAAAACAATGAGAAACAATGGCACTCTCATGAAAAGGCCAAAATTACAGTACAGAGGCTGCTCCTCCCCAGCAGACAGCAAAGTCATTATTACTTAAATGCACAGAGGCTAAAAAGCTATAAAAATATCAGAGCATGGTGATTACCCTCTTACTTCTGCACATACACACCTCGTTTCATCAGGCAATGGGCATCAAAGGTTTTCTTTGTGTGCAGGTGTGAAAGGTTTGTGTACAAACTACATAAGTATCTTGCTAGCTATTGGGTCCAGAGGAGTGCACAAAAGCATCTGACACAACAAGCCAAGGGATTCACTTCTGCTTGGAGCTGGGGCTGCCAGACCTTAGAGCTGCTCCTGCACTCTTTGTACACCCCAGACTGATCCTGATCTTGGTGGGACTCCCTTGCTGTGGATAAATGTTACAGAATCACAGAATCACAGAGTTGTAGGGGTAGGAAGGGACCTGCAGAGATCATGGAGTCCAACCCCTGCCAAAGCAGCTCCCAGCCCAGGGTGCACAGCTCGGTGTCCAGGTGGGTCCTGAACGTCTGCAGAGGAGGAGATCCACCACCTCTGTGTGCAGCTCCAGTGCTGCATCACTGCACTGGGAAGAAGTTCCCACACACATTGTGCAGAACTTCCTATGCTTCAGTTTGTGGCCATTTCTCCTCATCCTATCATCACACTCTGCTGAGAAGAGCATGGCCTCGTCCCTTTGCCTCCTGCTCCCCCTCAGATCCCCTCTGAGCCTTCTTCTCTCAAGGCTGAACAGCCCCAGCTCTCTCAGCCTTTTCTCATAAGGGAGGTGTTCCTCGCCCTTCATCATCTTTGTAGCCCTCCGCTGCACTCTTTCCAGGAGATCCCATTCTTTTTTGTACCAAGAAGCCCAGAACTGGACGCAGTACTCCAGATGAGACCTCACCAGGCAGAGCAGAGGGGGAGGATCCCCTCCCTCGACCTTCTGGCCACGCTCTTCTTAATGCAGCCCAGCACCCCATTGTCCTTCTTGGCTTCCAGGGCACACTGCTCATGGCCATCCTGTCATCCACCAGGACACACAGGTCCCTCTCCTCATTCCTCCTCTCCAGCAGCTCATCCCCCAACCTGTACTGGTGCACATGGCTATTCCTCCCCAGGTTCAAGACTCTACACTTGCTTTTGTTAAACCTCATCTGGCTCCTTTCTGCCCAGCTCTCCATCCTATCCAGATCCCAGTGAATGGCAGCACAGCCTTCTGGTGTGTCAGCCATTCCCCACTGCAGAAGCAGATTACAGAAGTCTGCACCTCTATTTCCTATTAGCAACTGCCATCTGAAAACGTCCAAATTGTTCTGAACGAATGAGCTGTACATCCTGAGTGCTGTGGGTGACTTGCTCAAATTCACACCGCTCCCACTTCCCAGACTGAAATCCTGCTGCCCCTGTGAGCTCTGCCAAGGCCCATGCCCTCGCTGCAGCTCCAGATGGCTGTGATGCCGTTGTATATTCTGGCCAGTAGTCTCAAGGCTGGGGTTAAACAAGCAGTTTATTCCTCTCTTACATAAGCACCGAAAGACAATACTACATTCGAGCTCATAAAAATATTTTAATTGGTGATGATTTCCAGACAACTATGTCAGAATTAACTCAGAGTTGATGCCCGCTCGCTTCAGTTTCATTCATCTGGGTTCAAATTATTTGCTTAAAAGAAGAAACATTTCCTTTTATACACACTTTGGTTTCAACCTCCAAAACCATTGCTAGAAATTAGTCCTAACCACCCTAGTCGGCCGCTCAGAAACCGAGCTCAAATCCATCACTTTAATGACATCAATAACAAATATGCAGCTTTAAACCCTATTGTGAACAGTGGCATACCGAGGAGCATGTGTAGCTGTCATCTCGTTAGTCGCTAGAAAAACACCAACGAAACCAAAAGAGCCTCCTAACCATGACAGATCATTCAGGAGCTCAACCTGAGACATTAATGGGCGCTAAATAGCTTGTTTTCATGCTCGCTTCGGGAGATTCGTTTCATGTCCCACCAACCTCCCCCAAACGTCGCTCCACGGAGCAGTCTGTTCCTGTCAAGCTGGTTTTCCTATTGCAGCTCAAAGCAGCAGGTTGAGGTGTTTGTTTAAGGATGCCATCCACCCCCACCCTCCAGACACACCGCACCAGAAAGCCGCTTCCCCTGCTCAACCCCCGCTCTGATTCACCCCCACAGTCACAAAACAGAGAGCGGATGAACACACGTGTGCCCGACTGCCATCACATCAGCAGTCAGCGCAGTGATACGGGTATGACATTAATGTGGGAGTGAAGGCACCACGGGTGTTAGTTTCATCTTTTCACACTGTTTTGTCTGGTTCCCACCTCTCCAGTCTGCGCTGCAAGGCAGACCTCACTCGCACAAAGCTCCTGAGCAGCCATGGGCTGAGCCTGAACTTGGCACTCTGTTAGTGAGCTCTGAGCAATGGCTGATGTGAGGACAGGCTCAGTCCCAGCAGCCAGCCCTTACCCCCCGCCACACCTGCAGGCGGCTGAAGGAGCCACAGACTGCTGCCTGAGAGCCACGCTGCTCTGAGATCCCAGTGCAGGGTGGGTATGTGTGCCAAGGGCTCGTGGTTCTCAGGGTGGAAAATACACCACGTCCCATCTCGAGGGTGGAATCAAATCAAATCAAATCAAATCAAATCAAATCAAAATATCTTTTTGTGTATCAGGGAAAATTGAGTCTTTCTAACTCACATGGTGATAGACCTTGTCTGGGAATATACCTTAAGTCACGGAACTGTAGTGGAAGGGACCTCCAGAGATCATGGAGTCCAACCCCCTGCCAAAGCAGCTCCCAGCCCAGGGTGCACAGCTGTACTGAGCATCTCCAGAGGAGACTCCACCAGCTCTGTGGGCAGCCTGTTCCAGTGCAATGTCACCCTCTCTGTGAAAAAGAAAGCCACAGCTGCAGCTAACAAACACTGATTCATACTTCAGGTAAGAGGAATTGAGACCAAGGGAACATAATGTCCAGCTTCCACTGCCCTAAGCTGGAACATCTGCTATTTTAAATTGCACCACCAAGTGACACAGAAGCAGGGCTCACACCAGATGACCTGGAGGTCCTTTCCAGCCTCAACTACAACTACGAGCCATGAGCAGGCTTCCAAAACAGGAGCAGTCTCAAACATGCTCCAAAAAACTGCATTGTGCTCCAACGTAAAACTATTCTTCAGTCCATATGGGAGATCTCAAGCATTTGCTGGGTCTGGCTTCACTTTTAATGGAATTTATGTTGGAAAACCCATTTGATTTTGACCAGGCCATTTGATATGCCAATTTTTTTTCCTTATAAATTTTGGGCCAAATTTCACTCGATGGGATCCTCTTTGAAGGCACGACCATGTACACGCAATTGTTCCTTATTGCATATGACCCCTAAAATCTAATCTCTCCCTAACCTTGCGTCCTTATAAAAATGTGAAGCCTTCTAATAACGTCAAGTTGTTCTGCACACTGGATGTAAATTGAGTGAGGGCTCTGGAATTTTTTTAATAACTCGTAAAGTTGGGAAGTTTTCAGCTCAGATTCTGGAAGCAGAGCTCGGGGCACACTGAACTAATTTAAAAATGTACAAGTCGAAAGATACGACCCATGAGTGACAAATTAAAGAGGGAACGTAAATGGCTTTCAGAACGTGCTGCCTTCCACTGCAGACCACTTACACAGTGCGGCTACTCCGGGGTCAACGCTTTTTGGCAGAAAGAGACAATAAAAAACGCATGAACTCGACTCGCATGGTTAAAGCTACTGTATCTGACACAGCACCAAAGCGCAGGCCCAGAGAGGTTACTGAACCCTGGCTCCCGGCTGCATCAATCCCTGTTTTAATCACCCTCCTGACAGTGCTTCTCTTTCAGCCCTCAGCTGCTTGGCTCCTAAGGATGGGAACACCGGGAGAGTGAAAGAAATAGGAAAAGCTCAAACAAAGTTGTAGCAGGGAGGAAAATAAAGCCGACTGTGAAGGTGCTTTTCGCCCAGCATCGCCATCCGTCTGTCTCCAATAAACGGCTGCTTTAACTTCAGGACAACCACCCTAAGCCACAGCAGACCTCTCACTGCCCAAGCCCTCTTCCAGTGACTGATGGTTTGAGGAGCTGCAAGCTCCCTGCAGCATCACATCTTGTGTTTTCCTGGAGCGTTTCTCACCAGCCTTGCTCTCTCTTTGACCAAGCTGGAGCTTGCTGAAAGCACGAGATACCACAAAGGGCAAAGTCTGTCCATTTCCTACAGCCCACAGAGCCAGGTGCCTTCCTTTGCATACTCTTCCTAGAGCTGCTCCTCAGCACCAACACTGCCTCTCGACCGGGCCCAGTGTGGGGCACGGAGGACGGCTGCTCCTCACTGAGATAAAGCAGGCTTGTTCCCCAGTGCACAACCAATTCAGGGCACAGTTTGGTGTCTTTCAACATTCACTTCCTACGGCTGTCCTTAAAGACAGCTTTGTTTGTTTTCTTCCCTAAAAAATTCCCTTCCAGAAGCAAATGGAAGCTGACAGCCCTGCCCGTGCCGTGGAGGGGTGCAGCAGCCGCAGCGAGGCCGGGCCCCGCACGCCGGGCGCGATGCAACAGTCACGGTCTGCTGCACAGATCCCTCCCAGCTCTGGGTGTGTTACAGCCTGTAACGTCTGCACACATCGTGCCAATTGAAATGAAGTGCACACGCACCAAATGGTCTCTCTGAAGAGGAGCAGGGTGGGGAAGGAGAGCCCTGCCAAACACAGGTGCCTCGAGGCCTTCCAGCCCCGACTGCCTGCAGGATGAGGTGGCCCTTGCTGCAGGGTGCTGCCTCCTCCATCCTCAGAGCTGAGACCGAAGCTGTATCAGACTCTGGCTCATGCTGGAGATGGACACCCATGAGGAGAGGCTGCCCACTGCCTGGGTCATGCCCCCACAGAACTCCCCTTGAGGCTAATGGGTCGCTCCTCAGTGCAATTTAACAACTCTAGACTAAATACATTAGAGGCAGTGCTGGTAGCAGTGCTACTGTAGTTGCCAAACAATGCTTGCAATGTTTGACTGTTTGGATTCCATTTGTTCTTCCATGAGGGAGAAGCATATTCCTTCAGCTTTGCCCCACATGGCTCAGACACTCCTGGAAACGAGCCTAAGGAAAACACAGCACCTCGAAGAACATGTTTAGTGATCATTTCTTGAAAGGGACTTTTTATCGCTGTATTTTGGCTCCACAGGTTGGCTCTTTTGTCACAAACGTGCCTTGTGCAACCTCCATGGCAATCCACCCAGCTTTGGTAAAATAACATCTTGCAGAATACCAGTTCCTGAGGTTTTATCACAAAATCACCAAGGTTGGAAAAGACCTCCGAGATCATCCAGTCCAACTGTGCACCTGACACCAACATTTCCCACCAAACCATGGCCCTCAACACAACATCTACACGTTTCTTGAACACCTCCAGGGCAGTGACTCACCACTGCAGCCCATTCCAGCACCTGATCACTCCTGAGAAGCAATTTTCCTAATACCCAACCTGCACCTTCTCTGGTGCAACTTGAGGCCACCGAAGCCATTCCCATTTATCAGCTGATTCTTTGCAGCTTGACAAAGGGAGCCTGGGGCTCTCAGATCTTATGCTCCTGACACAACTTGCTGTCATGACAGTGGTTCAGTTGCTCAGAATAAAGTGCTCACAGACCATATTCGCTCTGTGCTCATACTTCTGGATAGGAAAGCTTCAGGTCTGTACCTCAGATGCATTAACCACTCACCTCAACTCCAACCAAGAGCTGCACTTGGAACATGTAAACTACTATCTATGCTTAAGAGCTATGAGAAACGAGATCCCGTGTGTCTCAAACGGGGCGCCTAGGATTAGCAGGCACTTTTCAACTGAATTCTCTTCGTTATGGGACTACGTGAAGGTCTGGGATAACAGTAAGTGGGCAAATTCACTGCTACAGAACACTGCTGTCTGATGGATAAATCAGCACACTCTGCTCTGTCATGCACACTTAAAAGAGGTGGCTTCAAGTTGCACTGATAACTGTAACACTGACAGTTCCAAATTCTGAGTGCTCTGACATGTAGTTTTTGTCTGTAGCACACGTATAAAGTACAACCTAGGAGCTAGAGAGACCTGCCATTTTTTTTCTATCATATTTACTTCTATATCAGCACAATATTACTTATCTGATGCATGAGTATTCTTGTGTTACCTACCTTAAAATCTACTCTTCATTCCCTTTTTCATCAACTGACTACAGAGAAAATAACACTCATTTTAATTTTTAATGCAGCACGGCTTGTGTATATCTAGCAAGGTGTTTACTTTGTGCCTCATACAAAGTCAATATGCTTCTCAGAAAGCTTCCTTCACCCTTGAGCTGTGCCTAAAGAACAGACATTCTCATCTGGAGTTTGGGAAGTCAGACTCCTCACTACTCTCATATCTGTCTATAATAAGGATATAATAAAGGCAGATGCTATCAGGTTTTTCTTTTGGTGCCATCTGTGTCTTTCTGGAGTGGTAAAGATTGAGAAGGGTGGAAGTAAACACACAGGTAAGCATGCATAGTAAGAAAGCATGCACAGTACAAGTAAAGCACAGATCCTACAGAAACACGGAATGTGAGTGTGCTTCCTGTGCTGTAAGTCTGCAGTCCTAATTCTCAGGGATGCTCATCACTGTGGCTGTTATCACGGGCAATGAATACTACTGCATGAGACCCCTTCAAATCAGCAGTACGTACACCCCAGGCTCATTCTTCAAAAGCAAAAGATAAAGGTTAATTAAACCGCCTGCCTCCGTCATGAAGCTGAGGAGGCTGCCATATAAAGGCAGACTGCTGCTGAGCTGGGAAAGCAGCAGTAACAAGAACACCAGCATGAGGAAAAGCAATGCTTCACACCGGGCTGTACATTTCTGCATACTGCCCAGGAGCTTCAACCAAGCAGGCATGGAAGAGGAAAACACGAAAGACTGCTCAACAGTTATTTATGTTTGACATGGGGGGGGCTCACCTACATCCTAAATTGTGGTAAACTTCAAAGTGCAGCCTTCCAATGTGACTGTGGAAAAAATGGGCTTTAAAGTCCCCTTTCAAACCGTTTATAAAATAGTAACGTTCACCTCCAGAGGTGGGATAAATCAGCCTATGAACATGCCTGTTTTAGTCTTCTGACTGTAACGGGACTGAGGTGATGAACTACAACATCATACCTAGGTTTCAGACAGCTGAAGGACAACCAACCCACCCTGCTTCTCCTTGCAAATTTTCTTCACTTCTCTTTACAAAAATGACTTTTATTTGGACTGTTTAGTTGATGCATTAAAACAAGGAACGAATTACATTACCAGCTCTATCACTGAGCCTTCTTCAGCATCCAGCACTACAAGCGTGGTCAAAGAACAAAGGTCAAAGAACAAAGGACACAGTGTGACAATAATAATAATTAAAAAAAAGAACAACAAACAAGTTCAACAGATCTAGTTTATGATCACAAGAGGAACGGATTGGTGTCGTAGAAGCCTGGAATCAACCTGGTTGTTTGGTCCAGGCTTCCCAGAGAGGCAGTGGATGCCCCCATACATGGAGGTGTTCAAGAGCAGGTTGGATGGAGCCCTGGGCAGCCTGGTCTAGTGCCAGATCTGGAGGCTGGTGGCCCTGCCTGAGGCAGGGGATTGGGACTTGGTCCCTGTGACCACCTTCAAACCAAGCCATTGATTCAGATTCCATGATCTGAATTTTCAAAAGACACCAAGTAGTCGAGAATACCATCCACTTTTGACAGGCAAACTCTGGATTTCTGATCCCTTTTCATTCTACCCACTTAACACTGGGCTTCTCTTGGAAATTTAATCTAGAATTTACCATATGTACACAAACAAACCTGGCACGACAACAGTGCCTGCAAATATTCCTTCCCAAGAAGACTCTGCAACAATGGGAAAATCTCAAACATAACTATCTGCCTCTCTTACCATGTATGAATTGATAATCTGGAACATAATGAGATACGGAACTGCTTCTGTCAAATTAAATTACAAAAACAACCCCTGGCCTCATCCATCTCTTCCACAGTGCACTTCTGTGGTGTTTGTGCAGGTGATGATTTTCTTGTTGAGCTCTAAGAACATGAAAAAAAAAACTTCACCAACTGCCTCTGACTGCACAGGACATTTAAGACCATGCCTACCACTTTGGGAATCCAGGAATAGGCAATTATATGAAGATTTAAGGAAGCAGACAACTAATTGGCATTACTCACATGGATTACAGACAGGCACAAAGCAGATTCTTTACCTGTAAGTGCACTGATTAATAGCTATTTGGCATCCAGAATTGAAATTAGCAGGGCTACTGCAGAAGCAAGGTATTACAGAGTGGGAGTAAAGTTCACAAAGCCTGTAAGAGAGTCTGAAGAGTGATGAAGGCAAAAAGCATTTACGCTGGCAATAATCAGGTAAAAGGGTTTGCCTTTGCACACTGTGGGAAAGATCACATCTCAGTAGCAAAGGGGAATAGGCAGCGTGTAAGTCTGGATAAGGAAAGAACTATTAATGTATTCTGATGTGAATGAGGAACACTGGAGGAAAATCTTTAAATATGCTCCCCAATATTCTTTGTAGATAACACCTACAAGATGGATTTTAATCTTTATGGTGTTTCCTATGCAGCTGCAATACTTCAGCTGGGGTGCGAATCTTATTGAATACTATGCCCAGAGCTAAATAACTTGAGTTTTAATCAGAACAGTTCACACAAGACAAGCTGAATGGGATCTGAGTAGCATTTGTTTGCTTAAATCCTACAGAAGAGATAAAAGATGTAGATAGCATCATTTCTGAAGACGTGTATTGCACTCATTATGGCAGCTATACAGACACTTCGAAGTCAGCTTTAAACAAATCCTTGCATTATCAGAAATGTAGCACGGACAGTTCACTGTTCATGAAAAGAGAAACTATCCACCCAGGAAGCTGGGCAGATGGTGAATCCACGCTGAGCTCTGTATTTGCTGCTGTGCAGCTGTTGCTGGGCTACCTGCCTTCAAGCTAGCCAGGTTATCCAAACTTAATAGCAGTGCTTTGGTACACTCTGACTACAGTATCTCACTATTTCATCTGACTTCAGCCATCTCAAAAACACAGTGCCTAGTCTAGGCTAGTCATCTAGCCTCCATTTATAATCAATGGAGAGGGATGGACACCCCTCAAGGGCAATTAATTCCACTTGAAGACAGGTATTAAGATAGATGGGATGAATCACTCCAGGTGAGTGCCAGTGTCTTTTTGTTGAGTACAGGAGAAACCTACTCAACATGCCTAGTGTTTGGAGAGCTGGAAGCCACCCCCAGCCAACAGTGACCACTATCTTCCCAGGGCAGTGACAGCTCTGTGCTCAGAACTGTGCTCTACTGCACATGACACACATAATAATACATCTGAGCAGACACATGCGTCAAGGAGCCCGGGCACCTTTGTAAGAATAAAGAGTTCTGGCACCCCAAACACTGCAGCGTGAGTCATCACTAAGCTTCTTCCCCTGAAGTTTCAGTTGAATATGATGTTCTTCCTTGTTTTCTCTTCTGCATTGCTTGTCTGATGACATCACCACCTGCCTTTCACTTCTGGGATGACCACGTCCCAGTGAAGAATGGAGTTTATACGGAGAATAAAATAAGCTTTACACAGAATGTATAAAGATATTTCGATTGCTAGCAAGGAGTTTCTATGTCAGCACTCTAGTTCCTCTGAAGCAGCACCTCCCAAACAGCTCTGCCCTGCTCCCTGCTTCCCGACCCTCTTTCAAAAGGGAAGAGAGGGATATAAGAGATGCAATGTTGAAGTGTAGGAGAAAAAAAGCACCAAGCTAAAAGCATTTCAAGAGTGAAGGTGTACACATGCTTAATTTTCCTCAAGGAAAGTATGCAACAAAATAGTCCAGGAAAAGCTATTTCAGTGCCCCCATGTACCCCCTCCTCCACAGTATCTGTGCGAAGCAGTCTCCCAGACTTCCAAAAACTGCTTTCACTTTTCCTTTCATTATAGTTGCACCATATGGAGGTAGAGTGCACTCACTCATGCTGCTGACTTCATTTGCTTTGTTAAACTCCTCTTCCCAACTATATCCTAATGGAGGCAGCAAGCAAGCCTCTCTTACAACAGCACAAAGCAGCCGTGTTTTTACTTGTGGCTTGGACAGACCTTTTGAATGCAAACAGCAATAGCTGCAATACATCAAAATCCTGCGTTAACGGTTATCCCACATGCCAAACGGACTAGGCTGTTCTGAAGCAGCATTCCGTCTACAAAAGAATGGAAATGATCTGTTTTCACTTGACAAATACAAACCACTACTCTTGGTGAGCACATTTTAGGGGATGGTTTTACACTCCGGCTTGCCCACTTGTTTTACATAATCCTCTAACAGCCTTTTCCCTCTCTCATTCTAATAGGGAATCCATGCTCAGCTGCCATCACAGACACATCCTCTTATGGTAAAAGTCAGCTGGTGTCCCACGGATCATTCAGCTTTCAGAATGCCTGGAGCACTCAAGGCAAGGCTGGATGTGGCTCTGGGCAGCCTGCTCTGGTGGCTGGCGATGCTGCCCATGGCAGGGGGTTGGAACAGGATGATCTTCGAGGTCCTTTTCAACCCAGGCCATTCTGTGATTTGATATACTGCTCCTTATAAATTCCAGCAGTGACTGCACTGAGTGTCGCTTCCACCTCACCCGATGTGCTGCAGCAACAGATGAAAGGTATGGCCCCTGGGAAAGGCACAACTCTGACTGCCTTCGTTCTTCCCTCACAGTGAGTGTTTATGGCCCTGCCCCTCTGTGGCCACGGTGGACAGATGAGGAGTGGCTGCCCCTTGCTCCTCACATCGCTCCAGAGACATGCAGCATGGCTGGGGTGCAGCATGCAGCCCTGCTCTGTGGGTCCCATGTCCATCTCCAACATGAATCTGAACCACTGGCACATGTACTCCCTGCAATGCTCCACAAGGAGCCCCTAACCCACCCCCACAGTCACTCACAGCCTCTGGAAACACTTCTCCGGAGCAGAATTAATAAGATTTTTCTCCAACCACACTAGCAAAGAGAACCGACAGCAAACAATACTCAGTCTTGGATTTACGATGCCAAAAGGGCCCAGTGCTGCACGTCTGAAATTGGAGAGGAAGGTCCTTGCTGGGGAGCCAAGGCCAGGCCATGCTGCTCGGCCGGGCATCGCCCCATGGCACCGCTCTGCTCCAGCACCGCGCAGACCTTCAGAGCAGGGAACCCAACCCCTGCAGCACCGTGGCCACGGCAAACAGCTCTCCATCCCTATCATCAGCTTTTGCCTCATTTCTTACAAAGCATTAAGCCTTGCAGTGTCACTTAGAACAATTTACAAACCACCGTGATGCCCACTGTGCCCTGCTTTGTTTTGCTACGCTGCCAGAGATCCGGAGCTGATTTCAGTACAGGTTTCTTGCTGGGAGAGACACCAGCACAGCCACAGGTCTTCTAACCTCAGCTCAGCTGAAAAGCTGGGGCTTTTTCATAGAACCTCGGAGTACTTTTTCTTTCTCAGGGACATGATTTAGCAGAGGGCTGTTAGAGTGAGGGTAGTATGCTTAGGTCGTGGTTGGACTCGACGATCTTTAAGATCTTTTCCGACCTGATCCTACGAGCTCCGAGTTAGATTAAAACCTCCCTGCTGTGCCCAAGCTCATACAGATGAAAGCTTCCCTGTTCAGTCCCTGCTTGCAAAAACTGCTTTGTTGCAGTTCTGGTGTGAAGCACACGTGCAGAGTACACAACCTGCTGGTAAAACTCCCTCTCCTCCTCCAGACTCTCTGCACCGCACACATCCACCACAGAGACACAAAAATCAGGGTGCTCTTGGGAAGGAAGGGGACTGGCATCATGGTTTTGGAAGGCAAGCTGGAGAGTATTCTAAGCTGGGGACAGCACATTTTAGGTGCTGGGATAATTCCACGTGAAGAGATGTTAAGGATCCAGCTCCTTGCTGTAGCATGCCATGTGTCCCTGAATAAGATTACTGCCATGCAGGCTGTTAGGGAAGGAATGCGTAAACAGACAATGTATTCTTGCATCAGTTCCACCAAATGTTGCACAACACGAATGCCTCTCCATGTGTCATTTCCTGCTTGGCCGCCGGCCCAGCTCCCGACAGTCAGTCAACGCAAAAAAAAAAAAAATTAATAATAATAATAATAAAAAAATAAAGTTAAAAAAAAAAAAGGAAAGAAAGAAAACAAAAAGAAAGGGGAAAAAAAAAAGAAAAACTACTGAAAGATTTAAAGCTGCTCTGCTCACAAGCACATTCCATCAGCCCCAGCCTTATCCCTCCACCCTCTGCCTTTGAAAGAAGAGAGAGAGAGAGAGAACCTCCTCAACGCTGCTATGGTTTGAAGTCTAGGAATCTCAAACATCTCCATGGCTTATCTGTGCTCCGTAGCCAGCCGGCCACGCCATTCACACAGCGCGGGCCAGGCGCTCCTGCTGCCTTTTGTTGGCTTTTGTAGCAACAGGCAACAAGGCGGTGTTTGCTCATACCTTTCGCCGTGGGTGCACCTTAGCAGCTAGGGCAGCAGGGAGATATTTGGGAGAGGAGTGAGATGCAGCAGTTTTCTCCAACCGAAACACACGGCCCCAAGCTCAGAGGGACCTTTCCATGAGTGCTGCCAGGGATTTGGGAGACTTATCTGTCATTAGATTTGAAGCTGGGCAAAATATAAAAACACAAACTTCTCCTTCTTTCCTCCTGACTCCCCCACCTAAAATAACCAGGGAGGAGGACTCGTGTGGGCTGATGTGGAAGGACAAGTCATTAGTTCTGCATTTGTAAGGAGGCAAAGCACTCGAGGGGAGCTAGGTAAAAGGCTGTTGGGCTTTTGGTTGCTTTAATTCCTTTTGGGTTATACCTTGCTACCTGTGGGTTGGTTATGGCCTTGTGACAACGTGGCTCTCAGCAAAACCTCATTCAGCCCTCCCTGCTGGAAGGCAGCTCTGTGGGCAAAGGGCTGCGGATGGCAGAGGCTTTATGCTGCAGATGGGGAGAGAAAGCAGGTCGGCAGGATCTCCCAGAGACTCCCAAAGACTTTATACACAGGGCTCTTGACTCCATCATCCCTCACACTGCAACGTATGCAGTGTGAGGGATGTGCCACAAAGCAGATCCTGGATAGTAAAGAGGTAGACTGAAAAAAATATATATTCTTTTATCATATAATTATCATTAGGAGATTTGGTCATACAGAAATTTTCCTAATGGAGCAACCTGGCACCCTAGACTCTATTGAAATACTGCAGAATAACAGCAGAGAGGGAAGGCTGTATGCTTCTACAACCAAACTCCCACTGAAGAACCTGACATCCTGAAGCATCCAAAATACCAACGGGAGTCACTGCGTGCCACGACTGTGCAGCATCTTAATGTCAGCCCCTGTGATATCTGTCATGGGATCGCTGCTGCTCCCACTGCTGCTGGAAAACACGCTGCGTTTGTTTGCCAGAGCCAACTCGCCAACAGAAGGTCAAAGTGCCTTGCCTATAAACAAGCCTTACAAATTCACGACCTTAAGCATGATGTCATGTCTTAGAATGATAAGCTGGCAACAAAGCAGATGACATTTTGTAGAGACGTGCATAATTTTATGTTTACGCTCCTTAGAATGAAGGTTCTAATAAGTCATCGGTTGTGTTCCTTTAAAGGGAAGTTTTATAACTGAGATGAATCACAACTGCGAGAGATCAAAGTTAGAAAACATCAATGATGCCATGGGGTACTTTTTAATCTCGTAATGAATGATGATCATGTGCTCTTATGAAGTTGGTCCAACTGCCAACGCCAGATGTGTATATTAAGAGAAAAGTTGTTTGTGATGTGACAGCTCTGGTTGAGCTGCCAGGGAGAAGAAAACGAGAACATGCCTGAGATGTCTGAGTGAAATACAGGTCCTGGCAGAGAGGGGCACTATTTGCCGATACATAATTTGTTAAGAAAAGCACATTTGCTATCAGATCCACTTGTTGACTTGAATTCCTCACCGCCCCCAACCATCTCATTTTCCTCATGCAACGTAAATGCCAGACACACTTTGTGAGTGGTTACCGCCAAACAGTAATAAATCTGCACGAGCACGGGAGCTCCCAGAAGCAGCAGAACTTCAAGGAAACTCCCACGGTACTTCTCCAGATGCCCTTCCCCTGAAAATTCACATTTAATAACTAATTATTTAATTAAGTCACTGTAGAGACATCACTGCCTTTAAGGCATCGAACTGCAGCGACACGACCTGCAGAGCCAGGCTGACCCCAGCACACAGCTTCACTATGGAGCTGGAATTCTCACATCCAAGGCCTCTTAAAAGGGGCTTTCTTAATAAATAAAGACAGAAAGAAAGATACAGTAACTCCACCTGGGCTACGAGAACTGATTTTTTAAGTTACCAAGCATCCCTAGCTACGGCTGAGATCTACAGGGGCAGCAAATAGGGACTGTACATAGAGGTTGGCTAAACAACTGGGGCAGAACACGGAGATCTCACGCAACGTCATTAACACAGCCTCTCTCTTAATTCACACATCACCAGCACAGCTTAGTCCCCCTCGGAGGACCAGTCAAAGGTTCTCTCTCTGTGCCATGCTGAGCAGCCAACGCCGTCTGCTGCAGCATTTCCAGTCTACTCCACTGCACCACTGAATTTGCTACCCACGTTCTGAGATTTGCTCTATCCAGCTAAAGAGGGACAACAGGATGGAAATCCCTTTGCTGTGACAGACAGAAACCTCAGATGTGAGAGTACAGCAGCCTGCGTACCTACAGAATGGAATTTCTCCACCGCTAGCTGCTTTTTCTCATCTGCTACTCTAGGAGGGGTACTACAGCTGGGCAGCTCTTACAGAAAGCACTTGGGTTTCCCTCTCTCTGCAGCACAGGAGATGGCACCACAGCACGGATTAGCACGAGGAATACTTCACTGCACACAGCCTCCTACTTCTGTCTCGGGGGTGTGTGCAGCACAGCTCCCTGAGAGCTTCTCATAGGGCTCACTTGTACGTGCACATCAAAGGCAGAACAATTACTTGAGATGCCTTCACAATAGGGATTTTTTTTTTTTAATGTGGTTATTCATCAAATAATTCTTAATCTCCAAATGCAATTTGAATACGGCTCTCCCTGGTTAATCCAATCCATTTAGAAAGGCTCCTTCTAGTCAGGTGAAGGAAAAACTCCAGAGCTGGCTCATCAGTGCACCCCAGCAGACATCAGAGCGGTCACCACTGAAATGAGTGACACAGGGAGACAGGCAGCGAGCACAACGGACTGACCAGGCTTTGCCTGCATCTATAAGTACTGGCCATCCAGCATCAGCATCCATCCTCGGCTGCTCAGAGTTTGAGTGAGTGGGAAGGTGTGCAGCTACGAGCTCAGCGTGCTGAGGGACAATCTGATGGGCTAAGCTGCAGTTCAGCATGCTTTCTGAGCACAGATAAGGAACAAAGGCCGTGCTGTCGATGCACGGTGCTTATAGCTTATTTTGTTGGGCCCCCGGGGGTCTGTGATGAGTCCATAGGTGAAAATCAATTTCAGGTATGATGAGATTAACCAGGTGCGTTAATTATCTGATGGCAAAAGAATTTAAGGGCAAACAAAAAGGCACTGTGTTATATATTTTCCCTCCGTGCTAGGACTGATCCTGTAAGATCAATCTCCTGTTGAGCTGTAAATGTCTTCACTGGAAGCTCGCGGCAGCTCAGGGAACCGTCCCGTCGCAGGACCGCCTCCATTACGCCTAAATCAGATTATATATAAACCCCGTGGGTTTAGCTCTCCTTTACACTGGCAGATAATGTATCAAGACCTTGATGTGAATGAGGATCGGGTTTGGGATTGCCCAAATTCAGCCAAGCACTTCAGCGTGTGTTTAATGCGAGTATGTGTGTGGTCCAACAGGCTCCAAATTAAGCATGCGCTTACATATTCCGCCGAGCAAGGCCCGGCGTTCGACAGAGACACAGATTTCATTTATGGATCTCCGTTTAACAAAATGAAGCAGGCGTAAGTGCAAAAAATAGGAGTGTAATACTCACTTCTTGGCTCCCTCGGCCCATCCACCGTAACCTTTATGGCTCTGTGGTACGTAGCGACTTGGGGGGGATTTGTCAGGACAGTTATTGTCAAAGTAAAGCTCTTCCCTACAAAGGGGGAAAAAAAAAACACAACAAAGAGGAATGAGTGATTACAACATGAAAACAGTCACATGCATGTTCAGTAAAGGATCGGAGACGTTTAGAATTATTCCCTGTCGTTACCACAATCGTGAAAATTAAAAACATAACTGACCATAGGAGTTTTCCTCCCCTTCAGTTTTACTCTACGTCAAGAATATGTCCATGTGTTGACAATCTAAATGTTCCTTATTTAATAATGGGTCATCATGCAATGACAGAACAAAAGTGATTCACTGCCGAGGACAAGCCAAATTCTTTTCTGTATTGAAAGTGGTGCAGATCCAGAGCGGGTCGGCTAATTTAAAAATGTACTCCAGTTTTGCAGCTGCGGGATGGAGAGCAGAGTGTGGCCACATGTTATTCACTTCGCACAGCTTTATCGTGGCGTTCGTTTCGCTCGGCTACAGTGAGATGAGGGAAGACTGCACTCTCCTCCTGGGAGCTGTGTGAAGGGGCAACCAGCGTCTCCTGCCCTTCGCGCCGGGGCTGATGTGATGATATCATTATTACCTATTTTTCCCTGCCTATGAATGCCTGCCTCTATGTGCTGAGCACTCGGGCAGCCCTCCGCTTTCCAGCGGCGGTGAGAAACCGCAGCGTGCGCGCGCTCTTCCCCCGTCAGCCCACGTCTGTGCTTCTCGAAGCTGGAGCTCGCACAGGCGTTGCACAAGAGCATCTGGAGCCCTCGGCCGAGGAAGCATTAAACACGAGAGCAGGGGCTGAGCTGGGGGAGCCCGGGTGCACATCCTCAGCGGCCGCCGGCCTCGCACTGACAGTTGTAATCTGTTAGATATGCAACCGTTAGTCACGTCAGATCATCAAAACTGAAAACTGCTTGGAGACAGGAAAAGGTGGGCGTACAGCAGTGACTCAATAAAACAGTCAGCAGTCCCAGGCCTGCCTGCTCCTTTCAGCTGCTCCTTCACTGGGTCTCAAGCACTTTTTTTTCCCCCTCTCTCCCTGTCTCTCTGTGCGTTTCTGCTGCCCGTGCTTTCCCTCTTGTTGAACTCTGAAGACACCGATCTCAAACAATATATGGCAGCACAAACTTGCTGCTGTTTCCTCAAGCCTAATACAGAGCAGCTTATATAAAAGGCATAATGTGGAACAGAGCTTTGGCTGTCAAAACTACTCATTGGTCTTTCTCTCTGCCTCAAACTGTGTATCTGCCCCAAACCTGACTGAGATGCACATCATTCATTACCAGAGTACAACTTCAAAATGTCCCAGCTCCCATGAACCAAAATATGACATGGATTTTTCGAAGGAAATATAACTGTCACTTGGTGTAAAGTGCTTTTCCAGGCATAGCTGCGCTCTGGCTGCACTCATCTCTCTGTAGGTGGAGGCAGTGGTGGTGGCAAAAGTGTAAAGGTCCCAGGAGGCCGAGTTTGGTCTCAGATGCAGTGGAGAGGTGCAGCTGAAGGTGCCTCCCCCCACCTTGCTGGGAAATGGGTCTGTTCATGGATTTTTTGAGAATGGCCACCGTGGGGGAGTAAGGTGTACCGAGGTTGTCCAGTGCTTGTCGGGTCCTGCTCATCCCAGCCGTACAGAGGTCTTTTTGCCTGTGTAGGGCATGCACATAAGCCCAGTACAGACATACAGCAACATCCTTACCGAGCGCACAGTGCCTCCACACTGCCTGTTTAGGTCTGGAGTGCTGTGAGCCCTTTATCCCAGCTGGATTTCCACCTACTGGAAACCCACCAGTTATCCAGGGATGGATCGTAGGCCACTGTTAGCATGAGCCTCTCATGGAAATTAGTTCTGACTCTGAAAACCTAGGATCATTCAGACCACAGTTACCCATATAAAAGAAGCAGAGTACGACTGGAAACCACCAAAGGTGCTAAGGGGATTTTCTGAATGCCTTGGAACGAAGCCTTTGGCCTTACACTGCTACCATCCTGTTTATGTGCCAAATCAGTCCACTGATGGCTAAAAATCAGGCCAGCAAAACGTACTGTTTTCAAAGACCCTGTGAACCCATCCCACGGGGAAGCACTGCAAAGCTGTGTATGCTAAACATACCTCAACGTGATACCAACGGCAGGAAAAAAATGCACTCCTTAATACAAAGAGCTGCGCTTCCACCTGGGCTGTGAGCACTCCTAAGGCATCGCCTCCCAGCCCGCCTACGTGGAACAGGTAAGCACCTCATTTGAAAGGGAAACAGGTTCTGTTCCCTCGCTGGCATTCTAGCAAACTGAAACATTAATGAATGAACACTAACGAAGCCTGGTAAAACAATGCATCGCTTTGTAGCGGGGTGATGCACGCTCGAGTCCCAGGGCTTTCAAGAAACGATTTACATAGGACAGGAGTGAACACAGAATATGTCTGTAAGGTCACACGTTCCAGCGACGCTCGTGCCTTCCCCAGAGAGATGTAACCGACTTCACAGAGATCCTCCCTCTGCTACAAAATCCTTTAATGCACTTTTTATCACCTACCTTTATGCCCTCAGCTGTCTCAACTATCCACTTTCCGAAGCTGAGGACTAATTGTAGTGCTCTTTTATTAAATTCCCTCGCCAGGAAGGCATCTGGCACTAATGCCTCCGTGTGTCCAAACTGTGCATGCTTTGTTATTCACACATGAGAGCTGAGACAAAAAAAAAGGATGAGATGGACATATGTGGGAGGGCAAGGCAAAAAAGCAGAGATGGGCCTGGAAGGGGACTCAGCAGCCTGTGTGTGCTTCTGCAGTTGGGTACTACTGTGATTAAAGCATTGGGAGACAACAAGATTAAGGTTACGATGCTGCGCTCACCAAGGACAGGAATTCTCTCTGCGCTGCGGCTCGGGCTTGTAAAAGTGAGCGACTGCCTCTAAACCACAGACAAACAACTTCTGCATTCACATCAAGAGCTCTGCTTACTTATTCTTATGAATCCAGAAGGGTATTTAAGAGAAATTATGCAGACAAAAAGGTGAAGTCAGGGCTTCCATCGGGCGAGCAGCACTAACGCGGGTATAAATCCGAGCTCTGCACCAAGCCATGGGAAGCACGGGGAAAACGTGGGAGAGAAGGAGAAGCAGCAAAAGCTGATGATTCAGCCCTCACAATCAAACGGAGAGATACAGAGATCAAAGAGCGAGCTGTTTAGAAAGATGTAAATCTGAACTCAGGAACAGGTGTGGATCAGTTTCTTGCCACCAAAAAGTGACTTCTTCCTTACTTCGTTTTTCCTCCTCTACGTCAGGGCTCGCACCTCCCCGTATCTGCCTCTGCAGCTTTCTCACTTCTGTCTGCAACTACTGCTTTCTTTCCTGCTATTTTAAGGAGAGTTACAAAAATCTATCAGTAATGATAACTCTTTCTCCTTTTCTCTCTCTCTCCCCCTCTCTGTTCTAAGTCTGGAAGACAAGTCTGGACCAATTTCTCCATCCTGCCTCTGGCAGCAGAATGCAGCATTTCAGATCCTCCACCGAGTCCCGGCTGCTTCAAAGGAAAAGCCCTACTTTCTTCCGTTAAGATCATAAGAAATATAGGGGGAGGGGGTCAGCTCTGTTTGGACATAATTACACTTCATCAAAAGAAGCTTTCTTCATCTTCCATGCGTGAAAAGTCTGCAAGCAGTTAAGTCTGTCTTTTTTCTTCCTTTTTTTTTTTTTTCCTTTTTTTTTTTTTTTAAATATAAAAATTGCTATTTGGGAAACTAGCCAACACTCAGAAAGCCAATATAGTAAAACAGCGCACGCCCTTTGTTTTGCTTTGAAGTTTCTTAAATAAATACGTCGAGGGTTTGAGAAGTACACTATCGCTTTTCCATAGATTCCACCCAGACTGATCAGAGAAAAACTCTACTCCAAATCCCATGGATATAAATACGAGTTAGATGACTGGAGCCCAAATTCAGAGGCTTTGTGTTCGTATGCGTCCACATCTACACCCAGCGAGGTCTCGGGCCCTCCAGTTCATTTCCTATGTTTTAATAACAAAGCATACATCACATGTCTGATGTGAAACGTGCAGCTCCGAGGCAGTACGTCACATCTCAGTTCTTTTTCAGCACCACTGCAGCAGTGATGCTCTACTGAGCTCCTACTGCAAGGTGCTATTAGCAACGGAGCCAGGGAACCCTCAAACCTCATCCATCAGCACAGCAACGAGGCAGGCTGCTTTCTACAAAGAAAGCGAGGCAAATGGAAGAGCCCATACTTAACACTGCTCTGATTCTGCAGTAGTTATTCTGTTTTCAAGTTACCCTTTGTTAGCGATAATTTTCAAGATGTGAAATGATAGGGAGCTGCTGGCCAAGTCACTAATATAAAAAATAGCTGCTGTGAGCCACGCTGGTGGAATCACTTTCACAAAACAGCAGTAATTGTAAAAGCATGCTGGCTGACTGCAACTATCTAGGCCTCTGTCATACGGTCGGTTGGGGTTTTTTTCTGAGAAATAGCCCCAAAACGTGCAGCTGCTTTTACAGAGTGTGACTGTAAATTAGTTTTATTACTAACCCTCCACACACACAGCTCAGCCTTTCTTTCTTTCCCTCCCTCCACGCTGTTTAAACCACTGATAAGTATGTAAGGCATAAACATTTAGGCTGAATCGATGGCTGATTGATACCACAGATCCCTCTGAGCATTCCTGCACTGAGCACTGAAGTGCCAGCTTCCCTCAAGCCATCCTTCCAGTTGCTACCTCAAATTTTAAGGGAGCTACAAGAATCTTAAACTCTTTAGGGATTGGATTTAGTAGTTGGGTAGGGATAGTGATAGGAGGATGGTTGGACTAGATGATCTTGTAGGTCCTTTCCAACCTTACGAACCTATGAACCTCTTTTCAAGCTCTCAGTGATGGCAAAGTTTTCCTATGGCTGCAGCTCTCTTCCCAGGTTACAGGATGCTCCTGTAACAGCGACAGCGCTCTAAATCTCCCTAAAAATTGGAAGTTGCCCTCCCTGACATTGAAAGTAAAGGTTACATTTCGTTCCACCCGAAGCTTGCCATCAATTCATAAAAGCCAGGCAGGTTGCTAAGAAGAACAGCAAGGTTTGTGTCTGCGGCTCGCAGGCAGTTAGATCACAAAGGCAGGGAAGCACTAGAAGGCTTTCTACCAAGAGCTGGGAGCCTTTAAAGACCTTAAACTAAAACACATGTGAGGTGCAGAGCTCCTTTAATTCTAGCTCCTCTGCAACAACTCCAGCAGAAGCACTGCAGCTGAAAGGAATCCTCCACCTCTGGTCACCGCGGCCTGAGATGCGCTGCTGGGCCGTAAGAAAACCATCGCGAATATTCGCGTTTCCTTCCGCTTCTGCTGCGTGATTAAAAAGGGGAACCGAGGTGCTCTGTGAATCATTGTTCTAAACCAGCGTTTCAAAAACCAACAAAGACGCGGCAGGAAAGCTCTGCAAGGGAGAGGAACACCTCTCTGGGCCGCCAAGTCTGCAGACAGAACAGGCACCCGCCAGAGGCGGGCGGCGATCTACCGACGCGCGGATCTGCGCTCCCTCGTGAAACGAGGCTGACGTGCAGGCCGTCCCCTCGCCCCGCTGTGACCGCGCACAAGGCAGCGACCCACCTCTCCCACTTCTGCCCACGAATCGCAGGTCGTTGAATCTGGCCACCTGGTTCTTCATCACAGCAGAAGCGTTTCGCAGCTCTGCGGAGTAGTTCTCGTCGTTGCCGGCCATGACGGTGACCACGGTCCCATCGGGCACTTCTCCTAAGGCCACCACCTGTGAAAAGGGGACAAGAAAGCACAGCTCGTGACGCAGCACTCTGCATTTCCACACAGCGTGGACCTACAGGTGGGGAACGGAGTGAATTAATACACATTCCTTCACACGGGATAAATGAGGGCCACAGAAGCACCAAGAAAATGAGTGTCTGCTGCCTAACCAACTAACGCTGATGCCAGGAGCACCTCAGTGACCAGAGGAGAGCTCAGCATGGCTCAGCTGAGCGCTAACTTCCAACCACACACGTCAGAGATAGCAGACCTGTCCTGCAGCAGTTGCTGGCAGCACCCATGGGCAGCCGTGGCTTTTCCTATTATTCACTCAGTCTGTGTCCTGACACATGCGTTTACATTTTGTCATAAGTCATGCTTGAAACGTCTCCCCCATAAACGATCGTGCTTGAAACTAAGAATTAAAGGTTGCACTGTAATATTCATTAAGTAAAAAGGAGCTCTGAATATATAGAGAGAGCATTACATGGCCCAGAGCGCTGAGAAGTGTTTCTTCACAACAGTACAAATCAATGACGGGGGCACACAGAATCTGGAAGTATTTACAATAGCCTGTGCTGCTGAGAAACAGCTCATCTCACTGCAGGGAAAGTACAGAGCAGAAACGCCGCGTAAAACGTGTCACACCGACACCTCGCTGCCTTCCCACACCACGCCAGCTAACAGCACCCCACACTGGAACCTGAGTTTGCGTGGAAGGGACTCGGCAGGAGCAGGAGATGCTCTGGGTGGTGTGGTGAACCCCCAGCCCGCCCGGCTCTGGCAGCAGCCGGCTCTGCAGGCTGCACAGGGAGCTGTCAGATCACAGCTAATCAGCTGCTGAGCTCGAGCCCCTGCTAAATGGATACTGGCTCAAAGCCTGATGCAGGGAGCTGCCTGTGAGCTCCCATCTCAGCTTGGGACAGAGCACGTTGTCTCCGGGCAGCCTCGGGTATGCATGTTAACACCCCGGCTGCTTGCAACCTATGCTTTCTACACAGCCAGAATGAAACAAACAGACAAAAAAGAATCCCTTTGAACTTCTGAAATGCAAAAAAAGCCACGGGCACACGAGTCCGTGGGGCCACAGAAGAGGGAGCACAGAGCTGCAGGCCCTCTGCAGCCCTGCTGCCTTCAGCCAGGTGCAGGGCAGGGCTGAGATCCCCCAAAAAGGCCCTGAGCACACGCACGGCCCCGTTACTTCTGACAGGTTTCCTTCCCATCCACCCAGGGCACCTCCACGTGTCCCACTTGCAAGAAGAGCATCCCCAGCGTGGCACAGTGCAGATGATGCAGTGCCTCTGCCTGGATCGCTGCGAGAGGCAAGCTGAGATCAGGGCTGAAAAGACACAGCTTCAGATGAGCAACGAAACTCTGCTCATCCCAAAAGCCGCCCCCTGCACTATGGGATAAAGCACAAAACACTTTGTCACTGTTACACGTTCAGACCTTTTGTTTTTTGCCAAGAAGTACCACAAGGTTACTGCTGTAGCACTGCCCAGAACACAGTGAAACAAGCCTGGAAGCGGGTCGCTCTCCTGGAGGATTTTCAAGTGTAACTTTCTGCATGGAAGGACTGCCTGCACGAGTGTTGATTCGGAGCTTTTATGCCACGCACCCATCGGGAGTTACTTAAATATGGGTAGAAAAGGGACTGTAAGTGCACTGTGAAGTGAGTGAGAGCAAAGCAAAGCCTTAAAGATGAACACAGGCACAGTGTGGGTTTGCTGCCTATTCCTCAAACACAAATACCTCCACCATTGTTCACACGAAGATACCGACATGTCGGGACGATTCAAACCACATCTTTCTATCTCTGGCTTCAGCTTTAGACCCAAAGGGTACGAGAGCTCAGCAGAGGCCACAGAACAAAGCCAACCCAACTGCAGGCTGAAGACAGCTATGCATCTCTTCGCACAACACGAGTCCTACCAGGTTAGGGGACCAGACTTCCCGACTTCAATCCAGCGGGACTGGAAACAGCCACAGTATGTCCCCTATGCTGGGAGTGACAGATACAGCACAGGAGCAGGTGCTGGAACTTCTGCAGAGCAAAAAGCTTGTTCTGAAGGAAGCTGGAGTATCTGCTGTGCAGCTCCTCTCACACACTGACATCGCTCCGAGAACTCTTCTTGCAAAGCAGTGCAAAGAGTCTCTGAATCTCAGCTCTCCTGAACTTGAAAACATCTTTCCTAGAGATTGCCAAAAGAGCATCTGATACTACTGAAAATATTTTAATGTTCTATAACTTAGAACAGAATAACCGATTTGCACTATTTCTTTTTTTTAATTATTATTCTTTGTTTAAAAATATACATCTGGGCTGACGGTTCGTGCAGCAGGTTGCAGCTTGAAGCTATTTAAAACAGCTGAGTTATAAACTCTGAAAAGTGGGCTTTGGAGTGGAAACGCTGACAGCCCCTGAACTACTGCGGTGCTACTGGGAGAGGTCTGACACCTCACGGCAGTTCTCCTCCTGCCTTCCTTCTGCCCCCTGCAGCACTCTGCTGTTATCAGCTCTGGGCGAGACCACAGCCAGCAGCCACCCCAGCACCCAGCAGGGCACTCTGCATCCCTACAGCCACCCCAGCACCCAGCAGGGCACTCTGCATCCCTACAGCCACCCCAGCACCCAGCAGGGCACTCTGCATCCCTACAGCCACCCCAGCACCCAGCAGGGCACTCTGCATCCCTACAGCCACCCCAGCACCCAGCAGGGCACTCTGCTCCCTACAGCCACCCCAGCACCCAGCAGGGCACTTTGCATCCCTACAGCCACCCCAGCACCCAGCAGGGCACTCTGCATCCCTACAGCCACCCCAGCACCCAGCAGGGCACTCTGCATCCCTACAGCCACCCCAGCACCCAGCAGGGCACTCTGCATCCCTACAGCCACCCCAGCACCCAGCAGGGCACTCTGCATCCCTACAGCCACCCCAGCCTCACCAACCGGTCCGTGCACACTCCCTCCCCGGAGTGTGTAAATATTAATATTTAAAAGTCAGACGTGACACTTAGCCAACATTATTTCACAAAACTATAATCAAACCCAGCACTGTTTATTGCACACTTCCTTCCCCGCGTGTGATTTATATCTAACTCCTTTCTTTTTTAAATTAAAGCAGTGCTACATCCAGAGTACTTTTTAACTGGAGATCTCTGCGAGAGAATTATGACACACTTAACGCACCACTCAAAACATTATCATCAACATATTATTTATTGCCAATAAAACTTCAAAAAGTGTGCTGTCTGTGAGCCATTTTACTTTCAAGTTTCTGCCTACCCGAGATTCCTATAGCCCAAATCTGTCTTTTTTTGGGTTGTCTTTCTTTTTTTTTTAAGAGAGAATTCCCGTTCTGCTGTAACACATCAAGTGTTTCACTGCAGCTTCTTTGGTCTGAAAGCACGGGGCAGCTGCAGGAAAACTTCATTGAGGAATGAAGAGCAGTGTGAAAACCTGTCCCATTGGTTCCAACCATCGTTTCGCTATGCAGTGTCTTTTTAGTACCAGTTCTTGTAGGCTATTTCTGCTTCGCGCTCACACCTCTGGCCCTGACTGCACACAGCTCAGCCCTTTCAGACTCCACCAGGAAATTAGGGTATCTATACCATATACTCTTAAAAGAGCATCTCGTACGCTGCGTGTGAAAGCACAGACACGCTCAGAGCTGAAGGGACAGCACAGAGCATCAGCAAACCTACCACATCCACACCTGTCAGTCTGCAACCCCACACGCGACCAGGAGCACAGACACTTTGGGAAGTGCCCTCACTGTTTCTCAAGCCCTTTTATCCCATGTATGTCATCTTATTGGGTGAGTGTCCTATTTAGCCGAGCTCTCTCCCCTCCTGCAGGGAGCTGGGACCGTGTTTTTTGGGTGGCTGCAAGGCACGGGCACACTCAGGCTTTACAAACAGAGGCAGAAATACACAGGCGACAACAGGAAGCCCTCACACTGCTTCTATGGGAAGTAACTACTACACCGAGCTAACCTGCTGGTGAATTAATCACTACTGCAATCCTGGGAGAGCCCTCCTCGCCCCAGCTACGAGAGCCAAGCTCTGACCTGAACATCACGGACTGGTGGCACCCCAAAGCCTGGAGGCACCCCACAACCTGGCAGCACCCTATGGCCTGGCAGCACCCCGCAGGCCCGGTGGCAGAAGACGCCCCATTTTCTGCTATTTCCATCCTGCCCAACCTTTGCCAAGCACAAGGCAGGCCCCACGCGGGGTAACTGCAGCCCCAGGCCCACCAGGTCTCCCCCTTTCTGCCTATATCCCTACTCCCTCCAACAGCAAAGTGCTGCCACCCCATTGCCTTTATGGCCAGACACATCTTTCAGCTGTTTTCTTCCCTGACAAAACAAAGATATCTCGGCTGGCGTGCAGGAAACACAACCCAAGGGGACGTTCTGGAAGCACGGGGGTGTAGGGCTGCTCCCACGCTCCCCCCAGGTGCTGCCGGCCTTCCCCACCCGAGGATGTGGGGATGGGGGGAGGGGGGGGTCGGTGCAGCTGTGCAGCATGGAGGGAGTGAGAACCCACGTGCCCCCTCCCCAGCCCCAGGAGCCTGAGGACACGAGGCTGAGATCCTGGGGTTCACCTTCAGGGAAGCTTTGGAGGGGGGCACCCGTTACGCACCCCTATGCTGAGCACTTGTGGCTGGGTGAATCTCATCAGTAAGAAAAAGTCTCTTTTAAAAAGAAAAGGCACTAAGAGGCTCTGCAGGGGTGGCACAGGGACGGGGACGGGGGGGGGCACAGGAGGGGCTCTGCATTACGGGAATGGAAGTAACAAGATTGCTCCCGGGGCTTGGGAGGGCTCGGGATGCACAGCAGGACAGGGGGTGGGAGGGAGGGGGGGGCACAGAGTGCTTTGCAGAGTGGGAGGGCACGAGAGGGTCTGCGGAGGGGGGGTGAGGATGTTTTGTGGGACAGAGAGGGGGCAGGGGGCACTGCAGGGCAGAGAGGGCTCAGGAAGCACGGCAGGATGCGGGGGCATGGCAGACAGAAGGACGGGGGTACGTGAGGCACCGCCAGACTTGGGGGGGGGGGGAGGAGAGGGAGCACAGGACGCACTGGAGAACAGAGGGGGGAACAGAAGACCCTACAGAGCCTTGGGACACACACACTGAGCGGAGGGAGCGTGGGGGGGGGCACAGAAATCAGCGTAGCAGTGAGGGGACAGGAGGCGTTGCAGGACGGGGGACACACTGCAGGATTTGGGGGGGCCACAGAAGTCAGCGTGGGGCAGAGAGAGCACAGAACTCATTGCAGGACGGGGTGACACTGCAGGATGGGGGGGGGGGGGGGTACAAGAACAACCACAGGCTGAGAGGGGCACTGAAGGGGATATAAAGAGCAGCGCGGAGAGGGGGGCACGGCTTGGGGGGGGGATGGGGTGACATGGGAGTGTTGGGGGGGGGGGGGGGACGACGACACACGCGATCGGCCGCTGTCACCGCGGGGCAGAGCGGGGGGAGAGCTCACCTTGAAGGCCACCGGGAGGGTCTTATTGCAGCGCCAGTGCGAGGGCAGCACGGAGCACAGGAAGTTGGGGCTGTCGGTGCGGACCAGCTCGGCCGGGTGGTCGGCGATGATCTCCACCATGGTGCGGTTATCGTGCGGCCGCAGCCGGGGCACGGCGGCTTCTTGCTGCTGTTGTTGCTGCTGCTGCTGCTGCTGTTGGGCCACTACGACCGGGCTGACCTCGCTCATCTTGCCGGGCTGCAGGCTGCTGGAGGGGGGGCTGAACCTCCGGCTGGTGCTGGGATCTACGGGAATACGCATCACAACAGCCACAAGTTAGCGAATTGGGGGGCGGGGGGGGAGGGGGGGGCGGGAGGGATGTGGGGGGGGGGGAGCGGCAGGGGGATCGCCGGAGGAGGCGTGTAGTGAGGGGTGGGGGCTGAGAAAAAAAATAAAAAAATAAAAATGAAGTGTTCAAAATTAAATAGCGAAAAACGGGGTGGAAAAGTCTCTGATTAATTAAAAAAAAAAAAAAAGAGTGGCGGAGAGGACGGGCGGAAAAATTTGGCGGAAAAAAAAAAAACACGAGAAAAAAAAATACAAAAAAAAAAAAAAGCCAAAAAAAAAAAGCCCCCCCCTCAGATCTCAGTCTGTTGCTGTTTATTTGTTCGCTATGAGCCCGGCGCGGGGCCGCGATGCCCGCAGCAACGCCCGCGGTCCGCCGTGTGTCCGTGCCCGCAGCCGCTTCTCCTCCTGCCGTCCTTCCTTCCCCCCTTCAGCCGCCGCTTCTTCCCTCGAGTGCCGCACGATTTTTTCCTCTCCTTTTTCTTCCTCTCCCTCCCCGTCCGCTTTTTCGGCTTTTGAAGAGGGGGCGAAGTCAGCCGGCTCCGCTCTCCGCTTGAAGCCGAGCGTCACTCGCGAAAGAGGGAAACGTCCCGATTTCCTCCGAAGAAATCTTCCTCCTCCGGGCAAACAAACAGCCAAAAAAAAAAAAAAAAGAAAGAAAGGAAAAAAGGAGCTAAGCCGAAGTGTCGCCCCGCTCGGGCGCTGCGGGACGATGCGGAGCGGTGCGGGGCTGCGCGGGGGCACGGAGGGTCGCGGCTCGGGAAGGTCCGGATCCCGGCTGCCCTGCTTTGCCCGGAGAGAGGGGGGCACGGTCCGGAGAAGGGGGGGGGGGGAAGAAAAAAAGAGGGGCAGCCACCCCAGGGCAGCCCTCTGCGGGCTGATTCCGAAAGTATGCCCGAGTGAAGTGAGGGAGAGGCAGTTCGCTGCGGTCCGCTCCTTTTAATGAAGTCGCTGCTGGGTCCGAGTCCGGGGAGCTGAACCGGGGAGCTGAAATCTATTTATTTTTTTGTCCGCCCTCGATGAACAGCAAAAGAATAAAACAACAACAACAACAACAACAAAAAATGATGAAAATGTCGGTTTGGTGGAGGGGATTTTTTTTTTTTCCCCTCATAAAATTGCGTTTTTCAAGAATGAAAAATTCATAATCATTATTAATAATAACGATCATAAAAACGCGGCAAAAAAAAAACAACACAACAAAACTTCTCTCGGGGTCGCGAGAAGCTGAGGTCGGGGAAGATGAAGGAGCCGAGAGGGGAAAAAAAAATAACAAAAAAGAAAAAAAAAAAGTAAAAAAAAAAAAAAAAGCAGCAGTTTTTTTGTCCTGAATGCGGTTTTTGGAGGCTGGGACTTCTAATGATTAGGGTTTTGTGGTTTATATATACAGGGCTCTCTGGCTGAGGCGATCATTATGCTGATGAGAGTCAGCAGCACGTGGTGCCGCTCCGCTCCTCAGACTTCTGCAGCCTTCAAAATAAATACAACAATGTGCATCCCCCCCCCCCCCCCCCTTCCCCTGGAGGAGAGCCCTCGCGTGGAGCCGCCCGCAGCCGCGGGGTGGGGGGGCCGGGCCGGGCCGGGGGGGGGGGGGTGGGGGGGGGGCATGCACTCCGGGTTTTTTTCCATTAACACTTCTCAGTTTGTTTGTTTGGTTGATTTTTCTTTTCTTTTTTTTTTTTTTTAAGAAATAAAAACGTCCTGTTTGCAACTATATATATACGGCGAGCAGCGAGCTGGTGCCCAAGGGTTTGTGCTGAGTCTCCGGTAGTCTAAAGCCTAAAACGTTTCCTTGAATGAATGAAAGCTAACCTCCCCCCCCCCCCCCTCCCCGCCCCAACAAGCCCCCCCCGCAGACTGCTGAAGGTAAAAGCAGCCTGGTTTGTTTTCTGCCTTTAAAAAAAAAAAAAAAAAGGAAGAAAAGGGCAGATCTTATTAAAAACGATTTACATACCCAATAGTAACGAAGTGTCGCCGCCCCTCCCGCGCTGATAGCGACCTATCACAGCCCGCCCTCTAATTTCTAAGGCTCCCCCCCCCCACCCCCTCCGCCCCGCCGCTCCCCCCTCCCCTCTCTCTTTCCAGCATGCCGCCTGCGTGCGGCGCGGCCCGGCGGCGGTCCGACCGGCGTGGGGTGCCGTGGGATGCGGGGGGGTGGGGGAGGGGGAGGGCGGGGGTGCCGTGGGATGGGGGGCCGGCCCCCGGGTCCCCCCCCTCCCTCGGGCGCGGTGCTGCCGGGGCGGAGATGTGCCGCTCGGGCGCAGGGGAGAGCTCTCGCTCCGCGCAGCGCAGTGCCGGGCCGGCTCCGGGCTCTCGTCCCTCCTTCTCCTTTCCCACGGCCGCCGTGGGGAGCGGCAGCCCCAGACCCTGCGAGCTGCCGGCTCTCCTTTCTCCTTTTATTTTCTTGTTCATATTCGTTCTCGTTTCGGTGGATGCGGGTACCCCGCCCGGAGCTCGCTGCCGAAGGACGAGCCCTCCGCGGCTCGGAGCAGCGGCACTCGGAAGCTCTGCTTTACCACAGCTGCAGTAAGAAAATGCATTTCGGTAGGACGCTCATGGCCGCGTTTCTCCCCCCTTTGGCCGAAGGGGAAATACACTCCACTGCAGAGGTGCTCGGAAGAAGGCGAGAGGCTCTCTGCCACCGCGGTCGTGATTTATTCCTCTTCAAACGAGAAGATACGTTTCCACTTCTGATAACTTCTACACTAAAATGTTTTACAGTTACCTCTCTCCCTGCTAAAATAAAATAAAGATAAAATTGGAATCGACCAAAGGAAGTTATCGGAAGGTACCGGGGTGAGGACACCTCTGAGGCGGGCCCGTGCTGCTCCAGATGAGAAATAAAAGTCAAACGTGAACGGCTCCAACCTGCACAACGCTCCCCACAGCAGCAGCTGTGCTGCCACGGATGTGGGGTGTACTGTGAGCCCCGCGGAGATGAGCCCTGAAATGACCACGTCCACGGTCGGGCTCAGGACAGCTCCGGTTTGTTGAACCACCCTTTGATGTATGGCTTCAATAAAGGACCATTTGCGTCCTGAAAGCAGTCGAAAGCATTCGATGTTTCAGCACCACACGCTGGTTTTTAGCATTTGTAGTCCCCGATACGAGGACAAGCTGGGAAATGATTGCGTAAAAAAAATCAGTGTCCAGAATACGACTTTTTCACAGAGTTTTTGGTAGGAAGTGAGGAGTGGTGGCTGAGAGCTCTGCCTCGGGTTTGATGCTCCACAGGTGAAGGGGGGTACTAGCTATTTCCTTGTGCTCTAAGATACAGAACTGTGTGTAAAGCCCTCAGCAGCCCAACAATGAGCTCCTGAGACACATAGCAGCAGTGGCAGAAGACAAGGACCATGCCTCTGATGAACATTGGGTGGCTTTTCCATGGCACGCAGCGAAACGCGTGCTGTACAAACAGCAGTGTAAGCAGTTATCGAAGCCTGGTGGTTTGGTTTTTTTCCCCTAATGATTTAATTCTGCCCTTCTATGAAGGATTGACTGCAAAGCCAGGTCCCAGTCCTGCTGCACGGTTCTGCCCTTCCCCTCCTGCCTGCAGCCCCTTGTGCCCTGCTGGGGTTGTGGGCATGTCACAGGGCCATGAGGCAGCAGGGACCGTGACAGCACTGTGAGGGAAAGGGGAAGGGAAAGGGAAAGGAAAAGGGAAAAGGAAAAGGGAAAGGAAAGGAAACCAGAGCCCCCTTCTCATCTTGAAGCAGCGTTTTAAAGAGAAAGTGTTTTCTGTGTTTCCTGGCAGTACGGAGCTGTGCATGTGCTACGATCAGAAAAACATTTGGCCTTTTCTCCCCCAGTAAATGAGCTTATATTTTTTGCTTGCAGTGTGCAATCGAAAAACGAGCAGCAGGAAGTTGCTCGGGTCCCGAAGGCAGGCACAGCCACACACCTTTGTCACGGCAAGGTTGACTTTGTCCCTTTCCATTAATCTTCGCCACAAATCCCGTGTAACCGATTTCAGAAGAAGTTTCTTTTCCTTTGTACAATTTCAGACCAAAGCAGCACATTGCTTCAGAGATAAGAAGGCTAAAACCTGAACTTATTTTTTCTTTCTTCCTCCCCTTCTTTCAGCAGATATGAAAGCAGCGCGAGCCAAACGCTTCACGGTTATTTTTTCTGTTGACCTCAACTAAATGTGGGGAAAGTGGGTGGCAGGACTGTTTGTAATTAAAAAGAGTTTGCACGCTTGGAACCTTGCGTTTTGAATGCTGTATTTAAGAGGTGAATGAAGCACACTGTGGCCAGATACAAGCTCCAAATCGCTCCACAGAAGAAAATGTGAGATGCACGTCGGACTTGAGGGGCAGAGGTGGCTTTAACGCTCCCAACCACAAGCATTCCAGATCCTTGCATTGCTCTCTCTGTGTCGCAATGGTGAGGATTCCCATTGTTAATCTATTCCCAATAGCAAGAATGGCAGAAATAGCTTTTAGGCAGACTCTTTGTTACGAGAGCGGACCTAGAAGCTGGAGCAGTACAAAAACACAGTGCGGAAGTTGTTCTAAAAAGGATGAAAACGTACAGTGCTGAAAGTCCACGGGAGCGAAATGGAGGACCAACGCGTGGGTAATGCAGGATGTTAAGTAAACACAATGTACAGAGTAAATCAACTGTTTGTGGAGCTACCAAGTTTCGTCTATTTTTGGCCCTTTCTTTCCTGAAAGTTCCCTGAAATGAAGAGCCAGAGCAGACCAAAGGATCAGGAGCAGCAGCACTGTACCGATGACATAACGTGATCCCGAAAATGCTGAGCACTCTGGTCGCATGTGAGCATGAAATACCTGCTCCCCAGAGAGCATCAGTCCAGAAGCGAGCCGTAAGAGGGGATGACAAATATTAACCATCACGGGAATGAATCTCTCTAGTAATACAGGACAAAGATCTGGCAGAAGAAATATTACAGGTGAAGCTGCCAGCAGTCTGCAGTGAAGCTTGCCTGCTGCTTCCCAGCGTAAGTCCTTGTTCTCACTCACATAACGTTGCCAAATTTTAACAGTTCAGGATGAGATTTTCAATCCCAAGTCTGCCTCAAGCTGAATTTATTTTATTTTTATTTTTTTGGAAACTTCCAGCAGGAATACTTCTGCCTCCTTCTAGAACGATGTTAAGGCAAAACATGAGAGTTTAAAAACTCTTCCAGACTTGACTCGGTATCTTTTCCAGAACAGGAATGGGAACCTTTACCAAGGAGGAGAAGAACGAGGAGGAAAAATCAGATAAGTTCCTTTTGTTGCCCTTGACCAAAGGGATCCACCCAGACTTGGCTGAGTTAGAAGCTTCTGAAAATGGTTGAGGTTTTTCCTTGAGCGTGCGCAGTGGGAAGGAGCAGCTGGCAGCTGAGCTCTGCAAAGCCTCCACTGCGGCCCTGGGCTTCGGGCGGGATTGGATCTGCTATCAGCCTCGTCTGACCAATATTCTCCCTGACACCAGGCTGCACTCGATGTTTTAGGGGAGAGGATAAGAAACCCTGGAGTCAGCAGTGAGATACGGGACGTGTTCCTCTTTAAAGGACTCATCCTAGTTAATAGCAGCTTACAAAATATGATCAGAATGTCTGTCAGCAGTTCAGCTTTAAATGGTGCCTTTTAGAAGTCCGCCTCGTGCTGTCGCAGTGACAGAAAGGAAAAACAAATTCTGGGCGTTTCTTTTATAACACACTTCAATAAGTTTCAGGCTATGGGTCTCCAATGCTGATCAGGCCCTAAAAGGAACTCAGGTAATTAAAATCTTAATCGTTAACACTAGACATTTAACTGAGAAGAAGATTTCTCTGACCTCAAGATATTGGGAGTATCGTGCTGTTAGGATTCTCTATGGTATAATAGTGACTTAAATAAAAGCTTATCTCATAAAATGTACATAATTTATCAAATGAATATGTTTTGAAAAGCGAGGGTGAAATCCTTTTGTCTTCTCGTGACAAAACTCGTAACGAAGCCAGTCAACCAAATATGTTCCTAATTTCAGCATAAGCAAAAAGATATAACCTGGAAGTATCCAGGAGAATGGAGTTGGAGGCCCTGACAGAGGGCAAAGCGACCAAATCCCCTCCTTGTAAGCCCCCAGCAGCTCCCGTCCCTACCCAGCTTCCCTTTGTAGTGGAGGAGACGCAGCAGCTCTTCTCGTCCTTGGAAAGCTTTCAAACACGCTGTGCTTGGCACCCCGAGGTTAGCGTGATTTTCAGCAGATAAAAGTCTGTTACATGAAAAGGCAGATCCCACCCTTTGGTTATTATTATTATTTTCTTGGTAAGAAAGAAAGCAAAGCCTTATTCTGGCTGCAGCGCCGTTGGGTTGCATGGGAGCCTTCAAGGACCGAGGTGCTGCCTGCTTTGGTCCTCACACCCCTCGCTGTCTGAGTGCTGAAGAATATGGGACGTCTTTCAGCTCTTTCCACCTCGTTTTAAGCAGCTAAAATATTTCTTCTGTTTAGGTGTGAGAGAACTGCGTTCCACTGTTTCGGACAATTGAAGAACACGGAGTGAGGGAATCAGAGGAAAACTCTGTTTACTAAACACCACACACAGACTGCCACTGATGGCTTTCCTAAGGAAATTTATGACCTGTGTGAAGTAAATAAACTCCCTTTTTGGTGAAGAACCTGCAAGCCAATCATTCATGCTCGCTTAGAGACGTTACTGTTCGTGGTGCTTTTATGTGGAAGGTTACAGTGAAGGCTGATGTTGTGTCTGAAATAGACAGCTGGCATCTCTGACAGAAAAACAGGCATTGCTGACATTCACTTATCGTGAGATCCTTAAGAGATTAAGGCACGCTCGCTCCGATTCAAGAAAGAAAGAAAAGACAATGGTAGGACAATTACAGCTCTTGTAGCTAATATGTTATCTTCATGCAGACACTTGCACGCCTCGCTGCATTTACTGGCAACTGACGCTGTTTCATACACCTGAAAGAAACAGAGAGCTCTCAGTTTGTTCGAGATGCTCTGAGTCTGAGAGCTGTCTGGGCTGCGACTCTGTTTGCTCTATCTTAGAGTAAATTAGAATGGGGCAGACGCTTCCCTTCTCATCCTGCCCTCCCACCATCACACTCCTTCCCCTCTCCCTTCCCTCTCGGTTTATGCTGTGGACCCACCAGAGAAGCAGCTGTTTATGGGAATCGTGAAAGTTAAGGGAGGACTGCAGTAGCATTTCTGTACTGGATTTGCAGAACCATTTACGTGTTTCTCAGGTGTAAGTAACTCAGTGGCTTTCAGTGGCACCCCTCTTGATCTACAGCGCTGAGAGAGATCTGAGCTGCTCTTATCTACGAAGATAGAATTGAATATATGCACGCCACATGCACGCTTACTTTCTTTAGCCTATCATGTATGAAATTATCAATGCCATCTTTAGTAACCGCTATTCCATCTACGAAAGCGTTCTGCATTTAAAACAAGTAAGTGCCTTTCTGAGTGATGATCCCATGTCCTCAGCTCACCTCACTGTATTTCAGCACATACGCTACGCAATGTCACTGGGGCTTTGCCCTCACCAGAAAAACGACCTGTTTTTGACAAGGAGTGTCAAAAAGAGTTTTCCACCCTCAGATTCACTCAAGTAGCAGTAGAAGTGGTTGCCTCGCCGGTGTGGACAGGGTCGGGCGAGCTCCTTGCTTTCTGTAGCAAATCATGCCTGTCGGGAGCTCGAGGGAGGGCTTTCCTGAAGAAGGCAAGCAGGGTTTGCCTCAGAGTCAGCATCCCAGCACTTGCTGCAGTAGGTGCTGAGCTCGCTGCCTCTTTCTGCACTGGGGGAGCAGCTGTTTTCAGTGGTGCCCAAGATGCGTGGAGAGCAGGCAGGCACTTTTACAGCAGCTGCCAAAAGCACATCGTCGGGGCAGGGGTGTGACTGCTGCTCTGAAGTATTGGCAGTGTGGGAGGCACAGTGCCATAAAGCCAGGTTATGCAGGGCCGGCTGTCAGCACGGACTTAGTCCTCCTATGCCAACCTTTACGTGCAGAATGTTGGGATGATTGGCAATTTTTTTAAAACACTTTGCTATTTATTGTCTGCGTAAACATGGCATGGAAAGCCGCGGGCCCGTCATCCCGACTGGATGTTGTTTTAGGATCACGCAGTGGAATTTGGAGAAACGTTGGACTGGATGGAACAGTTAGAGGAGGAAAGCACCTGTGCTGGAAGCAAGGGATGGATATTCTCATGACATGAAGCTGATGACAAAACACGTGATGCTGAAGCTTGCAGACCTGTTGTATGCCACATGAAAAAGCCTAAGAAACGAATGTGGCAAACCAGAGCGGCCCAAGTGTCCCCACTACAAGGATGCTTGTTCCTAACTGACAAACTCCACGGGGGCATCGTGAGAAAAGTGGACTGCCATAGACATTTTCTTTTCCTCTGCTATTTGTTTTTACAATTGGGCAGAGGAATAAGTAGCGGACGAGGAAGAAAGCTGAAGCCGAAGTAGTTTTCAAGCGGATCAAAGATGCTGTTTTGCATGGAACAACTTTTAGCTGAGCTGTGCAGTGACTGCCATAAAACAGTATTTTGTCCAGAAATGAAACAACGTTTTCAGAAGGATTATTGTTTTATCTCTCTGTCTGTCTCTCTATCCATGCAAGATCTTACAAAGACTTAAGGGAAGGCTGGCTTCCTCAGTCACTCTCACTTGTAATGGCATCTGTAAAACTTTAGAAGTATGCAAAATCTTCCTTGACCGCGCTGGATGCCATTAGCATTAGCATATTACCACAGGAAAAGAATCTAAAATAGACAGTGAGATCTTCCAAAAGCCTTCCATCCCTCAAACACTTTAATCCCCAACTAGGACCTGACTTTCAGAAAGCTCTCTGAAATAAACGAGCTGTTCAGTACGCTCACAGAGCTGATAACAGTCACTATTTTTTCTATAATGAGAACATCCAGACCTGTCTTTGAGATGGGAGAAAGTAATTTTTGAAGAACCTGGAGACTGCTCAGTCACTGCACTTACACTTGGGGATCTTTTTGTGCCTTTGTGTTGTGTCTTCGCAGTGGTACTGGGACGTGTTTCCATCAGGCAGCATGTCTCATGGCTTTCATATGAGACTGCACAAGCCATTCTTTGTCTTTCCTGACCCTGGACACCAGGTGAGCCTACAAAAAGGAACGAACCGGAAAACAGAACCAACACTGAAGAATGTAGACCCTACGTAAACACTCTGCAACACGGGGTTAAAGGATACATCAAAAATAGGGAAAGAATTGCTCTGTAGAACTGATCCAAGCTGTCAGAGGAATGCGTTTCAGAGAAAAGGAACAGTGTCTAGAGAATATTCTCAGCAGTTCTGCAGCGCTTCTGAGCCAAAAGAAGGACAGAAGCACCCAATGGCACCCTGACATTAGCAGGAGGCCTTGCCGCTTTGCTGCGCGTTACAGATCACACGTTATTTTACACTGGAAGCTTAGTTCTCAATTCTAAAACACGAGGGCCAAGTTCTGCTCTAAGATACACACGCACAACTCTGATGGACTCAAAGAGGGCTGTGTTCATATGTTTAGCAATGGAATTTGGCCCTAAATATTTAAACATTTATTCAGAGCAAAAAAAAGCTTCTCTGATACATTTCTATCTGATATCTTATGTACACAGATTACCACTGCTGGGCGCCCACATTAAAGGACGTAATGTTTTGGGGAACCATAAGCTCAGCATTCTACCTGCTCTGCATGGTCAAACAACATTAATTTGTTTCAGGACACGGAGGAAATTAAATCCTTAGCAACCTGTGGCTGACGTTATTTATTCTGCAATCCAGGAGTAATTTGATGCATATTCTTGGCCCTATTCCTATATCTCAAAAAATTATTGTTTTGAGTGTACCTGATTCTGGAGTTTTCCTTACATTAATATGCAATCCAGGAAGAACTAATGTCCTCCTCTGCACACAGTTTATCTGCACATTAAACCTCAGCATTCTGGTTAATTCCCACTTATCATTCAAGGCTTGTGACAGGAGTCTATAATAACCTGAAGACGTCACTTGGAAATAGGTAACGTGCGGATCCCGCTTGCTCTCCACGCCAAGATGCCACCAAATTGATTTTTGTTAAGGATACAAAGGGCTCAGAAACCTGCAAGCTTTCTGAAAGTAACATAATGTTCCAATCTGTACACCTAATGTAGACGAACGATAACCATACAGAATGAATGACAGCTGGAGGAGAGCTGCATTCCATGTTCAGGCACCCGAATGTAGTTGTTTACAACGTAAATGTTTGCATTTAATTTAGCTGTTTAAGCTCCCATTATACTCAACAGTCATCTAAGGCTCAATTCACTCTCTTGAAAATTAATTATCCAGAGCCATTAGAGATGTTTTGAGTTGCCTAAGAAATGGCTACGGGTTGGCACATGAGTCAGGACCGATGGGAGGTCCTCTGCTCCCAGACAGCACAGCCCAGAGCGCTTCACACCGATAGCTAAGTCAGCCCTAGTAAATGCAATCAGTGGCTTCTAGAGAGCAAGTCTCATAACAGAACAGAGGTGTCTACTTTAGGATGAACTGATCTGGTCTCTCGTTCGCACCGGCCACGCTGACTTGAGTTTCCACTGAGTGTAATGGGAGCTTAAATGTAGCCCATGTGTAGACATTAAGTTTTGGTGACTACACCTGAAACTGAAGCCTGATAACCCAGAATGTATACTGTTATTAGGGTAATGGGTGAGCTTCGGGTTCACACAGGGTTAAGCTTGTTTGGTTGTGGCTTTGTGCAGTAAGGTGGCTTCAGTTAAATGGTGGCAGGCAAGAATAATAAGCAGGTGTGATAACATGGGTGAAGAATCTCTCCTAATGTTTTCCTTCACTGAGCTCCTTGTGACCCACTGGGAAAGCTGCTCCCCAGCTAGTGGAGTCTCTGGCAACTAATGTCAGCTCTTTCCCTTGCTTTACAGAACTGGAGCTCTGCCTTTACCGCCCTCACTTATAAGTGGCTCTCACACTGCCACGGGCACAATCAGTTTCCTAAGGAAGACACTGCAGCAAGACTTAATTTCTGTTGCAGGAGTCCTCAGGTTTGTAGAGGTCACCTTTGAGTACTTCCTTCTGCAGAGGCAGAGTGCAGGTCGCTGCCAAAATGCTGAGGACTGTGTAGGAAGTAAGTAGGAACAAACACTTGTGAGTAAATCATGGACGGCTGGGCCTTGCACCCAGGTCTTGCATCAGTGCTAACAAATTAAGTTATGAACGATCCAAGACCAAGGGATTCTGGACTGGTACAAATCACTATTTTGGTTTGCTCTGGTGGTTATCTTGGCTGGGATCAAACCCTAAGCATTACTTCAGATAACATATGCAATCATTAGCGTAAGTTTCCTTGACTGTGTGTGGAAACTCCTAACCTCACCCGTGGAAGCCACGGTTTTACTTAAGCTATACTCTCAGTCAGGGAGGCTGGTCAGGTAGGTGAAGGGGCTGGTGGCAGGGAACCAGACCCCTCAGTAGCTTTTCTTCAAGTCAGCTGACTCAGATCACTCGGGACCAGAAGCCTGCTTTTATCCTGTTTTCCATTTCCTTAGCGTGCTGCTTACACACGTGTGTAACATGGTGTTAGTGTTAACATGTGTGCAAAATGACTCTTACAGATGGCAGCCCGTGGTCAAAGCCAGATTACACAACACAAACCTCTATCTTCAAGATCACGATGCTACCTAATTCTGTTTCTCCAGGTCTTTAATTTCCAGGCACTGGAGTTGCCTCAAATCCATTTTGGCACAGAGCACATCATTATTTTCATATTGTGCTTGTCTACTCTCCTGCTTTTATCCATGTGAGCCAGGAGTGAATAAGAGTTGGCAGCTTCATCCTCAACTATTACATTGCAGAGTACGCTTTAATCATTGCCCTAATAAATAGCACGCCCAATTAATTGGGACAGTTGCCAGCAAACCAATTCATTTCCCTACACTTCAGTGCTTGTAAATGATGGATAAATAGCATGCTTGCTGCTGTCTGCAAGCGTATTTGTTGTAATTAACAGGTATGATTTGGTGTTTGCTGGCATACAGTAGTGTTCCGCTCAGTTCCCTGTTCCAGGGCAGTCACAAAGAATAAATAAAATACAGATTTCCTTTCCAGTATTCCCCTAAATCAATGCAATGCCTTTCTAGTAAACAAATAATTAATGTGACTGGAGGGATTTTGAATGTATGGTATTACTGAACAGTTTTGACAGTAAAGTTGCTAAATCAATTCACCTCCTTTGGTTTTAACTTGCCTATGAAATACAACTTTGCCATACCACCGAGTAAGTTAAAATGAAGGAAAGCATTTTTGCTGCAGCTTTTCAATTTCATCTTTTCTACCAGGGATTGCATGACAGTTTGCTTTAAAGTGGTGTTTCCTTGTGGCAAGAAGAAGGAAAAACGCATTTGAAACCGGTATATGCTGTGATTTACTGTATGCACGTGATGCTGTCTCTCACTTGGACACCCTCTGCCAGGGAATTACATACAATTGAACACAGCAAACTTTTCTAATCCCCACATTCCTCACGGATTGCTTTTACGGAGCCCAAGAAATCACTGAAAGTAAATGAATTTGAAAAGGGAAACGGTTCAGGGGAAATCTCAAGAAAGGATCTTAAAAACCAGCATGGCCACGGATCAACTGGGGATAGAAGCAGTTGTGTAATTAAAGGAGAATATCATTTGTGGGCTATCGGAACAGAACTGCCCGTGCTGAAATTCTCTTTGGCTTCTTGGCAGGAGGAAAAGAACCACCCTGGATTGCTGCATACGGCTCCTTATTAGTTGTGGCTTCTGCAGAGGCTCCATCTCTTCTTTGGAGCACGGAGGATTTCTTTCATTACATAACCTGGATACGTTCTCTCTTTTAACAGATTTTTTTTTTTTTATCGTGTGTGCAAATTCTCTTTGCACCAACGCTTCCACACCAAAGTTCTTATGCCAAAGGAATGCAAGCGTCTAGAGTAACAATGGTTCATTTTCCTTTAATGACTTTGTCGACAGGATGGAGACATTTTTGTGGTGTGATGAATTCACTCGGTCTCCCGTTGTGTTTTCTCCACATGCTTTGGAAACTCTTTCTCTGAGAACTGCGGCCATCCTTTCCAGCGAGAGCTTCATTACTTTATATTCATTGTATTTAAATGGCACCCCAGTGGTACCGACCTCCTGGGATGATGGATGTAAATTATATGCTATGTAGGGGAAAATAAAATCTTTTTCAGACATTTTATGTCGCGCTGAGAAATAAAAGTGAGAAGAAATGAGAGAAAATCAGACCTACGCAAAGCGAAACTTTGTGAGCATTATGGTTTGGAGCAGAGTCCAGCCTGTAAAAGTGCTGAGACAGTTTACAGTGACCTTAGGATCTGAAGGGTGACCAGAAAAGGAATATGGTTTTGTTTGTGCCCTTTTTTGGTTCTGTGTGATACATAACAAAAGCTTGATCAGGTTTTCCTCTCGGCTGTGAAGTTTTGTAAGAGTTCAGACTTGCTCACAGTACCGTGAGGGATGTTGTGCTGCTCAGTCCTCTCTGTCCCCATTGTTTTTTGCATTGATTGGAGTAAATGCGTGCCTTGCTCAGCTGCTCTGCCACAAGTTATCACCTATACACGCAGCAATGGAGGGAATGTTCTTCCATCATTACAGCCCATCATCAGCATCAGCTCAAACCACTTCTGAACCAGTAACCTCTCACTGTGGGCAAAAGTGTTTTGCACAAAAAGCTAAGTTCATCAGGAAGGGTTCTCTCAGTACTTTTTCATTCACCTCTTCAAGTCATGTTGGCTCTATTCATGCTCCTGGAAATGATGCAGTTCACGCTGGGCACGTTAAACCTTATTATCGTAGCGATTCCCTTATTAAAATTACCCAGCAGAATTGGCACAGTAACTTCTTTATCTTCTGTCTTCTCACATTAGCCTTACCAATTCTGATATGCACAAAGAGATGCATGGTGCGTATCACAGGAAGACCTGTACTGCAAGGCTTTGGCAAATCACAGAATTTGGCTAAAAACTGGAGCTGTCTCATGAAAGACTGCACTATCTCTCACAACTTGACAGAACACTTTGATTTTCCTCTTGGCCAGGAAAATGCTTATCAGTAATCCTCCTTTAGCTGGGCTTGTCCAGATGTTTTTAAAACGCATAATAGGAAGGAAAAGTTCAGGTCATCCTTACTGCAGTAAGATGTAGAATTTGCTGTAAGTGCAAGGATCAGCTATCTTAGCTGCTCGGTGTTTTGCCTGCTGCTGTCTGTGCTCGGGCTGACAGCAGCTCTACTGTCATAGACATAAGCAACAGAAGGGAGAGCAGCTCAACAGCCTCGTCTTGCTAGTGCTGGTGTGGGAGGTGGGAGAGGAGCAGCACGGAACTGAGGGACTGCCAGCAGTCTGTATGAAGCAGCAGGGAGGGCTGGGAGTGAAGGGCAGCAGAGGTAAAAGAAAAAGAAAAAAAAGGAGAAGTAGAGAAGTAGTAGAACGAACCAAAGGTGAAAAGGCAGAAAATAGGTTGAATTCCAAATAAGTTGGGGTTCAGATGGCTCCTAGAGCATTAAGACAATTTCAGTGGTTGCCAAAGCTTCCTTCTTCCTCCTTTTCCTGTTCCTTCAAAGGGCTTAAAACACTACAGTGCATATAAGATGATGCAGTCTCCACACTGCAGATTTCTTAGGATGGATCTTCTCAGAAAGTATAGGGCTGCTGAGCAGCATGCAGCAGGAAGGTGGGTTAAATGTGGCCAGGGCCAAGTGTCCCTTTGGCTGCCAGCTCCCTGTGAGCCCTCAAGAAAAGCAAGGCTTCTGCAAATCATGAATAAGACAGAAAGTACTAATGACTACCCAGCACACCTTTGTCGATCACAATTAATCACAGCACTTAACAGAATGACACTGTCTCCCTACAAACCAGTGAGGTGACCAAACTGGACGCACCAAACCCTAGAGCTAGGAGGCACTGAGGGTGGTTGAATGATAAAAGCACAGGCCAAAGGGGCAGGCGTCGGCCCTCTGACCCTTCAGCCTGCTGAGCTGACACTGCTCGAGGGAAGGAGTGCTGCCACGAAATGGAGACACGGGCCATGCCTACGTGACACGTTAGAAAGAAGTGAAGAGGGACCTCAACAAACTCGAAAGGTGGGCCCGTGTGAACCTCATGAGGTTCAGCATAGCAAAGTACAAGGTTTTGCACTTGGGTTGGAGTAGCCCCAGATACGAATACAGACTGGGAGAAGAACTCCTTGAGAGCAGCCCTGCAGAGAAGGACCTGGGGCTCCTGATGGATGAGGCTGCACATGAGCCAGCAGTCAGGCCAACGGCATCCTGAGCATTATCAGCAGAGGGGTGGCCAGCAGGGATATGGAGGGGACTGTCCCTCTCTGCTGCGCTCTGTGAGGCCCCATGTGGAGCACTGCGTCCAGGTCTGGGGCCCCCAGTGCAGGACAGACACGGAGCAGAGCCCGCTGCCCCCCGACCCCTCCTTAACGCGCAGCGCTCCGCCCCACGGCCGCACCTGCCCGCGGTGGGCGGCGGAGCAGCGCAGTGCGGGCGGGCAGGAAGCGGCGGCGGAGGGAAGCGGCGGAGGGAAGCGGCGCAGCGGCGGCCCCGCCTCGGCTCCACCCCCCGCCCTGGGAGGCCGCGGCCGCCGCGCTGCAGACGGAGACGGCGGCGGAACCGGCCCCTCCCCCGCGGGCGGCGCCATTTTCTCCCCCCCCCCCCCCCCTCCACCCCTCCCCCTCCGTTCCCCAAGCGGAGAGGCCGCGGCCGTTCGCCCCTTGTTTCTCGCCTCGGTTCAGGCAGCGCGTTGAGGGGAAGGGACGAGGTTCAGTTCCTCGCTTTCCTGTCTCGGACAGCCGCACACGACGGGAGGGTCGGGACGGGGGCGGGGGGGGAAGCGGGCGCCACCAAGCTCCTACCTTCTTTCCTTCCTCCCTGCACACCTGAGCCTCCTCCATCCAACATCCATCCATCCATCCATCCATCCCCGGGGTGAGCACGGCCCGCCCCGCGCTGCCAGAGCAGGGGTCGCCCCCGAGGGGTGGGGGTGGGGGAGGGGAAGGGGGCACGGCGCGGGCTGAGGGCGGAGGGGTTCGGCCGTGGGCTGCGGTGGGCGCGCAGCTCGGTTGTCTGAGTGCTTGTTGTGCGCCGGGGTTACGGAACGAGGCCGCTCCCCGTGATGCGGTGCTCGCGGTTTTAGGTCTGTGTGCGCCGACGAGTAGTGCTGTGTGTTTTGTTTTTGGGCTACGAATAGGACGAATCCCTGCAGGCTGCTGTGTGCTAAAACCTAGTGACAGCCGCTGCGTGGCCCTTCAGTGGTTTTATCATTTACTCACTGTGTTTTCCTATGTCCCGTGTACAGATCGGCTGCTGCGTGTTCCTAGATGTTATACAAATGGATTCTTTGCAGTCTGTGAATGCAAAACTGTACCTATGTAAACGTTTATGACCGGTATGTGGAGGGGGAGGTAAGGACGCGATGCTGTGGGCTGCCACATGCGCTGTGCTGCTTTAGTGGCCTCTTGCGAGACGTCAGATTTCCTGAGAGCAAACCTGTTTCACGGGCTGCAGTTCTGTTGGTGATGTACTTGAGCTTTCTTTTGAGGTCTTTGATCTCACTCCCGAGCCATTCTCTTCCTTGGCACAGGCCTCTCTTTCCTTTTGATGGAGGGCAGTGCACTCGGTGCCATGCTAACTTACTTGGCAGGGTGCAGTGCTTCCACTTTTGTACCTTTTATATATTTTTAATTGTTGAGGCCTGGAAGGTGATGTACTCCCTGTCAGCTTTGATGGGCTTTGCACTGGCTCATACTTGCACATTACTAATGTGCAAATCAGATTTTATTTCATTTTGGTGCGTTTTTGTACTGTGTGTAGTTGCAGTATGGGCGTGAAAGCTGATGCTGCAAGCAGCGTTTTCAAGTGGAACAGTGTTTATGGCTTTCCTGAGAGTCCTACCTCTGAGAATTGAGGATATTCAAAGCTTTCCTTAGCTAAAGAAAATCTTTAGATGTGATGATTCTGGAGAGTAGCTTTGACATCTGACCAGGACACGTGCTAAGGCGGAAGGAACAACTCCAAGGCCGTGCGTCTGAGAAGTAAATCAGGAATCCCTCTATGCTTTACTGGCTCTTTACTCACAGGTTATGAATATATGAGTTTGGGAACATTGCCTGAGGTTTAACAGAATTCAGTAGCCCTTAAGACTGTTTTGCAAGGTTCTGAGTGTCATAAGCAATGCAGTGTTACAACGAACCTGTCAAGGATGTAATTTTGGGTAACTCAGAATGTAGCTGTTTGAAATGTGATGAGTCAGTTAGGGACTTGTCACAGTAAGCAAGCTATTTAGTGAGCTACAACTGTTTTAAAGAATTGCTTACATACAGTAGTCTGAAGTGATACTGAACGTTGTGTTGTTGCTGCCATTCTGCTGTGGTGGCCTGGAGCAGTGAGCTGGAGACCTGTGTGTTTCTGGGTCATTTACAAGGGCGTTTTAAGGCATGAGGCCAAACGTAACCAAGTGATTATCCTGTAGAAACTGAATGAGTCGATGCTCTTGTTGCAATTGTGAAATACCGAATGTATAGATATGCAAAGTACGTAAAGAAAAGGAAACTAGTTAGGCCTATGTTCTCATGGAACTGGGCAGCAGTGAATCAATTAGAGATTACCAGGAGCTGATCGGAAAATTGCATTTCAAAGGTACTGAAAATGGCATTAATTAGATCTGTCATTTGTCCTTGAGGTGCTTTGAGATGTCGTTCACAGTGCTGCACATAATTATTATTAATCTGAAGTAATCCTAGTTAAGTGTTCATCTGCACTGGCTTTCAGTGCTCCTGTGTTTTGCGTATGTTTAAAGTGTTATGTTTGATTACAGTCAGTTTCAGAGTCTGCTGTAAAGTTTCTGGTTCCCACAGCTGCCTGTGCTGTCATACATCAGTCACAGTAATGATAAAAAAATAAATAAATAAAAAGGCCAAGGGCTTGCATGGAAGGGGTCAGCTGGAGCACCTCTGTCTTGGCCTAACTCTCTGAGTAACATCTCCCAGGTGAATCACAAGAGCTATCAGTAGAGATAGCCAATGTTAAGCACATCTTAAAATGCATCTGTTTATTTGACTAGTGATGCTTCGCTGGGGATTTTTGATATACTCGAGGACAGTGGTGGTGGCAAAGTATGAAGAGCTGACCTAACAGTGTTCAGTTAAGGTCAGGGTTGGAAGTGTGCTAGGAAATGTTTACAGTTGTTCATGGATTGCTTACAAATGTTCATAATTGTACTCCAGGCGGTGAACAAAAGGCAGCTCAGGGTGATGTGGGAGGAGGAGGATCAGTGCGATGGGTTAGGAGGGCAGTGCCATCTTGAAAGGAGTGGAGCAGATGGAGGCAGATGGAAAGAAGTTCGAGAAATTATACAGAGGAAAGGATAACTAAAAGCTGTTGGTGAGAAGATGATAAACTCGATTTTGCTTTGCAGAGAATCCAACAGCGTTGGTGAAACCTTAGAATGAAGGTACTCTGCGTGGACCTGAAGGTCGATGTGAGCCTTGATGGCTGATGGATTTTCTTGTTGGCTGATGAGTGGCAAAGCATGCTGGTAGGACTAGCTTGGGCTCTGTGTGTGGTTTGCTCTTCAGGAAAAGCTAAGTGCTGGGTACATTACAGGCTGGGATCTGCCCATCTCTGCTTGCTAGAATCCTGCCTGCAACTTGCAAAGATCAAAGCCAGTTTCTGTTACAAGACATACAAGTATGCTGTACTTGCTATCACTGAAAGCTACCCCGCTAACCTTGTGAATGTTATGGTCACTAAGTTTAGCATCTGTATAATTATTAACAAATTGATATAGAATATTCAGAATACTGCCAAACTAATGCATTTTCAGGGGGAGACAAAAACCCCAAACCTCAGAAGAAAAGTCAGAAACTCAGAAGTATTTGTAAACATCTCCAGATGTGCAGACATAACTGCGATGTCAGATTATGCTGTATATTCCTCAGTCACAAATAAAGGAGTTACATCTGTGAATTAATATTCTTTCAGTAGTCCAGACCGTTCTGTGGTCTGTTTCTGATGAGGCTTAAGTAACTGTCATGTCTAACTCATGGATGGACAAATGATAGCTTAAAATATGAGAACACACTGAGCCATTTCATGTAAAATGCAGTTATCATTGTGCATAGCTAGATCAGAGGGTCGTGCTTTCATCTGTAGCTGGTTAGAGACTCTCTGTCCCTGCAAAGTTGGTGAGAGAGTTGTGCTTGTTTGTGGCTTTCCTCTAAGGTCTTCAGTAAGAGTGTATGAAGATACTTTCTTGCCAGGTGTGGGAATGCACATCTAGGATTGCTTTTTCCCCAGGTGTGTGGAGCAGGACAGTTGTAAAGACAAAATCAGTAAGAACCATTTTAATCTTTGGGGCAGAACCCATACCTCGGTGTGTTTGGAAATATGTTCTACTCTGCATCCTGTATGCATGCTGTAGTATGCTCTATTATATAGTATTATACTGTTGTACATGCTATATGTATGTCTGAATCACTGTTATGCAGGCATACATGCTTCTTGTTTAATTTCTAAGTCAGAGCGAATGACTGCGTGGTAATATTTCTGTTATTCACTTTCAAGTAGGACCATCATAAGCATCTAGTGTATCAGGTAATAAGGGAAGCAGCAATTGCAGATGAAATGTGTTCTCCCTAGTGTGAATAGCACATACATTCTGTTTGGTGACATTTATATTAATCTAAAAAATAAAAAAATGGAGGACAGCTTATGTTACACCCCTAGCAGCGTGCAGTGTTTCTGTGTTCTGGCCTGGTGCACCTGCATCACTGCCTGCCCAGGATGCCCTGTGTTCTGGATTTGATTGGGCTGCGTGTGTCCCTTTGCTTTATCTGTTGGCTTTTAAGGAGTTTGGAAGTTGGTCAGCTTCTTTGTTTTTGTGTGTTACACAGCAGGTTGGTCATGACTTGCTGAACGTGGACAGACGAGGAGCTGAGAAAGGAATTAATTCCATGTTTTCAATAGTTTGCTTTGCTTGTGAAGTCTAGGACATCTGTGCACTGTGCTCATCATGGACCTTTCACTCCAGAACGTTTCTGGGTCCAGCCTACTCGAGCTCAGGAGAACTGAAGAATGTTAATGTTTTCCTTTGTTCAGTTATTCCATGCTACTGGTGATCAGTGCTGCAGTGTTATGTACAATGTACATGCTTGTCTTTCTTTTAAATTTTGCTCTTAGCAAGCCAGCTTTGCTTGTGTTCAGCAAAACTTCCAATTGCATTCTTTCTTTTTAAAGAAGTGCACTAACTAAAATCTCATCTCCTGTAGTTAATTTGGATCGTACATCTCCAGTCCTAGACGAGTGTATCTTATAATCCTCTGTGCTGGTGAGCCTGTGCCTGCAGTAAAATACTTGGTGGTAACATGCTAGTTAACCTAATTACTTTGAAGTAAAGGGTGTGAAAATGAAGCCATTAGTTTTAATTTGATGTTAACTATTCACAGAATCACAGAATTGTAGGGGTTGGAAGGGAACTCTAGAGATCATGGAGTCCACACCCTTGCAAAGCAGCTCCCAGCCCAGGTTGCACAGGTAGGCATCCAGGTGGGTCCTGAATGTCTCCAGGGAAGGAGATCCACCACCTCTCTCTGGGCAGCCTGTTCCAGTGCTCACTTGGCACGTTGTGCATATAGTTGCTTTCACATAGCTATTAGTCATCTTGGCATTTAGTTCCTGTTTTGTTTCTTGCTTCTAGAGATAAAAATATCAGTCTTTGCATTTTTGCACAATTTCAGGTTATGTGCAAAGTATAAAGAACAAGAAAAGAGAACTGTTGCAATACCCACACTGGATGTCTATTTGATGAATTAAGACACTGTAAGTTCTACAGTAATGCATTTAATGTAATAATTTGTTCCATATCACTGTTTTTTCACTAGTTCTGTGCTTCACACCATAACGGAGACATGAGAACGTTTACAAGTATAGATTAGCTAGTACGTGACTTGATTTTGCAAACACTTTTGAGATGCTAAAAATAAATGCAGCCACTGATTTTGATCAATTGTATTCAAAGCTCTGGTAGGCCTTTCAGATTCAGATTTCCCTCCTCAGTTTAAAACAGTTTTGTTTTAAGCTGTCCCAGCTGACATGCTCAGTTGTCTTTTAGCAGAATGAAACACTATCTACATGGGTGGATGGTGACAGGACAAGGGGGAATGGTTTTGAACTAAGACAGGGGAGATTTAGGTTAGATATTAGGTGGAAGTGTTTCACTCAGAGGGCAGTGATGCACTGGAACAGGCTGCACAGAGAGGCTGTGGATGCCCCATCCCTGGAGGCACTCAGAGCAAGGCTGGATGTGGCTCTGGGCAGCCTGCTCTGGTGGTTGGTGATGCTGCCCATGGCAGGGGGTTGGAACCAGATGATCTTTGAGGTCCTTTTCAACCCAGGCCGTTCTGTGATTCTATGAAAACTGCAGGAATATAAATGCTCTTCATGATTTGGTTGAGTTATGGAGTATATGTATTGATGAGATGCTGAGAGTGGATGTGCCCTTCCCTTAGTTCCTCACGTGACAATTTGCCTGTAGTCATTGATGGAAGTACCTGAGCAGTCTTTGAAAATAGAAGATGAAAGCACTTACAGTGTTGGTTTTACTAAAAAAAAAAAAAATATATATATATATTTTTTAAGACTGCTTCTGTTTGCCTCAAATGCAAGTAAGAAATAAGTAGCTTGGAGATGTAATAATCAACGGATATGGGCAGCATGTGCAGCCTGTGCATTACATTCAAATTTCAGGAGCACTGGACCTAAATTCTTTCCTTCAATTCTTCAACTTCAGTTCTTAGACACCTCTCAACTGGATCTTGAATAAATACGTCATATATGGGTTATACATCTGGCTTATTGTTCTGTAACTGTGAGCTTGTATTGCTTGGTGACTTCAGAATAGATGTGGCTAAAAGAGATGGCACTGAAGTGAAAGTCTGCTCATCTATTTTAGCTCAGTGAGAGAGGTGTGCCTACGTTTGTCAAGAAACAATTTACAGTTCATTTCCCTCAGCCAAATACTCTTTTCTTCTGCTGTTTTGTATGGAAGAAATACTGTTTTCTATTGTGACTGTTTTATATAAAAGATACTGAAGTTATAGTAGATGTTCTTAAATCTCTGTATTAAGAGTTATATTTATTATATACATACGATTGCAAGATTCTCTTTATGGGAAAGGAATTTGTGAAAGCTGGGTGTATCTGGATAGGACCTCATAATTGCTACTTCCAGACAGCACTCATCAGAAGCTATCTTCTGTTTGCTGGAGTTCACGATTAAAATATGGCATGTTGAAATAATCTGTGACCTAATCTCAACATCTGAATTCATTTTATAGAATATGGCAAACAGCTGCATTTTGGTTTGGAGCTAAAACAAATACAGTATATTGACCCATTGAAGATTACAGTAGGCTTTTCAGTTCCATGTTAGCTCTACTTATTGAAGAAAATTGATTTGGGAGTGCTTCTGCTTTTGAATTATTATTATTTTTTTAACGTCCGGAAGAAAGGAAGTAGAACATACGGATGATGGGACTTTGATGTGTAAAGAAGTTAATTATCTAAACCATCAAACAAAACGTGGGCTGTGGAAGTAATTATTGTGAAGGGTCTGACAAAGCCTGACAAGCTGTTGGTTTTTTATGTCAAGAAAATGCTGTACACCTGCTTGATTTGAAAGTTAAATCGTTTGGTTGCAGCGGGAAGAGCAGAGTTTTTGGTGAAGCAGTAGCTGAGAAGCTTTCAGCTCCCAAATCGACGCTTGCACAGATGTACAGACCTGAGGGTTTTGAATGAGGCTGTTCTCATTCATTTGGAGAACAGGAAAAAGAACTTCATCTAAAATAGGACAGTCACAATTCACAGATGTTCTACTGACCCAGCAACAGCAGAATTGTACCATGATTTAGGAGGTAAGAATGCCTCCTAAATGACCAGAAGATAGCCTGTGTAGTTAACAGAATGAGCAATTCCTGATACTATTGTAGTCAGAATGGTATTCTACAGGTTGTATAGCTAGAAAAATTCTTGCAGTGGAAAGGGATAATCAAAAAGAAATGAAATGCTCACTTATGTCCCAGGTTTGCAGTGAAAAACTCCAAAGGAGCAGTCTCCAACAAGAGACCCCTCCCCAGTGGTGGTCAGCCCTTCAGTGGGGTCTGGGAGAGGTGCACTCATTCTCCACCCCTTCTGCTCACACAGTGCACTGCCTCCACCTGTGCTCCCATGGCTGACTCAGTGCTCCCCTCAGCTGATCCAGCAGTGGTTCAGACCATGAGCCAACAGTTCCCAGACACAGCCCATGGATGAAGCAAAGCACGTATCCTAAAGGAGCAGTGTGGTCTGCGCTCTGCTGGCGTTTCCAGACCTGAAGCCTGGATCGTGCGTGGAACCAGAGAAATCAGTGGGTGCACTAAGGATAACAGTGAACAGGAGTGCAGCTGAAATCCAGTGTAAAATGGGAGCTTTATGGAAGGCTGTCAACGCACAGCAGTTTGTTGTCTCATGTTTCTAAGTAAGACTTCCCATGTTTTTCAGTAATGCTTGAAGACAGTGTATAGCCTGATAGGATTTAGGAGCTATTGGTGCTGGGTGGAAGGCTGAACTGCTTGGTCTTGGAGGTCTTCCCCAGCCTTGGTGAGTCTATGATCATCTGTATTACCGAGGAATGCTGGTAGTGTGGTGTTGAATATAGATAGCTACTAAAATGAACATGACTCGTCTCAAATAACAAGGTGTAGAATACAGATGAATTCTGCTTCTGCTACGTGGGTATCACTGCAGCTTCCTCTTTAGCCCCTTCTGTATGAGTGTAGAGCTTTCCTAGAAACACTCTGTCAGCTTCTTTCACACGATAGATGCACTTAAGACCTTTTCCTTTTTTAAACGTCACTAATTTGATTGTTTAGTTTCTGGGACTCTTTGTTAACTGCTGGTTATGGCAGCATCCTGCCAGCGCTGAAGCCTGGTGTGTAAGTACTTGTGATTAAAATCAGACTTCAGTGGGAGTAAACATGATTACAGTTACACATGTGCACAGATGCTTGCAGGATGGGGACCTAAATTAGAATCTGCTTGAAGATACAAGTCTACTTGAAAGCAGTCATAAAAAATACGAGCGTATCTCTGAAGGGATGAGCTTCTTGCTTTGTGCTGTCCCTCCATAAGCTATTCTATCATCAGTGTTTCAGAATGCTAATTCTGTTGCTTTCTGAAAGTATCTTATGCACAGCTAGGGTTACAAGCTTTCTTCACTCAGAGCCACCTATTTGTGATCGACTGCAATGCTTTTAATGACACCTAATGTGGTTACTTTTATTTTCTAAAAATGTAACCTAAATTTAATCTTACCTTTTTCCACTTGAAATTTCAAGTTATGATCTTTTTAGAGGTCTTCCAGCAAAGCACGACAACATGTGCTTTTCATCATTAATGCTGCTGCTACTGCTAATAGTGCAAGGACTGAGTGGCACGAGTGAGCTGGTGCTAGTGGGCAGCAAACGAGGTGGAAGAGGGAACGTGGCATGCAAATGTGCTCTGTGTATCTGAGGGTTTCCATGATGGGTGCAGCTCCGTGTTTGAAAACAAAACAAAAAAAATCTTGAAGGGGAAAAATGAAACTCCTATTTTCCATAAATTAACTTTGATTTCTCAGACTTTGATCAAGTTAAGATTTTTTATGAAATTAAATCACTTCCAGGCATTTGACTTGCATTTTATTGACAAGGAAAGTGTACACCTGTTAGATTTACCTACAGAATAAGAGTAGTACTTGGTTTGATTTGGAGGCTTTTTATGTAAGACATTCATATAGCAAAGCTGTAAAACATCTTGTATAATGGCAGTGCCTGTCTAGGCTCTATCATGCTGTGCCTTTCTTTTTGAAACTGGGGGAGAGAACAGCACAGAGGTGGAATGGCTGAGAGAAGTGGGGAGAAGGAGAGACCACATCGCTCTGCAGCCCTTGTGCTATCCTCTTTCCTTGTGTCCCAAGTGATAGGGTGTGGGGCAGTGGCCTCATGTTGCACCAGGGGAGCTTTACATTGGATATCAGGAAGAAGTTCTTCCCATTGATGGTGGTTAAGCACCAGGACAGGCTGCCTGGGGAGGTGGTGCATTCTCTGCCCTTGGTGGTATTTAGGAGATGTGGGGCTTCGGGGTGTGCTTCAGAGATGGGCTCTTGAAGGTCTTTTCCAACTTAAGTGATTTTCTGATTGTAATGTGTGTTTCAAAAAGGAATTTATGATCCCAGTGCTTGTGAACTTTTATTTGTTTTTCCAATTCTGTTTCACTATTGCATTGGTCTCAGTGGAGGCAAGCAGGGATGGCTTTACCAGTGCTTGCAATACCATGGCAATGAAAGAGAATGTTCTAGGTAGCAAGACATCAGTGTGTATGAATATCATATATGCCAAGAGTAACAGTAATTTTGTTTTAATACTTTGGTTCTTTTTGGGTACTTTTAAATGAGTTCCTGAGGAGATAAGTTTTAAAAAAACAACAACAGAATACATTTCCAGTGCTTACAGTAATTACAGCAAGCATCTCCTGTAGGCTCAGATAGGCTTCTTTTTGAATGCAGGGCCTTATGCTCAAGTCTACCCTGTGTAGCTTTTCTTCTCTCTTGAATATCTAGTGTGGAATGTACGTAGCAGCCATTAGGGTGAAATTCCTTTACAGTACTACAAATTTCTCTTAGATGTTCAATTATTAAAATGCGCTTTTTCAGTTGGCTGTCTGGATGCCTTTCTTTGAGCATTGACTGGAAGGGGTTACCAAGTTCTGTATGCAGAAGTAGGCCTGAAATTTCTACAGCACATAGAGTTTTGTGAGGGATGTAGTTGTTACTGTTCTCTTCTAAAATGAGATGTCTTTGTAATTGCTGTTATTTCTTTGTTTTCTCAGATGAGCAGCACTGTGGCTAGCCCGATGTCAACAGCTGCCTCTTCAAGCAGTGGAAGAGGGATGGGAAAATCAACAAGTTTTACACCTGAGTTGCAAAGTATGATGTAAGTAACCAGCTGTACTACTGGTACCATCTGCTGTGTGTGTATTTCTTATAGCTAGCTGCTTAGTGCATGAGGTGATGGGGATGAGGGGAAAGAAGAGCAAATGTTAGTGCTAGAACTTGGTGATGTTTCTGGATTATTTCTGAACTGATGTTGCTTTTAATTTGGAGAGCGTTCAGAGATGAATACAAATCACATCTTGTATTGAACGGAGGGAAAAGTTTTGCTGACTAAATAAATGCATTATTGGTGTTACTTCAGAAGTCGTTAGAGACCTCTGTTGCTCGGTCCTTCATCAAAGCAAGCTGGTTTCTATTGTCATGTATGCTTATTTAAATAGATATTTGGTATTAGCATCTTTCAGTGCTAGTACAGCAAACGAGACTGCTGACATCAGCAAATTTTGCATGAAATTAAGACATGAAGCAATTGTGTATAACTGGGTTTTGACTGATGCAAAGTAAAGCTGTGACAAACATTACAAACATCACTTATTTGTTGTTGTATATGGAGTGGACTCTTGGGAAGCTATAGAATCAAACTTCCAAGCTGTGATGCTGTGTGATTTTATAGTTCACTTCTAAAACCTTGGGCAATCTGTGGACAGATGGGCTGTGTCGCTCTCAAAGGTTCTTGCATAATTGGAAGGATCCCTCCTGTGGAAGCCTTTGTCTTGGCTGCTAACCCCTGAATCTGGGCTGCCTGCAAAAGTTCATTTGGTAGAAAACAACATATTTGTCAAGAATGTGACCTGCCTTTTTTCCCCTTTTCATGTGTGTCCAAGACACTGTACTGTTGGGATGGGGGGCTTGAAAAATTAATGAGTTTGTCCCATGTGGATTTGTATTCTTGATTTACCCAGGCACTTGAAAGAGTTATTCAGCTTAGAGCTAAAAGATATGTTAACCTCTAAGGATGCAGATAGAAAATCAGGCAGTAGTGGCTTGTGTCTAACTTGTGCATTTTTTTTTAAATATATGATTATGAATGTTACTTATTGAGGGGGGGAAAGCATTCATGCTTGCCAATTGCTGAGTTCAGCTGCACATTAAAGGGAGTGTTGCTTTATGAAATGTTGCAAAAGTATTTCAAGGGATTTTCTCCTATGTGAAAAGTTGAAAATGAAATGAAGAAAGCTAATCCCAGAGTTCTGAAACATAAATCTGCGTTTTCAAAAGATCCTGGTGAAGTTCTAGGTCTGGAAGACTCTTCAGGATGTTTTTTAAAAGAAGATGAGATAAAGTAAGATGGGCTTAAAAAGGAATAATTTGTGGCTACTGATCTTTACTTTGGCAAGATCACTGAAAGTTCTCAGTATTTAAAAGCTTCCATTTGCTATGCTGCTTCATACTTTCAAATTCATTTTAATAAGCTGTATTGAATTAAAATGGTGAAAGCACCCAACTTCTGACCTGTAGATGGGTAACTGCATTTGAAAGATAGGGAAATTTTCTTTAGTCAAACTGTGGACTTATGTTGATGGTTTATAGATGTCACCCTTCTTTTGATCATTTTACTTTAGGTCAGTGATAGTTGAATATATATTCATTTGTGTGCATGTGGTCCTTAACATCTTACCATGTACCAGTTTAAATTTTCAGGTACTTTTATCTAACAGGCTCCACTCTCATCGTTCTCATTCCCATGATGTTAGAGCTGAGTATAAGGGTAGGAGGAATGTTAAAGCATTAATTTTTGTATACAGATTTATAAATGTGTAGGTATTCTTTTTCTGCCACTTACTTTGTCTACCTCAACTCTAGAGAAGTTATCTCAGGACTCCATAGATAACAACTTTTGTCACCGTGAAAACTATGTTTGTCTTTTTGCTGTAAGGGAAATACTTAACACCTTAGTGTTGCTGCATCCAGCTACGTGCTCTCCTTGTGTATGCTTCTTTTGTAGTTGTGAAGGAGTTTGCTCAGGAATTAAAGGTGATTCAGGCTTCATTTGAACAGCCATTTTTTGTTAGTTTTGATCAGTTATGGACACGACTACTTTCTGTGAGCAAAGTGGTACATCTCCCCCAGGCCCATGTCCCACTTCCTTTCCTGCTCTCACACAGCCTGTTCCTAGCAGACTTCTAGAGCTCCTAGTTGCTGCTTTTAGGAAAGAGCATTTTATGCAGGTGAAATTGCAGTGGAAGTAATGTAGTCTTGTTCTGTTATATGTTGTAGAGTTACCTTCACTGTCGTGTAGCTCTTCCTAGTTTGAGTGGCTATATGGGCTGTATACATGAAAGGAATTACTTTTCTCCACTGGGTTCTACAGAGTCCCATATCCAAAAGCAGATTTGTTTTTAGTTAAATGTCCTTAAGAGACTGTCAGACTGCTGTAGGTGCAGCATGGGATATGTTCAGTTGGTGCATTCTTTGTTTAATGTAGGTGAGATAACAACTCGCAGTGCATTGAGTCTTCTGAAGTAGGTGAAAACTGTATTACAAGCATAGCAGATTTCTGTCTGTATTGAGTTCCTTCTCAGATGGAAAATGTAAGTTCTCTGCATCAAGGGAGCTCTGTTATTGTTCTCACCTAAAAGAGTTATTTACACTGAATTTTTATCTTTGTGTATGTGTGTGTGGAGAAAACATCTGTAACCGTGTTTAAAAACAGAAGAACAGCTATGAAGTTTGGGGTCAGAAGAAGCCCGAGCATCTCTTTGGGTCAGTATCTGGGAAACCTGCCTCTTATTTCATTGTGCACTTCCTGATAAAGTGTTTTGAAACTACCAGCTGCCCTCCCCGCCAGCATACACACGCTCTGTCAGAACGCAGGAGTTATTGTTGGCCATATAAATGGAAGAAATAGACATTTCCTTTTACTTCGGAGCTGGTGGAGTTATACTGTGAGAGCTATACAAACAGTCCTGTGCGTTAGAGTAACAGCTCTCACAGTTTCATTAGAATAGTGGCAACTGAAGGCGTTCTTTGAATGTAACGAACACATTGAAAAATACGTTCTTGTTGTTTTGCTGGGGGAGAACAAAGAGGGAATCTTGAAGTGATAAAGTGTCAGGGATGAACCATGTGGAGGAAAAATGACATCTGTTTCTCTTGGCCAGCACCACAAAATGAAGTTACTACTCTGAAAGAACTTTCCAGGCTCTGACAGAAGCTGACATTTTTTATAAACTACATAATTTAGGAAGTTACAGATTGTCCCATTTAGGCAATTTATAACCAATCCATGCTGACATCCTAAGATCCTGGGAAATAAAAAGGCTGGAGGATTACAGTGCAGAAAAGGGTGATATCTTTCTTAAAGAAAATAGGGATTGTGGCTGCATAGTTTGTCTTTGGAAGTTGAGTAAGATCTCCTATTTCAGGCAATCTATCTGGAGTAATACAAAGAGTACCTTCAGCTTGTCCTGGCTTTCTCAACAAAAAGTATATGCAGTGAGAAGATGAATTTGTGCAAAGTAAGTCTTAATAGGGTTCTAATCACAGGATCATAAAAGGGTTCATGTTGGAAGGGACCTTTAAGGTCATCTTGCTCCAGTGATGGATGGTGTTTGGTAGTTGCTGACCACACTGAAATGTTGAGGCAGGATTTGATTCCCCAGAACATTTATGTGATATGTTAAGCTTTAAGTAATTCCATTTAAGGTGAGGGGGTTATTCACATGCAGTCTGTGTCACAAATGCTACTCCTGTTTCTTGAACCAGAACATTATGGAATTAAGTGAATCTTTTGGAGGAATTATGTTTTTACGATCGGCTCATAAAGCAGGAAACGTATGGGAGCCTTGGAATGAAATTGTAAAATACTGAGAGAAGTTGTCTTAGGATGCATAAAGCAGTTTTTCATGGTAAGCATTGTATGGGGACTGCTGAGACCACAGATTGAGCACCTGAAGGAAGTACCTGGTCAGCCCAGGGAGCACAGGTGAAGGTGATACACCTGTGTGACCGGAAGGGATGGAGCCAGGTTGCACTGCTCTTAGACCTCATTTAAGGGCTGACTGCCACTGAGAAAGGATCTCTTGTTGGAGATCCCTCCTCTAGAATTCTTTTCTGTGAGCCTGTATCCTCAGAGGTGGGTGAGTATTCATTTTTCCTTCCTTTTGTAACCTCTCCTTATTTGTGCTGGTCTCTTTGCCTTTACAAGCATGCATGCATACATTATATATATATATATATATATATCTACACAAATAAAGCAATTCTGGTTATCCATTAAGAGTATTTTAAATATTTGCTTGCATTTGAAGAAATGTTTGTGAATGTCAGGAAAAAGAAGTCTGTTTTGTAGACTGTGTGGTTTTAAGTACAGCTGGGGATAGTACTCAGCCCACTGACTGCTTCTCGTGTTAGTGTCAGGTTGTCTCAGGCTGCACAAGTGCTCATCAGCTTACAAAGCCCTGCCCTTTCACATGGGTGTATCTGGCTTTTCATTGTTAAGATGTTGCAGTTGTATGCTATTTGATCTAATAATAATTTGAAAATGTGTAAAGCTTTCTGAAGTTCTGTCTTATGCTTTCTCTGTGTTTAGATACATTACTGTGTTACTGCAGAACTTAGAGCAGGAAGGTGTTAATTTTTAAAACAGTTTTCAGTGTGTCTAGCACACTGATTATTGTGATCTGAACTTGTTTCCAAAGTTATTTTTCTTGATTCCATCTGTTTATCTTGAAATCTCTTATGCAGAGGGAGTAGAGGCTGTGCTCAGGATCAGCTTTGTATTGTTGGAATATTTTTAAGGATTGTGAGAGTGGAAATTTTACAGTGGCACATACATAATTAGAACTAACCTTCTGTAGCAGAAATGCTAAGTCATGGCTTGCACCAATGGTTGAGCACCTGGGCCAGCCCAGGGGAGCTCAGGTGCATGCAGTGCACCTGAGTGACCAGAAGGGCTGGAGCCAGGATCCACCCCTTCCCAGACCTCGTTTAAGGGTTGGTGGTGGAGGTGAGGGCATCCCTCTGGAGATCCCTGTGTACTGAGGCTTTCTAAAGGTAAGCAGGTTCCTTTCCTTTGCTTCTGCACCCATGGATGTTGCATTTGAGCAGATCCTCCCTTGCTGCAGCCTAAGACCTTGCTGCTTTCTGTCACTGTTGCACTTGCCATTGTGTTACACCTTCGTAACCCCTGTCAGTTTCTCATGCCTTACAGCTTCATCCTGCAGCTGGATCAGTGTTTGGCTTTGTGTGGTTCAGAGACTTTACGTCAGTGAAATGTTCATAGGATTAAGGTCAGAACTGATGCTAAATCTTTTATATAAATACTTGTTAGCTATACTCTGGTAACGAAGAGCATATTTTTTGTCAGTTGTATTTTCTATGCCACAACAGGCAGAGCCACTGATAGTGGTAGGGTGTATTACTCCAGCAATACAAGCTGTCTCAAAATGCTGTTCTGTTTTTTTCCTCAGATATATTCTTCTTCTCCCTCCACAATACGTACTGTGTGCTTTGTGCAGCCGTGCTTGATCTGAAAAGCAGTTATTTCTCTTGGCCGTAACTTGTTAACCTTATAAAGATTTTTTTTTTAGATTAAAAGTTGAAAATTGGGTTCTTTAGAAACAAAAATGATGGGAAATACTTTTGGTAACAGAACAGGCCTTATTTTCGCTACGCTCTTTGCTCAGAGTTGTCATTATAAATGGCTTTATGTTTAAGAGCTGGCTGTTGGGAAGGTGTGCCTCATGGTGCATTTGAAAAGGAGCTCTGTCACTGTGGGCTCTGTAGAGCTGGCCATTGGCTGCTGTGTGGCTGGGTATTGTATTCCTGGGAAGATATACCAATTTTCTGCAAGGCTGTACTCTTATCTCTTTGCTTACATTAGAAATCAGATTTACTGTGGAGCAAAACACAGGTATGTGAGAACTGGTTTGTTTTTTGTTGTTGTTTTGGCTTCAGCTTCTAACTCAGACAGTCATGCTATAGAAACGTCTTGTGGTACAGTTAGCTATGTAGGAGGCCATGGATGGGCAGCATGTTTGAAGTAAGAGCAACTTAATTCCCTTTTAAGTTTCTCTTTTTGGATGCTTATAACTGTCTGAGGTAATTCTGGTGATTAAAAAAAAAAAGTTTCAGTGTTCCATGCTAAAACATAGATTTGAAGAAGTGTTTGCATGTTTGTTTTAGCCCAGAGTTATCAGAGAGTGGAAGGACACTTGTAGTTGCCCACAGTGAAGGTGAAAGCTTTTCCCTGGCGTTGTAGATCTGTGTGATGGCTGTGGGGAAGTTGCATTGTTGTAACTAAGAAAAACTCAGAATCCTTGTAGTGACACTGTGCTATGCCATGCCCAGCAGCAGCCAGAGAGCTCGCGCTGACGTGGGGAGTGGAAGCATGATCTCTGAACTGCTAATCCTGCTGATGTGTTGGATAACTCCTGCTGGTGTGAGTGGGGTTCGAGTTTGTGCAGTGCTGAATGCCCTGGAAGGTCTCTCTGGTTTCAGTGCTACATTTTATCAATGGCAAAGAAGTGAATCTTGTTTTAATAGCAGTTCTTATGTAGGCTGAAAGACTGTTTCTCTGCCAGTTAGATAGTTCAAGGACTTCATTTCTCAGTGCTGAAGAAATGCATGCTGTATACAATATGAAAGAAATGCAAAGCAAACAGGTGTGCTTTGCCAGCTAGGTTTGTGTGTTCCTGAAATCTTTTTCATTCTTTCTAGCTGCTTGGTTTTGGCTAAATTTCTAGCAATGTAGTATCTCACTAATCTACAAAGCACAGATAGGTTTCTGTGGGCCTTTTTGGGATAATGGGCTCTGCTGCTAATAAGTCCAGTGAATTTATATAGCATGCAACACCCAATGAGTGTGTGCTTGACTTGAGTATTAATAATCCATTCTGTCTTACGGTGATGAGCTAGGATAGTACTTGAATGACCCTGTTATCACCATGAACTTATGACTTTGGTCGTGTCCCTTTTTTCATTTGAAGCTGATCAGTGAGATCATCTGACTTTGGGTAGTTCATTTGGAATGATGGTGGGAGAAAGCAGCAATGACCTGGCTTAGGGAGCATTCTGGTTAACCAGACTGTAATTTGGGATTGTGAAGAATTCCTCTATTCTGTCCCATACTTGTTTACCATATTTGAACTCTGAATTTTGCTGAGATTGCGTTGTTCAAAAATAACCAGTTTAGCGTACAGAGCTGAAGCCTTTCTTTGCAAACATGCACAGAAGACTCTTTTTGACCCTTCACTAAAGAAGCAGTGGCAACAGATGTGACTAGAACTTGTTTATCCAATAGTGTTTTTCTTTTCTCAGCTGCCTCATCAAATACACTGGGCAAGAGTGGCATGAGATGGAAAACTTTGCTCTGATTTTTCTATCCTTCGCATTGGTAGGGAGGAGTGGAGGAAGGACAGTTCTTAGAGAGGAACTACTGTGGATCTTTCTGCTGCTGAGGTGATTGGATATTTTAAAGCTTTTAAGTCAGTCTCTTGTATACGGTGCTTAGTGCAGCTGGATTTTGTTGAGGAGGCCTGATACTTTGAGCGACTGGTACTAAGAGGCAAGAGCTGGAAACAGAGCAAGCGTTAGAAAAGCTATTTGAAAACTCATTCTTAGAGGCTTATCAGCCACATTTCCATAGCCCATTTTTAAGTGCAGTTATTCTAGAGCTCTCTTTAGTGGTACTGAAGCTTCATTTCATCACTGACCAGTAGAATTCACCTGAAAAGATGAGGCTCAAACATCACATCTGGAATGTACTCACCTCCTCCCTTACTTCTCTCTCTCAGCTGAGTGCCCTGTTGCTGCTTCTGAAGGGGCAGAAGGAGGTGGGAGGCTTCAGTTAGCACATGGCACCCCTGAGCACACTTCTACCCAGAGGAAACTTGCTGCTGGGTTTCTTCACAAACTGATGAAGGAGCTTTCCCATAACTAATTTCAAAATAATATTTATACTCAGACAGCAAAATAAATACACAAAGGATGTTTTTATGGGGAAACACTCCAGGTTAATCTGGAGAGCAATTTTATCTTAAACAGAATTAACTGAGGTATAGCCCTTATCTGTGGTCCGTGTCTCATTTCTGCTCTACTGGTGCTGTACTTTTCTCTTGGAAGCTCCAATTTAATGTGGATTTTGTAGTTAATTTGTGAAACCTGCTTTTATAAATATGTGAAGGATTCCTCTAAGGGAGGTGTCAGTGCACATGTTCTTGTTTAGTTATGTGTTCTGAGCTGGGTACAATTTCTCTAGTGCATCCTATGTGTGGATATTTTGGACTGATGTGTTTTGAGGTACGTGGTTCAAAATTAGCTTCCTGAAGCTCTCTGCTTCCAATTTTTGCAAGTTGATTTCATGTGTCACCTGATGGCTAGGTGAAAGATTAATGTTGGAAGTGAAGTGTCCTACTCAAGTGAAAACCTGTGTCTTTTATGTGAGTGCTGATCAAAGTATAAGCTAGTACACTAGTCGTGTTCAGCACTTTCTACTTTTTCTCCTCAAGTGTTTTGTCACACCTGAGTTCTAGCAGACAGGATCTGAAATGGATTTTAGGTACAGTTGTGACTATAGCTGTTGAGTATGTCTGTTTGTAAACTGCTGAAGTTCTGAATGAAAGCTGCATAGGTTCATAGGTTCGTAAGGTTGGAAAGGACCTATAAGATCATCTAGTCCAACCATCCTCCTATCACTATCTCTACCCAACTACTAAATCCAATCCCTAACTTGTAGTCTCTGCATAACTTGGAGTCTCTGTTTGTTTGCTGTAGTCATGGCTGATTTGTTGGCACAGACTGCACGTGTCAGTGTGCAGCATTGTAGAACATCATTCACCTGCACAGAGCAGTAGGGACACAGATGCTGCAATTACCATCTACTTCTTTTTGGTCTTTTTTTTTTTAATTTATCCTCAGATCCTGCAGTGGCTGGGACCTATGGTAACCCAGCTAAATAGTGATAGCTGGAGTAACTTCCCCTCTTGAACAGTTCCTAGCATTTGATAAATAGCTAACACCACCATGTTTTGAAATATAAAGGCTTTAATAGACATAGTTATCATAGTCTTGGTTTCCATCTCACCACTCTTGCTTACTCTTCCATTTGACTCGATTACATGCGTAACTAAGGATTCCATATTACATGTATTAGAGTTGGAAGGGACCTTTAAAGGCCATGTAGTTCAACTCCCCTGCACTGAACAGGGGCACCACAGCTGCATCAGGTTGCCCAAGGCTTGATCCAGCCTCACCTTGAATGCAGGAAAAGGGCATCAACTAAAACACTAGGTAACCTGTTCCACTGAAAACATACTGCACCTTAAAGCTTTTTATTATTATTTTCTCTTTTGCCTGATTTGTGGAATAACTACTGAGTACTGTTCCTTTTTTTTCTTGGCTTTCAAAATAGTAAATAATAATTTAGCAGTTGTGATGTAATTGGATAGCAGAAATGTCAGTAAGACTGATGGCTAAGTGGGAGGAGGGTGGGGGAAGGACACGAACCAGAATAGCCTAACAGTATGTGCTAGATTAGTTCTATGAAATTGTATTGGCAATTTCTTAATATGTTAACAATGATGTGCTTTCTTAGCTTTAAAGTTATCTGTTGCCCAAAATGGGTACTTTGTGCTTAATCCATTTTTTTTCTTCTTACAGAGAGTGCTGAGCAAATGGTTTATTTACTTCTCCTGCTTTGGTGGTGGTGATTTTTTGTTTTGCTGGGGTTTTTTGAGCAGAAAGCTGTAAGCACTTTATGCTGCTAAAAAGCAGCAGCTTCTGACCTAATGTACCCTGCTCTGAATGATAATGTTTCTTTGTTACTTATTTTTAGCTCAGATTGTTTTTCTCCCCTTTCCCCTAACATGATTTGTACAACCTTTAGAAAATTGAGTAGTTGTGGTTTTGAATCATCCTCCATTTCTAGACTCAGTGAGTATTTCTGAAGAAGCACTGGCTTGCTTATGTGTGGGTCTTTCTTGCTTAAAAAGGCAACAGCTGTGACACAGTCTTACCCTTGAAAAATGTAATGCTATAGAATCTTAGTAGGCTACACTGTGACCCTGAAAGGACAGCATGTTTAATACTCATTTCATTTTCAACCAGTGCTAGCACATGCCTTATTATTCTCCTTTAACTATGATTCAGAGTCATTTGGATAACATATCTTGAAGGAGTGTGTTTTGGTCCTGAAATAAAGCGTGACTATCCACGTTGAAATTATAGTCACAGAATCATATAGAGTCACGTAATCATACTTCACAATGAATATTTGTCTCCTCGTTTGTGTGTCAGGCCTTCAGTGTGAGCCTGGGTACTTCTGTTTGTGCTTCTGGTGCAGTACAGCAGGATAGCACAGACATCTGGTGTGTGCACACTGATACCAAACTGTCATAGGAATGAGCTTGAATTCAACAAGTATAAATTAATCTGACGTTTTACAATAGTTGAGAATGCAAATAATGAATTTCATGGTAAACTATTTTTGTTTGTTATTGAACAAGTTAGGACGCTCACATTAGGAAAGGTTTCTGTTGTACTAATGACATGAGGTTGCTTTCCCCTTGACCAACCTTATACTACTTAGATTTGTTCAAAGGAAATTGAGAACCCGAGGAGAAGGCCTATGCTCAAGGAGGGAATGTTTAGATTGGATGTCAGGGTAAGCTCTTCACAGAGGTGAGGTGCTGGCACAGACTGCACAGAGAGGCTGTGATGCTCTGTCCTTGGAGGTATTGCAGACCAGGTTGGATGGGGCTGAGGGCAACCTGATCTGGTACCAGATCTGAAGGCTGGTGGCCCTGCCTGCAGCAGGGGGTTGGAACTTCGTAATACTCAGGGTCCCTTCCAACCCAAGCCACTCTAGGATGATCCTGTGCTATTTTGTGTGGTCATATGGTTATATTTTTCCTTTTAAATGGTACACACGCATGCACGTACATGTTCATTATCAACAGGCTGGCAGTTTTTCTGCACTAGTGAGTATCACCAGAGAATGGGCCCAAACCAAGTTGTTCTGTGATCCCTAATTCTGGAGCTCACCTGATCTAACCTACCTGTGCTCATACCTTGTATCAGATTGCTGCAGAACTGGGTGAGAAAAATGTACATTAATTTTTCAGTGTGCCTTTAACTGCCCTAAGCTACAGTAGTGATGCTACAAAAGCTGTGCTTTTCTTCTAGTGCAGCTAAGCTAACGTAATAACTCCAGAAAAAAAGTGAAGTCTAGACCTTAATATTAAACAGCACCTAAATATTCTGTCATAACTTTAATTCTGTGGACAGTGCCTTTTGCTAACCCTGTGAAGAGGAGATAGATACCTTCCCATGGACTATACATCTGTGTGGCTTACTGTCTGACTCCATACCTATGAGTACTTTTTATGCTAGACTGCAAAGCCAGTGTCAATCCATGTTTTAAAACATAAACAAGTCATTCAGGGTATTTCCCTGAACAAAGAAAAAAGTTTTAAGTTACCAGAATGAACTCCCCCAAATCCCAAATGTTCTCTGATCTGTCATTGTTGAAGTTATGCACTACAGTCAGTCCTTGCTCTTCAACAGGCAGAGTATGATCAAACAGGGTTACTCTTAAACCAGACAGGTGCTTTGCATTGCCGTTGTGGAGCTGAAATTTCTTGAAATCCTTTTTTAAAGCTGTCTAACTGAACCTGGAGATTGCTAAAATATCTTTCTCTCTCTTTGGAAAGAGAGTGTACGAGAACTGTTGGCTCACGGCCTGAACCACTGCTGGATCAGCTGAGGGGAGCACTGAGTCAGCCATGGGAGCACAGGTGGAGGCAGTGCACTGTGTGAGCAGAAGGGGTGGAGAATGAGTGCACCTCTCCCAGACCCCATTGAAGGGCTGACCACCACTGGGGAGGGGTCTCTTGTTGGAGACTGCTCCTTTGGAGTTTCCTGCTGTGAGGGCTTCCCTTAATTTTCATTGTCTCTTCTCATCACGATAGTCTTGTTAACTATACTGTCTATAAAATATCTCATCTGCAATACTATTTAGCATTGTTCGTTCTGTTAGCCATACACCATACAGAGAGGCATTGCTTTAATAAAGTAGATATCACCTCTTATGCGTGCGTACGCAGTTTGACTTCAGTTTAATGTTGATTTGTCTAGGAATAAGCATGGGTGTTGAAACGTTAGTATGCAGGAAGAGGCAGATCCATGAGAATTCATTTCATAATGTTCTCCTGCAAGATCTACCTGCACGTTAGTGTTTTGTTCCTGTCCTGCTAACTTAGGCACAGCTGCACTGTTGGCAGATCCGTGGCAGGCAGGTCTCTCTGCTGCAGTTATGTTTTATCCAATGGTTTTGTAAGATGCTGTAGTAAGAGTTCTTTGGCAGCATTCGTTGCTCCTTATCCACTCAGAGGGAAATGTGGACTCTTTAAAGACGGTTTTGCTTTGTCTTTAACGCAGAAAATGTTACGTGTGTTAGTCTTACAAAGTTCAGCTCATGTCTTAGCAGTTCCAGTTTCACTTTTTATAGCAGAGAGATCAGTTGTGGCAATCAAAATTTATGCAAATCTGAAACATGCCATGCAAATTGTGTAATTAAATCTAGCTGTATGCAAATTAACTGAAAAAGCTGTTGCTTTATAAGTGCTGGTTGTGCTAGGTGCTTCTAGGTCTGCTTATGCTTACTGAAGTGAAATAGAGAGTAAGTCCCCCTGTGTGGGGGATACTTAAAAATCAGGTAAACTCAATCAGCTTTAATGCATATTATATAACTGGGCTAGATACATATCTGGTGCCTTGCAAGCAGAAGTCTCTGTAGCTAGTTGGCAAGCTTCCTTATTCTCTGTTTCTCTATTAAATGCCAGTCTTACACCTTCAAGAATGAGACTTTCTTTGGAAAGCTGTGTATTAAAACAAGGTCTGCCTGTGAGTTGGTGCTGGCAGGACCTCTCCCTGTGCGTGCCCAGAGAGGGCCCTTCGTGCTCTGCAGTTAGGTGCCCAGTGCTGGCTGTGAGGTGTCATCTCAGGGTCTGTTGGGCCCTTTGGTGGTTCAGGTGTCTGACAGCTGTGTGATCAATTTGCAGGAAGAGACATAAAACACTACAGCATTTTTCTAATGAATTACAGAATTATTTTTGAGGAATGGAAGTCAAATATATTTCTAGACCTAGGATTAAAACTGCGCTTATTTGTCTTTGAGTTCTTAAGACAGATTAAAAAAAGGAAGCCCAAACCACCAGCTGTTTTTTTGTTTAGATTAATCTGGGAAAATTGACTCTAAATTCTAAAATTACTTATTCAAATGTGTATTTAAGAACTTTATACTGAGCATGTAATTTCTTAAAAGGTTTCTCTGTGTCAACATAGTGTTTGAAGGAAAAATATTGATTTATCTCTGCAATCTTTTTGAAACAGGGAATTTACAGCACTATTTTATCAATTGAAAACTGGGGCCTCAGGCAGAAATTTAGAGTGTGTTTACAGGTATAACTACTATTCTCATCTCCCTGACGATTGAAGTAAAGCTTTCCCTGCTCTGATGGGTAAAGCAAATGCAGTGTTGTGTGTTGGATATCTCTGAGCATGTCTGATTGTTTATGTATTGTCAGTGCTATTTCCTCCATTCACACACCAGTGAAGGTAGTTGTCTGACTGGATATAAATGAAACAAGAACTCAGTTACAAGCTGTTTTTGTATCACTCCTTGCTACGTGTTAGCTTGCCATGTGTTTTTTCCACGCCTGCCAACAGTTTCCATCCACTGTTGCTGACAAGCTGGTAGGTAATGTCACCAGCAATTCACGTGTGCTCTTCTGAAAAGCAAGCATCTTCTCCAGCTGATGACAGCTTCATTGCTTGGCTATTTTGGTAGGTTTTCAGTTTGAATGTGGGGTGGTGAAAGCATGAAGAACAATTGCTGCTGTGTTACGTGAGCAGTAGTATCCCTGTGTTGGTGGTTGTGGTGGGTGAAAGACTCATCTTTCTTGTTGACAAAAGGAAAGGTATTGGAATTGTTTTGGTGTTGATCATAAAAGCATAACTGTTCCTTATGCCTGCATAGCAGACTGTGTTCTACAGTCAGAGCTGGGGGCAAATTTATTTACTGCAGCAGTGTTGAAGCATAGCCAGTTCTGCACACCTACCTGTGCACCCTGGGCTGGGAGCTGCTTTGGCAGGGGGTTGGACTCGATAATCTCTGCAGGTCCCTCCCAACCCCTACAGTTCTGTGGTTCCTTTCTTATTCTTTGAAACCACTGGTAGAGAGTTCTTGTGATTGTCCTTTTGTTGTCTTAACCTTGGGGCTTTGTGTGATCGCTGTTGAACTAAGGATTAGTTGCATCTTCCAAGTCTTGGTCAGGACCTCTACCTTCAAACATTGAGCTTGACTTGGAACTCAAAGCCTGGTGGAGTTTAGGGCAATTTGAGTTGTCCAGGTCAGAACTGGAGGGCTAGAAAGCTTTCAGAAATCTGTCCAACTTTGTGAGAAAATAACCGTTACCAAAAAAGCAACAGTTTTATTTCAGTTTGTTTTTCCAGGAAGGAGTTCTTAAATTTACCTGAACCAAAACACAGCCTCCCTATAGCAAAGTCCATTAGCTGAGTGAGTCCTCTGGCCGTTTGTGCCATCAGACCATAAACAAGGCAACTGCAAACATGATCTAACTAGGTAGTTAAGCTGACAATTTAGCTGGCATTTGTTACTGAAGCACTACAAAGCCACGTGTAACTACAAATTAGAAATGAGTCACGGATCACTTCTCAAAATCCATAATAGGATATGGGTACACTTCTTTACTTGTCCTGAGCAGGATTATTGAGCAGATTATTTGGATGATTGGAAAGTTTGAGCAGGGTATTAGTACTGACTTTGGCTGACACAAATAGAGGTGTGTGTGTGCTGAAGTGTTTTCATTGGGTAAGGCCTGTTTATAAATGCAATCTTTCCCTGCAGCGAAGAGGTTTCAGGACTGGTGATATTTTTTTTGCATCACTTATTTGATTTTGGGCATGCAAACACATCTCCTGTAGATCAGTGGGGATGTGAACATATACTGCTTGTACACTCCACCATGCTTTTGTGTGTGCGTGCTTGGAATGAGCAGAAAGCTGCTGGTTCCCCTTTCAGTCAGGTGTATTAACTAGCTGAAGAATGAATGTGTGCATCTGAGCACGTCCTTCAGAGTAGCTGAGTCACTGCACAGTTTTTATCCTAATGTTTCCTTTGGAAAATTCATTATGTAGCAAAGCCTTTCCCTTTATCACTGTTTATGTTTTATTAGTCATTATTACGAGATGTACAGGACTGGGAGGGAACTGAAGATACCTACTTTAGTCTGGGTCCTTGATGGAGGGCTGTTGTCTCACCTGTCCCAATCTCCTGCACTGTGGTTTGTAACAAGTTCCACAGAGCTGCTTTCGTTTTTTCAGTTCCTCCTCTGTGTATCTAATGTAGTGATGGCTGTGCTATCTGACTTCTGTTGCTGTGCACTGTGGTAGTAAGAGCAGAACTCTTAGCACTGTATCAGGGCTAGTGATGCACGATATCAGGTAAAAATAGTGGATCAAATGTGTCCTTCCTATCCAGTCTTTCCTATTGTTTAAAAAATGACTTGGGTCGCAAGCAGGCTTTTTAGGAGCCATACAGACAAGTTTCCATACCTTGAAGACCCAGAAAATCTGATCTGACAAGCCCTGTTGTGGTCTGAATGTTGCCACCTAGTTAAGGCAGCTGTGAAATACTGAACTAATAGTGGTTTGGAGTGTCACCATAAGCTTCCTTTGCTTCTGATTTATTTGCCTTTCCACACATGACCAAGGACGAGTTGATCACTGCCTGCTTTGCAATGACTACCACAGTCCCTTTAACCTTTTTGCTCCTAATTTTCCATCGGGCGAAGAAGTTTTCTGTTTGACTGCTTAGCTTCTGTGCACCTCATGGATGGTATCTCCTATGTCTTCAATGGGCGCGAGGCTTGGCAGTGTCTGTATGTGTGAGCAGAGTGCCTTTGTGTTTAGTTTGTGAGCCTTTTCAACTTAACAGGTCGTTCTGTGTTTCCATTCTGGAGAATTTTACTTACTGAAACAGTTGATTTGTTAAGTCTGTGTTTTCACGCTTGCCTGTTTAATTGTATGCTGTTTGTTTCTCTAACTGACCTTGTTCTCCTCAGGTACTTGAGAACCTTCCAGCTTGATCTTTTAATAAATTGCAGTAAATACTGTCCTTGTTCTCACATCCATGCTGGATACATTGAGACAAAAGCAGGCATAGCATCTCCCTGTGGGAGTCTTAAAATATCTTCTGTTTTGTCATCAATATCAGCTAGTGTGCAGCACTTATTCTGTACTGAGTTTGAAAGTTCCCTTGCATGCCAGGTAGGCAGCATCAGCATCTTGTTTTCCTGGATCCAAAGTGCATTGAATCTGCCACCTTATCTTCATGAATGTGCTTTTCCTGTGGAATTATTCAGTTTGGTCAGTGTGTTTTGTTTTTAACTAACCTGTCGTGATTGTCTGCTCGTCTTCCTACCATTTCAGTTTGTTCAGAATCTCAGGAGCAGCAGTAAGCTCAATGGGAAGTGTTAGGTTATGGGGGCTGGATGCAGGACAGTGCTTTGTGTTTGGTGTGAAATGTGCTTTTAGGGAATTGAGTGAGAGGACAGAATAATTGTGTTTTGTCATCAGAGTCCTGTGCGGTGCTACTGACACAACCAAATGGGTCAGTGAGGTTTTTAAAATCCTAACTGCTTTGAATTTATTTTTTTTTAAATATTTAGTTGCAGCCAAAACCAATTTTCTGGTTGAAAATACGTTCAGCATCCTATCCAAAATAGGGAACAGCTATATTTGGTGAAGGCACAATTGTTAACATGGCTATTTTCAAGTTTCAAATATGCTTACACAAAGAAACTGGAAGCATTTTGCTGACAATATTTGCTAAGCATTTTTCCAGCAAGAACCAAAATTACCAAGTCCTGAAGATGAGTCATCAGTATGCCTTTAAAATTGTTATTTTGTGAGGAGACTTCTCAAATGTACATCAAAAGTACCGAGCCTCGAAGCAGGCAGCTTTACTTTGGGCTGAAGCAAAGAGATGCTCAGTGGGGCTGAGCTGGTGATGCCATATAAGAGTTCTGCTATTTTTATGGCCTTCTCTGATGGGAATCATCATACCTGTGTATCAGTTTTGGGCCCCTCACTACAAGAAAGATGTTGGGGCCTTGGGACGTGTCCAGGGAAGGGCAATGAAACTGTGAGGGGTCTGCAGCACAGGGCTATGGGGAACAGCTGAGGGATCTGGGACTGTTCAGTCAGAGCTGCACTGCTTACTTTGTAAGACCTAAGGGAGGGACAGTTGGAAATAGGAGTGGTGGGTGGTACATTGCTGAGAGGCAAGTTTGCCAGTCAGACTCTTTGGCTGTGAAATGGCGATGTTACGGTACTTCCACCTCTTGAAAATGTGGAGAGATTTGTTAAAGCAAAAAAAAAAAAAACCAAAAAACAACAACCAAACCTAATCCATAGGGAAATGTGGAAGAGTTATTAGGGTTGCCATGAAAACAAGCTGCGTTATTCAAATTACACGTTGCCAAAATGTGTACTTTGCCTGACCCGTGGTGCTCCCGTCGCTCTAACCTGTGTGTGCCACCGAGAAACAGCAGTTTGGGGTTCTGTTCTACTTTGTATAGCAGCAGTCCCATGCCAGATAGATAGCTGTTCCTCATCTGAGCCTTTTTCCTTCTGCAGTCCCTATAAAACAGCCTCACAAAATATGTTCCCAGAGGCCATTGTCTCCTCACTTTGCATTCCCTCATTCAAAACGCTGAAATTAAATGCTGGGGCTCCAGAAGGATCACAATTGCTCCTCTAATGGGATACAGACTCAAGTGGTCAACTAAGTGGCATTTTTATGTGCCTATACGTGTGTGCATGTATAAAACTCCTTTAGAAACTGAAAATCTGGAGGCAACCTGTCTATGCAGGTTTGCCCCAGAAAAGCTTACTCAGAGCTGCCAAGGAGGCTGGCACTCCTGAAGCTGGAAGCACACACGTTCTGTTCCACCCGAACAGAGCAGGAGGTGCCCTACGTGAGCCCGTGGAAGGGCTGTGCTCTCCCCTGCTAGGGCACTTGTTAGCACTCAGGGGAGGAGCAGGCTTACAGGTTAGCAGCATGAAGTTAGTTTTCCACCATCTGACGTTTCTTGCACTCTAGCACAGAGCAGCTTTTCTGTAGCATCAAAAGATGTTATTGTTTGCCAGGATAACTATGCTAATAGATCCCCTTGTACAAACGCATCTATTACGTTACAGAAAGGGTCTGCTGCTCCAGGCAGTTTTATGGGTACAGAGGCACTTAAACGAGGCCTTTTTCCATCATTGCTGTCTGTAAGACAAACTTGCATTTCTAACGTGCTCCAGTATTTTCCAGTAGTGGTTCCTTTCTTAAGGTGCTCTGTAATAAAAGTGACAACAGAAGTTCTGTTCTGTGACTGTAAAACCAGGAGGGATGCAGCCCTCAGCGCTGTGCGTTCATCACTGTGACTCCCAAATGTACAGAAAAATCCTTTGGCTGATGTCAGATCTGTGGATTGCTTACATTTCCCTTTGCTCCATTCCCTTCTACTCTGCGAGTATTAAAGTTGAAATCAAGTCTGTGTGTTCTGATGTGCTTCAATGGGTGGTATTGATACTGTCCCCAGTCTGCAAGTGACAACTGAACAAATGACATACTGACTGTATGTAGATGCAGGCACTCGTCTGTCCAGGTCCTGAGTGTGTGACGTGACACCTCAGTTCACCTCTGTTCCCTATAAGAATCCCTGATGTGCCTCACAGTAAGCTCTGACATTGGTCTGGTTTAGCAAGTGTGAAGCTCACATTATGAGATATTTGCTGTGTGGATGTTGTATGTTTAGGGAAAAGTTTCTTTTCAGAAAGTTTCTTAGGAGAAAAAGGCAGAAAAAACGAAATTAATGCTTTTTTTTTTTTTAATGAGAGCTTGAAAGTGTTTCAGGAAATAAAAGAATTTACTGATGTATGGCTTTTGCTATGTCGTAATAAACTGCAATCAGAATACTTGCTTGGATGTGACTTATTATATGTGCAAATAGGTCCTTATCTCTCTAATGAATCGTTTTTATGGTTTTTTTTTTATATTTTCCTTCCTTTGCAGGGTTACTGCATCTTTCTGTGTAGGTGACAGGAACCTCACTGTAAGTGGATTCTGGATGCACTGTCCTCCGAAAAACCCCAAATCAGAGCTGAGTTAAAACAGGCAATTGGTACTGCAGTGCATTCATCCCCTATGGTGTTCTTGCTGCGTTCCTTCCACTTGTGAGGAACGCGCTAGGATTTTGTACTAGAATTTTGTACTGGAATTAGGACTAAGAATCACTTTCATTACCAGATTCTCCATTTACTTAAAATCAAAGCAGAACACAGAACATAGACATGCTAATTTTCCTTAGAGGACGTATAACGGATGCAGTTGGCACCACGAGCATCTTTGCTGTCGTTAAACTAACTTTTCAGGCATTGTTTTACAGCCTGCTTCCAGCGGTAAGCAGCGTGCCCACAGCAAGCAACTCAGGGCAGTTTGCTTTCTGAAAAACAAGTGACCCCTGGTAATGTTTTGCAGCACTGAGAACAGCAGCAAATGCTGAAATATGCTGCTTTTTAAAACCTGAGCTTCAGAATAATGGAACGTGAATCGTGGCATCAGGAAACACCGATCTGAAAAGTGTACGAAATGGAAGGTGAATTGAAGAAGTTCTTCTTTAAGAGTTCTGGAGAGATGCACAAACCACCTTCTGTAAGCTCTCCGAACATAACTAGCACGCTGCTCAGTTTATTCAAAAAAGGACTGTAAATCCTGGAAGCTTGAACTTGATATGTTTGCAGGTAACATGATTGATGTGTAATTCTAGAATGAAAGGAGTATTTAGAATCTTGGCTATCAGTTCAGCAGTTATTCCTTAAACAAAGGCAGGTCAGATGTTAGCCTTGCCGTCTCTGAGTGCTGCAGTTTGGCTTTATGCTGGGGTACAGACACATCCAAACTGGCAGAGCAGTGTGAACTCGAATGCCTATCGATCACTAAATCAGCAGAAGCAGACAGGAGGAGGGGGGCTGGCCTGTCCGTCATAAGAGATTTTTTCATAACTTCTCTGAGGTATATCATATTATAAATGCATTCGAAATGTTTTGCTCTGAGGATATGTAGCATTCCTATAAAGGTTAAATCAATAAAAATGATTTGGCCACATTCCTAAGCGTGGCTAGAACAGGTAGCCCGTTGTTTAAGGTACCCTTGAATTCCTGGATCGGATTATTATGGTGCAGCAAAAAGGCTTTACTAAAGGCTTCTTACTATCTGCAGACGTTCTGTGTTTCTATCTGAAGATATCATCAGCCTAAAAAAAAAAAAAAGCCTACAGATTTTCTGAGCTACTGAAAAAAAAAAAAAAGTTTTATGTACCAAATATTGTGCTGTGTGTGCTCTAAGTTTTTTAAGGAAGTTTTGCAGCAAGAAGGGTGAAGACACGTCAATAATTGATAACAACCAGGTACGTAAGGGAGGGGAGAAGTGTTTTAAATCAGCGGTGAGAACTGTGAAATGAATGCCCATCTTGGTGTCTGTAAGTTTGCTTAGAGTATTATTTTGTGCCTATGTGATCCAATAGGGTAACTGTAGTACTGTGTGTGTTTGCTGCATCTGGTCAGTTCAGCAGGCACGGAAGGAGGATTTTTAAGTCGGATGGCAGAAACCTTGCAGCAGCTGTTCGTTTAAATTCTTCTAATTTTTGACATAGCTGATAAAATTCAGGACCCGTTAAATAGCGTTTATTTCTTCAGCACATTTGCTTGGCTCCGTGGGCAGTGTGAAGTTTGACAGGGGGGTGTTTTTATAGATTGTGTTTTAAAATCTTTCAGGGACGTGGAGGAGCTCCTGTCCGTTATTGTTACAGGGCAGCTTGTCGGACATGGCACGTGTGTGAGCTGTGCTTCCACGCTTTCATGTAGGTTTTATGGAGCACGAGCTGACTGCAGGGACGTGTCTGTAAGATCAGAGCTCACATTCTGGGGATATTCTGAGTGTATTCCCCTCAGTCTCACAGTGCCCTTTCAGAACACCGGAGCTGAAAACAGTGCCTTTTCCTCTCTTCCCGTGCTTGTTTTTCCCTTTGCGTTTCTTCATTTTGTTTTTTCCCTATGCCAAAGTGCTCATCTGATTTTTAAGATGCACCCTGAAACACAAACTCCCGAGGAGGAGTTGGGATGCAGCAAGAAGCTCCTGGCAGCTCGGGCTCTGCGCTTCAAGATGGTTTTCAGTTGTGAAAATCTGATCAGCGAATTAACCGCACATCCGGCTGCGTACATCTTTGATCAGGATGGGAACATTCCGGCTCGCGTGTGTCGGTGTAAGCAGGCTGCGCCGCGGAGCTTTCACACATGTGCACTACACATGTGCCTTGACATTAGTTAGTAAATTAATATCCTAATTGGAAGGAGCGAAATGATGGCCTTTCAAGCCTTTGTTCTGTACCTAACAACAGTTGCAATAATTTACCTTTGGGTCCGGACAAGCTTGCATCTTTTAAGATGTACTCCCGCACCATGAGGTGGCTCGCCCGTCGGTCATGTTTTACTTTTGATTTTAAAGGTGATATTAAAATGCTATGGCAGTGGGCTTCGAATCCTAAATCATCACCGAGGTCACAACTGAAGTAATTTCTGTGCCGAGTACAGGAGCACTTTCAGGTCCCCTTCCTTACATACTGTGAAATCAGAAGCTTTTCTGGTGCGTGCCTGAGCAAACACGGTTTGTGTTGTGCTAGTGAGATCGTTCCTGCTGCGGCACGGGGAGGATTTGTGCTCTGGAAGATGTATTTCTGCCCATGTGATGCTAAATTAATTTTTTTCTCGCTACCTAGATTGTGTTATTTGATTATCCACAAATGAATGAACTTTTTCCTGGATGTTGGGCTCTGTAATGAAACGGCAGTAGACAGAGCTTGCCCTCTGAATTCACTGGGGTGTTTCTGTTTATGCCTTTTAATCAGAAAGGGGGAAATAAAAATATACTGAATAGCAAGAAAAATATAGCACTTAGTTTTGAACGTACAAAGTCACATGTAAAGAAGGGTGGGAAGGAAGCGAAGTGAATGCCCTTTCTACCAAAAATCCTTTTGGGAAAAGAGAACATTTTTACGGGTGTACACTAATGTACACCGCCTAAGTAAATAGTTACTGCTTTCTGCTCCTGTCAGCTTTAAATAAACCAGTCATTGTTATGGCTTGGTTATTCCACAAGCAGCCGAGTTAAACTTTGATACCACTGATTGGGAAACTGCAGATGATGAAGTCTCTTAACGTGGATTTATACGGCTGCCCTTTCCGTAGAGGAAACAAGCTGTGCAGATTGTGTTCGGAAATGCGGTGTTTGAGTCTGCAGTGTATTTATAACAAAGCTGCTTCTGTGCCTGAGCATCGTACAATAGCTCATAGGAATTCACCAAGACTATTAATAAAAGCGTCACCCAGCTCGACTCTGCGTGTCCCTTCAGTGTTAGAAAGCAAAGCTGACACACTTTTCTTCCCCTCCAAAGTTTTCTGTTTAAAGGTACAGGGCTCTCAGCTGAGCAGGCGCTGCGTGTGGATGAAAGCAGTTCTGAGTGGGCTTTGCACAGCGAGGCATAGCTCCCCTGTCAGCCCTGGGTCCTGGCTCACCTCACCCATGGCTTTCTGAGGCACAGCGAAGTAAGAAATTGTGGCACACCGTTCAGAATTACGCTTTCCGTTCATCGTGGCTTAAACTGCCTTCTGTTTTCCATTGAATCATAACTGCTTAATCTGTGTCAAGTGACTCATGCTGGTTCTTCACGACGGCTGGCATTTATAGTCAATTATTCATGTATAACCATGTTAGTATAAAAAAAACAGGGAAGTAAGATCAATTTCTGGCTGGGGTGAGCCCGTATTTCAGGTCAGAGTTCTGTAGGAGCGTATGCAGGGTGCCTGATTTGTTTTGTCAGTCCTGGCTGCTGATCTGCAGATAAGACCACCTTGGCACACCAGAAAGCTGAGGTGAGCTAAGATGGGTCGGTCTAACATCTACACAAACAGCTTTTTTCCTGGGACTGTAGGAAGGAGATAGCAGAGGCTTGCTCCCACGTCCCTGCCTCAGAAATACTGCCGGGCGCTCTGCACCCACTGCTTCTGCCTCTATTATGTCAGTACTAGCAGTGCACTTCGAGCCCTGCAGTTAGGATGGGTTACTTTACAGGTATGAAAGGAAGCCAACGCATGGCTCTTACTGCATGGCACGTTAGTAAAGCAGAGATGTGAAGCATTGTAGATGTCCCTAGGATGTTTGTGCTGCTGGCACTTCAGCAAGACGGGCATTTCTGAACCTGCTGCTGTGACAGTGTCCTTCACCAACACATTCACAAGTACGAATCAGGAGGAGTTAGAAGTTTGAACAGTACTTGTGTGCCTGTTTGCACATACACAACTCATTACCATTTCCTACAAGAAGGAATACCCTGTTCTAATACCACACATGGCTGCATTACAACCCCGTGCTTTTTTAACTCTGCATATTCTGATTTCTGTTCAGAGGGATTGCAGACCTCCGTAGAGATTAACCCTGTGTGCAAGGGAAAGTATTTGAATACAAATGTTCATCTGCAGTGAGTTTTTCCTGAGAAATAAAAATAAGTAAAAAGAAAATAAAATCAACCACCAGATTTCTAGATTTTGCTCCCCAGTGCTGTTTTACTGGGTGTGCTTGCTAATTAAGTTAAATTCAGCTGTTAGCAAGGCTGTGCAGTGTCACTGTGCCCACCTGCTGTACCAGGCCGGCTGTCTGCATTGCTGCGTGTGCTCTGCTCTTTGCCATACACGTGTGCTCACACATGTGGGTGCACACGTGTCTTATTAGTCCCGTGGTTAATTTGGGGTGTGAGTGATACTGGGCCCTGTGAACTACAGAGTAGTGTAACTTGGGGTGGCTCTGATGCTGTGCTTCAGTGAACCACAGAGTGGGGTTTGATGTCAGACCACGATGGATAAGTGAGCAATGGGGCGGCAGCGTCAGGATCACATAAATTCGGGGGGGAAAAAGTGAATGTAAAGTGATCAGAATTTAACTCCTGTTTGTCAAGAAAGTGAATGATAATAAATTCAGAGTCCTTGTGAAACACTAGTAGCACTGGTGAAATGTAATCTGTGAAGAAAGTTAGTGACCATCAGAATCACGGCGGCCGCTGCTGCGTGAATTCCTGCCACTGTATTTCTGCCGTGGGGATTGTAGGTACAACATAGCCAAGGTTGGAGCTATTGTTAATGCCACAGCTGCCTGACTTAACGAAAGTGGTGTTATACCTGAGGGGGACAGCAGAAGAAAGCACTGTCAGCCTCTGCTGGAAAAATGAGGGCGGTTTTATCAGAGATGAGAATGTATTCTAAAAGAAAGCTTAGATAGCTCACGGTACGATGCGGGGTGCTTTGCTTTTCGCAGCGGCCCATTTATTTAAATGAGAACCTCGCCTTCTTTTGCACTTCGATGTTTTATAAATACTAATTCCAGCATAGCCCATCCTATTTAATGAGGAGGTTGCGTGGGATCATCGAACGGCCCTGATGAGAATGAGTCCAGCGTGCAAAGCGAGGCACTAGACAACCTGCGTGCCCTTTCCTCCCGGGGCGAGCTCCTCCATGGCACAGGGAGCGCACTACGGGAGGAAGGCTCAGCAGCGTGCCACAGGCACAACCAAACAGAGGTCCGGAGGCAGATGGGTGAATAATGGGTTATGATTGCTTTCAGTCGGAAGCGTTAAAGCGTTTTACGAGGTAGCAACCCGAGTTTGTTTTGTCTTTGTGCTCGACTTGAAAGCGCTCTCCTTGGGCCGTGCTTTTCCCTGCGTGGAGTGGCAGGTCTTGTATTTATTTGTAGAGGAGAGCGTGTTTATGTAAGGAAGCGCGCTCTCGGACTTAAGCTTTATTAACTTAAAAACAGAACCACCTGAGAGCAGAAGGTGCACCTCCTCTGTCTGTTCCCCGTCAGCCTTCGGAGGCTGCTTTGAAATAAGGCTGTTCAACAGGGACGTGAGGCGTGGTGTGCAGTGACAGCAGGTCGTGCTGTGTCGGAGCAGGAGCTCCTCGCCGGGGCTGCGTGCTGGAGGAGGTGCTTGCTGTGTTCTGTGGGTGCCTGCTGTCTCTGTGGTTAATTCCTAAGCCTGGCAAAATTTACAAGGAGAATCTCTTGGAAATAGGGGGCGGTTTAATGATTTATTTTTTGAATACGCTTATCAAAAGAGATGTGGTGTTTATTCCTTTCAGACAAATGAGCATTTTTCTATTTAGCTGGCACTCGGATGTTTCCCTGTTGCAGTTTCTTGGCTGGTCCTGAGAGTCCTGGATGCTCTCGGAGCCCGAGCTAAATCCTTCCCGTGCTGCAGGTTTTACCATCTGAAACTCGCTATTTATCTTGAGGCTGCCTTAATTAAAATATGATGTACCCTAGGGCGCTTTAAACGTGGCAGTTTATTGTACTTCTTATTAATGGAGTGTACTTAATGAGTTTCCAGAACCAAGTCCATCGTGTCCGCCACGCAGAGTTGGTTTCTGTGAGGGCAGCAGGGGAAGGCACGCAGCTCCACGGGCAGCACCTCTGTACCCCGACCTACAGGAGGTCCTCCTCCCACCCCCTGTGCTCCCAGCTGGGTAGATGAAAGCTTTGGGCATGGCAGAACGCAGCAGAGCTCTGCTCATCTTTTCAGCCCCTTGTGCTACAGATGGGTGCGTCCGAAGCACAGCTCCTGTTGCTGCTGTGCGCTGCGGAGGAGCATCTCTTGCAAGAATTGCTTACCGTTTTGTTCTCCTGCTTGCACTGAATGCAGCATTACGCCTTTGCTATTTACTCAAGACTGCTCTGAGCTTCTCGTAGGGAAGCCGTGTGCTGATAGCCCACCCGTGACGGACTGCTCCGCGGTCCGGTTTTAGATGAGTGTTCTCCTGAGCGGGACCGAGGAACCGCGCCGCTCGGGGGGAAGCTCAGTATTATTGTTCTGCTCTTAATGTGGGGTGGCAGAGCCTTTAAATATTTCTGGTAGAGTAGTTAATACGGCATGGAAGTTTGATATTTGTACAGTTTGTAAAGGAATTTGAGGTGTTACTCTATTTTGACTTCAGTTTTCAAGTATGCACCGGTGCATCATTAATCATAGGAAATGCAAAAATAAATAATATAGTCCCTTTGGATTTTTCATGTGAATACTTACCTTTTCCTTTTTTTGTATATACAGTTGAGGTATTTAGGTAACCCCTAACCTTTTGCTTCAACAAGGAGGTACAGTATAAAAATATTACCACAGTCTTCATATGAGCAGTTCTCTCTAAGAAAACCTCTAGATGAATATTTATTGAAAAAAAGCAAAGTTGCAATGCAGAATGACTTAGCTTGGCCTGAATATTATATTTTAGACCACCAGTGAATAAAATTAAAAGCACATGGATTCTGAATAACTAGAAAAGGTTGTAATTGATTAGCACTGCGTGAAAGTATTGAAGGAGAGTAAGTTTTGATTTGTGAATGGTTCTATTCAATAGAGATTAATCCTGAACGTTTGATAAAATCTTAGTGCCCCTAATGAGTTAGGTTTCTCTTTTTTCCTCCCCTCGGTTTATTTAACCATTAGATATTACAGCGTTCTTCTCACAAACCGCATTTCAGTCTCGGTGCTTTTTGCAGCAGTGCACTGGATTTAAACACTATCGATATTAAAAGTTCATTTCAGACTGATAATGGAATCAGTGCACTTTGCTGCCTGAGTTACATTCACACCGCGGCGTGTTTCAGGGGCTCAGTGTCCCAAACCTGAGTGAGAAGCTTTGGGACTTTGCAGCTTTCTGAATGCAAATGAGAATAGTTATTCCTGCATTCCTTCGGTGTATTTCTAAGGTCCTGTTATTTTAATTACATCGATACACACTTGTGATTAATGAGATTTTGCTTCGCATTCACAATCGTATGAGATGTTACACGGATCTGGAACGTGCACAGAGCTCTACAGCCAGCCTGTCTCCCTGCTCAGTGTCCTGATAAAAGGAAAAAATAAGGTCCCTTCCCAAACAGTAAAGTTGTTCAGAGCAGGAATCCATCATTTTATTTTTTTCCTTTGCTTTTCAAGAAGAAATGAGAATATTCTGGCAAGTGTTTAAATTTAAGGGGAGGACGTTTTTTTGTTGCTAACTCAAAGCCTTCCATTCAGATTTATCATGTCAGTCTGTTGGGATCGGTTACCAGCAGTTACATCCGAAAGGACTGATTAAATTATCAGACAGATCTCGATCTAATTCCTGCGTTCCTCTGCTATGGTTGGAAATGCTTTTTTATCACGTGTAGCTTTTGTGGGAGGCCTTTCAAAAGTACCGTACGTTCTAAAATCTCTCACATGCACAATGCTTCCTGGGTCCTCTAATATCTATGCTTATCTATATGTTCATTTTTTCACACAGTGCGTACTCTGAGGTTTATCTTTAAGATAAGGATACAGATTGAATGCTCAGGTTGAAATGATGCACCTTTATCTAAAACAGCAAGAGATCATTCCCACCGATGGGCACAGCGCACTCTGAGCCTATACAAACTGCTTTAATACAGAGCTGAATGTGAAAGTGGGGTGTGAAACACAGTGCTGAGGGTTTAAGGAATCTGTGTCCCTGTTCATTAGGAAGGGCTCCTTCCTCCTCACTGCTGTTTCCCTTTCTAAAAGCACGCAGCGACACGAAGCAGAATGCAGAGGTGGGTTAGTGCCCGTGTGAGCTCGTCACCACAGCACTGTCTTCCTTCCCTGTTATTTCTCATCACTGTGCTGCTGCTTCATTCTTTTCTGAAGAAAAACATGACCAAATGCAGCAGTCCCAGGCGGGCTGAAGTCAGTGATGGGAATAGATGGGGAAGCTGAGAGACAGCATAGAGTAAGTGTGTGCTGGGGCAGCATGCTGCCCCGGGCTGGGAAGTGGGAAGTGATGAGTAACCTTGGGCTTTTGGTCTTGTGTTTTAATACCTTCTGTCTCCCTTTCATAAGCTTTCTGTTTTAAGCGTAAGAGCTATTGATTGCATATTATAGAATTGATGGGATTTGCTGTTCTGTTTATTTGCTGGTTGTGTCTGGAGTTACTTTTTTTGCACCCAACCCGATGCAAAGAGGTTTAGGGAAACGAATGCTTCATCATGCTACAATCCCTTTCACTCGCACGAGGAGCGATCAGAAGTAGATGAATTAAGCAGTCAGCACTCCGTGTTTTGATAACTTTAGCCAACTAAATTTCTTCTAATCTCTTTTGGAAGTAAAAGCAAAAGAAAGTCCCTATACATGTAAACTGTATTTCCTGTTGTAAACACTGGGATAATGTGGTCTGGCTACACTTCTGCTCTGCTTCATTAAGACAGCAGTTTTAGCAGGAAAGCTGCTTACCATTTCAGCGTGAGCATTTCAGCCCGACGTTCTATGCCCTGAGCTGCGGCAGGTTCTGCTGTCGCCTCTGCTATCTAGGGCAGAAATCAAGCTGTCCTCTCCTCTGTACGGAGCTGCTCGGCACGCAGCCTTACTGGGAACCAGTCAGAGTGGGGGGGAGGTAGGAGGGGTAAGAGGAACTTCGCTCACCGCTTCGTTACAATGCAAGCCTCACTGGGATGCGGCCACTGCCAGCGGTCCCAGCATTGTTTTCCTTACAAGGGGGGCAGGGGAGGAAAAGAAATAGATTTAACTGCAACCCCAAGCTAGTTTCAACATGATGGACACCATTAAGAAAATCTTGTAAGTTTTCCGATTTCTTTTTCCTCCGTCTCTCAGAGCTCTCTGTTAGCTTTCCTGACCTGCGTCAGTAAAAGATGCTTTCAGGATCTTGCATGTGCTTCTCACTGCTGCTCAAAGGCAGCTGGAATACAATTTCCCAATGCTTTTTAATGTAACTTCATTTTTCTTGCAGAGAAATCACTCAAAATCGTATTTGCTTGTATTTAATATTTAGAAAGCGAGATGCTTTGTACCGAACTTAGAGCTGTGTCGGAGAGGGAGAAGCTGTGAGAAAGGTGTCTGTCTGCAGTGTGCTTCTGGTTATGTGTGGGCATGCATGGATGCACTACACGTAGATGTGCCTCAGTGTAAAAACCTGATTTCCTAAAGGAATCTGTTCTGCCTATGGAAGCAGATATTTGGCACTGCTCTTCTACAGAGGTTTTTGAACCCCACTTTTGGTTAAAGCTGAAATTCATCGCCACGTTACGTAACCGATTTCGTGAGTTAGTATCTGTGTGCACAGATGTTTTGCCCCACTTGTAACAAGTGCAGTGGGAAGGATTTCCTTTTAAAACGAATATATTTCAGAAACCAAACAAACACAACAACCACGTTTTGCTGCGAAACGAGGGCAGAGAGCTACAGATTTACACTGCTACACACACTGTAAGATGGGACGTCTGGGGCAGCTGTGGGTAAGAGGAGGCTGCCACGCACTGCATGCTGCTCGGTTTCATCAAGCCCAGAGCAGAGGCAGCCCTACATCACGAAGCGTGCGCCCGGTAGGACACATATCTCCTCAACCTGTTGGATACGCTTTGCTCCACAGCCCTTGCTGAGCTGCCCCTTGCTGCTCTGCCTCTCTCCCTGAGCACCGTAGCGGTGCCAGCGGAGATAACGCGCTGTGACCTTCGCAGCCACGCCGGGAGCACACCTGCTGCCAGCCCTGCACGCAGCCCCCACGGCTCTGCTCGTGACCGAACCCATTCCCACGTGAGCACCGTTTGATGCTGCCTGCCCTTCTTCCCCTGCGAAGCCAGCGTGCTGTCTCCCCACCCTAGCATCCCGTCCAGCGCTTTTCAGTTTCCCGTCACCGTACCCCGCGTTGCTCGCAAAGCTCCACCAGCGGCAGACAGAACAGCGCAGCACTTACCCCAGAAGAAGTTCTGCTGACATGGTGTCACGGAGCTGAAGAGGCTGTTTGATGCCATAGTCCCTCTGGTTTCAGGCAGAGCTTTCGCCTCTTGGTGCGAATGCCTCTTGGATCCTCAAACTGCAAACACAAACCATAGCCAGACCTCGTTTTAGTTTTGCAGCGTCCCTGGATGGCATAGACTCAAGAGATGGCTTTTTTGCTGTCAAAAAATTGGGTAGCACTGGTAACGTGTGAAAAGCGAGGAAACAAAACAAAACAAAAAAAAGAGAGAGAGAGAGAATGAGCAAATATTTGAAGGACCTACTATTACTGCATAGACTGTGGTTAGAGAGCACTTACTGACTCTGTTGGTCTCAGTGGCTGGTAGTGACCTGCGGAGCTTAACCATTTAAAAACCAGAGGCTTCTTTGCTGTCCTCCTGGAGAAAGTTTGCACCGCACTTGTGGTTCTGTGGTTGTTTGTGAGGCGAATGAAGCATTCACACAATCCAAAAAAGCAAAAGCTTTAAAACTCCTTTTTTTTGCAAGCACTGTTACTGGAGAGAGAGAATCATGTGGCTCGTGACATCAGAGGACTCGCAGAGGACTGCCTACCACTGGGGCTTGTTCTTGCTCTCTCCCTTTTTTTTTTTAATTTTTTCTTTTTCTCTCCCCCCCCCCTTTCTTTTTTTTTTTTTTTTCTTTCTATTTTGACAAAGGGCCGTGGTAAGGCCCTTCCTGGCATCCAGAGGGATATAGCTTTTTAATGTTTGTGACTCACGAGGGTTTGGAGGCAGTACAGAGTGCTGCAAGAACCCAAACTCCTGTACAGTGAAAGCATACGGACCGCAGAACGCTATGAGTTCTCTCAGTTCAGGTTCCCCCCGCTCTTCTTCCCCCTCCTTTTTTTTTTTTTTTTCTCTTTCCTTTTCTTTCCCTCCTCACTGGAAAAGTGAGCAAAAAAAAAAAAAAAAAAAAAATTGGCCCAAGTGTCTGTGTGAAATTCTGAACAACAGTGATGATTTACAATAATTTACATCTTTGGATTGCATCACGGTCTTGGGTCTGCTTCACATTTGCTGGGTGGCTGGATTCCTTCTGTTTCCCTTTTTCTCCTTGTCTTCCTCTCCTCGTGGGTCTGTAACTCATTGTGAGCAGCGGTACCTTGCGAAGGTGCTGGCAGGGGATCCTGGGCCACGGATCCCTCTGCACATCTGCCCTCCTGCCTGCCTGGTTACCTGCCTTCCTAACACAGCTCCCCGATAGGCAGTGCAAGCCGAGGGCGGTTAGGTTGCTCTCTACCCGGGGCAAAACGTTGTCCTTGGAGGTCAGAAGCGGCTTTGCTGCGCTCTCTGATGCTTTCAAATGCAGATATCGCTGGGATTGAACACAGGCATCGCATAACGGGGAGGGTTTGATTGCCCTTCTGTTAATTGCTCCTTATAGCTCGTGTTCAGGAGGGATACAGCAGACTTCGGCTTTTGGGGAGACTATAAATAACTTTATTCGGCAGTTAATGTTAACACTTAGTTTTAAAATGAAACCTAAATTTGATGCACATGTAAGATTTAAATGCTTCGTATCGTATGTGTGCATGTGTGAATAATATTTTTTATATACTTAACATATTGTAACTTTGACTTTGATTGTGTAATATAAGTCTTTACTGTACCAGTACGGAGCGGGTTAACAAAAGTGGTATTTTTTTGTTTATAATAGAGGCTTTGAAATAAATTGCAAAATGCTGTGCGTAGTAAGGAATAATGTGCACAGACAGTGTGTATTAGTAGTCTTGATTTGCTCACTCAGATTCAGAACGAAATTGGAAACATCTTGGAGAAAGTATCTCGTGTTTTTGCCGCTCTGGACGCGGTGTCTGTTCTCCTGAGCCTGCTCGTATCACACAGGCGCTTTCTGCTTTTGGCCGAGCGATTTTATTTGGTCGGTTGTTGCCGCATCCGTCGTTGGGAGGGGAGGAATTGTGTCAAACCTTCCCAAGGTATCGTGAACTTTCGTTTGGGAAGTAAAGCCCATCTCTTCGAGGCCGGCATCCCTTCCTCGGCGTTCTCCTCTTGGCCCTCAGCCGTCCTGGCCAGAAGTGGGCAGCAGCGGCCGGCGGGGCGGCTGGGAAAGACAGGAGCCTGTCTCCTCCTGTTACAGCAGTGCTGTTTAATTCTCCTGGTGCTGCCTTCCCCTGCATTTCTTATTTTTGCAGCAAGGATAAGAACATCAGTGGAAAGAAGCAGAACAACATTTAAAACGACTCGAAGATGGGTCGCGTTTTCACGTGAACAGAGTACCCCTGGTGACTGAGAGCGGTGGGCAGCTCCTGCCTGCGCTGCCTGGAGCTCCCAGCCCTAAGCACCACGTTCCTGCAGCCTCCAGCTCCCGCTGGGTGCTTGGTGGGCAAATCAGAGCTGCCCTCCTCCAGGCCGCTGCGTTGTGATGTTCCACACTCGCTTTCGTTCACTTCAGTGGGATTCATTTGCACTTTCACCTTTCCTCTTTGAGCGCTGAGCTTTCTACGGAGGTCTGAATTGTTAAATTCCTCGCATACAGCGTGTCTTGCCACGGCTGCTTTATTTTCTTCTAATGCTTTCGGTTGTGTGCAGAGTGATCTGGTTGCCACCACTTGTTTTGCTGTGATAACGTTGAGGTTTTTTTTCCTTTTCACTGCGCAGTTTTTCACCTGTGACACCAGGAGCAAGGCCACTGCAGTGAAGTCTTCGTCTAGTGGAGCAAAATACATTAACATGAGAAGAACAAATCGTATCATGGGGTAAATTATATGTAGTTTGCAGACACATCAGGAGACCAAACCCTTTTATTTTGTTGTTTACTAGGCAGTACAGAGAGCTTATAAATCAGAGCTGCAGAACTGCCCTGCAGCACGGCGTGCACTTTCAGCGAAGCAGACATGTGAATCCCAAAATTCACTGAGTGAAACAGCATCTTGATTGCAGCCTTTTGTTTCTGAGGTGCATCTGTACAAATCAGAGTTCCTGTGTGAGTTCTGTAGGGGAGCTTTGAGTCACGATGATGCTGAAAAAGGAAGTATTATGCTGAGGGATTTCTTTGGTAAACCCTGAGCTTGGTCTTGGAGACAAATGGAATAGTTGACTGCAATGCAACACTAAATGATAATTACACCTCTTACTTCTTTAATTTGGAAGTACGTTTAGGTTCTTGTGAGCCGTGCTTTATTTCCAGACTTTCTGCCTTATCCTCCCTCCAAGCACGTGATATAGGAACAGTAAATGAGGATTATTTATACTTCAGTGTTTGTTTTTTTCTACAGCTAGAGAGGTAGAAATCCTCTGCTTACAGTGATGGGATGACAAAACTTGTTAAGCAGCAGCATCTGCTTACAAGTCACAAGTAGATATGATAACAAGACGATTTTTATCGTGCAGAAAGCAGTTTCCTCAGATGCAAGTGTCAATTGCAGGTGGTATTAAAGCATCTCCTTGTGCTACCTCAGCATTTCATTTTTTTTTTTAAAGGAGAGAAGCCTCTCTGCTTGGCTGTGTTCCTGACTCAGTGAGAGGTTACAATTTGTGGAGTGATTGTACTGTATTTTTGAATGGCTCTTAGCATTTACATATCAGCATATTTTTGCTGCTGGACTTGGGTATCTTGTAGGCTTCTGGTTTCCAACATGTGCTGCTGGGACACGCAAGCTAACACATTAAAGCAAAAGCTGAAACTGCCCTTTAATTAATACCATCATAACATCAAGATTGCTTCAGTGCACATTCCCTGTCTGATGCTGCCTACTGGGGATGTGAGGAGCAGCACGGAGCATCTGAGTTTCTTCTGCCTTCTCTCTAGGATGTTTTCTACGTGACAGCTTTTCTCACTATAAGGTGTGGTTTGAAGTATGGTGGACCTGGAACTTTGAACCAGATAGTGGGGGAAAAATACTGCTCCATTTACAGCAAAAGCAAAAGTGGCAGCTTTTCTGTACCGTAGAATCGGGCTACTGAAAGACAATAAATTAAACTGAGCTGCTACTGCAATTAAAAGGATGCTCATCTTCTGTTAATGAGTGAGGACAGCATTTAATAGTGACTAGCAGTGCAGCGTTTGCATTGAGTTGCTGGGTTTCTCACTTCTATATTTAATAGGAAAAGGTATTCTGCACTGAAGCATTCTGTCCCTGATCAGCTTTGAGTAAGGGTTTACATCTCAGGGTTCAGATAATCTAATCTCAGCTATTCTCACTGCTCAGATGATTTTATTTTCTGACAAGTGCTATTTCCTCGTGTTCCTCAGTTACGTCCCTTGCAGAATGCACAGCAACTGAGAAAGCACTTCTGATGAGATGTTACGTACCCTAAGCAAATGACACTGAAGATTGTCCTAACCCTGGAGCTGTTTTCTCCTGGCTTTTTTTTCTCTCTCTCTCTCTCTTTTTTTTTTTTTTTAAGCCAACTTGCAGAAAATATGGGAAACTTGTCTCATATAACAGCTGAGGATGTGGCTAGGTTAAGGCAGGAAACTGCTACCCACAATGCAATGTTACATACACTACCACTTAATAAAATTTATTTCAAACATGCTACTGACAAAACCAAAGAAAAATAATATCCTAACTACGCTAGTTAGTACACTAAATATATCTAGGGAAAAGTGAAAGTAACCTCTCCGGAGCCTTTCTTGCTGTTAGGATACGATGCCACCAGTAGTTAAATGAGAGCGGACTCAGCAATTAAAAGCAGTGACCTATTTTTAGGAGATACATCACAATGGAAATCAGTGATTATGTATTTTTTAATAACAGCCAGCGTTCATTTATGCGGGGAGATGTGAGAGAAGCTTTCTCCCTAGGATTTTCTGGTCGTCAAAATCTCCTCTTGCGTGGTTCTACAAGTGGCAGCTTTTCCTGCTTCCTCCTGTTAGCACCGACTTACGTTTACCTGTAGTGTGAGAGGCTGCCCCTCTCACTCCATCTGCCTGCAGGGTGGGCTGCAAGTATTGCTGGTGTTGCGTGGGGAAGGAACCCACGTTTCACCTTCCTGCGTGGTACAAAGAGTTCAGGGATCTTTTTGCTTCATTTCATTGCCTGCAGCCTGGTAATTTCTGAGAGGAAGCTAAGTTCAGTTAATTTCTAAGGGGGGGGGTTAATAATCTTGAATCTTTAGTGAATCTTTTTAGGTATCAAACAGCTATATTTAAGGTCACTGATGCCGCTTTGCTGTGAGCGACCAAACCCTTGTTCTAGGTGAATTCTGTTTGCTTTAGTTTTCAAATGGATGTATATGTAGGGTGATCCTCTCACGGAACATTTCTGAAGTGTTCGCCTCTGTAGTTAAAGAGCACTTATCAAGAACAGCTGCTGTAGCACTGTGGATCCTATCCATGGACTCATGGTGGTCTGCTGAACAACGTTCTTCAAGTTTGACAGGTGAGACAGAGACTCTCCAGTGCCACTGCTCTTGGATGAATCTAGCTGTGGTTGGAGAAAGTGCATCTTGCCAAAATGTATGGGTAAGACCACACACAGTCTTTAAAATAGTTATTGTAAGCTTATTTTTAGGCAATATGTCTTGACAGTTCTTTGCATGCCAGCTTCACTGCTGCTTATAGGTTCCTCATTTATTTTTGTAATGGCCGTTGCAGATTCAGATCTACGTTTGTAAAGCTTTTGCACAGAGTTTACACTGGAAAACTAACGTACTTTCGGGCCACGATCAAGATTTAAATAAAATATTAAAGCAGATTATTCACGCTGTTGAGATTTGGTGTCAGTGTTTCCACATTCAAGCCCATTTTCAGGGGCATAGTTCAGCAGTAGAAATTTGCTTCTGGTTTTAAAATCACACCCGTTTCAGTAGCTTCTGGGTGAAAGTCTACAGCAGTGCAGATTTAAGACGTGAAATTAGCTCAGAAAGTAATAAAAATGATTTTTTTAAGTGTTGCATAATGATCAAATGGTGAATTTAGAATCTGCCTTTGATTTCTGCCCTAACCCCCAGATGATATTTTTCATGTGTATTTTAATGCGTAGAATGATGTCTGCATCCTAAGTGTCTGCTTCAACAGTTGGCTTGGTAATGTGGATTTAAAACATTGTATGCTCAACTGACAGTGGGGAAGGAGCTTTCACCCTGCAGGATTTCAGAGCAAACAGCACCATTTTGGTAACTTCCAGAACAGATGGCTTCTAAATACCCCGAGAGAAATTAAATAGAACACTGGAATGGGATATCATAAACCATTCATTGGGTGGAGATGCTTTAAAGTTATGGATTAATAACAACATGCTTTTTTCCCCTATTTCTGTATTTTTTCAGCTAATCTTGCATAATTAATGGATGACTGTTCCTTGATGAAACATTGCTCACTTTTTTATTACTTAGTATTGCATATTACCATTGCTTATGGCAGTGGACTTTACAGACAATTAAGGAAATAGTCACTGCCTTGAGGAGTATACAATTAATTAAATAAACCCAGTCCTTTAAGATATATATGAGAAAATAACTGATAGAATGTACTGTCATAAAAGCATTGATTGGGAGAATTTCATGGAGAAGGGAGAGCAGTAGGCTTTAATTTCATGATGAGTTTTCTCTGCACACTGTAGTATGAAGGACGTCAGTCAGTTTTGTGTCTGCTTGGTGCTTTTGGTTACTGGAATTGAATATGATCCCTACTCATCTTGGCTTCATCTCCATAATTGGTGGGGACAAAAAACCAAAGCACCCTATTTCCTTTTGTGATGTGTACAAGCTGAAATAATTCCGTACTAATTTATCATACTTACATAAGTCTGAGATCCTCAGTCTTGCAAACAATATATATTTTTTTAAGCAAAACCAGTTTGATCTTTCTCTCCTTTATCTCTCCATATCCATTTTTTTATCATCATATTTAATACCTGAATTGGTTTTGTTTCCTCACAACAGTCTGAGCTTTCCCTTGTAATAAAAAAATGCATGGGGGGGGGGGGTTGGTGGAGAAGAGAGCTCAAAATAGTTCAGGAGAAGGCTGAAAAGAGAGTGAGAGATGGAAATGGATGGAGTAAGTGTTAAAAGAGGACAGTTGGAATGCCTGTTTCTTTTGTTGCTATGGAATGAGGTCCTTCTTTTTAGCAGTATGGCTCCTGTCTTGTGTAGAGGGATATTGAACGTGAGGAGAAATGAAGAAACTGGGACAGGATGAAGAACAAAAACCACACATCCCTTCCCATGTTGACTGGAAGACTGGAGGGCAAAGAGAGAAGCACTGTGCTGTGCACTGAGAGCCTATTTCAGGCAGGAGGAGCTGCCTGGCTCCGTTCAGTGCAGCACTCAGCTCTGTTGAAATGAACTGGGGAACCTAAAGGACACTAGAGCCAAATCAAGCTCCGTGTGTGGAGATGTTTGCATGACATTTCTGACACGTGGCACATTCTGAGCTGCAGAGCTGGTTCACTGGTTTTTCACATCCTCAGGTGAAAGCAGGCAGTGTTTAATACCTGCACCTACTTCTCCATGCTTCTGAAAAGTCAAATTTGCCCTTGTAGTTAAAAATCTGTTCTGTGATTTTGGTGAAGGGGTCTGAAGATCGTTCGTGAGGGGGTTGAAAAGCGGGTGAGAGGGGTATTAATTGATGGTCAAATTAGCAGGTGTCAGTTCGGTTCAGAGTTGTTTTTGTCACGCTCTGAGTAGCAGACTGCTGAGGAACTGAGTGGTGGTAATAAAGAAAATACACAGAAATGAATTACAACCATTCCTTCCACTTCTTTCTTCCCCGACTTTCCCTTCCCACACATGAGGGAGCAGAGTGGTTTTCAGGGAGACCTTGCGATTGGGTTGCCAGAATCCAGACCTGTGACTTCGAAGATAAGTAATGCAAGCTTTGAGGAAGTATTCTATGCAGATAAAACATCATTTTATTTTGAAGACTTTTACTTTTTTTAAAAAAAAATATATATATTTTGCTTTAGCCAGTTACTTCTGTTCTCTTTGTACGGATAGATAATCATTTGTTTTAGGATATCCACCACTGTGTCTACTGAGAGACACTAATCGGAGTAGGCACCCAATACTCTCTGAGTATAGGCTGTTGGGTGCATGGATGCTTTTAACTTGACAGCCAGCCTCTAATTAAAAGAACTGTGTATTTCCTCTTGAAGACAAAACTCAGGTTCTGGATCTTGACGTTGTAGAGGAGTTTGGGGTGAGGGACCATAGGTTGGACTTGGACTGTTTAGGGAACATCATACTTCTTTGTATCGGTAACGTGAGGGGGTTGGGGTCTGTGTGTAGGGCTGGTGCTAATGCGTGAAGTGAAACTGAAGGACTCCTTAACCGTTGGTGCACTGGGACTTGAGTGAGAAGTGTGGCCTTATGGGATTTGTGAAGCAGGATGAAAGACTGCATTTTTGTGCTGGAGGAGGTGATGCAGAAGATGACGGTGGGCAGCCTAGAGGATGTTGGGTGTTGCCTACTGAGGACACTGTGTGTTTAGTGGCAGACTGTAGCAGTAAGCTGACATTCAGCTGCTCAAATCACTTTGGGACACATTACTTGTGTTTGGAATAAGAGTATGTTGGAACAGGAACGCTAGAATAATTTGTTGGTGGATAATTTGGTAGTCAAAAAACAATCTGGCTTATAAACTTAGTTCTCTTTATCTGTTCTGGACCTGCAGGGACTTTGAACTCAGGGTTATTGCTCCATCCAAAAATCTGCTAAAGGATCAAGCCGCTGTTTCACATACATGTGCATCAAAAAGGAAGAGCGTGTTGATTTGCTGATAATCTGTGAAGAAGAAGGAAACTTTCGCAGCTCATAACCTTGTTACTTTATAAAAAGCTGCATTTTAGCCAAGTGGGCTCTGTGTTATAGATTAATTATCTGCCACCTACTTTGTAACACGAGGCGTTAGATGAGGCGGGTTCTGAGGGTTGTGATCCCTGTGACATTTGTCTCCTTTGGGCTCCACGCTCTGTAGTCGTGCCTCCAGAGCAGGCCACGGCAGCCAGGCTTCTTGCTTTCATTTCGGACAGTTTGTGGCGAGGCAGAGATCTGCACTAGCAGATATTTTTGTCAGAGCACGCAGCTCTCTGGGCAGCTTTTCTGCTTTGCCAAAAACCCCAATACTGAAGGAAGTGTGGCTCCTGAGGAGCCTGAGCTCCTTCGGATGTGCTCCGTGCTTTGAGGTGGGGCCCTCTGAACTGACAGCGTGCTCTGTGTGGTGGAAAAGGCCATCACCTTTATCTTTCACATTTTGTCTTTATTGGTAGAGAATACGTTCCAGAGCTTTGAAAACAAAACAACAAACTTCAATAATTTGTGTGTGGGGATTAAAATGCAGTTTTCTTTTGCCATCTCTAGCCTGCTTATTCTGTGAGATCTCTAATTGTTCTCCCTTCTTCAAACGCGACAGGAAAAGTTTTCTCTTTTACGAAAATCAAAATGTTTTCTTGCTCTTTAAGTCCAGTTACGCCGTGTGGGTTTGAAGCAACTCTGCAGCAGAATGTTTATATTTCAGTTTCGGGAAAAATGATACCAGTCTGTTCAGAAACAGACTATTTGCAGTAGTAAGTGGCATCCTTACAAGCTAAACACAATGATCAAAGAGCTGAAGAAATAACAAATCTAGTTGTCTTTTGGACAAAATTACAATGGAACGGCATTTAGTTCGTCATTCAGTTTCAGCGAGATTTATTTTTCTTCTCTTTTAATTGAAGAATGAATCCAATTCATAACGGAATGAAATTCAATCTTCTTATTTTCTCATGTGGGCAGAAAATATCAGTTTTATCTCTGTATAGGAGCTACAGTAATTCATGCTCATTTTCCCTTTTGAATAACTGAAAGAAACCGAGTAAGACATTCATTACATGACATTATTATGCCGGACACATTTTAACAATCCATGAACTTTACAGAATACTTTAATTCTTTAAATGCTTTCCCTTCAACTTTATTAACTAGATTGTACACATGATGGGTACACAACTAAAATAATGAAGATGGGCTGTAAGTTCATCTGCTAATTGAGAGCTAGAACCTGAACAACTTCCACGTAGAACTTGCCCCGTTCTATTCCCATTCCTGTCTGTGCTCTTTTGCTAGAGAAGCAAATGGACCTAAACTTAATCCAGAAGGATACGTCGATGAAACTGACATGAAAATGCCAGAAGTGAGGTTTCTAGTGAAATTTTGCCTGATTGCAGTCGGTACATTATGATAGTGTGTTAACTGATTTTTTTTTCCCCCAGAACTCCTGATTCATTCTTTGCATGGAATGAATACTGCATGCTTCAGAGTCGGTTATTCAGTGATTTTCTTGCAGTCCCTCGTTGCTCATTGCGTGGCTGCCTGCCATCTTCAGAACCTCTTGATTAGAAGAATTACTAACTTTCACGTGCTCTTCTGTGGCATATGTCACATTATGAGAATACTTTAAAAGCAACATGGTTGATTTTTTTTTTTGTCTTGTTTTGTTTGTTTTACTCTTAGGAACTGACTATGCTATTGCCTATAACAGTTACTTAGGGGGCGCATACATAGAATGAAATTTAGAAGTAAAAAACAAAACTTAAACTTCTTGACTACCCTACAGCACACGCTTAGGATGCTCTGTTTTGTTAAAATGCTTATTTTTAACTAGAAGAGGGACTGAAGTGACTTCTGGATGTTGCAGGTATGTGCCATGAAATAGCTGTGATATCCCAGTAACATTCCTAAGTCCGGAGGATGAGAACAGCAATACCATTGTTTCTGTTAGACTGAGGGAAGAACTGCAGTGACGTAAACTTTATTTTTTGCATTCTTTTGATGGCTGTATAGAAGGCCATCAACTTAGTTTTCCTTTTCCAGAAAACCTCAGTGCAAATAGAAGAAAACAGTAAAACTGCACTGAGAAAACATTTCTTCCCTTTTCTATATTGCTGCTCTTCACTTTGATAACTGAACAGTCTTAGTTGAAGCATACTGTGGTGTGTTTTCAGGTATTATTAGCTGTTATATCCTTCATGTTTAGGAGGGAAACAACTTAATTTCTTTTAGAAATGATGTAACAGAAATGTAGACAGATTTTGGGTCTGATTTTGGAAGTTGGTAGTGCCTGCTCTAAAGCCTTAGATTTACTGTTGAAAATATGATTGTGTCGATCTCCCATCTCCATGCTTGAAGTCTTGCTTAGTTCATTAACATACTGCCTGTAGTTTAGATAAAGATAAAAAAAATTATATTAATAATCTAAAACTGTTTCAGTAGAATCTGTCCTTCTGTAGCATTAGTAAATAAAAGTCTTCTTTAGATGACATGTAGGATCTTATAAGTTTCAACCCAAGCTTTCACCAGTGTTTTTTGTTGGCTTTGGGCTCGTCAGTTGAACTCGGCATGCATTTTTCTTGGCTTGATTATTCCTTTCATTTACCCATAAATCAGGACAAATTCTGTGGAAGTTACTGCAGTTTTTTGGGGGGGCAAGATAGCTGTAAAATGCTTTAGTGGAAAATGGCTGTAGTCCGATGCTTGAGATGTGGCTTTATGGGGTTGAAACTCACACTTGTTTTTGAAACTTTTCAAAGTTAAGCAGTTTGTTTAGTTCTTCAGTTCCTGCTGTGAAATGAGGATATGTTTGTTGGTTTTGTTCTTTTATTTTGCGTTAACAAATTTAATTCATTTCATTTCAGGGATGTTCCTATTCTAGTGATGAAGGTCATGGGAGTGCCAACATGAAGACTGAGTTTGTCCCTGTTGTGTGTAGTAGAGCTTTTAGTCCTCAGCAATTCCTCAGAGTCATAGAGAAGACTGCCTGATGTTTTATTGTGAAAGTACACTAAGCTGAAGTGCTAAGTAAGAGTATGACTTTTATCTTTATCTTTTTAACCCAGTCTACCACCCAACACTGTAGAATATTTGTTTAGAAGAGCACTAGCATCTTGCATTTGATTTAACTCTCTTAATGGAATCTCCTCTGAGTAAATTTTGTGTTTTATGGTGCATTTCTTCCCACTATCAAAGTTAGGCTCTTGGGAGCTTCTCAAGTTAGCTAAAGAAATCACTAGTGACTGTGGTACTTTGATGTTTAGAGATTTATGTCGCTACTGAGTGGGTAACTCTAGGGATTTTCTAAATTTAAAGAAGGTGCAAGTGTTACACTTAATCTTCTCTATTAAACATCATAAAGTCATCGTAGTGCAGTCATTGCCTTTACCTTGTGCTTTTCCCAGCATAACTTATTGTTTTGTTTAAAAATAAATAAATCAGAGCACTTACAAATCTTTTGTAAAACTAGACATTTCAACTGAGATCAACATTTTGTTGTTCAAAACAGGATAACAGCTGTGACTTTGTAAGCTACTGTTAGTGGTTTTTCAAAGCTAATTTGTCAGCTAGCTGGCAGGCTTAGCTCATTTGCCAAAAGAAGTTGATGTCATCTCCCATCTCTTTCTTTGTCAAAGCTCGGCGTCTCTTTTCCTTTAACCAGTGGTTCTCAAATGGAACGTTACCGAACGGGGCTGTTTGCCAGTGGCATTAGTTTCTGTTTATGTAACTTCAATTTAGATCATTCATGGCTTAACACAAAATTAAATTGTCATATGACTGTTGATCATCCTTTTTTGCAGCCCGTATTTGTGATATGTAGCTCCTTTTTGTGTGCTTTGAATATAAAGTACGAAGAGCAAAAAAATATTATTTCCAAGTACAGCTAATTTATTCAACCACTATTCAGTGTAGTTTATTATTTCTCGTTCTGCATTCAGCACAGAATAAGGAATTATTTCATGACCAGCTATCGATTATAAATAAGATTTCTTGGAAGAACCAGTGCCTAAAACTCAGTATCTGTCAATTGCCACTAATGCGTGTTGCTTCAACGTAAATTATTTATAATTTCTGTTGAACAGCTTGTCTAAATGAGCTGCAAAACTGCTTATTTTCAAGTAGTTATCTGTCTTTTTGCTATAAAGCAGTTGCAGTGTTGGCTTAGAATTTGAGGGAACCCCATTGGTTTTTAATCTCTTGGGTGAAATTCCATAGTAAATTTTGAGTAGCTTCAGTTTTACAGAATGTTATGGGATATAAAGGGATTCTTTTACAGTATATTAACCAAGTAAAAGATGAGAAATTAAAGGTAGGAATGTATTTTCATGCTAGAGCAAACTTACTTGTGAGATCTACCATGGTAATGGTAGAAATTGAGAACTGAGAAAGCTTGCTAATGGCCAGTTTAGAGTACTGAAATCATATTCTGACTGCATACAGCCACATAAGGTTTTTACCCAAGCGTGTGGATGGTAAATTAGGTTGAATTTAATTGTTGGTAAATGTAAAGTCAGGTACACAAGTTCCGTGCTGATTGTTATTGCAGAAAAGGATATGAGATTCACAGTGAGTGGCTCTTAAAATGTGTCAGCTTGAGGTTTAGTAGTTCTCCAAAAGTGACTCAAATTTAAAGAACTCGAGAGGATGTGTGCAAAGCCATGTTCTGAGTCGTTCTGCAGTTAGGCTTACCCTATTTTAGACACTGTAGTCTAGGATTGTTAAAATAAAAATAAAGGAATGACATCCATACAAGGTGAAACTAAACTGATAGGATTTTAAAGGTTGGCAAGAAACAACCAGGAGGGGAAGGTGATAAAAATCTACAAGTATGAGCAGTATGGTGGAAGGGAAAAGTTTCCCTTTTTCGTAGCAAAAACTAGAGGCACCTTCCTAGTGAGTGAAATGGTCACGAAAGATGGCAGGCTGACAGTGAACACAAGGAAGGACTTTCCTTTAGCAGCGTGTAATGAAATTGTTGGCTTCCTACATTCACTGCCACAAGGTATATTAGGATTCACATACTGTGGTGGCTTAGAAAAACATTGCAGAAGATCAGGGAGGTGAGTTTTTGTCTGTAGGTATGAAGCACAGTTGTCCACTTGTGGCCTTTGGCTAAACGTTAGGTCTGTTGAAGGGAACCCTAAGTAGGGGTTTTCCTTAAGAATTCTGCACTGGTCTGTTCAGAGAGCTCTTGATGCCTCATCTGATCCCTGTTGTTAAGCTTTTACCTACAGACCAGCTGATAAACGTATCCCGGTCGCAGTACAACGTACTGTGTAGTAATGCATTACTACGGGATAAATGGACACAGAATCTTGGAGGATTTGCAGGTAAGAAAGTATCTGGTATAAAATCAGGATGGAGAAATTTAAGAGCTTATCGAGGTAAAATGTGAAATGCCTCTAAATGCTTATGAAGGTAAGTAGGTTGTAATTCTGTGGAATTACTTTCAAAAGCTTATCATCACCGTGATATTAATTTGATTTGCAAGTTATTGGTCATCCAGACAACAATATTTCACTGGGGAACTTTTGCAAAAGTAAGATATGTGTCAGTTCTGTATTGGCTTGTCAATCTAACATCATCAGATTTATTTTTTTCCCCTTTATAATTAACTTTGTTTTTCAGTCACTTTCAAACCAGCTTCTTCGAGCAGCGATCCTCTGTGCTCTGCTGGTTATCCTTCTCCTCAGAGTTTCCTGTTCTTTCTGTAAGATCAACCCCACTGTGAGTGATGTAGCTCCCCTTGGTAGCTGCATGTGTTGTAAAAGGGGCAGTCACTAGGATTAGAGAAAAATTGGGCAAGACTGGGGGGCATTAAGGACCCTCCCAACCCAACCATCACAGAATCACAGAACTGTAGGGAGTTCAACTCTAGACATCATCGAGTCCAACCCCCCTGCCTAGCAGGCTCCCTGCCATCCTTTGGTAAGATGAAAATTAAACCGTAAGGTGTGCTTCCTAATTAGAAAATGATAAAGCACCAGTGAAATTTTAAACTAGAAAATTGTAGATGATAATTTATAGGAAAAAAAAAGTAATTATTAACATGATAGGCAAAAATACACCGAACCGTAATGTGTGTATCTGCATTTAAGCACTTACTTGAGATTTTATTTTTTATTCTGGCTTTGAATCCAGCATTTATCATCTTAAATTTCAGCTATGCTTTTATATCTGCCTGAGGGTGAACTTTATACATCTCTTTATAGATTAGAAACACAGAATGTTATCACGCTGCCATCTGGGCTGATTTACCCTTATATCGTCACAGATTTATGACGATTATATTCAAGCACTTAGTGTTTTCTTTTTCAAACATTTCAACACAGTAGCCCAGTAAATCAGAACTTCCTTTTGAAAGATTGATTGGTGCAAATGCATCTAATCACATCCGAACTGTAGTCAGAACTCTATTCAAAAGCATTGATGCTGGTTGTTGGGTTTTTTTTTTCCCTTTGACTTACAGAAGGACCACACATGTTGTGGTTCTTTAATGACTGCATAAAGCTCCGTCCTGTTTTCCCTGAATGCTGATCATTTCCAGAGGTAGTAGGTAACGTGTTGTAGCTTCGCCTTCCCCTTTCTCCTCTATTAAAGGCTTCCGGGAGGTAATGGCTCGTTGGCCTGGCTGCTGGTTTGTGTGTTGCCAGTGATCACAGCCTCTGTCTCTTATCTGTATGATAGCAAGGTAATTGAGGTGCTTTTCCTATTGCATTTAAATGGAGCATTTGCAGTAAGGCATACTTAGCTGCTCCATTGCGGACTTCTATTTCCTCCTGCTGTTCCCCACCTCAAAACTTCACGTTTTTAAGGCTGTCTTGATGATTTTTACTTCAAGTGACGCTGAAAGTTCAGGTCAACAGTTCTCAGGTGTCTTTTTCACGTTGAAGAATGACTTCACTGGGCTGAACTGTAGGGTGAAATGTCTGTGGCAACCTTTTGGGGCTGGCCTAAACAGTGTAGAGGCTTATCAGTAGGTGTTCAGTCAGTGAAAGCATACTGGCAGCATGATGTGGTGGATCGAGTCCAGCCCTGCAGCAGGGAAATAACATTTCCTTCAATGCACGTGGACCTTACAAGCTTTTGTTGTTACTGATAGTGGGTAACACTAATATAAAGCAAAAGGAATTGAGGCATTCTTTAGCTTCGCCTTCACTTGAGGTGTTATGACCATGTTTTAGAGAAAAGTGAAAGAAACTTAGCAGGAGACTCAGCGGATAACCAGCTTTCCAAAGAAGGTCTCACTGTAAGTTTTAAGGCTTAGATAAGCTTTTAAACCTCTGACTGTGAGGTATTTCTTTTGCAGTTTGCTTGAATACTAGCTCTCGAGGATCCCTGATGTTTGAATACTAACAGATAATTGTTGTCCATGTAAGCATTCAAGGCTGTTGAACAAGTTAATCGATTAATTTAATTTTTAGATATTTGAGTGTTGTCTGAGTTGAGTTTTCTGTCCTGTCCAGAACTCTGTTCTTTTCTGCTTTAATTTGGCAAAGGAATCGGTGTGAGGCTCTCTCCTATACCCAGTGGTTTATTTTTACCATTTTTTGCCCATTGGTCGATTGCAGTATAAGTTGAAAACACTCTGAGGGATGCGACTGGTAGCTGCATAAACCTTGTTTCTTCACTCTAGAGCCAATGCTGGAAAGGGATGCTCATAGTTTGGTGGTTCGTCTTCCCTTTTTGCATAGCAATTTACTTATTATTGATAGATGTTAGGCTGGTAGGGTGGGTTAGTGGACATTTTAGTTTCCCACATAGTTTGTTCTTAATCTGCCCTTTGCACATCTTTTGCTCTTCCTAGCTCGTCCTCAACATCGTCAGCTACAGATCAGTTATATGAGTACGTTCTGTGCAAAGACAGTTCCTTTAAGCAGTGGAGAATCCAAAAGATTTGCGCCACTTTCTGTGGAAAGAAATAAATGTGTCTGTTCTTTGCAGCTCAGGTGAAAGCACGAAGGGATCCACAGTGGGTTTCTGCTTTCTATGGAGGCATACAAGTGATTTATGATGGTACAGTCTTACGGTTTTGATGGCATCTTCAGAGTATTTTGCTTTGATTCTCCTACTCACCAACGGCGTTTAAGTCTCACGTTAACTTGATGGAATCTAAGGTCTTTTTGGCATTCATCACATTTGAAATAAATCCTGCAATTTTTTTTTTAATCTTTTCTTGTAGAAATAATTCAGAGAGGCTTGCCTTTGGTATGGAGACCTCCTGCAGGTACAGCGTTGAAGAAACTGGGGCTGTCTTCAGCGCTTCACTCTTACTGGAGTTTGTGATTGTGGTATCGTATCCTGGATTCTTTGAAATCTGGGAAAAATCTCAGCATTAGTGACAACAAGTATTTCAATGAGGACATGTTCTTTTTGGGATAAGAAGTGTTAGCTCAACCTTACCTCTCAGCTATAAGGAGCAGCTTACCTTTCCTCCTAAGCCTCTCCCTTCTTTGTGTCTGATGACAGTCTATTCCCTGTTGCCCAGGCTTGTGATGTAGATGTCACCTTCAGTTTCTCTGCTGCTGGTGTTTTCTTCAGGGCAGTTATGGCATGTCTTGCTGTTAAACAATTTGCAAGATAACAGTATGCTCTTCAAACTGCTAAATCTAATTTTAATGCCACATGATTTGTTTTCATTAACTCTGAAGGAAGTAGGTTTTGTTTTATTCTTTGAAATGTGAACTTTTTGAATATGTCTACGCAGTTTCTTGTTACCCTGTGATTAGGTAACCTGTGTCTAATGTGGCTGACTGTCCATTCGAGGAGAGAGAATAGGATGTAAAATAAAATACATAATCTAAATCTAAATTGTTATGGGTGGATAAAGATCAAAATAACAAGTTATGTCAGTTTAGGTATATATATATTTTTAAAGTGAATTCCACATGCATTGAGTTATGTGCACTGTCATCGGTGTCAGTTGAAATATTAAATATATTCTCACCACTCCCCTTGGGTTTTAGAAACGTAGACATTTTATTTCTTCTGGGAAGAGGAAAGTGGTTGATGTCAGAAATGTGCTTTCAGGTGGAACTGAAGTAATGCTACAGGCAAGTCTTGTTTCTAAGCTGTAAAGAATATTCCTGAAAACTTACACTGAGGCAGCTTATGAACTTCATCAGCAGAGCTGAATTCTGGTTAGTGGGAGAGCTCTGTTCAGTCATTCTCAGACAGAGCTGAGAGTAAGCTCTAGATTCTGTTGCTCAAAAGGACAGATTTTTGTATTTTTTTTTCCTCTAAAGAGGAGGTTCATGTGGACTGAATTCTCTTTTACAAAATGGGCATGTTTCCCAGGGAAAACATGATACCTCTTCACTAATCAGGATGGAGCCTTATCCTGCAACGGGACCTACATTTTGGTCTTTTCGCCACATCATTGCTGTTCTCTACATGGACAAAAATAGATATAGAGTAAACCAACCCAAAAAGTCAATTACAGGGTTTTATAGTGATGTACTGTGAAAAATTTGGTCGTGTTTTTCATTATACAGAATGTTCTTTCCGAAGACATAAACAGAAAAAAAGCACATATGTTTGATTTTAAAAATAACTTTGCTTAGCTGTTTAAAAATGCTGGAGGCATTTTGGATAGTTCTAAATGATCAGCATCGTAATTATATGATAAAAATTCTGTGTAAAGATGTATCTGGTTTATAATTATTTGACTGTTGGGATTTGGGGGTTCAAGAGGTATACTTTGAATTTTTTTCTCATACGTATCTGAAAAGTCTGGGCTATTCATCTTCCTCTCCTCTCTAATCAGGAAGCAACTGTTAAATCTGTGATGTCAGTTTAGGGGGAATGATTTAATTTTAAAAGTATTTACATGTGAAAGAAATATTGGAATGAATGAAAACAGTTTGGTTCCCTTCCACTGGCATTTAAACCAAGCGATTATGCTAGGATAGCGTAGTGTAGGAGAGATCTTGAAGTAGTAATTAATGTCATAGTATCAAAGTAATAAAAATTAATAGAAATCTAAATGCAAGCAATGTTTTCCAGTTGTGGGCACCTGGGGTTGAAGGATAAATCTGCGTTTGGACGTTTCCAGAAAGGTGGTGAGGCTGCCATAGGTGTGGAGCTCTGGCACGGCGCTGTCTTCGTTCGCATTTGCACTTCTGCGAGCCGTTCCAAATCTGTTTAGATTTATAAATATGGGCTCTGATATTAGGAAAAAAAAAAAGATCCTATCAGTTATATAAATGAGAATAACTATTTTTGCAGAATAAATACTGCTATCTTTTTGTTTACACTGTTTGATTTAAATCGCTTGATTTAATACTTGCTAGATGTGGCTTTGGGCCTGATCCAGTTGCTATTAAGTTTTGTGGGAACCTTCAAACCCTTTCTTTATGTATTTGTCACTAACATGGTTTCTGACTGAATTTTCTTTTTCATTACGTTGACGCTGATGCTAAGCAAGCAGTTTCCTTAGGCTTGTATCAAAACGCTTCTTTGCTTTATTCTTGTGTTTTAAAGAAAAATTCATAATAACAGCTGTTCCTCTAGATAAGCTAATATACGTAACAAAAGTATCACATGTAAGAATAAATAGACACTGCTAAGTAAATGACTAATTTTAGTAAGCAGTCTATTTCTAGTTTGAAAATGCTTTGTCTTTCCACTGCCATGACCACAACCAGGGGGTACCGTTACATGGCAGCACTTCTCAGCTTGTGTACTTTTCTCCTCCTTCTCTCCATTGTCACTCTGCATCATCCTTTTTATTTCTCCAAGAAAGCAGGCCTTGCCACCACTGTTTCATTTAGTTGCCATATTTATGAGGTGCTTCTCCGTCTCCTTTTCGTGTCATGGGTAACCCAATACATATTTCCTCTTGCTTATTTTCCCTCTACAACTTGATTTCCCCAAGCAGTACCGTGTTTCACTTCAGTGTTGTGCTCTTTCTAAATGTCTTCTAACTTGTACGTGCATCTTTCAGGCTTCCTTATGCTCTGACAGGGCCATTGGATATGTCTTCAGTTTATGCAATTTAGCACCAAAAAGGTATTTTAGATTATCTGGCCTAACACGTATCTGTTACAAAGTACTTCCAAAAATGTTAGCAAATGTTGACTAAAACTTGTCTTCCAAAGTGGAATCCAGACTTGATTTGAAATAAGAAAAGACTGTAAAACTGGTGGATCTCTTGTCTTTTCTTTAACACATCAGTCCCTTAATTAAGTGGCAGCTATAGGAGATCAAACTCAAGTGTGTCTCATGTTGGTTTCTAGCCACTTTGGCTTTTTCCACTCTTGTGAATCTTTCTCGAGGAAATATACCTTCACTGGGATATCAGATTGTTTCCTGATCTATGATTCCTTTATTTTCTGGTAGTTTTTTTTTTCTTTTTTCTTTTTTTTTTTTTTGCTAAGCTAGACATCTGGGATTCCCTCGGTGTCTTCCTCTATTTTTCAGTCAATAACTTGTTTATCTTCTGATGTTTGAAAATTGGGTTCTGTGACTGGGCACACAATTTTAAGATCAGCATCATGGATGAGGCATAGAGAGGTGAGATAACTTTCCAGTCTGACATCTGGTGATCTCATTAAACGTTTTTGACTGGGCATTCCTATTAAATTGACTGTAGTTCTAAATCTTAAGTTCTTCTCAGCATCATCTTCTAGCATATTGTCCATTTCTGCAGTTATGGCATGATTTTTTCCCCTGAAATATGAAGCGTTACTTTGGGATCCATATCAAATTGTATTTTGTTTGAACGGAATCCTATTTTCTAGGTAATCCAGATAATTTTAAATGGTTGCTTTTTTTTTATACTAGATCTTGGCAGGATGGAAGCTGACTAGGGTAGGTAGTTGAGTAGCTGTGCAGGTGCCTAGCTGGTATCTAGGGTCAGCCCACCACTGCCAACTTAGAACCTTTGACCAAGAGTTTAAGTGTAGACTCTTGTGCTTGGAGAGCAAAAACCACATGCATCAGTGCATCTTAGGGGCTGACCTGCTGGAGAGGAGCTCTGTGGAGAAGGACCTGGGATTCCTGGTGGCCAACAGGTTGGCCTCCACCTCTGCTCTGCCCTGCTTGGCCACATTTAGACTGCTGTGCCCAGTTCTGGGCTCCCCAGTTCAGAAAAGACAGGGATCTCCTGGGCAGTGTCCAGTGGAGGGCCACAAAGATGATGAAGGGCCTGGAGCATCTCCTGTATGAGGAAGGACTGAATGAGCTGGGGCTGTTCAGTCTTGGGAAAAAAAGACAGAGGAGGGATCTGATCAGTGTTTGTAAATATCTAAAGAGAGGTGGGAGACAAATAGATGAGGCCAGGCTCTTCGTGGTGCTGTGCAGCAATAGGACAAGGAGTAATGGTCTACAACTTGTGTGCAGGGAGTTGTGTTCAAACAAGAACTTCTGTACGGTGAGGTTGACAGAGCACTGGCACAGGCTGTCCTGAGAGTGGTGGAATCTCCTTCTATGGAGATAGTCAAGACCCCTCTGGATGCCGACCTGTGTGACTTATTGTAGGGTTCTTGCTTTAGCCAGGGAGTTGGACTTGGTCTCCTGAGGTCCCTTCCAACCCCTGCAATTCTGTGATTCTGTGACACTTTAGGACAATTGATAGTTAAAGTACATGTAAGGCCTCCTGAAGTTGGGCAGGTGAACCTAAACATTAAAATAAAGAGAGCAATGCCTGCCCCTCCCTTGATGCTAAGCATTATCTAGCTTGATCTCCCTTTCCTGTCTAACTACTCATGCTTTCTCTCAATCTAAACTGTGGAAGGACTTGCCTCTATAGTAAGACCCTAATGAGTTAGCAACCACAGTCTTATTAATAAGAGGCAAACAAACAATCCGATGATAAAAACTTGTTTATAGTCTGTTTTCTTCTAAAACTGGGCTTAAGATGTTCAAGGTGTGGTCCAATGCTAACCTTGAGTGAATATATGAGCAGGTTTTAGACCCATGTGGAAATACCTTCATCTTTTGTAACAGCAGCTGAACAGGGAGACAGAAATCTCTGAAGAGTTTTGTGAGGGAGATGGTCATTTTCATCTGAGTGATCAGCAGCATGATCCCCGAAACGTGTTCGATAGCTAAATACTATCAAATCGGAAAGGAAACTGATTGCTTAAGGAGTAGAATCAATTTGGTGTAGCATGTGAGTTATCACACTCTAAAAATTCATTGATACCTGTTTCAGAATCAGAAGTTGATGTTCACTAGCTTGAAGGACAGTGCAGGTAATCAGTGCTATCAGACAAAAATATCATCCACAACTGCTATACTGAGAATAGTCTTAATTAGTCTTGGATGAATTGTTCACTTATTCAAGGAAAAATGTAGGAAAACGAATATACACGTACTTAACTTTCCATGTTTGAGAAGCTTTAACTGACAAAGTTAGCTGACTTCTCCCTTGCTGACAAGTAGCTAACGATTGCAGTTGTCTTTCTCCAAAGCACGACTGGTGGACAGGGGCTAGAACACCGCAGTAAGAAATGCTACAAACAGAAGGGCTTTTGATTTCAGTGCATGCACTCTGTTGTTTGTCTCATGCAGAGGGCATGCTTTTTTGTGTTCCTGAAGAAACTGTTCAAGGTACTTGCCAGAAAAGCGATGTTATTCATTTTATACAGATCCAGCATCCCTTGGAGAATGTTATTGTGGACACTTTTAAGGAGGTAACTCAACCTTCTCAGCCAGTTCATTCATTGTACCCTGAGCTGTATTTACTTAATGCAGTTTGAAAACCTCCTTGGCTACTGCACGGCATATGACATTGTTCCAAACCAGAAGTTTTCTTTCTGTTTTCAGTGTTATGCTTTTCTTATATGTACTACTGTTCCAATTTCCAGTATTTTTCCTAGTAGATTTATTGTAATCTTCAGTAGTGCAAGCTGGCAAACTTCAGTAGATTCGTCCACTAATTCCTAAATATTGTTTTCTTTCTTGAAGAGTGTGGGAGGAGAGAATTTGATTCCATCAGGTTTGATAATCCTGCTGATCCCTCACCAGAACAAGATCATTTGTTTGACTTCATTACTTTAATTCAATACTATTAATGTTTTTTATTTGGAATTGGCGTTTGGTGCATCGCACCGAATGCTCACATCACTTATATTGTGGAGTTTGGTTGCTTGTTGCAGTTGTAGCACTTTTGAGACTTAGCTCATTCTTGAGGTAAGGACTCTTAGTTGCTGTGGTTGTCCTTTAGAAGCTAAAAATCAAACATTAAGAGAATGGAAGAGAATTAAAGAAGCCTGGCCTTGAGTGCTTTCAGGCAGGGGGAATCCACAACCTCACTGGGCAACCTGTTCCAGTGTCTCACCACCCTCACAGTAAATAATTTCTTCCTAATATCTTATCTAAATTTACCCTCTTCCAGTTTAAAGCAATTTCCTATTACTACCTGCCCTTCTAAACAATCTCCACAGCTTTTCTGTTTGCCCTCTTCAGGTCCTGGAAGGCCACTGTAAGGCCCCTCCGTGGCCTTCTCTTCTCCAGGCTGAAGAGCCCCAGCTCTCTCTTAGGGGAGGTACTCCAGCCCTCTGATCATCTTCGTGGCTCTGCCCTGGACCTGCTCCAGCAGCTCAAAGCATATAACAGCTGTATCATCTAATACTTGGAACATCTATTTGCAATTCATTTGAGTAATACTTGTATGATATTTCAAATGAATAAATGGAATAAATGTTTTGGGATGTTATGAGGAAATGATCCACTAAAGGAGGTGTGCAGCAAGAAAAAATATGCCCTTAAGACCTGTTAGAGTGAATCATAGAACCATAGAATCACCAAGGTTGGAAAAGACCTCCAAGATCATCCAGTGCAACCATCCACCTACCACCAGTATTTCCCCAGTAAACCCTGTCCCTGAGTATCACATCTAAACATTTCCTGAACGCCTCCAGGGACAGTGAGCCACCACTGCCCGGGGCAGCCTGTTCCAGCACCCGACCAAAACACTTAAGGTATTTTTAGGAGCAAGAGGCAGACTCACCCTACTATCTTCACTATCAATCGATTGCTTCTAATTTCTAAACTTTTATGTGTTCCTGTGTGCCTGATGAGCGTATTTGAAAGTTATTTTGCATAAGGAACAATATGACTCCCTTCTTTACTTATTTTTTTCAGCAATCCATTTTAATCCAGTATTTCTTAATAGTCCTCTGTTTACTCCATGTACAGGACAACTACTTTTTGAAGTTCCTTTCTTCCTTATTCTTTATGTGTTCTCATTTACTTCACGCTGACTGCTTCTCTACGAGCATAGAAACCCTTCAGCTCCAGCTTTGAGGTTTATACTTGGGGGAAGTTGTTGCTTGGGGGAAGGAGGAAGACCTGGAAGGGCTGAGTTCTTAGAGGTTTCTCAATAGATTGAAGAGTGTTGGATTCCCTTTCCATAATTTAACTCCAAGGACTGCAGGGCTGTAGCTGTATCCTTGGACCAGTGGCAACAGGAAGGTCAGTAATTTTAGAACAGGTACACATGCTGACCTACCTACTGAATGCACGATCTAAGGAGAAAAAAAGCCAACACAGTTTATAAAAAGAACACTATGAACTACTGAGGCTGCTGTTTGACTGTTAGGTACACACCAATACATAGTTTTCAACCTTTGAAGTTTAAGACCACTGGACTAAGAAAAAGGAGTATGCTTTTCCCTTTAAAGCAAGCATACCCATGCGTGTTGTCCCAAAAAAGTCATTTCTGGTTGATGTTAATATTTTTCCTTTTAGTTTACTGAAGTCATAGGTGAAGCTTTTTGGTTTAACTGTTGCCCCTAAAGACTTTCAGAGTCTGGTGGTACTCATTGCTAATTTAAGGGAGGCGGTATTAAATATTTATATTTATCCTGAAGAGCTTTTGATCAGAGCTCCATCCCACTCCATCTCAGAAGCCAGCATTTTTCTCCCGTCTGTATCAACAATCCCAACTTCTTAGAAGTCGGAGATCATAAATAAGTATTTAAAGATACCTTAAATCTATTTAGTTCCCCAGATTGCTCTGTTACTCTCCTCTATGCCACACACGTGCATGCAGAGGCAGAGCTTGGTGGCCCCGTAAAAACTCAATATTGACCCTAAGGCGCTCTGAAAATCCACTTTGAAATCTCAGTTTTATTTTCTTCAAGTTTTTAATGGTTAAAGTTCATATTCACAAGTATTTAAAAGGTGTGGATCAGCACCTTATTTGCAGTGTTATTTAAAGTTTTCGGTGTTCTCAAATCTGCTCTGAGGTACTTTTTTTCTTTTCATTGGGTTAATTTTAGTGGGATTTTTTTCTTTTCTTTTTTTTTTTTTTTTTAATCGAAAAGTATTTCTTTGTTCGTATGTCTAAATCTTGAAAATTCCCAGGAGAGGAATTTTCACATTCTGGAGTTTAGAACAGAGTTTCGCAAGACGCCTACTGTGTTTGGCTATTTCCATCTTAATAAGAAGGGCTTTATGTCTCCAAAACCACTATTTCTACGTTTTTATGGAATTGGGCAGTGCCCAGTTCCATAAAAAGCCATTGTACTGTAGCTGTAGCAGCAGCATTTCTGCAGATCAACTGTGTGAAGTAGTCTGTAATTAATGGTAAAGGAACTTAAAAATTGGTTATAGAAAGTTATCAAAAAATAGTTGGTTTTTTTGCTTCTTAAGATTTTATTGAAGTTTTCGGTTTTGTTTTAGAAGCAGGGAGTAGGCTGCAGTTGCTCGTGTCACAGCATCACAGAACTGTAGGGGTTGGAAGGGACCTCCAGAGATCATGGAGTCCAACCCCCTGCCAAAGCAGCTCCCAGCCCAGGGTGCACAGCTCGGTGTCCAGGTGGGTCCTGAACGTCTCCAGAGGAGGAGATCCACCACCTCTGTGTGCAGCTCCAGTGCTCCATCACTGCACTGGGAAGGAGTTCCCACACACATTGTGCAGAACTTCCTATGCTTCAGTTTGTGGCCATTTCCCCTCGTCCTATCAGCACACACTGCTGAGATGAGTCCAGCCTCATCCCTTTGCCTCCCATTCCTTAGATAATTACAGATGTGGATCAGTTCCCCTCTGAGTCTTCTTATTTCAAGGCTGAACAGCTCCAGCTCTCTCAGCCTTTCCTCATAAGGAGCTGTTCCATGCCCTATATCATCTTTGTAGCCCTCCGCTGGCCTCTTTACAGGAGATCTCTGTCTTTTTTAACCAGGGAGCCCAGAACTGGACACAATACTCCAGGTGAGACCTCACCAGGGCAGAGCAGAGGGGGAGGATCCCCTCCCTCGACCTGCTGGCCACGCTCTTCTTAATGCAGCCCAGGATCCCATTGTCCTTCCTGGCCACCAGGGCACACTGACATGGCCAACCTGTCATCCACCAGGACACGCAGGTCCCTCTCCTCAGAGCTCATCACCAGCAGTGTCATCTGCCTGAAATATTTGTTACGTTTACAGACACTTGTGCATCTCACAGAATGAGAAGATAAAGACTTGTTAATCTGGGTCTGTGATGGAATTCCCTGAATCACTGCTGAAATTTGAAATGTAGCATGGTCAGTTGCAGGGTAGCATTTTGAAGCTGGTACACATAGGCTTAACCCTGTTTTTTTTAATGACACTTGTCATCTCATAATTTACTGTTTATCATCTTTTTATCCTGAATAATTCCAGGAACTTTTGACTTACTCTGGATAACAAAAGAAGGTTGTGATGCTGTTTCAGTGCTGGGAGGTGTGTTACTCAGGTAACTCAGTATCCCCTTTGGCACCTGTAGCAGCTCACATCTGCTTAGTGCCCAAGCTCTGTGTTAATGCAGGGAGAGGATGTGATGCAACACAGCAGTCACATTCTCTGTAGCTGTCCTTGGCATGCTCCTGCTTAATTAACACGAGGGTACCAGGTCTATACAGAGCACATCCATGTCTTAGGGTGCCAGAAAAAGCATTTTTTCCTGAACTTAATAAAGGAATGAGCTGATACCTGTGGATGTTGCTGATGTAATGAGGACTGCTGTGTGCTCATCTGCCAGCACTACAGAAGAGGTCTGCAGCTCATGTGACAGCATCTCTCAATTGCAATTCTCAATTACAAACTTCTGAGGTTGTTAAGAGCGCCCAATACAAAAGGGTTATTATGACAAAAAAAAAGTTGGTTTCAACACAGAATTTCTTCTGCAGCAGTTGTGCGTTTATTTTATAGTACATAGAAGAACATCAGCCTATGAACAGCAACTACTCATATATCCAAATAGCTGCTTTAAAAATATCATAAAAATCAGTCTGTTAAGCCCAATTTGTTCTTTAGCAGGATTTTTTTGTACGTCGCATGTGTGATTTTGCAAGAATGAATTTCTTGTAAAATCCGTTTTATAGAAGTTGGTTTCCTTTAGAAAAGTTTTTGATCTGGTTTTATAAATGGTGTTAAGTATAAACGCAACATGTGTGGCACTGTGAAACACTCATGAGAGTTTCAGAGCGATCCTGGTATTCTGAAGCATGGTTTGAATATTGTTAGAAATGCTCAGTGTGGCTCTGTCTGTGGCCGTGTTGTGAAATGTGGCATTATCTTCTCGTGTGTGTAGGAGCTGTCGACATTTATTCTGTATTAGAAGTCTGTTGATCTTAGTCTTGTTCATTACTAATGAAAGCGTAGCTTGCTGAAAGGATTGAGCAGGAGCTCTATGGGAGAGTTGTTTCCTGGGCTGTTAAGTCTCTGTAGTCCTCAGCCCAGGAGGGACACAGAACTGACCCCAGGGATGGAGCACCTCCCTGCGAGGACAGGCTGAGAGCTGGGGCTGTGCAGATGGAGAGGAGAAGGCTGAGAGCTGCCTTCAGCACCTCAAGGGCTGTAGGGAAGAAGGGGACGGACTCTTGAGCAGGGTCTGTGTGACGGGACAAGGGGACGTGGCTTCAGACTGAAGGAGGGGAGCTGCAGGCTGGATGTGAGGAAGGAGCTGTGCACCATGAGGCACTGAGGCACTGCACAGGGTGCCCAGAGGTGGTGGTGCCCCGTCCCTGCAGACAGCCAAGGCCAGGGGACGGGGCTGTGCTGTCCCTGTGCATCGCAGGGCTGCACTGGTGGCCTTCAGGGGTCCCTTCCTGCTGAAATGATGCTTTTTCCTGCACAACTTCTACGTGTTCTAGTGTCATTTGCCATCTGTTTTATAGTACACTCAGTACCTGAGCTTTAAGCAGAAGTTGCTAATTTAAGCAGAGTATGTATGTATCAGGAATCAATTACATATTGTTAAAGAAAGTAAGCTTGACCTCATTATATTTTCCATGGAAGTGTGTGATTATGATTTTTTTTTTTGTAATGTTTTATGTTTAAATGCCATTTGCTGGAAGGATTTTTTTTCTTAAAGGGAAAAACTGAACTCATATTTCATCTCTTAACTTTCAGTATGGATTTCTTACAGAAAGGAGAGAACAAAAAGGTGGTATCGAAAACCAGTTTCTGTCTCTATTTCTTTCATAAGGGAGCTCCAGCATTCTGAGTGGAATTGGAGGGCATGTAATAAGCTTTCAGATATTAATGTAAATGTACTGTGTATTTTTGTCCACGTAAATATAACTTTAATTATCACAACTTCTGAAGGAGAATCAAGTGAAGATAAAAGGGCAGCTTTTAGGTAATGTCAGACAGCCTCGTGTCAAGCAGAGTGCTTTACGTGCCGATGCTGCATTCCTACATTTTTGCCTTTGTTCACACTTTGTAACTGCTGAAGGTACTGCTGTTTAAACAGATCCAGGCTGCTGAAAGTTACTGTGGGTCCTTTTGATCTAAGGTGAGCGAACAGCAAATAGGCTTTATTTTTTTCCTTTCATCTCTTTTTTTCCCCTTTATGTCGTAGCTCACTGATGAATATCAGTGCTAACAGATGGAATTACAGCTGTTGAAAAAATCAGGGCAAATCTGAGCAGCTTTTCACAGCATCACTGCACTGTAGGGGCTGGAAGGGACTTCCAGAGATCAAGGAGTCCAGCCCCCTGCCAAAGCAGCTCCCAGCCCAGGTTGCACAGGTAGGCATCCAGGTGGGTCCTCAATGTCTCCAGAGAAGGAGATCCACCACCTCTGTGTGCAGCTCCAGTGCTGCATCACTGCACTGGGAATAATTAAATTCTTAACTATAAGAAAGGCATATTCCATATCACATGACTTTTGGTACACGTGTGTGTATGTGTTTGACTTAGTAGACCTTTTCTGGGGACAGGGGCATTATTGCAAGTCTTGCACTTAAATAATTTTGTATCTTCGACCTGGATAGAAAACTTTTCTTTGGAGCCAGAACAATGGTCAAGCAGGAAACTGCATCTGAACTGAACCAGTTAAAGTCCCTGTCAGCCCGGTGGGCGCTGAGGAAGATGCTCAGCAGGGCCACCACCTCTGTGTCTGCTCATCGGCCCATACCTCATCCAGTTCATCTTCCCTGTGTGTGTGCAGATGTCAGAAGGCTGCTGTCCTCTCTGGTCAGCTGTGCTGTGTGAGTGCTGCTTCCCCTGGCTCTGCTCCTTCATCCCCTGCTCCACTCTTCATGACAATGCATTTGGTGTTCCATCAAGCATTAAGAAAACTGGAGAATGTGCATCTATGCTCCTTCGCTCCTAATTGTACTCACCTTCTGTTCCCCTTTTATTGTTTCCTGTGTATTTTAACCTTTTTCCCCATTATTCTTATTTCTTAAAACTTCTTCCATTAGCAGATGAATGGAGCCTTCTGTTCTCTTTCAAAAATATCCATGAAGCAAAATCCATGTTCCGTTGCCGTGCACGTGAAGAAAACCCCATGTGTGTTGGGGCAGAATATTCTTTTTGTCTGGTCTCCTTTCTTAAATGTTCATAGAGTCAAAAGTCTATTCCTAATACGAGCCTGAATGGACTGAGTTCTTGTCATCATGTTTTTTTCCTACAACATTTCCATACTTTATGATACTTAGTAAGTATCTTTGACCTTGAATTAAGTTGAATCATTCTGTCTAGCACTGGCCATATTTGTGAGCCTTCGAAGAATTAATTGTTAAGGTGCAGTTGTAAGATACGTATCACTAAGTGATGTTTTTTCTGGGGGGGGGGAAACATGTCCAGAACTTTTCATAGTATGTCTGAGTGGGATTACAGAGGAGCTGGGGTTGGACAGAACCTCTGGAAATCATCTAGTCCAACCAAGCAGTGTTCTCAAAGCACGGTCAGCGAGGGGATGTAGCTCAGAACTGAGTCCAGCTTCATCTGGAGTCCCTCCGAGAATGGAGCCTGCTCGATCCTCCCTTCGCTGCTTGTTCCACTGCTTGACCTCCTCAGCAATAGTTTTTCTCCCCCCTCTCACTGTATTCAGCTCCAGATGACATTGGCTTGCCTCACCCATCTTTGCACATTTGAACAGTGTCTGTTCTCCTGGGTCAGCTGTGTCACGTGTCCCTGCTTCCACGTCTTGTATGCCGGAGTTAATTTAGGAGCTGCTTGTTCATCCAGGCAGGCTTCCTGCCTTCTTTGCTTTTGGTCGTCATTACGCCTGACCGTTGTTCAGCTTGGAGGGGAAAATCCTTGGGAATCGGGCAGCTTTCTGAGTCCCTCTTCCCTCCATGACCATCCCATGAGATGCCTCTGCAGCCTTCTGTCCCTGACAGAAAGATGGAGCATTATTCTGACATTCTGCTTTCTGTCCCTGCTATATTTTTAGTTTTTCAGTTATAACTGGCAAGGTTTAAGCTTTCCTTGATTTTTTTTTCTTTTCTTTTTGTCTTTCAATCATAAGTAAGTTTCAGCTTGTTAAATTCATATTGTAAAACTAATGCTGTTTCCCAAGCCTTGGGGATATCCTGCCTGTGTAATTACAGGTCTATGCTGCAGCTATGCAGACACGATTATTACCAGTAGTATGACTAATTGCAGCACTTGGCTGGCTTGTGGTCAGGCACTGTCTAGGACCTAGATGTGGAACAGTTAAAATAATAAGAGACAATAAAATAGAACAGAATGTTGCTTAAATGCTTGTAAGTACTGCTCCTGATAGGCAGGTTTGCTTTCTGTGGTTGTGCAGGTACGGTGAGATTGAGCTGACAATAAATCCTGCACGGATTTTGTGCTCATCACCAGGAAGAAGATCATACGGAACGAGGGCTCCATATATTTCATTTGGATGTGGGCTTTTACCCCTTTGGTTCAGAATTATGGATTCACATGAACACGTGTAAATAAAGGGAGGTGAATGTGAGATTGGATGTTGGTTCTGATGGAGAAACTCCTTCAGGAGTAGAATCAGTGATGGTATGAACATTAACACTGGGTTATTGCCCTGCATGGGTTGTTGCTTTTTGTGCTTAAGGAGCGATGCAGTCCATCCCATCCCTCAGACAGGACGTGACTTCAGGAACTTCAAGCACGCCACTGTTCCTGTTTTCCCTTTTTTGATGTTTTGATTTTGTTTTACTCTTGAATTTTTGGCTGTAACGTATCAGGAGCAAAGATTGGGAAAGCTTCAAATCCAGAGCTTTGCTTTTTTCTCTGTTAGAAATTCAGTGAACGCAGAAAGCTCACAGCAGTTGGAAATAGGATTTGTATTGGTGAGGAGAACTGCTGTATATGTGATGTATAACGTATGTGAATGTAATATCTGATGTATGTTGTAATGTATGATGTCCCAGTTTGCAGTGAAACTTCAGCAGGATGCCTCTCATCCACATGCACTTCCCAAGTGACATTTAAAACTGGGTAGCTGCTGTGATGGAGTAAAGAGTCTTTCAGAAGATGACATTTATTTCCATACAAATCATATCCTTACGTCACAGTACGATGTTGTCTGCCTGAGCAGGTAAATCACAGCTGATGGTGGCTGAGAGAGAAAGAGCTTTCGTTTCATGATGGTTTAATTTTCAGCAGTCTTGCCTGTGCTTAATTTCTCGAGGTTAAATGGCACCCATCCCTGGGGAGCTTGTTTCAGTGATATATTGTTCTGCCTCTGACAAGTGTTATGTTTATAAATCAAGATGAACTCTACTAGTGCAATCCTTGTCCCTTCTGCTCTCCCTGTAGCCTCCCTGAATAGACAGAGCCTCTGTCCTCTTTGTAGCTGCCCTTCAAATACTGGAAACCTGCTTCTTCAGCCCTTTGTCATCTTTGTGGCCCTCCGTTGGACCCTCTCACGTCTCAGGACTGATGAGTGGAGCCGGAGGAGCACAGAGAGCTGTGATCCCATGTGTGTGCAGCTCAGGAGCCCATCTACCTTCACTGCAGCAGCATGCTGCTGAGCCTTGTGCCACCAGGCCACCAGCAGGGCTGCTTCTCAGCCACACGTGTCCTGAGATGTGAGGGCTCTTGGCTTATGTCACTCCAGGCTCAGGACCTTTGCTGTATTCCAACAGCTCTTCTTTTCTCACTTGTTCAGCTTGCTCGTGTTTGTCTGCAAAGGGGCTGTCCCTTCTGCTGGGGCCATATTGCTGCTCTTCAGTGTCAACAGCAAACTTGACGAAGGATGTTTTCTATCCCATCATCCAGGTTATTTATGATGTCGAATGCTTCAGGGCCCAGTACTGACCCCTAGGGGACCCTCTCGTGGCAGACTGTCATCCTGAGGAAGAGCCACTGAAGGCAGATTTCCTCCCCATGTCAGTGAGCACCCATTCAGGCTGCACCTTGCCTCTGTCTGGGAGGAGGCAGAGGGAAACAGTGCTAAATCCTCTGTTGAAGTCCAGGTAAACACAAACCACTGCTCTCCCCATCTGGACAGGAAGTATTACTTCGTTATAGAAGGCAATGAGGTCACTTATGATTTACCTTTAGGGAAAAAAAAAAGAGAAATCCAGGACATTTGTGTTTAAGGTGATATGAAAGGAAATGTAATTAAGGCTAAGAAAAGCACAGGTGAATTAGTGAATGCACATTTTCAAGCTTTGGGATAGCTTAGCTTGGAACAGTTCGGGACCTATGGGACTGTCCTTTATTCTTTTCCAAGCATTGGCTTCGTGTAAGGAAACCTGCAGCTGTAGTCCTACCAAGAACAACAGAAGAACATGTATTTATGAAGTCCTGTAAGGCATTACATGCTTTTTCCCATATTGTTAGATAGTTCATCCTCAGGAGGTGAGTTCCCTCATTTTCTGATGAACGTCTGAGGAGGGGAAACGACCAGTTGTGATAGGCAGATAAGCAGGAAGGGAAGAGAGCAGCTAATAAACTCACAGTGATGTTCATGTGAAAACAAAAGCAGTAGCAAGTAACCATCCTTTCAGTGTTCATTTTTGTGGTGTTATAGCATTCAGTGTTTTAAGAGTAATGTGACAATCTCAGTTACACATGAATATTTAACTGATATGTGAGCTCTGAAGCTTTGGTTTGTGATTTGTCTCCAAAAATGGTAGTTTAAAAGAAACTATTCTAGAGTGGCAGTTTGCAAGTATGTGTTGAAGCTTAAAATGTTTTTCTTTGCCCTTAGTGGTGTTTTCTCGTCAGTTTTATATATATCATTAGTTATTTTTGCTAGGGGGTTTATTCAATTTAACTTTTGGAGAGAACAGTGCTCAGAGAAATAACAAGGATTTTTTCATGGCTCAGTTTTGTTTCTTGTTTTAGAAGTAATTTTAAGATGGTAGACAAGCTAAGATGTCTTGCATATGTGGGAGAGGGGAGAGTGCTGTTTTGCAGGTTCATGTAAGCACAAGTGGAAGGCGAAACGAGGTCAGTCGCATTGACTCAGAATCCTGCAGTACTTGGCATAACCTGCTCCACAAGTGCGGAGAATAAGGAGAAGTAATTTAAAATAGATTAAATGTAAATGAGGTTTTATTTTTCAGTTTCTCGCTTTTAAAACTCATCAGTACAACAGGGTGCTAACCTATCCTTCGTTAGCAGCTTTTCCTAAAGGATTGATATGTATTTAATTTGGGGACATCTCTTTAAGCTTCTTCTTTTTCCTTTCTCCCCAAAACTGGACAGCAAGGACTGTGAGCTGCTGGCATTGGAATTCATTTACTGTGTTTAGTTCTGTGATGGTTTTCACATCTCCATTGTGTTGTGCTCTCACTGTGATGCTCATTCAGCCTACCTTTAACTCTCTAATTCCTGCCAAATAGGTATTGACATCTTTGGGCCTTGGATGTGTAGTGCTGTAACTTCTCCCTTGTCCCCAGGCTGATGTGTAGATCCTGGGCTTGAAGGAAGGGTCTTAGTTTGGTGCCTTTCCAAGTCATAGGTGTCACACTACAGTCCTTTGCTTGTGAAGTGATCAGATACGTTATCTTAACTGTACCTCTGTCATGTGATCTGCTGACAACAACATTTTGTAGACCTCAAGCAGTCCTTTTATTTTGTTTTGACCATTGATACGGGAAGAAACTTATCTCTGTGAGCATCTTAGAGCTGAAATTTTGAGCTATCCATTGAACCTATGCTCCTCAAAGTCAATTTTCTCAGGCCTACAGACTTTTCATTTGGAACACTACAACACTAAAGCAATTTTCTGGACTCAATCCTGATGGATAAGACTCAGTTGAGAGACAGCAAGTGACCTGATAAGTGGTGCTCCTATCAACTTTCTTTGTCAATTCAGGATGATAATGCACTTTGATGTTGAAAAAATTTCATGTATTTAATAAATGAAATATTCTGTCGCGCGTTGCAGGTGGTTTTAAAGCATTTTAACAAATGGAATAATAGTACAAAAGTGTCTTTGATGCTAGTGTATGAGGTTTGATTTGCTTTACAATTTCTTTTTCCTGTACATCGTAGCAGAGTCTTCATTCAAGGGCTCAGTAAAATAACAAACAAATTGTTTGGGGAAGGGAAGCCTCTGTTTCCATGCTTTGATTTAAGCTTTATTTTGTCAGAACATGTAATGAAGTAGATGAAAATGCATAATGTTTTATGGCATTTGGGAGGAGGACTTTAACCAGAGCTGCAGTTTGATTGCCTCAGTTTGTTTATATTTCTGAAAAGAACATGAAATCCAAATCTGAATCCATATTTACTTGTATTAATGACAGTACATCCGAAACTTGACGTTGAAACTTGGCTTCAGTTTTTTCCCCTCATTTCTTTTATTGAAAAAACATGATACATATAAAAGAAGCACAAAGCAAAGAGATGAGACAAGCATGCACGAGCTTAAGTACACTAAATTAAAGACTAAATCAATCCTATTTAGTAATGTCACCAAATGGTCTAAATAGTACTGACCGTTTGGCCATAGCCTGTCAACTAGCTTGTATTACAGGTACCTTGTCAGGAAAATCATAGCCCCATGTCAGGAGGCAGGGTTAGAAATTTTAAGTTTATTAGCACGACAACACTTCCTAAGAGTATTAAAAATATTGCTGAGTCAGACTGAAGGTTCATCCAACCTATGCTAGTGGCCAACTGTAGATTATAAGGAAAGAGTATTAGAAAAAAGGCAAACACAGGTAAGACTTCCTTGGGATGCTTTCCTAACTTCTAGCTGTGTGTAGGTGAGGCTCCCCGAGGCAGAGGTGCCTTTGTTTTGGTAGCTGTCAGTTACTCTTTCTATCATGAGTTTGTCCAGCTGCTGTTGGAAGCAATCTACGATGTCGCTGGAGCTTGCAGGAAGCTCTTCTTTGTCTCCTTTTGTATAGCACAAATCTTGATTAGTCATCTGAGTTCTCTGTTACATGAATTCCCTGGCTTTATGAACCAGCCTCGTAATCAAACACCTCCCTTATGAGGAAAGGCTGAGAGATCTGGGGCTCTTCAGCCTTGGAAAAAGAAGACTCAGAGGGGATCTGATCCATGTCTGTAAATACATAAAGAGGGACGAGGCCGGACTCTTCTCAGCAGTGTGTGGTGATAGGACGAGGGGAAATGGCCACAAACTGAAGCATAGGAAGTTCTGCACAATGTGTGTGGGAACTCCTTCCCAGTGCAGTGATGGAGCACTGGAGCTGCACACAGAGGTGGTGGATCTCCTTCTCTGGAGACGTTCAGGACCCACCTGGACACCGAGCTGTGCACCCTGGGCTGGGAGCTGCTTTGGCAGGGGGTTGGACTCCGTGATCTCTGGAGATCCCTTCCAACCCCTACAGTTCTGTGATGCTGTGTGATTCTCTGGAATATATTTTGCTTTACTTCTATGATTGGCTTCAGGAATCCCAGACCCTGGAGGTAAGAGAAAGAGTCTCATGCAAAGATGGACTTGGGTGTCCTGGTGGCCAACACGTTGGCCATGAGCCAGCAGGGTGCTCTGTGGCCAAGAAGGAGTCCCAATCCTGGGGTGCACTGCACAGTGTGTGGCCAGCAGGTTGGGGGAGGTGATTCTCTTCCTCTGTTCTGCCCTGGAGAGGCCACATCTGGAGTAGTGTGTGCATTCCTGGGCTTCTCAGTTCAAGAATGAAAAGGAACTGCTGTCTGGCAGAGAGGTGCAAAGATGATGAGGGGCTTGGGGCATCTCCCATTTGAGGTAAGGCTGAGAGGCCTGAGATTGTTTAGCCTGGAGAAGAGAAGGCTGAGAGGGGACTTAAGGGCAGGAGTCAAGTGGATGGGGTTATGCTCTTTTCAGTGGTGTGCAGTGGACAAGGGGTAATGGGCACAAACTGGAACATGGGGAGTTCCATGTGAGCACGAGGAAGACACTTATTTACTTTAAGGATAATGGAGCACTGGCACGGGCTGCCCAGTGAGGTGGTGGAGTCTTCTCTGAGGAGATCCAAAAGCCACCTGGATGTTTTCCTGTGCAACCTGCTGTAGGGAGCTGCTCTAGCAGAGTGGGTAGGACTCAATGATTTCCAGTGGTCCCTTCCAACCCTCACATTTCCGTGACACCTTCTTATTTTATAAATTCCTTAGAAATATCTGCAGTGCTCTACAGGTCAATGTTTACTTTCAGAATGCAATTAACATAAGGAAATTTGTCTTTCGTAACCTTTTCTTTAAACCTGAAGTGCATACAAAACAAGTACAGCTGTAATCACAAAGAAAAGCCTTTGACCAGTCTGTTGTACAGTTGTTCTGTAACTCAAGATGCTATCTTATCACTAGTTGACTTTATGGAATTCTGTTTGAATTTTGAATAAGTTAACATTTATCTCTTGTCTGACAGATTTTAAAAAAATAATAATTGTTTTTATTTTAGAAGGTAGTGCAATTAATTAATTTTCTAATTGACTTGATAAAAGATTTAGTCTATGCAATGTGCAGAAATATTTGGATAAAATTTTGACATGCTCAGAGAAACTGTGGGTGCCCCATCCATTGAGGTCTTCAAGGCTGGGTTGGTTGGGCTTTGGGCAGTGGGATTTGTTCTGCCCATGGCAGAGGGTTGGCACTGGAGGATCTTGAACCCAAACCATTCTGTGTTTCTGTCTCTTCTTGTTTTCTTTTTTCCTTTTTTAACTGAAGTTTCTGCTTGAAGACATTTTCCAACCTAAGTGAACATATAACTGTAGTCATATAAATTAAAGAATACTTAAAGTGATTTCTTTCATTTATCACCAGTCTTCTGTTGGAGAGTATTAGGGTTTTATTGAAAAAAGAGGTTTCTTTGCCTATTGGATCAAGCGTGGATGTTGTAGTTGGGACAGAAGGCAGAAAAGCATACCAGAAAGCAGATTTTGTGAAGAAGTAATGTGCCAGAAGATAAACAAGATGAGTAGAAATGGATTCATGACTTCTACAAATTTCAGTGTGTTAAAAGTACAACAGAAGAAGGACATACTGACATACTGACAGCTGCATGAGCTTCACTCCATTCTGCTGCTATGAGCAGTGAATTTCTAAGCAAGTTTGTTGGGGTTTTAGCCTTCGTTCTTGGGCAGCAGTTGATGCAATTCCAGTCTGTGGTGGTAGATCTGTGGACCATCCTATCAGCTCCCCAGGTCTTCTCTGCAAACACTTTGCAGTGCTGTGTGCTGAATGGAAGTGAGAGCTGTGTCAGGTTTTGATGCTGAGGATCAAATGGAGTCGGAGGCAAATGGGTCTCAGCCTGGGGCACGGCACAGTCTGATGTGCTACCAATTTATTTCAAGACGTCTTTTTAGCCTTACTGTATTTTTTTCCAAACATTTTATTTGAGAAATCTGAATAAAAGATCCTTCCTTGCAATGTTTCCCTTTGAACACTATGTGAAATCCATTTTGCTAACTCAGGAGGCTTTATTTAGCTAGCTTGATGATGTTTTTCCATTCTTTTAGTGCTGGCTGGTAGAGACCATTATATTTTACACGTATCAGCATGTAGGTATTTAAAGCCTTATTCAGAATTTCCATTCTTGGATTGTTATCTGGAAAACCCTTGCTAAATTTTAGTTATTTACATTTTCCTTATTCCTTAAATTTTGCCATTCAATAAAGTCTTAACTAACCTGTAAATAGGCTCCATCAGGATATTTGGAAACCACCCTGTAAGAACTTTCAAGTTTTCTGTTCATTTTTGTCATCTGAGATAATAAGGAGTGCTACTTTTATTTTTATGATGCTGTTGCATGTTTTGAGGCTGGTATTTACTTTAAGTGGATAATAGTCCACCACAGGTTGTTAGTTTTTCCCCTTGTGATACTCAACAGTTGAGCGTGTTGGTCACTTGCTGATGGAAATCTCTGATCAAATTGTGTATGTGGTGAATTTTAAGCCAGAAAAGATATTCCAAAGTAAAAGCTGTTTTTCCTTCAGAAGAGGACTTCTCCTTAAGGCACTGTGAATCTTCCTGCTTGATTGTATGTTAATATTTCTGTCTGATTGTGCAGCCCTCTGTGATAGAACCGGTTTGGTTCAGAGTATTACACAGGAGTTGAAAGGTCCATACCAGCTTGGGAGGGACTGGTCTTTGCTTACATATTTAATAAGCAAGCATTTTGGTCTTGTGATCTGAAGAACTAGCATTTATTTGTCCGCAGATTTCACCAGGAAGTGTAGATGAGTATAAACTACCTGTCTTGATTGAAAATCATTATTATGGCCTTGAAATTTTGCTTTTAGTAGCCAGTGAAAGGCGGTGGGTCAGCACTGGGAGGCAAGTAAATGATGAATTATTGGAAGTTCATTTTCTCTGAGACATTACAAAAGAAAAACCAAGTCATTTTCAATACATTCTGGCAGTTTCATAGCTGCATATTAAATATTAATGCTATTTCTCAAGATTTGGTGGTATTTCTGGTATTTTATTGAGGGCATTTTTTTTTTTTTTTCAGTAAATATGAAGGTTATTTCTTTACCATTTGATTCATCATTTTAATACTTATGAAAAGAGGATGGCATTTGGAATAGTAGAGAGGCAAGAAGTTGCAAATAGTGAGGAGGATGGATATTTATAAACATAGTTCTTTATGAATTTGTATTTCTTTTATTCCTTTGGCTGTAATGTTCAGGGGCCACTGCTGATAGTAATTATGCAGGTAACAAGATGTGATTACTCCATTAGCAAATCTGCTTGTTTTGTGACTACTTTGACCTACTCATATGTCTTCTGTCATGTTGATTTCCTATTACAATTTATCCTAAATATTTTGGGGGCTGTTGGAGCTTTCCTTGCTTGAGCATGCAATGGTAGCACCTCATCCCTTGAAGTCTACAAGTTGTTGCTGTAAAAATAATCACAAGCATAGTATTTAGACACAATAGTTTTGGCAGCCTGATTAGTGTTTGTTTTTTGTATTTTGATTTTTTTATGTGTGATCATAGAATGGTTTGGGTTGGAAGGGACCCTTAGTTCCAACCCTCTGCACTAGGCAGGGACACCTCCCCCTGGACCAGGCTGCTCACAGCCCCATCCAGCCTGGCCTTAGTGCTTCCAGGGAGGGGGCATGCACAGCCTCGCTGGGCAACCTGTGCCCGTGCCTCACCAGTAAAGAATTTCTTCCTGATACCTGGTCTAAATTTACCCTCTTCCAGTTTAAAGCAGTTTCCCCTTGTCCTGTTGCTACCTGACCATATATAAGCAGTCCCTCCCCAGCTTTTCTGTTTGCCCCTTCAGGTCCTGGTAGGCCACTGTAAGGCATCTCCAGAGCCTTCTCTTTTCTCGGACTGAATCAGTGCTTGGGATTCCCCCACCCAGGTGCAGGACCTTGCACTTGGCCTTGTTGAACTCCATGACATTGGCATGGGCCCACCTCTCAAGCCTGTCCAGGTCCCTCTGGATGGCATACCTTCCCTCCAGTGTGTCAGCTGCACCACTCAGCTTGGTGTCATCTGCCAACTTGCAGAGGGTGTGCTCAATCCCACTGTCCACATTGCCTGCAGAGATGTTAAATACCACTGGTCCCAGCACCAATCCCAGAGGAGTGCCACTTGTCACCTGTGCCCACTTGGACGTTGAGCTATTGACCGCATCTCTCTGAGTGTGGCCCTCCAGCCAATTCCTTACCCTGCAAGTGAATTTGATGGCATTTGTATTATTATTTGATGATATTTTTATTATATAGAATTATAGATATTTCAATGTATTTTGAGGCTTATCTTTTCAGTACACAAATAGAACACATGTAATGACTGTAGATTTGAATTTCACTTGTAATGAAATTTCCTAAGAACATTGCAGTCCTTTTAGTGAAGATCTCTATAAGAAATGAGAAATAGTTCATTTCCCCTCACGTAATGGCCAATTTGTCATAGCTGGCTTTTTCTTTTCCTGCTTCTGGCTCTTGGATGTTATCAATCAGTATCTTTTTTAATAAAGCACATTTATAAACTTCTGTTTGTTTAAGTCGTTAGACTGTTTTCCTTACTGTTTTTTTTTCTATTTTTCTTTTTTTTTTTTTTTTGCCACACAGCCTGTGTGTGGTCAGAAAGTTTTGAGATGTGTTGTAGGAAGTACATTACTCATTTCTAAACTTCTCTGTGCTTGGGTGGTCATTGAATGGCTAGATACTGTCGCTATGAGCCATGCTGCTCATTTATACATAACTTTATTGTTTAAAATCTCTTCCTGCTCTTAATTACTCTCATTATATCGACATTTCTCTGGTTTATAAAGGTTCAGGTTTATGAAGTTTTTGACAGTGTGCTGTTGGCTTGCTTGAGTTTACTGTCTTACAGCACAGTTAAATTTCAGGAATTGTGTAAGCTGTATGGTGGTACATTTTTCCATGTCTTTCAGCAGCATCTTTTCACCAGCATTGCTTTTCAAGTGATTACAAGGATTCATAAAAATCTTGCACTGTTACTTAGCACAGCACCAGATCAGGTTGGTATTTTAGATTCCTACCCACCCACCAACACATCATGTTTGTCTGCAGTCTGAAAACCAGGCTGAGAAGATGTGGGCTTGTCTGTGCTGTTCTGTGATCTCAGAATTTGTGTGTTAATTTGATCCAATTTTCGAAGGATGACAGCTCTTCTCTATTTTGTGTAAGGATGTTTTAGATGAGATGTAATGTAAAGTGTCTGGTTTAACACTGGAGATGTTTTCATACACACAGCTCTTTAGTAAGATGAGCATCAGCCTGGCCTACTACTTTAGAGCAAGCTACAGAATAAGGTATGAAAAGTGAGTTGGAAGTGAAGTTTCTGTATCCCATCATCATTTTGGTGAATAATCCTGTCTTGTAGCTCTTGGATTATTTATCAGTGTTATTAGTTAGAAGTATTTATACTAGTCATCTAGTGGTATTTGAATTTTCAGCGTGGTAATGTAAGGCAGACTTATCTTTCAGAGGAGCTCTCTCCCTGTGTTCTGTCAGCCATTATGATGGCAGTCATAGCTGGGAGTTTTCTCACACTTGGATTGTGACTGCCTGCAAACAACCTAATGATTTAGCGGATTTGTATATTTTGCCATTACATTTTGTGGCCTTCTGGAAATTAAAAGAAGAAAAAAGGCATGTTTTGCTTTGGGAGTCCTACTGTCTAAGCCAGCCTACCTGAAACAAGTCAAGCCCACCTATCCAAGGAGGAATAACTCTACAATGCATGGAAATGTAACACTCCATGGTAGGAGATTGCTATCCTGTAGTCTTACAGGATCATCAATGGAATACCTTTGATGTCCTGAAATGATCACTATGTACAATCTTCTTATAAGATCTGAACTTGGAAGAATTTCATTAGGAGACCAAGCAGAAGGGAAGTTTAAAGAGTTAAGCTGTAAGGTTTGCTAGTAGGAATGAAGGCAGATTTTTTGAGTATACTTAGTGTTACTCTGCTCTATTGGAAACAAAGGTAGAACATTGAAAATTGCAGCTAGATTTATAGACAGTGTTTATTTGCAGTGGCAAGAAATTGGACTGTGCAAGTAAGTAGATTTCCATCAGTGGCATTCATAAAGAGTGCTTGAGGCAGAAAAATGGAATTTCTAATATATGTGTACTTAAGAATTGCTTTAATGGAAAATTAATGCTATTATGCAGAAGTTAATGAGGCTGAACTGAGACTTGAACACTGAAATCCATGTATGACTTAGACATTGATAAAGTCCTGTAAGCATCAGAAAACTGCTTAGTCTTTTGTATCACCAGTGTAGTTCAACACCACCCATATTTTAATTGGGAATTTAGACCAGAAGTTGATCAGAGGTCCTTCCTCTCCAAAATTACAGATTATAACTGTGTTCAGTTTACAGCATATTTGGCTTTACTTCTTTAAGTTCTGATAAAAAATGTTTGTGCTGGGGAAGCAGACATCTATCTCCTACCTACAAACAGATTTAGGAAAACAGATGCTCAAATTCTGCCCCTGTATTCCACATTTGGTAGCTGTGCTTGAGCAGCAGAGTTGGACCATGTGAATTCCAGAGACCCCTTCTGATCTAAATCATTTTGTGATGAAGGTTACATGTAGCATGGTTTGTATTATTAATATTGGCCATTATTTTTTCAGATTCTTGTGCCAGTATGGCCAGAATAAGCATTAGTCCCCAGAAGGTCATACTGGTCACTCTGGGCACTGATTCTGCTGAACTGGACTGAGGTGTGGAGGGGGAAGCAACTGTAGAAACTGACCATCCCCAAATGGCACAGTTCAGGAAAGATTGTGGAAAGCTGGAACTGTGATACCTATTTACGAAGCTGTTTTTATCCAACTGTAATTTAAAGTATTTTCTAGCATTCTTTTTTTCATGTCTATTTCTTGAATATATTCTCTAGCTTGCCTCTAGAACCAGCTCTTGCTTTTTCCCAACAAATTGCCCTATCCGTCTGCGTGTCGGTTGGGGACAGTTGGGTTGTGTGTTGCACCCCTACCTGTGGCACCTGGGCTGGGAGCTGCTTTGCAGGGGGTTGGGCTCCGTGATCTCTGGAGGTCCCTTCCAGCCCCCACAGTTCTGTGATGCTGTGTGTCACAGTCAATCATACAGTGCTCCGTGTTCTCCATTTCACGTTAACGTTGAGCTTGTGCATGGTAGCTCTTTTTTCCCTCTTCTCCTCATACACGTTTCATTTAGACCCGATGAATCTTACTTCAGTGCTGACCGCGCGGAACCTTACTTGGTAGGAACTGACTTGTGGCATCATAAATTAAAGTACTGAGAGGTTACCAATTTTATTTCCCTGCCTATGAAATATACTGCAGAGAAAGTAAAACAAATGCAGAAGGCTGAAATGCATAGGTTTCTTTGCCGTTAAGGTAATTTTTGAACGCGAGCACTGAAGTGGCGACCTTCTCTTCAGTATATTGACATTGGAAAATGAAGAGTCTGTGTGGTGACTGAATTTCCATTGACACTTTTTTTGCCATTTCTAGCAGTACTTACTTCAAACACTGAATGTTCAGCCCCTGTTATTTCAACTGCTCCTTGAAAATGGCTATTTCGAATCAATATTAAACCCACGTGTCTCGTGCTGCCCTGTCACGTGACAGTGTCATTTATTTCTCCTCTTAAAGTTGCTGATCGTGGTGGAAAATAACTTTAAATACATTTTTAGCTATTTTACTATATCTACAGGTATTTTTACAGCTTAAATCCCTTAAAAGGGTGCAAAAGAAACTTATTTTTTCAAGTTCTACTTTATTCTTTCCTTTTATTCCTTGAAACGGTAATGCATTTTGCTTAGAAATGGCTCTTCTGAGTTTCATACCTTCTTATTTTAAATACATTAACGTTTGTAACAGGCTGATGTTTTCATTTTTTTGCATAATAAAAGTATCCTTCAGAGAAAGATTAGGAATAGAGTCTGCATTGATCAATATTCAAATATATTCGTCGCATTTTTTTTCCCTTTGCGGTTTAAGGAGAAAAATATTATCTAGTGATTATCACGAGGCAGGAAAGCAGCATTAGGATTTGGCTTGGCTTTCCGAGATGCCGTTTCACTGTGAACGTAAATATTTTTAAAATGTAACTTGGAAAATCTGTGGAAAGGGATTGAAGCTCAAAATTATGAAAAAAAAAAATACGCCTAATCAATAATGAGATAATTGGAGCACAGCTGGAACTTTTTCTGTCTGTTCAGTTCTTTTCCGAATATTCTGATACTTTTGCAGGGGAAATTTGTCTTTATTTCACTTATCTCAGCAAATACCTATGAAATACACATTTTTAATAAATCAGATCCAAGCATACCCTCTGCCTAGGCGATACAGCACAGCAGCAGCTGCTGCTTTGTTCGATACTGTGCTGAAATTATGAAAAGAAATGACTTAACGAAATTCACTACAGTGGGAGAGCAGTTTGGGGACAACAGCACTTAGAAAAATATCTGTCCTTTTCTGTAAAGGTTGTCAGAAGGCAGAGGTTTGGTCTTGCTGATCCTTCTGTCATCCACAAGTCCTGCTCATCGCAGTAGGTGCCTTCTTGGCTTGCTCCTACAGACCACCGAATGCTGACTGAAATGGTGTGTCAATAGGCTGGTTGTTGATTCTGTTTCTAAAATGATCATCTATTCTCTGCGTTGTTTTCTTGGGAATACCTGGAGCTGAGTGCATGAAAGCCCTGTGGTTGGGCTGTTGGCTGTTTTTATTAAAAAATACTGTGTTGAGCTCACACTCACTCTATTCTGAGAGGCGTGGTGGATCCTGTGTGTTATTCCAAATGGAACTGGACCGAAAGCGCTGCAGAAAGGATGCCTCTATTTGGGCATTTGAACAGGAGTTTCAAATGTGTTGCTTTATATTTATAGAAAAGTTGACATGGTTAGCTTTGTTTCTGAGTTAAAGTTAGCAGCTACGATTTTACTACAGATTCTGTGCATGGAAAATCAGAAACGGGACAGACGGATGGAGTGGTTTTGAAATGTGATCGTCTTTATGAGAGCGTTTTCCAATCACAGCTGAGTGACCAAAACCTGTTCCAGTTCTCTGGTCACTGAACTGACACGTTGGAGAGGAAGGGCTCGAGCTGCCAGCACATGGGCACTGTGATGAAGCTGAGACCCCGAGCACCAGTGGCTATGGAATACCTAAAAGCTAAAAGTTCATTTTAAAATACGATTTAAAGTATTTTTTTCCCCTGTTTTAATCATTTTTTCTCCTTTGTAGACTACCAGAGTTGATAATGCTTTTAATGTGAAAGTAAACACCCCACACAGAGATGGGGAGCTGTATAGCTGTGCATCTTTTCATATTTCTCAGTTATTCTCCTGCTTTCTGCATTTCAATGTGATACGATTCGAACTCGGTTTAGTCTCATCCGCTAAAACGTCACGTGTGCCATTTGAAATCATTTTACACAAAGCAGAACGTCAGAAGTGTGGACCTCAACCCCAGCTTACTGGAAATCTGAAAGCAATCAAACTGTTTGTGGGACTGTTAATTAAGCATTTCGGATTGCTGAGTGACGGGGTGTTATGAGTAGGCAGTTCTGGGCTGCGCGTGACGAGCTCAGAGAATATGCTCAGTAACGTGTGTGTGTGTGTCTGTGGATGGATGGCAGGAACAGCTCACTTTCCATTGTCCAGTGCCAGACAAGTGAAGGTGTAAAAGCACAGTTATTAGTGACACGTAATTCCACAGCGCTCCCACATTTGTATCATCTACGGATGAACACTTTGGAGCGACGTCCTTTGCTGAACGAAATTAAAACAAGGAACTCTGATCTGCTGCAAGCTCAGCTCAAGGCAGCTTGCTAGAAGTTAAATAACGTTAATGTTTGAGTTGGAGCTGCTGCAGAAGGGGTATTATTTTAAACGAAAATGAAGTCTACAGCTATCTGGTTGTGAATGTCTCTCAATTACAGTGGCGTCCGCGGATCTTGGATCCGAGCGAAGATTTGGCTAGAAATTCTCCACATCCTTACTCTGTGTTTTCCTCTGAATAAGAAACAGCATGTGCGAATTACATTTGCTATAATCCACTCCATACAGGAGGGAGAGGAAAATAAAATAAAATAAAAAAAATGCTGTGAAAAAATGATGATGTGTGGTTGAAAATTATTTTGATTGCAGTGGACGGATTCCTTTCCAGGTTACCTAGTTAGAAGCGAAAAATGTGCTGAAAAGCACCGGCGAAGCTTCTGCAGTTAGCAAAACGCAAACCTGTGCATCAGAATAGCTCTGCAGTTGCAGACAATGGCATTCCGACGGTGGTGTAACTTCCTGCATTTAACCCGACCTGAAACGCTAGTCGGTGAAAAGGAAAAATACCCTTTTTCCCCGAGCGCTGAGAAGGAATTGCCACTGCTGTAAAGTGGGGGTTCCTGAATGAGATAATCCGTCGTTCAGCTTCCCATAACACAAGCCTAGGGAACGAAAACTTAACTCTTAACTGAAATTATTCCTTACAGCTGGAACTGTCACGTCGAGAAATTTCTCCTACTTCCCCGAGAAGCGGAACTGTGTGCGTGTGTTCTGGAGGCAGATTTCCCTTGAGCTGCTGGAAAAGGGTGAAGATGCAGGCAGCGGTTGGGAGGCAGCTGCTGGCTCAGGAGCTGTGCCCCATTCCTCCCTTCCCCATTTCTATCAAAACAAAGGGAATTTTCCCCTCTCCTGCATATAGTGCTGAACTGAAATAACAGCAGCAGGGGAGGAGGTACACCTCGATGAGAAGTCTCTCTCCTGCTAAAAGTTAGCGCGGAGCACTTATGTAAAATGCCACGTGAATAACTTTGAATACAGCCCAGTGTGATGAGCTGGGATCGGTGAACCCAGCTGCGACGCAGAGAAATTCATACTGCACAGCTTCTGCCTCCTTTCCAGGTCCTTGTTCTGTAGAATATACGACCTCTGTGTGGAAATTCAAACCGCTGTCGGAATTAAAAATGTATTTGCTCGGTCTCTGATTTGGAAACGAGAGAAGGGACTGCCTGCCTCTCGTGTAGTGTAAGTAATGTGCTGCACGTGAAGCTGGGATTGCATCGATTCTGAAATACGTATTAGGAGTAAAGCAACGATGGAGTTATTATGTATTACTCATTCCTGTTACTGAAATAAATACCCAGGTTGTAATTTGTCTCCTGTCCCGTGGAAGCACGTCAGGTAAAGGTGAAGCTCAGCTCGTGCAAACCCAGCTCGGGCTGTAAGCTGGAGCCAGACCTGCAAGAAAAGGAAGTGCTCTTTAACTCCAGGCTCTAATTGGTGCAGAAACGTCCCTTCCCAGGTGTGACTTCTGAATGGGAAGGGCAAAATTTCAGCTTCCACTGCAGTTATCTGCACCTCTTTGTAGATCAACAAAATCTGTCGTGTGTGAGAGGCCGCTGTCTTAAGAACTGGAAAATCTCTTGTGAATAAATGCAGCATAAAACACGCAGACAGAAAACATCCGTCCTAGCTACAAAATACTGTTTTTGAGGTGCTGTTTTCCTGTCTCCCAGCAAATTAAAGAGGTCAAACTCCTGGCAGAGTGCGAAGCAGGAGCAGTTAACCCATGGCCTCACGTAATGGCGTGGCAAGCTGTTGCATTTCAAGCAAGAAACAACTCCTGTTTGTGATTTTAAAAATAAGTGTCTGTTCACTTTGATGAAGCAATCTTGCAAAGTTGCACGTCTTTCTGACCCTCCCACACCTCTCCCGTGTTTTGCTTTTGTCTTTGGTAGAAGTAATGAGTCTCCTGGATTCCATTTGGACTGTCAGTGGGATGTAATGTAATTTACTTTACTGACTGGTTCCCTTCCAGACGTCTATATGGGTTGAAAACTGGATTATGGTATTTAAGATACAAACTGTCTGCCTTTACTTGTCACAGAAAAATACTTGTCAGTTAAGCCACAGACTCATATAAATAAGACTTTGGCCTTAGAGCAACATATTTCTTAGCTGAGCTTTGAAAATAGGAGTTCAAAAGCTCTGTTCTGCAGAATTTCTGATTTATATAAGCTCTTTATATGTAACAGATGAAGGTATTTTATTTGTGGAATAAAAAAAGATAAACAGGCAAAAGGAAGATGTATTACATAATTATCAAACAGACAACTGTAGTGCAACAGAATAAATAAGAAAGGAATAAATGTATATTAGTGTTAGTTAAAGGATAGGAGACATCGACCCCAATATTTAGCCAGAGCAGATTTTACTTGATGTATAATGCATTAGACTTATAATTTATTGAAGTTATAAAACACTGCTCATTCTTTACCTATGCCTGCAGGTAGATAGAGCAAATGATCAGAAATAGAACCAGGTTTAGTGGTTGTACAGTTAGCACTTTTTTCATGTTATTTTTTTTTTATTTCTGTTAAGTTCTGCTTTACTGGAGTGGTTCCATGCTTTTACTCTGAATTAGGCATTTAATATGCTCCATCATTCCTGCTGTGTTCGAGGAAGCTAAAAAATAGAGTTTTCTGACCATGGCAGACTTTTAACAAGATACTTATTTGGGAGAACTTTTGCTACTGAGTTTGACTCTGTCTCTGTGGCAGTTTTCAGGAATATTCTCTGTGTGGTACGAAGAGTGCGTGTGATTAAAACATAATAAAATTAGCCAAGTGTTAGTTCTTCTTCATCACGTGGGATAATTTCTGCCCATTGACATCAGACTGTCTGGGAGGTTTGTACCAAACGATGGGATGCATCTTTTAACCTTACTTCTGAAATTGGTTGGGTCTGTTACGAACACTCTCAAAGAGCAGTAATTGTGGGAACAGAACCACGTGCCTCATTTTGTGCAGGTGACAGTGGTGTCACTGGGGCTCGGATCGGATGAACGCTACTGGGGTTCCTCTAGAGCAGTAGCTCTGTCACACCTCTGCTGTTTGAGTTAGTGTCTCTCGTAGAGAAAGATATTCTGGACAAAGTTTGTGCAGAAGGGTTTCAGCTGGGCAGCAGAGTTCGCTTAGTCCCGGGGTAGGTGGTGGCTGCTGCGGGTGCCAGGCAGGGAGAGGGATGTGGTTACCTTGAGTGAATTGGAGAAGTACTGGAAGGAAGCGAGGCAGAGTGCTCCAGGAGGAACGGACCACCCTTGAGTGGAGAGTATATTAATTTGCTGCTGCAGTTGCAGGGCTGAGGTGAGGAGCAGGGATTGTGCCCACAGGGGCACTGACCCGGCCAGGGTTGTGGGGTGGGGTTGAAGCAGGCATCCCCCAAAGCTCAAAAGGAAAAACATCTTCTCAAGAACCAAGACTGCCATTTCCCAATTTATGAATGCAGGCTTTTGCAACTAGATGTCGTTTAATGCATTTTTTGTGAGCAGTTTTGTTTGTTTGTGTTGTGGCAGCTCTCAAAGGAGCCAGTCATGATTATGGCTTCTTTATGAAGATAGGAAGGCAGGCTGCTCCAAAGGGTTGGGACCGTAAAGCCAGACGTATGTTGAGCATTACAAGCAAGAGTGGTTCCTTTTTAAGACAGTGGGAGTGCTTGCATGGCCTGAGTTAAGCAAACTTGTATATGTTAGCAGGGTTTCATCCTGAGGAGCAAGCTGAACTGAAAGACCTGGAGCCCAAGTGTGCCGTTGTATTTTCCAGCAAAGAAGAGCTTTTTCATTTTAAGCAGAGGGCGTTATTAAAACGAGGAAGTCTGTGCATGCTGCCTAGTACCAGAAGGGCAATGCAACTTCATTTCGAAAATTGCTAATATTGTTAATTATTACGTGGAAGCTGTGCTGGTGTTCAGCACCAAAAAGCTGTTCAGCGCGTCGTATAAATTTCATCGATTCAGCTTTTACAGATTTAGCTTCTGTACGTCCTATTGCATCTCAAGAATCTGCTCAGGAAATTTTGAAAAGCATTCAAGGAAAACTATATAACTTATTTTCTTAAATAGTAAATACTGCTGACAGATACTTACTGTATCCAGAGAAAGGACCGATTGCTCTTACTGCCTATTTAGTTTAAGCAGGCATATTTCTAGAAGCCAAACATTTGACTATACTTACAAGAATGAAGATTTTTCTGGGGTTTTCTTTTCTAAATTTGTTTAGGGTTATTTGAAGGGAGTGATTGGATTAAATAATTTTCTGCTTTAAAGAAAGAAAAACAAGACTTAGTAAGCTCAACAAATTTACATTTTCAGTTGAGAAAGCCAACTGGAAAATGGTCTGCCAAAGCCAGTGTGCTGCCTGGTCGTCCCGTCTCCCGGCTGTCTGTCTGTACTCTTCCATCTCCTTTAATTGCATCAGCACTCATTCACCTCCTGCAGGGGTTCTGTGCTGCAACTTCTTCCCCGTTTGCCACTATGAAATAAGGCAGATAGGAAACTTCTTAAACTTTTTTAATTTTCGTCCCTTCGATGATACTCCCAGTGGGATTTGACTTATTAACTCTTCTGCTATTTCTTGCAAATAATTTTTTGTAGTTACAAAAAGGAGATGCTCCTCCAAATATTACTCTGTGAGTACGCATTGATGCCCCACGTGTATAAATTGAGCTACTGCTTGTAGAATAAAATGCTTTCATGTGTACGAGTGCAGTCATGATGGCTGGAGGCATCACATGTTTCTTTGGGCTCAAGTTGTATCTTTGGGTATCTTAAGATTACTATTATTTTTTTCACAGTATTATTGGATAGTGGTTTAAAAATGTGATTTATTCTTTAGATTTATACTAACATATGAGCAAATGTTAAATTCTTAGTGTATGCCTTAGCTCTGAAGATGACCTTCAAGAAAATTGTATATTTAAATATTATTGTTAATGTAATTGCTGAAGTAGGTACTTAAATTTGGAATGTGTAGGTATTAGTAAATCGGGTGGAATATTTTTATTTAAAAATAGAAGTAAATGATTCCTTTAAAATAAATCAAACATTTATTAGTCCTCTTGCCATTATTTGCTTCTCTCAAAGCATTTTTCCTTTAAAGTCTGTGCGTAACATTGCAGAACGCTTTTGGGTGGCAGGTGCAGTTAACCACATCACAGTGTTTCAGTTCTATATTTACAACTGGAATTTTCCTAGTTAAAATTACACTTTGCAAACAGTTTAAATTTTAGACTAATATTTTTCTTCTAATGAGTTGTTGGGAAAGCGTTTCTATCACAAAGCATATTACAGGTAAAAATAACACGGAGTTTCGGAAGCAGAGCCGTCACCGAGTGCTCTCCTTCCCCCCCAAAAACAGAAAGAGATTCCCAACCTTACAGATAACTCTGGAATAATGAAGTGCAAAGTGATTAAGGTCCGTGCTAGTTTCTTCTTTGCTAATTAAGAGAAAGGCTTCTGTTCTGTCTTAACTGTTATATCTTCAGGGAGTAGTTTTTATTCTGAAATATTAATGTTAGCTTAAAATGTCAAGGTCTCTGGATGTCAAGGATCCCCAAGTAAGGCTTAGTAGCACAGACAAGTCCTAGTTGGTGATTTCATTTTAAATTGAGATTATTTTTTTCCTGCCATACATTATAAACCAGTACGAGAGCATGAAATTGCTATGGTGAATTCTTAAAATAAATCTTAATACGCATATAAAAATGTTGAGGAAATTCAGTCATGCTCGGCTCGTGCTTCCACCAGGCAGCGACTGCCAATCCGACAGCCTGACCCTGTTCCCATTTCTATAAACGGGATCATTTGCACGCTGATGATGCCCATTTCAGTTTTATTTTGAGACTTCTGTCTCCTCTTGGGGTCTCAAATCCAAGTTTGGGAATTTTTGGTTGGGTCAAGTGTCAGTACGAAGAATAATGCACGAGTACTTTATCCCCTTTCAATTGTAAGGAAAAAAAGAAAAAAAGGGAAATTGCAGTGCTTTAATCAAATCAACCTACATTCTGCCAGAAATATGGTATTTCAGACTTGGCAAATTGGGCAGAAAAAAAAGGATCGAGTCACCAGCAAAAATGTATTGAACAGGTTTAATATGTGGCTTTTATCCAATGTGTTATGGCCCATTGGAGAATCTTTTCTTTTGTATTCTGACTGTGCTTGACTTACATACAGTGTGTTATTTGTACAACGTACAGAGCAAATTCATGAATATGCGTCTGCAATTCACTCAAGGTTCCTAGGAAATAGGTGGCTGCAACTACACAATTTGCTACTCAGGCAAAAATTCAGGAGAGTGTGGAATTGAAAAAAAAAAAAAAGGAAAGGCCTTTTCAAAGTGAAGGAGGTAGCAGTAATTATTATTGTTTTTAATTGAGACTGTTACACCTCACAGATGAGTGTTTCAAGTGGTGTTCCATTGATAGAAATGGCCTATTGCTATAGAAACCACCAAAATGCTGCTTCTGATGAGAGGAGGGAGGAAGGGAAAAAGAATTTAGCCGTGTCTACTCTTAGATGCATTTTATGTCAGGATAAAATTGTTCATAAATAGCACTCTAAACGGACGCTTTTCCTAGTGCTCTCACTGGACTTCTCACACAGTGGGGCTGAAATCTCAGCCTCGTTGGCTTTAAACTCTCATCAACTTCCTTGGGATCCGGGCTGCTTTCAAGAAGTGTTCTTCAGACAAAAAAATATTGACATTTCCTTCAAGTTTTCTCCTTTTGATGTTCATAAAAAGAGTGCAATCACATTTGTTAATATTTCTACTGTTACCTTTACCTAGAAGATACTTTGCCATTATGTGCTGTGTTTCTTGAAGTAAATCCATGTAAAATATGATATTATTGGACTACATTGGCTTTTAATAGAAATATGAATGTAAAGTTCCAAACATATGCAAGGATAATTTGGAAAGCTTGGATTATTTTTGAATGACCTGTGAAACTGGGGAGAAAGAGAATAATTTGTACATTTCGTTTGCTGATCGTCATTAAAATAATTTCGTTAAAAAAAGTAATGCGCCCGAGAGTATTTGAAATTAAGCACACTAATGCAAGAGGATATCTAAGGTGAAAGATGTTTGTGTAATGCTAAACATAACCAAAGAAACTGTGGTTTTAGCAAAGGTACCATGCTCTATTTTATCGAGTGCCAGCAGTTGCATAATGAAGGTCTTTCAGTTAAAAAAAAATACATATATAAGTAAAGAAAACACAAAAATGCCACCCAGCTGGTAGAGATCTTCCTAATTTTTACCTGATTGTATTTCTGAAGAAATATGGCAGGGCCCTCGTAAATTTTCAACATGAACTGCATTTTTGTTGCCAATTTCCATATCCTTTTAAAAGTGCTGAAGCGTGCATTTGCTATTTATGTTTGCAGTAGACTGAGTACACTTTTACTATTTGTGGTTTCAGAAATTGGAAACAACCAAACAGTGGTGCTATGGTCTAAAAAAATAAATTTTAAACAGCTGTGGGACAGTATTTTTAGAATGGTAGGAGTCCTTCTGAAGACAGACTTGTAACTGTGTCTTTGCACAGGAGTGCCACAGATCAGTGTTCCAGAGCAGAGCCGGACGGTCTTCGCATCTTCTTCGCCATTGTTGGGGATAATTTTACGTTGGGATGTATGGGAAGCTGCTGGGAGCGACCCAGTGTCTTTTTCTGCTCTCCTTGCACATGTGTAAATGGCTCTCACATCAATTTCTTTACATTCACTTCTCTCTAGCTTAATTTTTCCCTCTGTGTGGCGTAGGAGAGAATTAACTATAATCATACATATCGAGAGAAGGGTTAAAACTTCTAGTTGGCCAGAAATACAGCGGTGTCGTGCAGGGATGCCAGTTCTGTTTGTTTCCTAAAAGTTCCCTATAGGGCAAATTCACAGAATCGTAGACTCACCAAGGTTGGGGAAGACCTCCAAGATCATGCCCACCTACAGCCAATATTTCCCCACTAAACCACATCCCTTAGCACCACATCTAAATGAATTATATAGTGAACTACTTCTCTGAAAAATTTACTGTATTAAGAAACAGTTTGATATTCTTAATATCTTTATCTCTGAAATGCTGGGCATAGTCCTGCCATGCATAATACCGCACAGTTTCTTAGATCTATTGCTGTAATGAAACGAAATTGATTGTAAGTTTTCCTTCATTTTCAAAAAGTACAACAAACAGCCTTGTGAAGATCATTTGTGTCTCATGACATTTCGGAAATAATGGGCTCAAGTTTTTCTTTTACTCAAGTGATGAATTATTTCCACAATTAGTTTTGGTTATAAACCTTGAAAGGGTCTACAGTGAGGAGGTAGGTTGTAATGGGACAGCTCCTTCGTGGATGCTGATGGATTTAGTGACTGAGTCGTATTAGCTACGCCTCGGTTCAGTGGCTTAATTGATTTACTATATTTGGTTTTGATTGTAACAGCTTGTCTGATTTAGAGCTTATTGAGCATCTTGTTGCGTCTTGGGCACTAACTGTAATTACTCAATGTTTTAAATCACATTTTCTGAGTTTATGTCAAACTTTAAAATATCCCCTCTTTCTAGAAGTCAGTATATCTCACTGTTCTCTGAAAAAATCCCCATTATGCAAAATCTTGTTCTAATATGCAAAAGAAAGGTTGTTTTGACTATTATGACCCAGCAGTGCCCCTCTGCTCTGTCTGTGCTCTGGTACTGCCCTGTGCAGAGTAGCCCGCGTGGTTGAACTTCAGAATCCAGACTTTTCACTTAAACATTGGGTGGGTGCTCTTGCATTTGGATGCCTCTCTACTTAAATTGATCTGAACGCATCATCTACTATTGCATTTTTAGATTTCACTGGTAAGTGTTCTGGGTAGCCATGCTAAAGTGATATTCATGTTGAACTGTACACATACTGAGGAGCAGTGGTGTCAAAATTGTTGTGTGTAAAGGGTAAAGACAAAGCGTGCCACCAACAGCTATGTTCAGAAGTTGTGGATTACAGAACTGTAACAAAATACCATAATTTAAAAAATTTGTATGGCCTTGTAGTTTCTTAAAAGTTGAGGTCAGTTTAATACTCACTTTAAGCTGCCATTTGTTTCCTGAGTTTAACTCAGTGCCAAGAAATCCAGTGGATGTTCAGTGTGTTTGCTTTAAACCTCCTAACTCCAGTTTCTGAAGTCAGTGTCATCTCCAAAACAATAGAAAAGCTCCCAGTATTTAAAGAATGTTATATCTATCAACAGATGTGGAAACTAGATTGTGTCTGTACATACATGTGTGTATACACAGACACAGTATATAGGCGTTTTCTGAATGTAGGTGTGTAGTGATGTCTTTATGAACACCAATTGAGATGTTCACTTTTAAGATGATATTGTACTGTAATACTCTGGAAATAAGGCATAAGGAACATGAATTACTCATGGATGGAAGGTAAATGAGAAGAAGACTCCAGAAAACTGTCTGCTAGCAATTCAGGTAAATTCGGGGATTAATTTCATAATTTAAACAGGCAGAACATACCCTTGAATTCTGTGGAGCAACAGGCCAGAATGGATCTCGAGTTGAAGGCAGGTCATCTATACGTGGCAGTGCTCCTCCCGTGTGAGTAGATCAGCTCTCAATTAATATGGATTTTAAAAATCATTCTAAAATAGTTCTTCAGTTAAATGGTCAGTGATACAGTTTTAAAAATTAAAGATACCTACAAGATAATCAAGATAATTTTTACATCGATAAGGCATTCCTGATTTGTTATAGTTGTTTGGCAGTGGTGTTTTATGTTGTTTGATTGATTCAGAATAGATTCTTACAGTTCAGAACTCTAGAAACTCAAGTGCTGTTTACCTAATCTTTTATCCATCCCTCATTTCAATTGTCTTTGAGTTCTGTAGCTGGCATTCTGATTTCTGATACAGAGAATTGGTACCCTAACGGGATTTCTGTGGGTATTCAGATATTGTGCAATGTAATCCTTATAATTTAATTTTATTTTACTGTTTTATTTTATTGATATATTATTGATTTTATTTTGCTGTTACAGATAAGGCAGAAATGTAACAGTTGGTGAGGCACCTGATCCTGGCTGTGACTCTCTACCAGAGTTTGGTGTGAAGGCTTTCAGCTACTCCTGATTGCCACAGTATATCATCCTACACTTTAACAAGTCTGCTTTGGGTTTAACCACCAAGTGAACCACTGCTTCTCTCTTTCCTTTGTAAAGATAAGATTTATTGAAGGGATTGAAACCTGATCGTGTTCTTTAAATTGTCTTTAAATGTTGAAACAATTTTCCAAATCCTGGTCTCTGTCCTAAGCTGCCTAGTTAATTGATTACTTTTGTAAGGAGATCTTAAATCTGGACCTAGCAAGTCTTATAAATCACCGTGATCTCAAAGTTGCTCTTGTTAGTATGTATGTTCTATGATTTATGGTATTACTTTTGGCATATTCAGACAGGTAATGCTCAGAAATGTATTTATCCTTGGCAGAATCCATTGGATGCTAATCTGCGGGCTAATTAACCATATTTTGGGGCTTTTTCCTATTTATATTTAGGGGCATTACTTTGGTCCCTACCCATAAAACACAAAGCATTCTGTAAGGTCAGCAATTTTCCTATCTCTCAATTCATAAAGATTCTGAAGAATCTGTTTAGTGTCACATCTTAGAGGGAGTCTCAGCCTTAAGGACCTTAGCGAGACCCACCATAGTTTCTTCTGGAAAGAGTGCTATTTTCTTTGGTCCTGAGGACTTCCTCTTCAAATTTCTCAGCTTTGACCAGTTAAAATGACTTTGTGTGGTCTGTTGCCTGAGGGTTTGAAAAAAAAGACCTCGCCCTTACTTCTTTTTTTCTTCTTCTCATAGAAATAGCAACAGCCGACTTCACTTTTCCATTCCCATCCTTTAGTTACTTGTCAATTCTATCAAGATCCTCAATCATGGACCTGAGTTGAAGGATCATTTATAGTAGCAAAGCATGCTTTTGAATTTACTTCAGTATAATAATGGCCAAAAAATGTCAGATAGCTCAAAACCCAGTGATTTTTCTAGAGTTGTAGCTGAACCTTGTTTTAACATCTGAAACTAAATTGTGATTTCCGGTTTTAAAAGATTAGGTATGGTCGTGTCTTAAAAAACAAGTAAACCAACCTCCACCACCAGCTCACCCATCCTCCAGACTTCCCATAGGTAAAGTAGGCCTTGGTACTGGTGCACAGCAAGCCTTTGCTTGTGTTTCCCATCTCACTTTCTGTTTTGATTAAGCCTCAGATGCAAAATAATTGATAATTAACACACAGAGTTCATTCATTGCGTTGAGATAATTACAGAGTGGCTAGGGGCAAGACTATGTAGAATGAGAAGATATTTAAAATGTTGTAAAAAATATGTATTTTTAAAGCAGGTACTTAGGGGTCTACCCACACAGCCTGTGGAAGCAACACAAGCATGGGAGACTTCACATGAAGAGCTTATAGGTTCATAGGTTCATAAGGTTGGAAAGGACCTACAAGATCATCTAGTCCAACCATCCTCCTATCACTATCCCTACCCAACTACTAGCTTCTTGGAAACCCAGCAGTGGGAAACGTAGGAGGCATGGGTGTTACTGGTTTGATGTCTACTTGAGTAGAATTTGGAATTAATAATTCAAGTTCTCATCTCTAGGTTATCAGCCCAGATAGGACAGGGAGGGATGGTGATGTTCTAGCACATCGTATTGGTTTGCAGCTCCTTTCAGTGAGGTTGAGCCATGACTGTAACCCATGAAATCATCCTGAAGTGGGAAGGAGCATATGAATCAGAAATGAAGATTAATAATTTAAATACTGCACTACGTGAGCAAATGGATCATATTTATCCCAACATTTCTTATCTCAAAGCTCAGTGAATTGAGAATTAAGCTTTAATTTCAAGAAAAACAAACTTTCAATGGTTTGAAAATAAAAAGGTAAAACTTCCGGCTGTAACTTGAACCTGTGAAAAGGACTAAGGGTTTTATCACAATGAGGCCAGGAAAACAAAAGGCAAATTGAAAAAAATCCATTCTGTGACTGCCAGGCTTGAAATTCTGATTCCTTGTGGGATAAATGCAAAGTTGAGGAGATGTAGATATTTCCTAAATCATTATCCTAGCAATTGGAATTGGGCTTAATCTGTGAGTTTCCAAACAAAAATTACTGAAGTATCATTCATGTGCAGCAGATCTTAAAATATTTCTAATGAACCAAAGAAAGAGATATGCTCTTTTACCTTCTGTTGTTAATCCTTTATCAAAATAATTACATTCTTTTTTGAAGGTTGGTGTCAGCTTTGTGAACTCACTCCAGATGCCTTCTGTTATACCTTATGTACGTTATTGGTATTTACTGAAAGGATGTCAGCTCCTTCCAGTTTCTCCATCGAGTCAGGAGATGTCTCATTTATATTGTATTGTGTATAAGAGCTCATGGTACGAAGATGGTATTGCACTAGGTTAGAGACAAATATGGCACATCGTTGTCTGATTGGGAGCCGCCTCTGGAGAGCTGTGCAGAGAAGGACCTGGGGCTCCTGGTGACCAACGGGTTGGCCATGAGCCACCAGTGTGCCCTGTGACCAAGAGGGCCAACGGTATCCTGGGGTGTGATGCACAGAGAGTGGCCAGCAGGATGAAGGAGGTGACCCCCCTGCTGTGCACTGCCCTGGGGAGGACACATCTGGAGTACTGTGTGCAGTTCTGGGCTCCTCAGTTCGAGAATGACAGGGAATTACTGTAGAGAGTCCAGGGGAGGGGTGCAAAGATGGTGAGAGGTGTGGAGCATCTCCTATATGAGAAAAGGCTGTGAGAACTGGGGCTGTTCAGTCTGGAGAAGACTGAGACTGGTTCTTACTGATGCTTGTAAATATCTCAGGGGCTGGAATCAAGTGGATGTGGCCAGGCTCCTTTCAGCAGTGCTCGGCAACAGAATGAGTAGCGAAGGGCACAAACTAGAATGCAGGAGATTCCGTACAAACATGAGGAAAAACCTCCTTACTGTGAGGGTGATGGAGCCCTAGCACAGGCTGCTCAGAGCGGTGGTGGAGTCTCCTTCTGTGGAGGTCGTCAAGACCCATCTGGATGCCCACCTGCACGACCTGCTGTAGGGAACTGCTCAACCAGGGCGTCGGACCCGACGATCTCCAGAGGTCCATTCCAACCCCTTTTGCTTCTGTGACGTGTGAGGTCTTGTCCCTGGCACCCGGGGGCTGCACCTGCCATGTAGGGCACTGGGCTCGGCAGGCTGCAAGCTCCTCTCCTCTGCTTTCTTTCTGGTCCTGAATGATTGCATTAACAGTAATGGAAAAGACATCTTGTTTATAATTTCATAGCATATGTGTTCTTTTTGCCATCTCCTAATAGCCTTCAAAAATGGTCACAATCATTGCCTATATCCAGAATTGTGGTTGAAATAAATTAGGTGATACAGGTGATCTTGGAGTGCTTATGGAGATTGATTTAAGTGAAGCCGGATTTGCAGGGAGAGGTGACTTATAACCAACTTGAGACGGCACGATACTTGACGAGCACTGCAGATTATGTGCTGAGAATAAAGATCTCACTGAAGAGCCAGGCAGGGCTCAGGCATGGGAACGTGAGATTCTTCCCCCTCTCTCCTCCCTTTCTTACCTGAACTTTTTGAGATAATGATATTTTTCATTCTTCCCGTCGCAATCTTCACTGATGCGCATCTATAATATGAACTTCTATGGTTATGAATAACCCTTCACTCCTCAGTCTCACTGGCTCTCTAGGGTAGTGAGCAATTTATAGCAGGGAGTCCCCGAGCCGCTCTTGCTGTGGTTGCACGCCTGTAACAGCTCACTAGCACTTTCTTTATGACCCTCCCCCAAGACCATAGCTTTACTTCCTACCCTGCCACTGTTTCAATTTGCGCTACTTTCACCGCTCTGCGTGACTTTTGCTTTCAGATGAATTATTTGCTTCAGGAACAGAGAAGGATCTGAAATAATTGCAGCAAATTTAAGCAACAAATGCCAACGCGTAGGGCCTGTAACTAAGTCATTGTTGCCACCCTTGTGATAACACAGTCATTAAGGATGATCAGAACAAATCAGAACAAATCAGCACATGATTTATTTTGAGAAGTGTGAGATGGCTCCTTGATGGAAATTCTGGAACCCTTTAAGCAGTGCTCCCTGTAGTTGGAGAACATAGGGAAGGTGCCCTTCTGAATTTTGTCTTGGGGTTTGGCCTTGGGATACTTGGGAAGTAATCCAAGGAAATGCCTTCTTCACTGCATATCTGTCACTACAAAGTACATCAGCACAGAGGGAGAGAGATGAGCTCTAAAAAATGGGCAGTTAACAGCTGAACCTTTATAAAGATTTTGCTGCTCAGGTAGACTTTAATGTGAACAGATTGCTGCTTGGAAATTTGTAGTGGTCATCCACAATTCAGTTTTCAACCCGCTACGACGAGCAGCTTGTCTCTGTATGTGTAGGTGTGCTTTGATTCTTGACACAATTCCTTGTGAAACAGTTTGTTTAGACAAGAAAGTGCCACTTAACCAAAACTTTTAAGGGCATTTGGGCAAAGCTCAGTGTAGTGTGAGATGGGAAAGAATGGAAAGGGGCGACAGGCCTGAAAGTGTGGCAGTGACTAGAATGACCTTAAAGAAAAGTAAAAGACGAGTATTCGTTAGGGGAGAAGACAAAAGTATTTTTGAGGTACATGAAAATGAAATTTTAGTAGGAAATAAGATCTTGGATGTACCTCCTGAATGTTCCTGCTGACCATTGCAGCTTATTTTTATGTCTGCTGTTTACAAAAGCACGCATCGATTATTGACTGTTTGATGGGACCTTAATGGCTTTTTGTGTACGGTAGAACAGCGTTTCCTCAGAAAGGGAAATTGAATTCTGACTTTCAGACAACCTTTTCCTTGCTCTTGACATGTACACTTTTAAGCCAGGGGTACTCGAATCTCACGAGTTGAGCATAACCTAAGTTTTATTGTATGAGTTTGTGATCCTTGATTCTTCATTAAGCTCCAGTAGGAGCTTTGCAAGTTAGGAATTCACCAGATGAAACTCTACTGAGAAGAGTGAAATGTCCAGTATCAGCCTCCTGGTGTGTGACCCATGAGTGAAGGATAAAATTGGTGTGATTTTACTGCAGGCACTCTGCCTGTCTGTGGCATCTGCTGAGATGCAGGTATGGGCTGTTCTGTCCCTTCGGTAAGTTTTCTGACAGAAACTGATTCAGCCATAATCTTATATTTATTATGGACCCAGATTTCTGGAACATGCTCTCTCCATTGGAGAGGTTTCTCTGGAGCTAGTCCCCATTCTTTGCTTACAGGGAAACTGCCATTGGATGCGTTACTGAAATTGGGTGTATAAAAAGGCCATTACAAATCGGAGCTGTCTATTGCATGGTGTATATTTCCAAAGCAGGTTTTGGAAAATCAGTATTACTTGCAATATAATATTGAAAAAGTAATTTCACTTAATTTCAAAGTACTTCTCCAATATATTGCTTAAGATGGGGATTGCTTACCTTCAGTATTTACAAGACATGACTGAAATGTTAGGTGGAGTCATTGCTTCTTTCCTACCCTTAGCAGGAAAAAAAGGTGAGGGAAATTATTTAAGCACATCGCCTTCCTAGTAAAATGTGAGTTACCAAGACTCATGGCTTGTTAAAAATATTTTCTTTATTGTACCAGACATGGGATATATGAACACTGGAAGTGTTTAAGCAAAGGGAAGATGTGGTCCTAGGGGACGTGGTTTAGTGGGCAGTATGGGTGGTAGCTGGACAGTTGGACTGGATGATCTTACAGATCTTTTCCAACCTTAATGATTCTGTGAATAGGAATTGTAGCATTGTTCAGGCATTATAGGAAGCAATCAGAAGCTCTTTTAGTTAAATTATTTCTGTAGTTCACAGTTTGGAAATCTGTAGAAGCTAAATAATGAAGCAGAGGACTAGAATTTGTTGTTAAAACATTTCTGCACTTGGTTTTCTATAACAGCATCTTCACAGCCTTTGATTGAAACCAAGTTATTGTATCAATAGTCATTTTTAACTTTTTCAAATGCTTCTGAGAAGGGCTGAAATCCCCTTTCTCTAGAAAAAGAAAGGAAGAAAACACACAAAAAAAAAAAGACCCAAAAAGCTGTTCATTGCTGAAGCTAAATTACAGGCAACAGGAAAACCCACCGTAATTCACTTACATATGCAAAAAGTTTTGTTTTCACCACCTAAAATAATATTTTTAGTTTCCAGTTCTGCTATGCTCTGCAAAAACCACTGATGTTGTTCTCATCCACTTTTGTAGAAATGCTTCACATCGAGACTTTTGTTTATGGAAGCCTGATTTTAGAGTGCATTGAAACTGTGTACTTGGATATGTGAGTTTGCTGCCTTCTTTCCCCCCTGCTTTTACTCCTTGCTTTAGAGCATTTATTCTATGCTATAAATATAAAGGAAATGAATACTGAGTATACTAAGAATGGACTTCATGCAAACCAGGGCACTCTTAATCAGAGAAACCAAGCTTTGCACTGTGGTTGTTACGCTGGGAGTTACCCATTTTTTCTGCACTGAGAAATACCATGGACTTTGAGGAATAAAGTAGATTTGGAGAAAATATTGAGTTGGTTGATTAAACATAAATGTTGAATCTGTTGTGAAAGTTCTTAAACTGAATGTTTCTTTTATTTTGATCTTATGGATGTGTACTCTTCTGATGCCAGAAGAGTCAGGAGGCAACCCAGCCAGGGTGTCAGAGATGCCTAGCACAGAAGAGACCTTACTTGGATTTGTTGTTCTTCCTCTTATATATTTGTAATTCTTCATGTTTATTTCTCTCTTTTTTCAAGCCTGGGGTTTGGTTGCACAGGACTGTGCTCCTGGCTCTGACCCATTCTCATGCAATTACCCAGATTGCAAGTGCATGTATAGTGAGTCTCGTACCGTGGGAGCCTTGTACTTTGTCATTTCTTTGTCTTTCTTTTGCATTCCTAAACCTCAGGTGGAAGGAGATTGCCATTGTCGTGCTGCTGTCATAAAGTTTTAGATTGCAAAAGCAGAATACACGAAATCTGACCCTTGCCAGTGAATTGTTTGTGGTATGAGGACAAGTTTCATACTCCTCACGTTTGTCTGTGCAGGAGCTTCAAAGGGAAGTGCATTAATAAGTAAATTACAGAGCATGAGCTGTCTGCCGTGGTCTTAGAGGATGTTTCTCCTGGGCAGTGTGTGGCCATTTGCATATACTACAGCAATTAATGTTGACTGCTGACGTGCTCTAAAATTCCCTGTGGTTTCTTCCTCTGCAATTCCTCCAGGAAGACAAGCGTAGCTTCTAGGGGGTTGTATTAAAATGGAACAAACGTGTTAAAAAGAAGCATTTCTCAATAACATGGTTCAGAGGTATGATCAGGGTGGAGGATGTGCCAAGGGCAGGTTGTGCTTCAGAGCAGTGAGGAACATTTATGTTACTGATCCTCGTCGTTTCATTGTGGTAATAGGTTAATGGGTTCATGATATCATCATTACTTTATCCAGATCAGATTATTCATCAGAAGTTTCTTTGAGGATACTGAAACTCTGAATTAGAGCTTTTGAGAACTGTTTAGGTAGGAAAACTAGTACAAATACGACTGTCATTCAGGCAACTTGGAGTGGTATCTTTAGGCTGGGGTTTTTGTTTGCCCTTCTTGTAAAATGGACAGAAAGTATTGAAATAAATAGAATACTCCAATATCCTCATCCGGATGGTTTTGCAGGAGATCAGTTTGATCGTGGAAGAACTATTCTGCTTCCAGGTTAGGACTGTGGAGGGAGTAGTACTTTCATCTCATTACTTCTCATGGCACAGAACTGTATTCACTTTTCTTTTTGAAGCAGGTGAAAATCTCAGATTCAGGGAGGAAGGAAGCCTTATCTATTCAGCAGGAGCTGCATTCGCATGTAGGAGTTACGGAGTGGCAATAACTGGAGCTGGACATGACAGATGCATACATTGTGCTCTAGGCTTAGATGGCACTGCTGACATTCTGGACATGTTTCTTCCATGCTCTGTGGAAAAAGTGAAACTACTGGACGTGAAAGTTGACAGTGTTTGAAAGAGGAGTGGATATTTCTTCAATCTCTGTGATGTAATCTCAGGGCTGAGGACATTTTAATGGCACACTTTCAGTCTCCAAGCAGCATGGCTGTGTATGCCTCCATTAGTACTCCCACAAGTAAATCCTTTCCTCTTGCTCTCTGCCTGAATTATCCTGCAGTCTTGCATGCCCACGGCTTCATACTAACATGAATCATTGATTCATGCTGGGGAAACCCTGCTGGAGTGCAGGGGAATGTCAGGGCACTGGCTGCCCTGTGCTTTCTCAGCCACCACCTCGCATGCTTCCTTTGTGGCACTCCCTCGTTTCCCACAGGCTAGGGCAATTTTCAGATCCTCCAGCAGAATTGCATGTCCTGCTTACAGAAAAAATGAGATACTTGGTTTGATTGATGTTACGTTGGTGTACCAGCTACAAAGCTGCTAATTGGAAAATCAGCAGTGGCTGTGGAGAGGAGGACTCACATGATCTGAGTGTCCCAAAGCAGAGGGGAAAAAAAGCCCTGCTTGGGACCTCTGAGGATAAAAGCTTTAGCAATTCCTTCATATGACCCTCGACTTTTGTAGTGTTTATAAACATAAGACAAATTAGATTTAAAATAAGTGTCTCTGAGGTTACGTATATGAAAACAGAAGCAGAATATGGGTGGGACTCTTCTGTACCTATCAGAGCAGGGCTTACCTGGAGGGGCAGGCAGGGCATGACTACGAATGTGCAATAGAAATCCTCTCCACTTGTTCTGTTTCAAACAATATTCCCCAAACTCTGAAATAAGTATCATTTTGGAGAGATTTCTTTCTGAATTTGGACCAGTGGAACAGCTCTGTGTATTTCCAGATGTCACTTCTAGGCTCTGCATGAAGTGGGTCACTGGGACTGAAGTGTTTAAGGATCCACAGACACTGAATGAATGCTGTGTGCACTCTTTTGAAGCTGGAATCTGCCTTCTGTGATGCTGTAAGCAGCCATCAGTACAGTGGCAAAATGCATGCACTGAGAAGCTAAGCAAACAGCTTTGCTGAAAAGAAGTTTAAAGGGCTGAATTAGCTAAAACATGGAAAAAAAAAACCCGCTTCTCCAACCAGATTTATACATTTCCCCAAAGCAGGATTTTACAGGTTCCTATTAAATAAAAACAAACCAACAAAGCGGGTGCATTGCTCAGCTGCCGTTAGGCTCTCACTTGCTCTCTGACCCAAAGGAGCTGCCGTAAAATAAAGCTCAACCTCTCTTTTCTTTTGAAAATCTGATTCTTGGTAAAACAGAGCACAGGGGTCACTTGGCCGTGTTTTGTTTTTGCAAGGAAGTTACCAAAACACGATGTATTTTTCCTGTAAGATGTGTGAGGGCTGACCGGATTTGTCACCGTGAAAACATTTTCTGACAACTTCTGTTTCTGGTCTGTGAAGGAAGAGCCAGGAACGTGCTTTATTTGCAGAGCTGCTTCAACCGACCCAATTAAAACCCTGTTTTTTCATACATTTGCCTGTGCTTTATAGACCGGAGAAGCATACAGTGCTTTGTGTTCATGCCCACGATGTTCAGCCCCGAGTTCTGTATTTTGTTCCGCACTACACCAGTACATTCGTACTGAGTTCTGTATTTTGTTCCGCACTACGCCAGTAGATTCGGAAGTTAAAAAACAGGTAAAAATAAGTGGCTTTCTTCACGGGCCTTTAACTTTCCAGAAGTGACGCGAGAAAAGGAAATTTCGTGTCACTCTTCAAGACCAATTTATTGCCCTTCTTTCGAGCTTCTAGTTGCGTGCTCCCCTGATGGAAAGATTGTGCTGTGTATTGAGAAGTCAGACCCCATTCAGCATTAGTCTTCATTAACTCTGCTCTGCAGAAGAGGAGGTGCTGGTGCTTTGCCCACCCCAGCAGGCTCCTTTTTTAAATACAATCCTACAGGGCAGGATAAGAGATGCTGGTTTTTTGCATCACATCCACGCAGCCGAGCTCTGGACGGATGCAGTCATTTTGTTATTTAAAAGCCCTATACAAATTGTGAGGATGTCCACCTGACGTTGGTAAGCTGAAAGCACTTTGGCATCCTGTGCAAGGTGGTGGGCCAGGTGCTGCCAGGCTGTGGCTTCGGATGTGGCTTTCTTGGGGCCACTGACTTGCAGAGGTGGGGCGGCAGCTCGGTATGCAAAATGGGCACTGCTCTGAGCTCTCTGGCTGTGTGCTGCCATAAGCTTGGGACTTACAACCTCTGTGGCTTGTCCTAAAGGACATGGCAGCTTGAGGAGTTCAGGCTTTGAGACATTTTCAGCCAGAAGGGAATTGCATTGATGAGTGGGCTGTAAAAGGCATTATAAGTGTAAATGGGATGTGGGGCTTTGTCTTACAGAATCGTTGACTCCTTAGAGTTGGAAGGGACCTCTGAGGGCCGTCTAGTCCAACTCCCCTGCAATGAACAGGGTCACCACAGCTAGATCAGGTTGCCCAGGGCCTGATCCAGCTTTGCCTTGAATGTCTGCAGGTGTGGGGCATCAACCACATCTCTGGGCAACCTGTGCCAGTGCCTCACCACTCTCACTGTGAAAGACTTATGGCTTATATCGAAATCATTAAGGTTGGAAGGGACCATCTGGTCCAACCATCAGCTCATCACTACCACGTCCCTCAGTGCCTACAAAAGGACCCTTTCCACTTTCCCCAGAACCCACAGTGCCTCGACAAGTAGAAAAGTTTCAGAAACCACAGCCAACAGCTCCTGCAGATCCACTGTAGCACATTTCTTACCTTCAGGACCTTGAGAGCAATTTATACAAAGAGAGATGTTACCTTCCCAGCTTTTCAGGTAGCGAAGGCATGTCTGAATGGCTTGATGTGCTTCATATGTTGTTTCCCATATTAGGTGTACTCTCATATTAAGTGTTTATGCTGCGGTAAATATTATATTGCAAATAAAATGAGCATCTGAAATGTGTTCAAACATTTTGGGGAAATCAAATATTTGCCAGAACCTGGGACACTCTAGGGCAAAATGTGCAGGAGGCATCTCGTCTCTTGCCATTTCAGCACTTTAATATTTGATGGCTGGTTAATTGTGGTTGCTCTGTAGCTAAGTGTGCCGAAATGAAGGAATTTAAATGTGGTAAAGGAAAGGCTTCTCTTTGTCCTGACCCTGAACATAAAGCCTGTTATGATCATAGAAGGTTTTCAAACACACTTGGGGGCTTTTTTCCATTCTCCGTATGCTGTGTAGTTGAGCTCCGTGGATGAGATACCCGTGAAAAGTATTTCAGTTCAATTTATGTAAGGTAACCACGGTAAAGAAGAGGGTTGAGTTGTGAAAGGAAGAGGGGAGAAGAAAGATCTTGCTGAACCTGAAGGTTGATATATAAGCATTTCTTCGTCAGTGCCAACACGAGGACGGCTGCAGCATTGCCCTCCGAGGCCGAGTGCCACGTCCCAGTGCCGTGGATCTGCTGGCGGAGTTACAGCCCTGTAGCTTTGGCTCTTACACGGAGAGCTTCGTGGCCCTATTTGCAGCTCCCAAGAGTGAGCTTTCTGCTGCGTTTCCTGACTGTGCAGCACAGGCTGTCTTCACACCAAATGGTATTTTAACTCAAGAATTCTGCAAAAGGACATGAACCCAAGTGGGTTTTCTTTTACTTGGGTTAGGCTGCGAAGTGAAACAAACGTGTTGAATAATCTCCTATGAATAAGCTGATGGGGACAGAGGGAACTTCCTATACCAAGTGAGGAGCAAGCGAGTTTAAGTGGTCTTCAGGGTATATTTGCTTAGCATGTTCTTTATCAGGGGCTTTATGAAGGATTCTGCAAGGACTTTAATGTCTAACCTGACTCTTATTTGCTGCAAAGCTTTTGTAATGCGGCTCAAGCCTCTCTGGTAATCCAGCAGCACTCAGGCCTGTGGCTTGTCAGTGTGTTTCCTCTGGTGAAGTGATTATAGGCATTTACATTTCGTATTGAATATCTGTTCTTTCTGGCTCTGGTCAGCATCTTAGGATGGTTCTTTTGCCATATTTTTGCAGTTCCAGGCATGGGAACAAGGTGCTCGTATATTACAAACTTGAAATGAGATGGTATTTTGTGCCAGAGCTCACTTTGCTAGGGCTTGTTGCTTTCTCGTATTCGGCTTTTCAACTCTAGCACATGAAAGCCTTCCAGATATTCTAAACACTATGAATCTCTGCAGAGATGCTAATGAAACAGTAGTTAAGAGATTAAAGGCCTTTGGAGTGTACAGCCTGGATGAAAACCAAGTCAAGACGGGAGCTAAACGGTCCCCTTGTATCCTCATCTAACCTGATTTCGTGTTCCTAGTAGTGAAAGTGTTGGAGATATTCAGAGTTGGTGCATGCTTCCCTCCCGCTAAGCCTCAGAAACCACAACAGTAATTACAAAGTTTCGTTAATGAGGCTTTTTTTTTTTTCCTTCTCGTATTCAGTTTAGTACAGTTCACTTTTTAACAGTCTGTCTAATGGTGACATCTGTGATTCTTCGTTCTTTCTATTCTCAACACGTCCTGGCAAGTATCGATGAGCACCGCTCTTCTGCTGTCTCACCTAAGACTGACTACAGCAAGTTATAATGTTTTTAAATATCACTTGTCTTATGTATACATGGATTGAATTTGTGACAGTACTCATATGCTTTAAAACACTGTTTGTACGTTTTTAGATGTGATGAGTTATTCCAGTTCTCAAAGTCCTCCATATTAGGTTACCGACACCAAGAGTGGTTGTCTCTTAAGTAGGGTCTGTCAGGGATACTGCCAGTATTTAGCTGATGCAATTTAGGAAAGAGAGCTTAAAATTCAGGAAGACTGTATTTAGAAGAGTTGGAAAGCACAGGACGAATTTGTCAGGATTACAGACAACTTGGTTATTTACAGGAGATGCAATCTCTGATGGTTTTGTTTTTAAGTTATTTTTGAAACTTTTCATTTAAATGTTATTGTACTACATTCAGAATTATATTGAGATTTCATGGCTCCTCCACATTCAACGTGACAACCCATGGCAGTCTTTTCTTTGGACTTTTGATCCTTACTTTAGTTGCCATTCTCTTATTTGGAACATAAGAATGCTGTGAATCATCGAATCACCAAATCACTCAGGTTGGAAAAGACCTCAAAGATCATCGAGTCCAACCACGACCCAGCCATGCTGCCCTCACTCCAACAACCCTCCAGTGAACCACGGCCCTGAGCACCACATCCAAACGGTTCTCAAACACACCCAGGGATGGTGACTGCACCACGTCCCTGCGGAGCCCATTCCAGTGCTGAACAGCCCTTTGTGTTTTTTAGTTTTTACCTGGTGTAGGGAGCCTGCTTTGGCAGGGGGGTTGGACTCGATGATCTCTTGAGGTCCCTTCCAACCCCTATGATTCTATATACAGAAGTGTTTCCTGACATCCAACCTAAACTTACCCTGGCACAACTTAAGGCTGTTTCCCCTCGACCTGTCACTGTCAGCAGTGAGAATAGACAACCCTGCTCTCGCTGTAAGCACCTTTCAGATACTGGAAGAGAGCAAATAGGTCTCCCCTATATGAGAACATAGGGATTTGATTTCACAGTGATCTCACTTGCAAACGTTACTCTTATCAGTGTCTTATCAGTTTGTACTTGGTGAAAGAGCATCTGAAGTCATTTAGCTATATGTCCTACACAGTATTTTCCCAAGCGAGGTGCCTCTGTCTCTTTTGTTGCATAACAAAATATGCCATTTAACGCATGTGTCAGAGCAGTAAAGACTGGATGCTTGTCTTACCCTGCTTAGTTTTAGAATAAATGATTAAAAAAATAAATTATATCCAGAATACCGAGAATGAGGTTGATTGAAGCTTGAATAACTCCTGTTAGAAATAGAACGCCCAAATATATTTTACCTCACTCATTTTTCCGTGATTCTTTTTCGAGGTGACTTAGCAGTGGTTTAGAACAAAGGGCTTTGTGTTTTCAGAAGCACTGCATAATTGCACTGCATATGCTAATTGCATATGCTGCTTGTGATGGTATTTTGGTAACTGAAAGTAGAGTCCAGATCCAATTTGAAATGTAAAATGTGGAGGAGACGTGGAAGGTACCATCGGGATTTTGCTAGGTAGAGACATCTATGATATTTAATGTATAATATTTTTCATTAGCATACGTAAAAATGACAGTGACATCTGAGTGTGAGTACTTAGGCATTCCCCGTGCACTGTGTGGTGTTTGTCATTCGTACTGCTTAGCAGAGCTGTCAGAACTCAAATGCAGCAAAATCTGTACATAGGCCACATGGTTTGAAGTAACCCTGAAGTGTTTTCATGTTGTAGCATGCTATTACTTGTTGGCATGTTAAATAGTTTTTGTCAAGTGTACTAGCTCAAAGTGTAGCTATCCGTTTAATTACCTGAGACTTATTTTGAATTAAAAGTAACGTCAGGGACAGTGATAGGCTTTGAATATTTGGTGGGAATGAGACTTGGGAACTGCTCTGTTCTATGTTTCTGTCCAGTTTTTGGGAACAAAAGGATGTTGTGGAAACATTGGCAGGCATGATTTCCAATCGTATGTGATTTCTTTTAATCTCTCACCATGATGTGTTTTATGAAGTTAAATGTCAAAAGGTGCTTGGTCACTGTTAGCTGTTAATGTCTGTCATCTCCTGGAGAAAGTATTTAAATTCAGCAAGGTTGGAAAAGACCTCCAAGGTCAGTCCAACCGAACACCTACCACCATTATTTCCCACCAAACTATGTCCTCAGTACAACATCTACACAGTTCTTGAACATCTCCAGGGATAGTGACCCTACCACTGCCCAAGGCAGCTTGTTCCAGCTCCTGACCACTCTTTCAGAGACAGAATTGTTCCTGATACCCAATTTGAACCACCCCTGATGCAACTTGAGGCCATTCCCTCTTGTATAGAAGCCTCACGTTCTCTTGTAGCTTGTGGAGCTTAGAGATCTCTTCATATCACTTTCAGTGTAGACCCTATGACTGATCCAGAGAATTGCTGCCCGGATTCCAGTGACTTATTGGCTAAATCTCTTGATTAATTTATTCTTGGAATTTTGATGCTTTTGGTATTGTAGTTTTTCCCACTGCCTTCAGCAAGTGCAGAATCATGGAATCATAGAATATCCTGAGTTGGACTGAGTCTTTTTTCTGAACTGGTTCCTCCAGGAGAAAAATCTCACTGAGAAATGTCGTAAGTGCCACTGACTTCACGCTGTTTTTCAGTTTCAGTGTGTATAACTCATCATCATCAGTACTAATCCTTTGGCAGCTTTGCTATTGGTCCTGCGTAGGGAGCTGAGGACAGATAGCTGCTGTTGTGGCCAAGGCAAGCCCCCTCTGCCTCTTAAGAGCACCCACACCTATTTGTAGCTTTAAGTGCATCAGGGACCTTAAAGCAGAAGAAGTGGGAACCAGGATGCAGAACAGGATGAACAGGCAGAAATGGATCAACAAGAGGATAGCAGTTACCTTGCTTGGACTGAGCAAGGGGATGCCAGGCCATGGGGGTGCTGGTGAGTCGCTGCAAAATACTCCATCTGCAGAGTGCAGTTGGACAGAAGGAGCCACGTGAATCTGTCAGGTGGTTTCAATGTTAGAAAGATATTCCTGTGTCATAAAACCATGGAACTTAACAGCATTTTGTCATTGACAGGCCCTTGGAGAAGTATGGTCCTGGCTGTGCACAGTGTGTGGGGCTCTCTGCTTTTTGATAGTATTAAAGTCTGTGTTTTTGGCAGAGACCTGTTTGTTCTTACAACACCTGATCTCCCTTCATAGCTGTTATAACTCCCCTTGCTTGGGCATCATCTCAGTCAGAATCTTGAAGAGAAACCCCAAACCCTTCGCTCCATCCCTGCTCCAGTGACAGAAAGACAACTTCAGTTTTCGTGTGATGAAATGCCTGTCAGCATCAAAATCCCAAATCTGGACACCACGTTCTGATTGGAAAGAGCCTGCAGCATCACATAACCGCTCTTCTCATTCACCCTCCCCTTGCTAAAGCATCATTTCCTTAAGGAGGGCAGGGGAGAGAGGATGGCACGGTTTCACTGCTAAATTTACTGATAGAAATAAGGAGCTGGGAACCCAGAGAGCTGGTTTTTCACTTCATTTTCCCTTTACCCTTGTAAGGTATGATGTCAGTTTACCCTTAATGCCCTCTGATTCCACTTCATTGGATTACTCGTGTCCAAGTGAAGCTGAAGTGAATGGCTTTTCACAGCAGAGGAGGACCCACTTGTGTAACGTGCCAATCTTTCTGCCTCCATATGCAAGCTGTGGTTTCCGTGCACGAGTCATTCACACACGTGCAGGAGGGCTTTTTGCTAACTACAGTGAGGTCAATGAAATTAGAGAATAAATGATTTGTTGTAAATATTTAGTGAACTGTGACTAAGCAGCTTTTAATAGAAAGTGCCAGCTTTTCAGTTCCACAGGCACGGCTGCTTCCGAACAGTTCAGTTTTATAAGGCACTTTGTCATGGCTCAAGATATTTAGAGTACATCTATTTATTTTTCTTTTTTAGTGACCATTTTTCATTCGGAAAACAGATGAGAATTTCCTGAAGGTGCAAAGCAAGCTCAAGAGTGAACGGTGTGTCACTGGGAACAGTGCTCCTGCACTTTGAGAGGTTGTAAGCACAGCTTTAGGAAGGCTCTCTGCTGCAAGGCTGTGAGAAGTGAATGAGTGCAGATGCCCTGGTGAAGTCTGACAGACACTTCAGTGTTCCTGAGGCATTGGGCAGAACCTCCTGTGGAGCCTGGTCACAAAAAGTCCCAGCCCAGAAACACCCTCTTAACCAGGCATGGAGAGGGGGGAGGTTAGGGTTAGGGTTAGGGTTGGGGTTGGGGTTGGGGTTGGGATTGGGGTTGGGGTTAGGGTTAGGGTTAGGGTTAGGGTTAGGGTTAGGGTTAGCTTTGCTGCATGTCATATTGAGGACAGGGCTCCATCGATTGCATCAAGTCCCCATATCTGCAGGGTTATTTTCCTAAATGAGCATCCCTACTCATATAGAAGCGTCTTTGCTTGAAGCGGACACCAGAACTCAGAAGCTGAATACCTTAATTTGAAACTTCTGCAATATTTTGTACATATTTCTGTATAGGAATGGCATGGTTAGGGTCTGACTTCTCTCTGCTGTACCTTTGCAGGCAGATTGAATTCTGTGTACTTTCCCAGGGAGTTAAGTAAGAATGAAAACAAACAAGTTTAAAAAAAAGTCTTTTCTTTGTTCTGCAAATGTTCTTCATCTACTATTTTTTCATATAATATAGGATCCAGGTGATTTGAGGAGTTGGAGGACACAAGATGGGGGTAAGTGGGTCTGCAGGGAGACAGCAAAGCCTAACTGGCAAATACATTTGAATCATAGAAACATTTCAATTTCTGTAAAAAAGGAATGTTAGGATAGCACACATCTGGAGGCTCATGACCAAACATTCTTCTGCTTCTCAGATGAGTGAGATAACTGCACATATTTCTGCTGGACCCGTTTTGTCAAGTGAAGATTTTCAAAATTGATCAACTTGGAAAAATCAAGGGCAGTGGTATGTTTTCTTTATCCCATTTATTGGTCATATACAGCTCCACTCGAAATCGTTCCTAATATTTATCAGCAAAGGGAATACGATCTCATGTTTTATTTCTTCCTGCTTTCACTTCCCAGGGAAAGCCCTGCCTTCCTTGCTTCATCTCCAGTGTTAATAAGGAATCACAGAATGGCAGAACTGTAGGAGTTGAAAGGGACCTCTAGAGATCATCAAGTCCAACCCTAGCAGAAATTTCAGAGGGAAAAAAAAAAAAAAAGAAAAATTGATTCCAGAGAATGCAAAAGAATAGAGGTGTTAAGGCCCCAACTCCTGGGTGGGTTCCTCCACCCACCTGCTCACCAGGAGATGGTCTTGTACATCTTCCTCCATTTCAGACTGCAGAGACCACCTCTTCTCCCACTGGCTGCTGAATATCACTCCTGTTGCCATCTCTGGTAACCACACTAATTGCTTACATGGAAAAGTAATATTAGGAAAATATTAAGAGAAGCTAAAAATACATTAAACATGATATAGCAGCTGGAACCAGGGAGAGCCAGCACCTTCCACCAGCCAGATCTCCATGGACCACCAGCAAAGTGCTGCGGGGCCCACTGCAACCGTGCAACCACATAACGTGCTTTGGAACGTTTACATCAAATATCACCTCCTGCTTTTTGCCTTGACCTCAGAAGACTTCCCCAGCAAATGACAAACAATGAACTTACATAGTGTGCCCGAGAGGCTTCGGTTCTAAATAAGCCCTGTATGATGCCACACATTTTCGAGGAAGCAGAGCTTACCCGAGACCACACAAATCTCAGCCACCAGCACCATTGCTTGCGTGTTGAGCAGTGCCAAGCCAGGGCTCGAAGAAGCAGTGACTGTGCCTGGATAGAGAAGCACAGTCAGGATGCTTTAAAAAAGGATCTTGGTGCTGAGCAGCTCGGCCCTATGCAGCACTTCCCTCCGTGGTACCCACAACCAGAGGCTCTAGCTTTTCTCTAGAAGAGAAAGAAAGGAAATGAGAATTTTCTCCTGACTGCAGATGGAGGCATTAATTGCTCTCCTGTAACACCTCTTTTGATACCAAAAATTACAGTCACTTTTTCCTCTGTGCAAAATTCAGTGCATGGAAATGGCAGCTTTTCCTGGGGAGGGTTTGGTCTTTCCCTGCTGCCACCCGTCGTTTCCTTGGCTCATTAAGGAGGAAGGGAATGGCAAAGACAGAATCTGAATACCTTTCCTTCAAGCATGGCACTTCCTGACTTCTGTCTATAGAGATTAATTCTCGTTGCCAAGTGCAATTCATTTTTAACACCACTTGCCAGGGAGCACCTCTTGGTATTGGCTGGGATGCAGCACATGTACTTAATTGACACAAGAGTTTTTCCTTCTGTAATCATAGAAATGTGCTATAAACCTTAAAACTGATCCACTGGTGAGAGCAACTGTAAGTATTTGCTGGAATTGGCTTTCTGGTGTAATTTTTTATTTTGTATAGCTTACCTGTTGGGATAAACACGGGAAGCTGAAAGGTCTGCCCCAATAACATTTTGTGTTGCTTTCTTATTTGTATCTGCAGAATATAAGGCACACAAATCCACGGTCTTCCTTTTGCTTCCTTGTTAACTCTCATGCTGGGTGTAGCACCAGACAGACCACATGTGAGGAAGCCCTTTAGAATGCTTACATTTAATTCCCAATTTTGTTTTAACTTGAGCAGCCTAAAATTAGTGATCACAGAATCACAGAATCGTAGGTGTTGGAAGGGATCTCCAGAGATCATGGAGTCCAACCCCCTGCCAAAGCAGCTCCCAGCCCAGGGTGCACAGCTCGGTGTCCAGGTGGGTCCTGAACGTCTCCAGAGGAGGAGATCCACCACCTCTGTGTGCAGCTCCAGTGCTCCATCAAAAGGAAATGCACATTGAAGTAGATATTAAAATCTCACATTCAGATATTGAGGTGATCTAACTCTAATTTTCTTAGTAAATTCTCTTCAAATTGCCATTTACTCCAATCTAAACACTTGTCAGTGTACGGCGATGCACATTTTTGCTGAGTTCTCGCCATATTTTCAGGTTTGTCTGTTTCTAGTGAAAAAAGGAAGGTGATCCAATCGTCTAAATAAACAGCAAACACAGCACTGAGTGGCTGACCAGCACTGACTTTTGAACTCTCATTAATAAAAGGAAACAAATAACTCCCCTTTTTTTCCACTTGACATTTCGTTGGGCCGTATGAGAGTGATACTTCCCCCGCTTTTGGTGCTCTGTTGTTATTAGCTTGTGTGTGCTGTCCCTTAACTTTAGATCCCTGCTTTTGCTGCTCCTATGATATTTCTTAATTCTTTCTAAATTCATCCTTAAGAACGCTTCTTGTCCTTACTATGCAGCTGGTATGCATTTGATATTGGTGAATTCTCCTCCCTGGGAAGCTTTCACATTTTTCAGGATGCCAAGTTAGAGCGAAGCTTTCTGAGCGCTCATTTCCAAGCTTCCCATTGAAAGAAAGGAAGTCGAAGCAAGCTGCTTCACGTTGCTTCCTCTCAGCACTGGAAGTGCTGCTTCATTAATTCATTTTAATGCTGAGGGTTTTGATGTTGTGCTGAGGGACATGGTTTAGTGGGGAAATACTGGTGGTGGGTGAACGGTTGGACTGGATGATCTCAGAGATCTTTCCAACCTTGGTGATTCTGTGATTCTGTGATGCAGACCATTGCTGTTGTATTCCACCCCATCCCTAAGTTGTGGGATGGAGCCAGGGTGAAGAAGGCAGAGCATCCATCTTTGCTTTCCCGTGGTGGCATGGGAGGCTACAGGTTTACATTGTACATACAGATATAGCTTTGCTATCGCTATTTGCTATAAAACAACTATTGTTTTTTTCACTTTTTTTTTTTTGGCATCTTATATGTTTCTTTAAACAATTATAAGACAAAAATATACTATGGAAAATCCCTTGATTATTTGATGAGGCATTAACTGTGATGAGTTTGCATTTGCATTCGCTGTTACTGTTGGGAGCGCCAAATATCTATGGTACAATTAGTAGAGATGGATGTGGTCTTTGCTTTTGTTTTCGTAGCAAGTAGATCAAGCCTAGAGTGATTGTAAAACATCAATATTTCATAAAACTCTTCTTTTCTTCTTCCAAAAATTCTGCCAAATTGTACTTAAGTGAAGTCTTCTGAGGAAGAAGCCCGTAAGAGTTCTTTACTATAAATACATCTTTGTGATTTTAAGGAGAACGGGGTATTTATAATGGATTGAAGCAGAGCTTCTCTGCTCTGTGTTATCTTTATAATGTTTGCCATAAAGTGCTTCCAGGCGACATCTTGACTTCTGTAATTTTTTTCTTCCTTTTCGTTGGTGCCTGGAACAGATTACTGTGGGTTATAACATTTTAAAACATTTAAGTAATCCATTTGAAAGCAGGAAAAGGAGCACACCATTGATATGAAATTGAACTGGCTCTCCAGAAAAGATTTTATCGCAGAACTTCCAGTTTCTTACTCTAGGGAGAACATTGCATAGTTTGGCTTCTGAAATTAAAAAATGTTTTCAAAGCAGTGTCTTGGTAAGGGAAAAGAACACATCGTTGGGGAGAGTTTTACCTCCAGATAGAAAAAAATCATGAGTTTAAAGTGTGTTCAATGCATTCTGAAGTTACACCTAATTTAAAACCAGCTATCCAAATTAATTAGTCCATGTTTTAATAGATGCATGTGCTCTTGGAACAGAAGTGAACGTATCTGATCAGTACTAGTGGGAACATATTTTTTATTCGTGCTTTTCTGTCACAAGTTCAGTGCTAAGACAGGGTGATTACTGTTGTGATTTCAGTTTTGATTTTTGGTAATTTGGAGGTTGTGTTGCTTCATTAGCTGTAGGTGTGCTATGCCATGAGCTAACTCATTAACGGTAATGTAGAGCACAGCTTTCCGAACTGTAATTTGAGGACTGCTGATAATCTGGAAATCACAGTATGTATTTTACAGTACTTTTTTTTTAGTACATAAGGACTAAAATAAATTACAGAATCACAAAGTCTAGAAATACTGCAGATATCAGGGTTGTAGCTGGGGCTGAGGGTGCTCGTAAGAATTCTGCAGTTGGGAAGGCACTGCTGCTCTCAAATACGGGCATCTCTGGGAGGGGATCCTGTTCCTTGGCACCTCCGTGCATAGCTTTGATGCTAGCACTTCCACCATGACTCAGTGACAGCATGGCACCTTTCTATGCTCAGGTGAGCTTTGCAACACGTTGAACTTTTCTCTCTAAATGAGGACCTTAAAAGACACCTCCTTGGCCCGGCCTTGGTGCCAGCCAGCAGCAAGAGCATGGAGCAGATTGCTCCGGAGCAGAGGAGGAGAAGTGGTGTTACACGATGCCTCGGTGTCAGATACAGGAGTGTGTTCGTTGAGAGCTGGATGTAATTATCATCGTCTTACCCGGAAAAAAACCTCATTCATAAGTTGTGAAATGGATTATTGAAACAAAGAGCGAGCCAGAGTGGTCTTGACGTTTCAGAAAATATAAGAAGAATAATATTATTTCTCTACAAATTAGCATAAAGCATCCATCCTCATTTATATTTTTGTATCTTGCGGATTACTTTAAATGGCCTGTGGTTTTAATCTAGATTTAAAATAGCTAGGGATTTCCACATTTGGTTAACACTTATAACGTATATACACAGTGAAATTATGTTTTGACTTCCTGCTCTCCTCATCATTTTTTCGCCCCGTCCTCATGAGAGCAGACTGAAAATTCATCTCTGTTGGCTTCGTTAAACTCCATTTGTGTTTGGGTACATTGTTACGATGCACTTTTTCGTAGCTCAGAGACGACTGATCAGAGTCCAGTCGGCACGGCCTAGAAAGACAGTTGTCTCATTTATTTCCTGAAAAACTGAAACCCTTTGTGAGTGAGCAAATGGAACATATTATGTTATACAACTGGAATAAATTATATCTTTCTCCTTTGCTGGCCGTAAGGATTTGTAACGTTAATTTATGTTCAAAACGCTTCGCTGTTAGGATTTGGCGTGTTCTGATTAGTACACAATGGTACTGAAAAGGGTTCTTGCCACAGCTTTGTGTTGGGATAAAGCTGCTGATTTTCAGCACTTAGGAAGTGCTTGCAATCCTATGAGGGAAACGAGCAAGCAAAACGGGCTGAAGCCAATTGGTTCCCTCAGTAAACAAGACTTTTAAACTCACCTATGGTACCCCTTTCCAGCATTAATTGTGGTGTCTTTTTGATTATTTTTTCATTTTTAAGTCAGTATTCTCTGTTCATGGCTATTGCATTATGAGCAACCAAGTTAGCTCTGTGAAACCCTGTGTGGCATTTTGCAGATCTTTTATCAAAACGTTAAAAACTAAGGTGGGATGGAATTGACGTGTATTCACCCCAACAGAATGTGCCTGAACATGGTGTGCTGGAAGGAGACCTGTATCATGGGAACACAGAGTGGCTTGGGTTGGAAAAGACCCCAGGGACCATCATGTTCCAACCTCCTGCCACAGGCAGGGCCACCAACCTCCAGGTCTGGTTCTAGACCAGGCTGTCCAGGGCCCCATCCAATTTGGTCTTAAACACATCAAGGATGGAGCAGCACACCCTCTCTGGGCAGTCTGTTCCAGCACCTCATCACTCTCTCTGAAGAGAGAGTCTGTCCAGGCACCTTGCTGCAGAGTGAACAACGTTTTACATACATACTGATCACTCCCAAAGTAACAGATGATGTTACTATTTGATAGAGTAACATAATGAAATAGGAGGCACTACTTTCAGAACAACCCATGTAGTTTAAGTCATGTGTTCATCCTTTCAGATGTAAAACATAGAGTATTTCCACGTGAATTTTAAGTATGTCATTGCTTATGAAGAGAAGTCACTGTAACTGAGGGGAGGTCTCAAGGGTGACAAAGCACTGCCCACTGAGTCTCCTTCTCTGGAGACATTCAAGACCTGTCCCCCGTAACAACCCCACACACAAATTGATAAAGTGACAACTACCCCTGGAGAGGAATAACACAATGGATCAACGCAAGCTTTGGGAGATCCCACGTGGATAGAGTGTTGACTGTTGGCCAACAATCTGCTCTTGTGGCAAAGAAGGCCTACAGCATACAGCTGCATTAGACACTGCCAGCAGGGTGGGCGCAGAGACTCTATTCTTAGGGGTACTCAAACCTGACTGGACACAGCATCCTTCTCTGAGCAGAGGGATTGGGTCAGATTATCTCCACATGCCCTTTCCAATCGATACCAGCAGCGGCATAGTGCTGTCAGTTCCTTGATAGAGTCATCATTTAGGTAAGAGTATGAATTTATTTAAGCAAAATTTAGATACAGATCTCTTACCATGTGTTCTACAGATTATTTAAAGAAGCGTCAGGGAAAATTCCCCCTTGTAGAAAGTAAAGCTAAGTTTTTGTAGTTTTTTTCCATGTAATTAAAACAATTTCAGTCTCAGCTAAAGTACACGATTCAGAGAGTCCATGCTATAACAAAACATGTTATTACTAAATCAAGACAGAGTGATCTCCCATGGAGTGGGAGTCTTCAGCATCTCCAAAGTTCACTCCCCAAGGGTTTCATGTTATCCTTGATTTTATCCTTGATTTATGGTGGAGTCACTGAGGACAGGGCTTCTCTTTCTGAGAAAAAAGTCTGACTTTTCATGTGATGAGCTGTTAGGCATTATTAATCCCATTCTCTGGCAGACCTTATCAATTCATGGTGCAAAGAACATACTTAAATTTTCAGGTAAAGAAAATTGGTCTTAGAAAGATATTCCCTCAATGACACCATGAACTTGATGTCTTTGGGTGTTGCTGCCCAACAAAGTAATTGAGAAGTATCCATAGAGAACACAATTAAATATTGAATTTTTTCCACTAAGGTCAAAACTATTATTAATTACAAACTCTTTTCCTGTTTTAATATTTTAATAATGACAAGCATTGCTGAAACTTATTTCAGACTCTGAATATGGCTTTCAGTATTTTCTTTTAAGGAATTCCAAGAACCGTGTGTTAGTTGTAGCTGACGTGCTGTCTCAGTTTGTGCTCATATCTCATTTTAAAGTTTTTTAAGCCACATAGTGAAGATTTTGTTTCGTGTTCTTGTTTAACATCATGAGACCTCCTGTTCCTCGCTGAGCTTAGTTTCCAGTGTTTCCAGAAAGGAGAATGGAGTATGTTTCCATAGGTGTAGGAGAGCAAGGAGTTACAGGGAGCATTGGGATAGGGATGCTTTCAAGCACTACGGAGAGGTAGGATTGCTACCCACAGTGAGGAGGGAAAATAGAGTTCTAGAGGAAATAACACTGCCAATTTACTCAATTTTGCATGCAAAATAACGTAACACTGAACAAATTAGCTGAATTGTATTTATATATGTACTTACAACTTATTTTAAAATATCTTCCATAGAAGACTTCTTGAAACTGGGTATTATTGTCCCATCATCCAGTAATTGTGGCCGTAAGACCATTTGTGTAGATTTAGATGGATTAATTTTAAAAACCGGCAGGGTTTAAAGGTAGTAGTTGGGTCTTCATATTAGAGGATGAGGCTAGTGTTCTTGTTTTTGTTTGTAATGGTGTAGTTGCATCCCAAAGAGAGTAAAGTGACATGGAGTAGCTCTGTGCAGCTTAGGCTTGGGAACCTTACTGTTTGTATTGTAAAGCTCTTCCGTTAGGAGAAGAAGAGAGCTATACAAGTCGAAGTCATGGAGAACCTCCGGCAGCAACTTGTAGTTCGACTTCTTATCTCCAATACTTCCACTAAATCCTAGCAAAGAACTGTGTCCTGCATGACATGTCATACTCACACAAACCTCATGTCATTAATCCAAGCTTGTAAATTCATTTTCTGTGAATGTATTTACTCGAATAGAAATTAAGGTTGCCTTTTATTTTTACATGTCCTTTGAAGAGCAGAAAAACACATAGGCAGCAGTCAACACACTGCTGATACAGTTATTCTGATCCATTTTCATGTAGTACTGGTAGTTTGTGCTCATTGGTTATAAAAATTCAAGGGCTTAATGTGTTCTGTTTTCTCCCAAAGGTAAAGCAATAACCAAGTAAGTTATTCATTTTAAAACGAACGTCCCTTCGCTCAGTTCACTGATGGCATTATGAAGGAACGATGCCTGTAAAACGATGTCTTGTCATACCATCTCTCTGTTATGTAGTGTATTTTAATGTAACACAGAAGTATTCTGAGGCCACATCTGGATGTCCTTCCACCTCTTCCCACCTCGGTGCTTAGACCTCTTTCCTGCACCAACCATCTTTGTTCTGTCACACTTTCTTCCCCCTGACTTTCTTCTTTCATTCCATTTCCACACTCCATACAGCGTATCCTCCTGTGTGTGTCTCGTTTTCTGCTTTTGCACTGACACTTCTTTACTTTCAGACTCTGATTCTGCCTAATTTGTTCAACAGCAGACGTGGCAAACAAAAGGCAGAAAGAAGTGCTTGCTTTAAATGTTAAGACTTCAAAAAAGACATAGTCCTCGTTTTTTAATGTGTTGTCTGTTAGAGCACTAGAAACCTGTGGTTTCCCAATCTTCTGTCAGCTTCAGGACCAGAACCCAATATGTTATCATGGCGAGGCTGGATCAGAACTTGGGCAGCCTTATCTATCCGTGGTGTCCCTGTTCATTGCAGGGGAGTTGGACTAGGTGGACCTTAGAGGCCCCTTCCAACCCCAGGAACTGTATGATTCTACCTTTGTCTTAGAATTAGTCTCATATGGGACCAAACCAAATTACTTCAATGCACTGTAGTGCTGATTTTCCAAAGTCTGTTGTTACTTATGTATGGTGATTTGCAGTCTCTCTCATTCTGGTATTTGAATTGCTAGAAGTTTTCTGGATGTTTTTGTGCTACAAAACTGATTCTCATTGTCACCACCTGACCATCAGATCTTTAATAACCGATATATTTAGGAAGAGACTTGCTTATGCTGCGAGGCATCACTGAAAACTAGGTGTGTAATGATGTGTTCCAGATGCGTTCCTGACAAGCAGCTGACAGTATTGCTGTGTGTTCACAGAATCACAGAACTGTAGAGGTTGGGTGGGACCACCAGAGATAAAGGAGTCCAACCCAAAGCAGCTCCCAGCCCAGGGTGCACAGCTCGGTGTCCAGGTGGGTCCTGAACATCTCCAGAGGAGATCCACCACCTCTGTGTGCAGCTCCAGTGCTGCATCACTGCACTGGGAAGGAGTTCCCACACACATTTTGCAGAACTTCCTATGCTTCAGTTTGTGGCCATTTCCCCTCGTCCTATCAGCACACACTGCTGAGAAGAGTCCGGCCTCGTCCCTTTGCCTCCCACTCCTTTGATATTTACAGACGTGGATCAGATCCCCTCTGAGTGTTCTTTTCTCAAGGCTGAACAGCCCCAGCTCTCTCAGCCTTTCCTCATAAGTGAGTTGCTCTACACCCTTTATTACCTCTGTGGCCCTCCACTGGACAAGGAGATCACAGTCTTTTTTGTATTCTTGCAGTACTGAGGAGACGTGAGCCCAGATATTATCCAGTCCAAATATTTCTAGTAGTGTTTTCCCTCCACGATTCTATGGAGTCCTTGCCTGTTTTCTAAGTCTGTAACAGTGAATTATTTAGTTCTACATGCAGTGAGCACTTCCATCCTGATGGCATTCTGCTTGGTGGGTTGATGGGTTCTGCCCTACTGGTGGACATCCCATTCTCCTTCACCCTGAGCTGAACACCTTCCAGCTCCCATCTCCCTGAGGAGCTGCCCCTCAGCCTCCTCTCTCCAGGACCAACAGACCCAGGGCAGAGATGGAAAATAAACATTACGTCAGCTAGAAACAGAAGAGGCAAAAAGGTCGAAACAGAAAAGGAAAAATGCATGTTTCCCACCAGTCTCCTTCACTGCCTTTATGCTTTTCCTAGGCTCGTTTCATCAGATTTATTCAAGGTGGTAAATTCCACATGAGTTGGGGCAGCTTTGTTATGGTATGAACTCAATAGACGCCCCACTTAAGGCAAGTATTTATTCTAGCTCCGTGCACTCCCAGCCACCCTGGCTGACTTCCTTTCTGGCCAGCACTGCATTGCGGGGCCGGGGACGATGGGAGGTCGCCGCAGCTCCGTCTCCTCAGCCACTTTCCTGGTGGTCCGGCCACCTGGAGAGCTCTGCATCGGCCTTCTCGAGCAGGGCTCCATGCTTTGCAGCCTTGTAAAGCCCCAAGTGCTTTATCTATTTCTGTAACTGCCCAGGGTTTTGAGGTTCTTGCAAGTAGAGGTCTCTGTGCCATGAGCAGATGCTGTACCTTAGCACGTGTAACTGTATGAGTGTGTGTATGGGCATACAGGGTGCTATGTGCTCTGAGTGCACTGGACATTGGGCCCTCTGACAAGCTTGGAAACATCATTATGGGAACTTCAATGAATTAGAAATAGAAAGTGAAAGTAAGCAATGAAAGAGTTGTGGTGGTCTGTTCTCTCTATTCCTGTGAAAAGTGGGGGGAGTGATATTCCCTTGTAAAAAACGTTTCATCACAATAGAAAACCTCTGACTCTGGAACATCTGAGAAGAGTTTGTAATTCCATGGCGTGTATAATGGGCAGGTGCTTCTGTGTCAGAGCACTCTCCTTTATTGTTTGACTGTTTTGCTGAACTGCTAATGTATTTTTGCTGTGTTTTCACTGTTGACCTACAGGGAAACGTCTCTCTCCTGTGTTCAACAGAATTTTGACGTGGTTCATTGAAAGACTTAATAGGTATACCCAACAAATGGAAGGTTCTTTTTAGGACTGTCTATTGAACCATTAAAAACAAAGCAAATGTGAAATAAAATTCAATAGTTACATTAAAATATCAAGGTTTTTTTCAGCTTTCAGAAGCCAGGGCACCAGATTTTGAGTAGGTGCATATGGAACATGATTTTCAACTTGGTATTCTATATAATGAAGTAGTGAATTTCGTTTTATATCTCTCTGCCTTGTGTTCTAATATAGAATTTCACCATCACCTCTGACTTATCCTCTGCATCAGAATGGAGCAAAGGATTTGCTGTTGGCTGTCTCCTCTTGGATCAATAATTTGTATTTTGATGGCATCTCTTCTCATGCAATTTTTGAAGCTGAAAGTTACCTTTGTGAGAGGTTTCTGAATGCAGAATCTCTCAGTAGAGTCAGCACTGTAGCTCAGAAATACTGTTACCCTTGGTGCTTTCAGAAATAGAAAACCAAAAAGCCTTTCCTTTGTGTATGTGAGATATCTGCCTGCTAACATGAACCAAGTAATTTGTGTTGGAGATCATAATGCTGCCCACCAGACATTTACTATTCAGAAACATACATATATATAAATATTTGTTTTGCATTTCGACTTCTGCACATAATGGGAGATGATTTTTAGATGCCAAAGAGTCAGTCAGGTTGGATATGAGGAAGACTTTCTTCACAATAAAGTGGTCGTGTGATGGAATGGGTTTCCCAGGGAGGTGGAGGGGTCACCATCCCTTGAGGTGTTCCAGAGCGGTGTAAATGTGATACTGAGGAATGTGGTTTGGTGGGAAATATTGGTGGTGGATGGATGGTTGGACTGGATGACCTTGGAGGTCTTTTCCAACCTTGGTGATTCTATGATTCCAGGTGAGATTGAGCAGTATGTCATGGTTGTTGTGGCTGAATTATTGGTTGATTAGAAAAAAAAAAAAAAAAAGTATTTTTTTTCTGGCAATTTACATACACATCATACTTAAAACTGAAATATTTAGACTTTATCACCTATGAGCAATTGTTATAAATTGAGGAGGTTTTTTATATTACTATACATTCCAGTGTAATGTGGTAATAAATAATTGTATTTTTATATGTATTTCCTATGGAATACACAGGTATTTGTGGTTTATAAAATATTTAATAGGATCTGGTGTGCTTGCAGCTCTGTGCTTGCAGTCCTAGAAAGGGTCTGATGTTATAATTCATGTACATGTGCACTTCTACAATATAGGAAGGAAAATTCTTTGAGTTGTCCTGTAGCATTTCAGTTATAGTGAGTATATTTTCCTGCACAAGTTTTCTGAATTTAAAAGCTCGTTTTTAGGTGGAGAAAGAGAGGGTTAGAAATGCCCAGCGGAAATACCTGAAATCAGCAAGTGACCTTTCACTGCTGTAATGATGTAAGGCTGGAATCACTTTTTTATTTTGATATTCGTGGAATGGGAAGGTATTTTCAGTGAGCCCTTGTTAGGCTTAATTGCAACCACTTGGGAATTAACAGTTTTAAAAATAATTTAGCTGAAATGGGTAGGAAGTAGAGCAAGCCTTTGCAATGACTGATGACTTGGATTTCATGAGTGCCCTTGATTTCCTGAGACTTCCATTGTTGGAACGAACGCATCTCAACAATATTGTGCCGATGGCAGGCCACTGGAGGTGCCAGGCCTGCTCTGGGTTGTTCTCATTGCCAGGTTTAACAGTGAGGAAAGTGATAATGTGTAGGTGCAGAGCTGTGCACCAGCCCTCTGCTGTGCCCATGGGAGGTGTGAAGTTAGCTGAGCAAATTGCTCAGGTCCTTTTCTTCCACATAGTCTTCCAGCCACTCCACCCCAAGCGTGTAGTGTTACCCGAGGTTGTGTGGCCAAAGCGTGGGACCCGGTGCTTGGTCTTCATCCCATTGGCCTCAGCCCACTGTTCCAGCCTGTCCACATCCCTCTGTAGGGCCTTGCTAGCCCCAGGCAGGTCAGCGCTTCCTCCCAACTTAGTGTCATCTGCAAATGGACTGAGGATGCACTCAATGCCCTCAACCACAGAATCACAGAGCTGTAGGTGTTGGAAGGGACCTGCAGAGATCATGGAGTCCAACCCAAAGCAGCTCCCAGCCCAGGGTGCACAGCTCGGTGTCCAGGTGGGTCCTGAACGTCTCCAGAGAAGGAGATCCACCACCTCTGTGTGCAGCTCCAGTGCTCCATCACTGCACTGGGAAGAAGAATCCAGATCATTTATAAAGATATTGAACAGTTCTCTTACCACTTCTTTCTCCCATCAGTGTCGTGTTTCTTTGGTCCTTCCTTCAGAAGTAGCAGGACAACATTTGACATTTGCTATGGAAGCACTCAAGTTGGTTCCTGATTCTGTTCATTATAACTTGGAAAAATGTGACCTTTTTTGCATAGAAACTGAGATAAGAAACTGAGGGACTTTGATGTTCATTAATCCTTTATCATTTATAGAAATGGCTGAGTAAATAGGAAAGACCAGTGTTACTTTTTTATTGTGTCCTTCTGAGACAAGTTGTGTGTTTGATGAATCAACAAACATTCTCAGAGTTGTGTGTAGTGTAAAGAAATCTGTGAATAATTTAGAGGTGTTTAAAACCAAGAACCGTAGCTAGAAACCTGGTGTACCCCATTTCTGCTCTGGTGCATTAACCTGGAAATACAGGCTTTGGGGGCAAAGAGCAAACAGTAATCAAGTGGAAAAAAAAAAGGAAAAAAGGCATCTTTTTGCCTTATGTGATGAAGGGAAACTGCATAGAATGAGACCCTTTTTTCTGGCTTGCAACTCCGTTATCCAATGGAGGCGTGAGCAGCTCTGGGCTTGCTGACCTTGAGTGGATAGGAGTGAGCACTGGTTGCACAAATAGAGCAATCTACATTCTTTTGGGACACTGTGAGTCCTTCACTGTTCAGCTGTTGGTCTGAAAGGATTAAGAATTAAGAAATAAGAAATAAATCTGTTAGTCTCATTTGGATGTCTTGGATATTTCAAATTTCCTCTTGTGATATTAATGCTGTTATCTCCTTCTGGCCTCCTGTCATTCAGTCTTGCAATGCAGACTTAAACAGCCTCAGTTCGTAGTAGTTCTTTCCATATCTTACCACAAACATTTCAATTTGGAATAAAATCCTTGCTAATATTTTACCTTTGGACATATTTATTTTGGAATTGTGTAGGTGAAGGGGGCTGCAAATGCAGATATTCTCCATGTGGACCCGTTCATAGATTCATAGGTTCATAAGGTTGGAAAGGACCTACAAGATCATCTAGTCCAACCATCCTCCTATCACTATCCCTACCCAACCACTAAACCAAATCCATTAGCACCTCATCTAAACGCTTCTTGAACAGTGTTACAGCTTTGCCTACTGTAGTTTTTTTAAGATGATCCTACAAACTGGCCTTTCCCCGCTTTTCAGCTTATGTCACCAAGTATTTCAGTGTACATTCTTAAAGCCCTTTTGTCCCTTCGATCATGTTACTTAAATTTATATTTCTTGCAACACACTAAGCAGTCCATTTCCATATGGTATACAGGTGTATTAAGCTTTTTCTCAGTCAGATGTTTTTTATTTCACTCGAGACCACCTACTTGGTTTCTTTTTAAGTCCTTTCCATAACCTTGCAATAAACTTCTTTCTTTCAGGTTTTCCTTGGGAGACGCTCGCAGGCCGCTCCACGAGTCTGCCATCTTGGTGGAAGACATCGTCCACACTCAGCTGATAAATCTGGTAAGAACATAACCAATACAGCAGGCTGTGCTCTGAAACTCCTTGAAAAAGCATTCAGTTTTCATGATCCGGTGACTAATAACAGATCATTCTGGTTTTAGAACCAAATAAGATGCAGAAATCGTGAGTGATGTGCTGCCCACAGTAATGTGAAGAAGCTGCTACTAGGCTTGCAGATAGGGAGTGCACACCTCACTTCTGGTTATGTTTCGTATTTGTGTGATGTCTTCAAGTCCAGCTACCACTGGGAATAGTGCTGATACATTTCTGTTAAAAATCATAAACTCTTAAAAACATTTCTAGTCATCTGAAGAGTTCATTTGGATCTTTTCTGTTTGATCTCTTGTGAATGTGTTATTATTTGCTTAATATTTACGTTTAACTATTTTTCCTGTTCAGTGTTTTGATGTCTGTCTAAAATAATTTGGAAGTAGGAAATATTTTCCTTTGTGGAAAGCCAGTGGAAGTGTTGTGTAGATAATCAGAAATCACTGAAAAAAAGAAATTGTGGGAAAGAAACGAGGTGTTTTTGGTACTGGAAGGTGTACTCCTTGGGAGTACCTCGTACAGTGGTTCCTCAGAGGTAATCAGCAGTATGAATGTGTGGGGATGCACGCTGTATGGAACTAATATATGCAAACAAGTATTATACCTAGTATTTATTTATGGCAGTTCCTTAGATTAGCTCAAGCATTGAGCTGTGAGCTCCTAGGTCTTCTTTATAGATCTTCCTTCCACTTTTTAATGGGCACCTTCAGCAATCTGGAGGTTATTCTGAATTTCGAGGTAGGCTTGATAACAACAGTAACAAGGTGTATAGAATTCTGTAAACTGAGGCAGCTCAGAGTGGGGCAGACCAGAGAGAGGTGATGGTAAATAAGAATCCCCTGCCCACTCCATGCCTGCAGGTAGGTGCTTTCCTTCAGCATCATCAGTTTAACCCTACTGGCATTCCTGCATGGCAGCAACCACGTCCAAGGCCCTTCCAGCCCTGGGTAGCTGCTCTGTGCTCATACCACCAGCCCTTCGACATGTATCCCTTTCCCTGCATCACCCAGGACCTTGTGCTGTTGCTCCTTTGCTTACTCTGCTTATTATTAGGCTCTGGGAGAAGGAACAACCTCTTCCCCCTCTCCACATGTTTCCCACTGGTTAAACATGCTGCTCCAGGCCATATATTTGGATTTTTTTGTTCTAGCTATAATAACTGTATAATAGCTTGGATTATGAAAACTGATGGCTGTGGCTTCACTCTTCCTTCAGCAATAATGTGGTGAAGCATCTGTGCTTTTGCCTTCCACCCAAGCTTAGCACATCCTTATGGCAGAATGTACATTTCAGGAAAGTGCAACCTGTAGCCAAGTGGTCTTTGCACTTAAATCAATGTCGGGCACTTGTGTCGGGAGTCTGTGACCCCTGGAAAACCCTGAGCGGGGTGTAGGAGCATGTAGGATTTCCTGACAGAAGGAAGAATGGGAACAGAGAGGCAGATAAACAGCTTTTCTAACCTTTCACCTCCAAGCCCAAGACAGCACTTTATTTCTGAGGAAGTGAAAGTATCTTTAATAGCTCATTGTTTTGACCTCTGACATTGGCACGCCAGAACTCTTCAATCTCAGGCTTTCTGCATGCTCTGGGTTTCTGATTGGGATCTTTGCACATTCAGCACCCTTTACAACTGCACGTCCTTGTTGGGCTGTTAGTATGTATTTGCAGTGAGTTTTCACTTTAGAGGTACATACTCATGTGGCTATATGCAGCATGAGAGAAAAGCTGGCTTGCAGTTGAAGCTGCCTGGAAATGTACTATATAGCTTTTGTCATATTACTCATGTTAATGAACTACACAGTTCTCACTATATAATTTAACAATTTCCTCTGAAAATTCTCGAAAGTCCTTTTTGTGATTCATAATACACGTGTAAGGCTAAGCTGTAGAAATTCCTTTTATGCCTGAAGTAGAGCTGGCACATTGCACACATCTTTCTTAGTAACCAGTTGTAAGAAGAGCACATACTTGTTGATCAAGTCCAGATTTGAGCTTCTGAATTCAAAAATAAGTTGCCAGCTTGATTACCTTTGATTTGTTGACTTCTGATATCTTTGAGGTTTTTAGTTCCAGTTTCCTAGTTTCAAATCTGATCTGAACTCTATTAAATCAGAGTCTGATTTGGACAGGTCACCGTATCAACCCAATGTTTACTTTATGAAGTCTGGCTGCTGTAGCAGAGGACTGCACTAACAAGTCAAATCCTTAAAAGCAGACTTATTGTAGTCTGCATCACATTTTATGAGCAATCTTTTTGTGTTTCAAACTATATGTAATAAGTTGTACACTGCTTTATATTAAGTTAAATTGTGCTAGAAGTATATAACAACGTGTAGAAGGAAATGAGCATCTCCAGAGAGTGATTCACATCATCCTAAAATTAGTTTCTGCATTCGATGAGATGAATCACCTCCTGAGGAATTTATTTCCTCAACTGTCTACTAAAGTGACCCTGTGTTGGCTGTCTGGGCTTTGAGTATCGAGAAGATAGTCATAAACACTGGGAGTAGAGGTGCATCTGATTTATGTCAGTTAGAATACAAAAATGAGCTAGATTTTTTTTTGCATATATTTTAATTATGGCAGTGTTTTGCCACTTGCATATCAAGCAATATTAAAAAAGAAAGGATGAAACAGCTCTGTACGTATTTTTTTCAAGCATGGTTTATTAAAAGAGCGCAACAAATGTAGGTTTGTCTGAAGTCAAGTTGACTGTTGACTGATAGTATTTGCTTAATAACTGATCTGTATGTATTTATAGATGCCTTAATATGAACTCTTAGACTGTATTCAATTATGTGAGCTGAAACTGGAGTTCCAGTTGAAGTTTTAAGGTCCCTTACGGGTCGGCACAAGTAGAGGAAAAGAGGTTGCAAAGAAAGTTGTGCCTGCTTAAAAAAATGTTCCAACAGAGAATTGAAAATGATGTTAATCAGCAGGGGACAAGCCATTAAGGTACCATTCAGGGCTGCCTTTTCCATCATACCCAGCACATGTTGAATGTTCAGTTACAAAATTCTGTGTACAGTCCATCAACTCATTATTTTCAGGCACCTGCTTGAGCTCTGCAACTGAAGAAGGTAACTTTGGTGCAAATTTCCACTGTCCAGATTAAAGTTAGGAAAGTGTAATTTGTATGTTCTTTGCACTAAGATTGCACATTGCAGAGTCTTTTTGGTGAATTTGCTTTAAAAAAAACATCTTAACAATTCCTCATTAAGTATGTATTAATATGAACCATATGGAACAAGTGCCAGTGAGAACAGAAAGCTGTGGACAGAACAGTTGGATAAAGCAATGATGAGCATAGCATGTTTTTAGTTTTCTTTTGATTTGGTTTTTAACCTACAGAGGCTGGGGTTGGGGTGGTGCTTTGTGGAGTCAGTGGTTGCACTTTGCTGATCCTTGTGGGTCCCTTCCAATTCCCATGGGGTATTCTATGGCTCTGTGATTGTCTCAGTTCTCTGCCTTTGCTAGTCATTAAGTTGGGGAGTGGCAGATGCCTTCCACCAGCTTTTGTCCTTGCTACATTTTCTACTTTCAAAATTATTTGACTCTCTTTAGGCTCCTTTTGCATCTATGATTGTTTTTATGCCCAAAGGCTGCACTCAAGAAGCCTGCTGCTCCATGAGAATCACAGAATCACAGAATCAGCATGGTTGGAAAAGACTTGTGAGATCATCCAGTCAACCCATCACCAATAGCTTTCACCAGACCATGTTGCTCAGCACAATGTCCAAACATACCTTGAGCACAAGGCATAGTAGGGTCACCTAGGCAATTAAGGCCTAGTAGGGTCACCTGCACAACCTTCTGGGGCCTGCACATTCCCCACCTTGGAGGAGAGCTCCTGTTCTGGGGCCATGGAGAAGGAATCATAGAATCACCAAGGTTGGAAAAGACCTCCAAGATCATCCAGTTCAACCATCCACCTACCAACAATATTTCCCCACTAAGCCATGTCCCTCAGTACAACTTCAGTTGTCATGTTCAAAGGAGACAATAAGAACATGATGTGCTCTACCATTCAAAAGCTGTTCAGGAGTTACCTCCTTGTGCGGGGAACATTAACTGTGTATTTGTTAACGGTGTCAGCTATCAGCAGCTAATTGTCTCAACATGCTGAACGTGGCAGTGGAAGTCCAGATACTTGCTTTCACAGAGTTCAGGTTAGCACTAAATCTAAATTTCAGTTCTTTCTATTTTGTTTCTGAAATACTGAATAACGTCTGAGGCCTTAGATTTGGTTTTCCCCACTGAAAGACATTTTAACGGTAGCAAAGAGTTCAGCAAGGGGACATGAAAAATTGCACGTATGCACACTAAAAACATAAATGTGCTCATAAACAGCTGAGATCAAAAGTCCCCAAGTACTGGTAAGTAACCTTATCTATCTGTGAAAGACTGCCACAGCACACTGCAGCAGCCTTAGATTACTTCCTTTAAACATTTTCTCCACTGGAATTCTTTGTAAGCTGTGATAAGTCATCGCCGAGGCTGTCATGGATGACAGAATTCATGTTAATGGAGCTGTGGTTTACTCCCTGTCAGCTGAAGTGTGTCTGCTAGAAGATGGATTCTGATCTCTTCAATTGATGTCAAATGATTTAAGTCAAACCCACTCGGCTTTTTAGAATGTGATAGTGGCAACTTCAAGGAACTTCAATAGCACAAACCATGTTGTACATGGTATCTGGTTTTGTTGGTCGCTTTTTTTCCTGTCGTTTGCCTTTGTCTTCCTATGAAAGAACTTAATTCCATGTAACTTGTGCTGCTCTGTAACAGTTACTGACATTCCACTCGTGCTTCCTTCTTAGTTCGATTTAACTCTCATGCCACATATCTTCATCTCCAAACACCGTACACTGACATTTCTATTTTCTTCTGATTTATTACTATTGGAAAATAATTAGCTTTTACACAGACCGTGCACTTGGCTGAGAATCAGTCCTTTGATCTCACAGAACACAGGTTCACGGGTGAATAATCTGTGCTGGAAGACTGAGATGTTTTAAGTCTATGGATAGGATGCCTGCAGTGAGATGCAGAGATTCAGCAGTATGTCACATTCTTAGAAATAAGAGATATGGATCAAGTTGCTTTTTATTGTAAGGACTTTAACGATTGGGTAGTCATCTGACCCAGCTGTAAAAAGGAATGATGAAAACGCAGAGACAACTGTAAGGACAGGTTTATTGGTATGAAGTGCAAAGTACTTTAATGTGAGTGCTGTGAATTTTCTGTTTTCAAAGGGCCAAACATCTTCCGCACAAGTGTGATGAGCTGTATTTGCTTCCCAGCTGTATTCCTGCAGCTCTTAAGTCATTTTATTGCAGCTGGAAAAGGGAGGAGGAGGAGGAGAAACAGGAGGAAGAGGAGGAGGGTTAATTCACTTTCACTTGCATGTCGGGAGAAAAAGGTGCTAGCAGTGGGGGAGAGAGCTAGGAAACACGACAGACTGAAGGAGAAACAAGGACAAATGGTTTTTGGTTCTTTCCACCCTCCTCCTACAACCTTACCTAAAACCTGAATCCATCACACTTGTTACTCGTTCACAAAGTGGGTTTGGATGCCTGCAGCCTCTGTGCTGCTCTCGCATCGTACAGTCCCAAGTTTGTTTACTGCGTTTTCGAAGCGTTCCACTTGTAACCCTATACACATAGCTGTATATTTCTGACATTCCTTTTACTAAAGACAGAATTGAAACCAGCACGTTCATTAACAGAAATTGCCCACTCATATAAATAAGCAATGTGAAGAACTGCTCACTTGATCACAAAGTTATATGCAACTGTCACTTATGCCACCCCAGTAGGGGGAAAAGCCCTTGTTTTATGAGTCTGTTTTAAAACTGTAATAAAGTTTCCTGTGCAGGACATTAATTAGAGGGGTTATCAAAATAAGACAAACTAATATAATTTGTGATTGTACAAAATAAAGGAAGTTGAGGGTACCACAGGGACCTAATGAATCACAGGATGGAAACAATCTTCTGGCTAACTAAACATTCAGACTTTGTACGAAGTTGCAGGGTGTATATACGACTCGGCAAACCGGAACACGCGCTGTGTTTACACGAATGGGATAAAGGAGTTCACCAAAACCGTCTGGGGAAAATCCTTCCGCCGTTCATTCTGCTCCTACTGTAGAGTAAATTAAACGGCATCCATTTGCAGCAAACATGTGGCACACCTGCCCTGAAAGAAATCAAACCAGAAAACACGTCTGTAACACAGCTGGATCCTTGAGTGCTGGTGTTGTGTGTTCGGTAGTGCGGCGGAAAAGAGGAGGGTCTTTGTCTTTACACATAAATGTGGTCACCGTGTACGTCATGATCTTGCCTTTCTATGAGTAGTGGTGTGTTTTTCTTTCCCCTTCTGTTGTTACGTTGCATCTTTGACATTATTGGCTATGGTCGTTATTTCAAAATTGATTTTGGAGGATTTGCGTTGCAGTTCTTCCACGGGTTTTCACACAGCTCTAGTAGAACAGGTCTTACAGGCCTGAGTCTGCATTTGTTCCTTACAGTGAGAAAGCTGAATAGGCTCAGTCTATCCATTGTCATCCTAGAGGTCACACACTGAAGCTCTTGTACCAGACAGGCTCTGTAGCAATGTGTCTGTCATTGGGGAAGGAAGACTTTGGTTTACAAGGGCCCCCATCAGGCACAAGGCACTGCTTTCTCAATTTCTTGTTTAAAAAAAAAATGTTTTCCAGTGCTTCTTGATTGGTAAGCACTTGTTTTAGATTACTTGACAGTATTTCATTTTGAATGTATTACTACTAAGGAGATATTCTGCAGAAAATATAAGTTGGAAATGATGAATTCCTGTCTGACTTTCCTTAAAGATTTGTCTTCCACAATAATCTATAAGAAAAATGTGTTCTGAGTTTTCTGCTCTAATGGTAACTGTTACTTGTTCGCACTATTCAGATCTATTTCTTTCAAAGCACAGAATCTTCTTCATTTAATGATACCTTTACCTTCAAAAGGGCAGAGGTGCTACACTGAGGAATTTCCACGTTCTGCCAGGCCAATTGATAGAGGGCAAACTTGGAGCTACTTCACCAGGACAGTTGCTACTAGTTCAGCAGGCTATTTGAAACCAACCAACCAAACAACAAGAAGAGAACCCATTTTCTCGATGCAGCAAGAACAGATCAGCACCAGATGCGTGGTACGCATGCTTTTGAGCACAGGTCATCTTTGTGCCTGAAGAACAGAAGTACAGCAAGAAGTAGTGTAGGACTCCCAGTCTGAGTTTATGTACTCTCTACGCCTTTTCTTAGGATGTGGAAGCACTTCCTTGGTCATGTGTTTTCCTTCCCTTGGGTCTTTCTGCAGAGTCAGCACATGCTGTGAGAAGGAGCTCATAGCATTAGGACAGATCTCAGTGATCTGTAGAACAAAGCCTAGCACTCAGATCATTAATCCAGCACTGTTCTTCTGGCTTCGTGAATTTGTCAGAATGGTTTAAATTTTTAGCCTACATTCACTTTAGGAAAACTGAGCTGATAATTGATTTAGATAAGTAACATTTGTGTTTTAGCTGTAAGTTCATATTGTTGTACAAGGTGTCCTTAAGGTAGCCTCAACCATCTTTGAGTAGCTCTTTTTATGGCAGTTTTTTCTACAAGGTAGCCTCCTTATCTAAAGCACAGGATGCACCTGTTCTGATCCTGCACTGTGCAGTCATCTTGCCTAATTTGTTTCAGAGGATGACATATGCATGATAAATGAAAATGTGGATTTCAGGGAGAAAAATGATGGCTTCTTCTGAGCTTTGATGTTTTTATTATCTTGGTTTTATATACGGAAAATACCTCTGCTTTCCCTTAGGAGCTGAGAAGATTAGTTATCAGTTGTGAAAGGCTAAGGTACTTATACCACGAACCCTACAGAAAAAAAAATAATACAACACAAAGCACAGAGAGGAATGAATGATGATGTCCACATAATTCTAGCCCCATGTTCAGTAGTAATAGTAAGAAAAAAAAGCAAACTGTTGAGTGGATTGAATGGAAAAAGCAATGTGATCAGTGTTTAAAGATCATCTTGGTGCACATCTAAATAAAAAGAATGAAGGTCGAGCAGGCAGTCCCAGTCCTGGTGTTTCCCCATTTTGTCTATCTTTCCTTGGACTGTTATTAAAGAACAGTCATATAGATGCAGGTCTGCATTTTTGCCCTTAATGCAGATTCCTATTCAAGATGTTGGGCAAGAAGAATTGAATATGTAGGAAGTATAACTCATAGGTCTTCAGAATCAATTGCATTCCTAAATGTATATGCACTTAATTACCTTGACTGCTAGGGCTGAGTTTTCCAAAATGCATCCTCCACTTAATTTTCATATGTAGTGTTATGAATATAGGATAGATTGATCTCTGTCTTGGATGAGCTGAGATATTTCATGTGAGATGCTCTGTGTCTGGGGTGGATCGACTCCTTATTCTGATGTCCCTGGTTGTGGTGCTCCTGTTCAGAGAAGAGTGAATGACAGAGAAAAGGAGTTAAGGATTATGCAGCAGATTGTTATTAAACAGTGACATACTCTGACAAGTTTTGTCAATTATATTATCCTGATTTGAAATGCTTTTTGCTAAGAATTTTTTTAAGCAGCCTAAAAAATACCTCAAATCATTTGGCTGTTTCAAGACGGGAATGAAGGAACGATCTTTCTGTCCATCCCAGGTTTCAGATGTCAAACGGAAAACTAACTTTAGCAGTTCTTTATTCCTTTTTCTTGTTGGCATGATAAAAATGAATACTAAATGAGTGCTTGTAAAGTCCACCAACTTTGAAAAGTGTTTGTGTATCTTTGAAATCAGATCCGGAGTCAGAGAAGCAGTGCGGTTTTATTGCTGTTTTTACCATCTTTCTTTATTTCACATATTTATCCCAATATATAAGCTATCGGTGGTTGGTGGATGGTGACATTCCTCTGCTTTTCCTGGGGGATGCTGAGTGCATTCATCTGAACAGAGGCAAATGAGCAGGGTTATGTGCACCTGAGATAATCATGGGAAATTCACTCATGTGTTAGAGGAGGAAGACGGGTGCATCTACGGTGTGACTCTTCCTCTCATGATGTAGCTCTACCATTCTGCCATCCATGTAAAATCCAGATGCCATAAGTGAAGTGACTTTTATGACTCTCACCACCTTGATGACTTTAAGTTCTGTCTGTATTCTTTGTTCTTCATTGACTTTGTCCAACAGAACTTGAAGCTGTGAATGGCACCAACTCATCTATGGAAATCTGTGGGAAAGAAAAAAAGAGCAGTGTTAAATTCTGCATGGTCTCTCATAAAACTTAAAGGTCATCTCAGAGTGTTTAACTGAGCAAATTCATTGTAGTTTTTAGATCACCTTATCTAATTTCAAGCAAACCTGATAGTTTCAGAATAACTTTTTTTAGGAAGATTGGCTTGTTAACAGTGTTATGCAGTTACAAGGAAATGTGGTCACAGCTGGTTCTGGTTTCTTAGCTAATCCACCTGATTGGAAACAACAGGTTTTTGGTATTTTTCCATTTCTTACACTGACACCTAGTGTTCAGAGCTCTTGAGTTTTCTAATAGTGCACTTTGTTATTAATAGATAACTGCCAATACTGAAGTTCGACATGCTGTCCAAAACTACTAGTTCTGTTGTTCTCAGAAAGAAAATAACTGATGTCAAAGGCGTTACCACGGACAAAAAGAAAAAAATACTTTGGAAAATGCAAATAGTTCACCACTATTGGAAAAACTTGGCCAAAGCTACTTTACTTCTTCAAGTGCTACACAATTTGTTTTCATAATGTTAAAGAACTTTCTTTTTGGCAAATAGAACTCTTCCGTGTCTGTGTCACTGCCCATTGGAAACAGTGATAAGAGCAGAAGCCCTTAGGTCAGTATTTATTGAATTGTGGGGGGTATCAAATGCTTTTTCTTTCTGTCTTCCTTTATCTTCAAGCCACGCATTCAACCTGAGAGGAGTGTTGATGGCAGCACAGTCCTTGAGTGGACGGAGATGAAACGGAACACAAAACCAGCACAAACATTCTTGTCTTATCTCACAAATAGCTGCAGTCATCAGCGTTTGGGTTGAGACTAATCCTGACAAAGACAGCATCCAACGGAGTCAAACTGATGCTCTGGCTCTCATACCTACGATTTTACTGAAGGTCTTTCATCATGAAAGATAGTTAAGGATCGTGTGTAGCTGCATCTAAAAACGTGGACGAATGTTCATATTTTACTAATGGGCTGTACAGAAAAAATGAAGAATGCTCAGGTGGAGAAAACATACTGTAAGTTTACCCTCAATCTTTGATTTTAACTTCTTGGGGGTCTTTTTGTATTTTTTTTTCCCCATGACTTTTCCTGCAAGTGAAGCCAACAGCCACCTTTCTGCACTAAGAATGTGTATCCTTCCTTGCACACACTGCCTTGCCTTGCCCAGGAAGCAGGCAGAAGTGACAGTGCACTGAACACTCTCACAGTGGTCTCAGTTTTCACCCACTTTCCAAGCGGGTTCAGATGTGTCCATAAAAATGTTCTCTTCATATAAACTTAGGTGAACTTCACTAGCCAGAATCCACTGTTCAAATCTCCTGCTTTAGTTTTCCCTTCAGAGATGACGTCTTCCCTCCAGACACACCAACTATGTAATCTTTAGATTCTTGTCCTAATGGTACTTAAAATTAAGAAAACATAATTGGTGTTTAAAGAGCATAGTGACTGGCACACAGCTGAGTATTGGATGAAGTGAAGGAATGAGCAGCTTGATCACAGAGGAAGGCTTAAAGGAAATAAGTGTGAGAACAAATTTTGGAAGCTTTGTACCAGTTCATACAGGAGTGATCTCAGCAATAAATGCTTTGCAGTCCATTCTGTTCCACTGGATTATTTTCAACGCTGCTTTTAAGTACATTTTATTCCATGTAGTATTCTCTGTGATATACATAAGTGTTCCCAAACTCAAATCCCTGTTTTCAAACACTCTTCCTTTAAATTTCTGTGTACAGTCTCGTGAGTTAGACTGCACATTTTCTTACATTTGGTACAGGGTTTGTGCTTCTCTGTGTGCAAATGGTATATTGGAAACCATGCTGCGAAGCTGGCTATCAGTAATTCATATTCATGTGAACCACTCAGAGCATGATATCAGAGAAATAAATCAGTCAACAGAGAGGAAGAGTACTTACAGAATAGCATTTATTTGTGTTTTTTCAGGCATTTAATTTCAGGATGAGATGAGTTCGGATGCAGAATGGTGATTTGTCTCTAGTGAGTAGAAGGGATGCTTTTGGCGATGCCATCTCAGACTTTGGCATCCATGATCAGCCAGGTAGCCCCCACCTGAGTGTGCCAGACCAAAGTCCCCTTCCACAGAGGCCCCTCTGTGACAAAAGTCATGAGGCATTCCAGAAAACAGGATAACTGCAAAATCTCTGATGTCAAAAAGAGAGGATAACTCTGTCAAAAGTGGTGGAAAACTCAGAGAAAATAAAGACATAGTGAAAGCCCAGGTCTCTGTCCAGGAAGAGGCACATAGTGTCCCATTATGAATAGTTTCAGGGGAGGGGATTTATGGAAAGTCAGGTTGGAGCTGATCCAAGACTGAGTTAAAAGAGGAGAAGTCTGTGCGTTAGCTGAAAACTGCACGCTCTGTGTTTTGTTTTGTTTTTTTGCAGATGAAGAGAGAGAAACAAATGGGAAAAGATTTGGACAGACAGGTTGTACTGAGATATGGGTTCTTCAAAAGTAAGCATAGACTGAGGACATCTGTGTGCTGTGAGCAGAAATGCCAGAGAGCAATGAAAAATGGAAAACTAAGTAGGCAGGGTATGATGTATGTACTGTGGTGGGTCAGAGTTGGGGAAAAGACCAGGATTTATGCCAAGAAAAGGTGTTCAGGAAGGAAAACTAGGTGCAACTGTGTGGGAATGCATATGTTATCTGTTGTAGCAGAAAAAAGGAAGGAGCTAAAAGAGCAAGTATGATGGCAAATGAAGAGTAGGAAGCCTGAGGTTCATCAAGGAGTTGTCCTAAGAAGTGGGATAAAGATGGAAACAAGTTTGTAGTGTAAGGAGTATGGAAGAAGATCCCATGATCCTCTCCTAATAGCAAGGGAATGGGAGCATGTCATGAAAGAAAGGTTTGAAAGAGAAACCTGTGCACTGGAGCTTTCTGAGTGGTTTGGAGTATCAGTTTGGCAAGCAGGTTTTTGCAGAGCGTTAGGTACTGATGACAGGAAGGTAGGCAAGAAATGGAGTGGTAATTAGCAGGCAAGTTGTTCCCAAATTGAAACTCTGATGAGGCCAGATAAAGGAGGTGGATTAATGATGAGTCGGGTGGGCCAGTGCCATTGGTGTGACCATGAAGGAGAGCACATGAGTAAGAAGAAAAGGAGAGACAGTTTCCACATCCCAGTCAGGAATTCAAGGCCCATTGGAAGGTCTTGTGAGAAACTGTTCCATCCGTGAGCATCATCGTGCACGTGCAAGTCTGAACACATGCATCTTCGCACTGTCACCTGCATGCAAACATTTGTACACGTATTTATTATTTACATGTATTGCAGTGGGATTGAGTACTTGTACGGTGATGCACAGACTATATAAATATATAGTATATAAATATTAATATATAAATATATAACATACAAGACATTCACAGGTTACTGCTTCTAGCAGCAGTTCTTCCAGCGCTCAATAACTGCTTTTCAGAATCTCTGATTTTTTATATGTGTTTTCACATTGCTTGTTGTTTTCAGCTTACATTCTGCTATCATGATTCCAAATTGGGCAAATGAAGCCGGATCGCTTTTCTGGAGTGAAACTAAAGTACAGAGAGGACTAAGTGGATTTTCCCTGTGTCATGAAATGCATAAATGGCAGAGCTGAAAAAAGTTGACGAGTTGTAGCTGAGAGGGAAGCCGTGCAGTTATTTGTATTGATGGTCTATGTCTCAGCCAATTGGATTTTTATTTGACAGTCCAAAGGTGTAATAACTTTTATTGTAAGAGGAAGAAAAATACACCAAGGCTAATAAATAATGGAGGACCTACTAGGGATATGCATAAACGTGTATCCTGTTCCTATGTATATACAAGCTTAATTATGTCTCTTCTAATTTTGCTGTTTGATTCAATGGGATTGCCAGGTAATCATCTTTCTGAAATAACAGAAGGGGATACAATTTCGAATAACTTTGTTAATCTCTTCTGGCTGTTAAAAGGAAAAGATTTATTGGTATCAAATTTTATTGCATTCTTAGAATTTCCGAACTGATTGGCTGCTTGTTCAGCTTACTTGTCTCTTCCAGTTAGCAACCCAAACACAACAGAAGAAAGACATCACATTGAAGCTGACGTGCAACAAGTGAGTGAAAGTTCACTTGGCTTTTTCTCTCAGCACCAGGTGCAAAAGTTGGCTAAAAGTGCTGTGGCAGGCAGTTATTTTAAAGCAGTTTCTGGTTTAGTGTTTTATCAAGCCCAGGAGTAAAATATTCTGCAACTACTGCAGTTTCACAAAGCTACTTTTTAAGGTAGAACTCTGAATTGTTTAACTAATTAAAATGGCCCAGTACAAACATTAATCGTGCCATAACCATTAATGAGAGAGTTTGTGGGATTTATGGAGGGCAATATAAAATATTTTAAAGGCGTGTCTCATTTTTTTGGTCTAATACACAGTAGATTTGCATTCTCCATATCTTGCAGAGGTTCTTGAAGTCTTGAGATGTACCTGTGATTTTCTGCCCTCCCTCTTATGAGTGATGGAGAACATTTCTGGGGAAAAGAAGAAAACCCAACACTGTCCTTCCTGGTTATTGGCTTCAGGAATAGCTGTTGTGTACAGCTGTGTGTTATCCTTTACAGTAGTACTTCTCTATACTGCGCTTTCCTCACAGTGGTAAGGTGGTGGCTCAATGATGACATAAACTCCAGAAGTGTAGAGTTCAAGTGGTTTGCCTGTGGGATTGCCAAATAACACGGGTTTGGTTTGTTTTCACTTTATTACACCAATTCTCCTCCCCAGATGTCTTGGATTTCTGTGCCCCTCCCCCCTCCCCCTTCGCCTTTGATTGTTGCTTCTTGCAACTAATGATTTTTATTAGTCATCCTGCTAATGCTCAGCTTTTTTTTTACTCAGCACCTGTTGTCTTCAAAGCACTTTTGAAATAATAACTGATTAATCCTCCCGCTAATCCTGAAAGAATTTCACTCATTCCTCTTCACATGTGATAAGTGAGCTAAGTGACTTGCCTGAAATTGTCTAACGGGTTTGACACCTGTCTTAGGACGTAATCTGCCTGTTCTGTGTCTGCACTACCCAGGGTGATCTTGCCTCTCTTGCCTCTCCACATGTTGAGTTTGTGACACCTCGGTCATAAGTGGAACATTTCCTTTTGGTTAATGGCACATCCTGATTGCTTTGGGTCCTGAACTTCGACGAAGAACCATGCTGTGAGGATGCCAAGAGGCATCTGCCTCTGGTAATGAACTATTTTTGGCCTTTTTACATGAAAGCTCTGAAATGTTTATAGGTGTATGTGCACTTACGGATATAGATGCATGTACACAGACATAGGTACAACTATTTGTTGAATCACATCCCCCGTTTGGAAGAATTACAGATAAGTGCCTACTAAAACCTTGATGCGAGCTGCCCATGAGTGCTCTGGGATACTCATGGATAGGATCGTGGATTGATATTCTTGTTGGAAATCATAGAATTGTATAATGGTTTGGGCTGGAAGGGAAGATCATGCAGTCCCAGCCCCTGCGTGCCCCTAGCTCAGGCTGGACAGGGTCTCATCACTGTCTGAGTGAAAAATTTCTGTTTAACAAGCTGAATTTCCTCTCTTCTAATTTAAAACCATCCCCCACCTTTTCCTGTCACTATCAGACCACATAAAAAGTCGCTCCCCCTCCTCCTTATGAGCTCCCTCATTACTGCAAGGCCACAATGAGATCTCCCTGCAGCCTGCCCTTCTCCAAGCTGATCAACCCCTACTATGAAATTTATGTGGGAAAGATGATGCTGTTAAATCTAGTGCTGTGAATTCTGGAAGTATTGCTTCCTTTTTTTTTTTCTTTTTTCTTTCTTACAGGCCTGTAGCAAGGAATCTGTCCAGTCTCTCTAGTGAGGTAGTGCTCTTGCTTCTGTAATAAATGCTCAGATAGTTTGCCTTTCTTTTGGCCTGTCCATCTCAAAGCTATTTCATTCTGGAAACAGAATGAAGTAAGTGTTCTCTAATATGTCACAAATCATAGTTAAAACTGGAAATCCAGTCTGACACTGTGGTCTTGATTTGTACAGTTTGCCTACCCCCCTTTTTTTTTTTCATTTCTGCAAGGCAGTATATGTATTTGAAAGCTGGAGTTCCAGCCAGGATTTTCAGTCTTAACTGTGAGTTTCCTTCCTTAAACAGGTTGAAAGCAAGCCTTTCAGATTGCTTCAGTATAGATTTTAGTACTTGAATTTCCTTTGTGTTCATTTTGGTCCCTTTCCAATATTTGGGCATGTGTTTGAAACTCCCTGAAATCTTTGTGAATGAGGGCAGTTACAATAGGAGGTGGTGTCATTTCTGTCATACTTACTGACTTCTCACTTGATTCCAGTGATGCCTGATTTTGAACTCAGTCAAACTCTGCAAGCTTAACATCCATGGTCCTGCACAAACAGCACAGGGTTTATGTCCTGCTCTGAGGTCCCCAGTGTTTTTCTGTCTGGTTAGAAAAGAATGAAGTCCGTCTCCTGAAAAAATTAGAAGAGAGGACATCTCCTTTACTTTTTCATCAGAACAGAACTTTAAGCTTTTGTATATTTCTTTGTAAAGACGTACTGAAATGAGAACAAGCCTGATCTAGCCATCATTAGCTTGGTGTGTAGGGAAATAGTGTTGGAAAGACCAAGATTGAAGCCTGTGCTTATTACAAGAAATTAAACCGAAAACTGCATCCCATGAATGCTGAGTGGCATAACATGAAACTGCTGAATACATTGTTGGATGTCATGTCTCCTATGAAGACAGGCTAGGAGCTAGGCTTGTTTGGCTTCCAGGACCTGAGTACATGATCTTTAAGGCCCCCTCCAACCCGAACCATTCTATGGTTCTATGACAATTTCTCTCTCAGATCTTAACCATGGACCTATGAAATATTGCTTAGTGCTGTATCCAAAATTGTTTCAATTAATAGAGTTTTTCCAGTGGAAAAATATTTCCTTTAAAGGCACCAACCAGTGCTAATGATTAAGACCCATTGGTACTCTGATCTAGTAATCTTTCTTCTTATCATCTACAATGTTTTGCTATTAGTTAGAGATGAAGAAAAGTGTTGCAGTATAAATGGAGAGAATCATAAATCGGGTTGGATTGGGTTGGATTGGGAGGGACCCCGAGGATCATCAGGTTCCAGCCCCCTGTCACAGGCACAGCCACCAACCTCCAGGTCTGGTACTAGACCAGGTTGCCCAGGGCCCCATCCAATCTGGTGTTGAACATCTCCAGGGATGGGGCACCCACAGGCTCTCTGTGCAGCCCGTGCCAGCACCTCACCGCTCTCTGTGAAGAACTTCCCCTGACATCCAACCTAAACCTTCCCTCCTTGAGCTTCTTTCTTATCTTATAAGCCATTTTAGATTAAGACTAAACCTAATTGAATACAAGGAGAAAAGAAAACAACACTTGTTTTGGTGGCAAACAGGTATGGGACATTCCTTGATCTTTGCTGATATTTTGCTCCTAAGCTGTTAGCTTCAACTCCTGTAGACCTCGTACACAAAATATGGTTAAGAGATAATATATGTCACGTGGGATTTCCATATCGTATCCTTCGTTATCACGTAATTTGGTTTTGTTTTTAAAGAAGTTTGGCCCTTCAGCACTGAAAAGGAGAATATTAGACGGAGCTAGTAGCTACGGAGCAGTTGTAACACAGAGCTTATGAGTCGTGTTCGAGGGAGATGGAGTGCCGTTAACGCAGTCGTGTGCAGTGCATTTCATTACTGTTGGAGACAGCAGGAGGCTGTTTTGTGGAAACGTTTCTGTCACTGTCAGCAGAAACATGCCCATCTGGTTGAAAAATAGCCTACGTCTTGCCAGTTCCCTACTTCTAAGCAATTGCAGTGGATGTTAATCTTAACCTGTCACAACCCCTTTCAAATCTAAATTTTTATTAACCTTCCACATGCTTAAGTAATGTCAGCGTGGGAGACACAAGTGTTCTTATGCAAGAGCTGCTACTGTTCTCAGATGCAGGAAAATGTTTTATTAGTCTTAATTAGTACTTAGTGGTCAGGTGTGTGCGAGCAGGTACTGCGAAGAGATGTGAGCCCTGTAAGGCAGGCTTCAGTTACACCACATACATTCAAAAACTGATTTCTTCTGTATTTATTGTAGATATCCGCGTCTTTTACAGAAATCCTGAACACATCTGCTCTTACTGTGTTTAGGACCCTTTCTGGAAAGTTCTTGCTGCCTAATGGAAAATGTAGTTTCTCTCAGCCATTGCCTGTTCTCTGAATTCATGTATCTGTGTCAGAGGCTTTTCCTGTGAGCCACATTTGTTTTTCCTTTCCAAGCTAAGGCTGATGATTGCAGCCTGAGTTTGTTGGATGGGCTGTTGGAAGTGTACGTGTGCCCTGGTTGGCAAGAGAAGTATTCATGATTTCCTAACGCAGACAGAAAGGTAGGATCCAAGTCTGACTTCAGACCGTATGTATGCATCATGTCAACTGCTTGACTCTGTAAACATCTAAGGTAAGTCACCTCTATATCCCCTGGTTTCATTTTTCTGCTTTGAGAAGATTTCCAGTGACTCTTTTGGGAGCTTAGCCTGCATAAACACACACAGGTCGAGGTGTCAATCTCTGCTGAATTCTGCCCCAAGGTTCCTCTTGTGAACCTCTGAGGTGAAGATGTGAAGAAGTGTATATTGTATTATGGCTTCTTCATTCTTGAGCTTCATCTTTCTTTATATGCACTGGTGTTTTCATTACTGAACAGTGCCTCCCTTCAGCCCTATGAAGCTAGCCATTGTCAGTCCCTTATGTTTACAAATAGGTGACAGAATGCAGTGGTGCTTTGCACTGGTAGAAGTTTTCTTTCACATCTCTACGGTGCTTTTGAGACAGTTCCTGAGAGAGCTGTTTACATTCACCTTGTTCTTAGTGGGTTGCAAAGTCTCCTCCCATCCAGAAGTAAATAGCTAACACTTTTATTCCACAGATGAGCGTATTTTTGTTGAATGTATGTATTCAGATATTTTTGAGGAAGTCATGAGTGATGATGAGTCATAGCTATTAAGTTAAACCTGTCTGTTTTCTCTGTAATTGCTGCTCTAGTTACAGTCTTGTTCCTGTGTTTTCAGGTAACTCGCCATAAAACGATATCTATCTCTGGGAGTATTACCGTGAGCTACCCTGGCTTAACCCTGGCTCTCCTTGAGCCAGCGTTCTCCATCCCATCCGCAGAATCCCACTCTTGAGGGAGAGCTTGGGTTCTCACTCTTAACTTTCCTTTAGATCCAGCTGATTTCCTTGTGCATAAATATAGTGGCAGGGCAGGGATGTAGGATGGGTGTAGGTCTCTTTCTGTAGATTGATGTGTGGCTCCTGTCCCGAGCCCTACCCAGAGTGGAGCAGGAGGTGAATTTGAATCTCCAGTGGCAGGAGTTGATATCCGTCCTTGGCGAGGGCTCTGATCCCCAGGTGCTGACACAGAAGGGAATGTCTTTGTCTCCATGTGTCTTTTTATTTTATTTCTTTTTTTCGTTTTGTTTTGTTTGTTTTTTGATTGATTGAGGTGGCTGTTGAAATCTGTATAAGATCCAGTTCTTTCAGTGCACACCGGTGACACGCAGAGGCCCAAGTCCTGCCTGGGGAGAGTGTTTGGTGACAAGCCTGCTCCTGAGCATTTTGGTCCTGCTAAACCAACATCACTGTGACACACTTACCTGTAAAATACAGTGGACATCCCTAGCAAAATATAGCTGCCTAAGTTCCTCCTGTGTTCCACTTGAGGACCAATAGATGTTTTGGGACGTGGGCTAAGCCCTTATACTGAATTACAGTCTCTTGTCTGAGTTGTCCCTCTAGAGCAGTTAAAGGAAGATTTTTATTTCCTTCCTTTCCTCGAGTCATCGAAGCACAGGACTGCAGGCTGTCCTTCTGCAGGCTCCTGTGGAGCTGCCTGGGCACTTCGTGGCATTTCCCTTCCTAAGTAAATCCTTGAATGAGATATAGAGGTAGTAATCCTTGTCAAACAAATCTTCTGGTGTAACACGGTGGGAACACTTTCAGCACTTCACCGTGATGCGCTCACTGCTGCCTCTGTCTGTTACCTCTGAACAGTGTAGCTATTTACTCATGCTTGAATAATAAATTTAAGATCCTTAGTGTTTTATTCCTTGCTGTCAGCTAGCAACCAAGCAAGGAAAGCTCATTTTTTGTTGCCAAGAAAGATGTACTTGCTCCACGCATTGCAACATCATCTTCCTGGTGAAATCGGTGCTGACTGAGAAAATTCAGCATCGAACAGGTCTGCAGGAATGAGCCAAAGATCCAACAGGTGGAAAACTATAAAATCGAACCAAAGGAAGGAGTTAATAATTAAGATTATATCAGTACTGCATTCAGTATTTGCTAGAGCCGAGCAGTCAGCATAAAGCTGTCTGATTTCGAGACGTTTTTACGGTGTGTGTTTTGGGAGTTTTCCACAGCCTGTGCCGTAGGCAAGCTGGAAAAGATGTGTCATGCCACTGAATATGAAACGACACGAGACGTTGGTTGCCAAGGTTCTCCTTCGCAGCGTGTTCCTTACGTCCTTCTGCCTCGTGTTACGAGGCACCACGTTCGGGGAGCAGCGTCCCATCTGGATGGCATTACCTGTAGGATGTGCAGCTTGTCCCTATCTTCTGGAGGTTAGCATCTAATGTTAAACAAAGGAAGCTGATTGGAAACATCTGCAGAACGTTTTCATAGTCCATATTTTATACAGTGGGTATTGAATTACCTTGCACATGACTGCATGTCTGAACTAAAAATAATAAGGTAAATCTTTTCCTTTTATTAAAATTAGCATAATATTAATTTTATAGTTAAACTACATTAAGCCGTTTCCCGACTTGGCACTGGAAGTTAATGCTGCTGACATCACTATGTATTCTACATGCCACTGAGACGTAATTGTTCGTTTATTGATGCAGTGTGCTACAATAGGCACATTTTAGGTGCAGTCAAAATATAAACATTAGATTGAAATGCAATTTCTTACGTAAAATTGTGGCATTTATTAAATGGAGAGACTTGCCAGCTCAATGTGTAATGTTTCTGACCATTAAATATATGATGTGAAACAGTTATATAGAATATATAAAACGATTGTAGTTGTGCCCACTTAGGTATTATGTAGATTTATGAATTCAGAGTCCCTAGTAAATACCAAAATTGCTGATTCCAGGTCAGTATTTATTAGGTTGGTAAATTTTATGGAGAGGAAGGATTTGTGCATCCCAGAACTGACAGAGGAAAGGTGTTATTTATGTAGTCAGATTGAGAATGCAATAGTAATTTTGCAGCTGAGCTGAAAAAAGGTTATATACATTCCTTTGAATTCTCACTTTCTAAAATAGCTTCTAAACCTTTGTGTACTGCAACAGTAAATATTATTTCAAGATCTAAGAAGCTAATGCTCCCAATTTACCGTTCAGTGTCACAAGCAGAACCCTCCTACCTTCCCAAAGCGTCGTGCGGTATCAAACCAGAGAGCAGCAAACAATGTTCTCCGGGAAAATATTTGGAAATTCAGCAAGTGTTTTGAAAATGGTGATGATTATTGTTTATTTTAAGTGTTCTGCGATTGGGAAAATGAACTGCTGCTCGTAAATAACCACGCAGTCCAAACTGGCCAAGGGCACTTCTCGTCTGCAGAATGCGGGCTCCTACCCAAGGCAGTTTTGTCCAGTTTGAGTACTCACTTTCATTATGTTTTCAGACAAGTTCATAAAAACTGCAAGTGGGAAGAACAGTGTATCTACAGACATTTTTGTTTGGCAAAACTGGATCAGCGCACGAGCGCTGTAAGGTGAACATTTTCCACTTCATCAGTTAGTGCCTTACCCGTACGTGGATGGGTCTGGCATCTTATCTGTGTGCTGAAAAGGCAACGAGCTGTTTTATCAGTTGAAAATGGAAAGACGTGTTGTTCCATGGCAGAGAGATTCGCACTTTATCTGCTGTGCTACTTGGGAATGCCTGGTTCACCACTGATAATACAGCTCATTAAACAACTGGGAAAAATAACACATTTTAATAATATCTTAAGCCTAGATGTCTTGAGGTCATTCATTTTGCTTCTGGGTGCCTAGCATTTTTGCCTGTGCTATTGCATGAGGGGTTTGGAGTTGCCCAAGGCAGCCTGAGTGAAGTAGTTGTGCCACCACTGCACATCCCCAGGTCCGACCAGTGCTGGGACTGGGTTTCCCTGGGCACACACACACGTAGGCACACTCCCACTGCGTATGCAATTACATACACGGGCGCACACAGAGATCAGCACAGGCAGAAAACACAGCATCCATGCCATATGTACATATATTTTCAGTGCTCTTAGCCTCATCCCGTTCCTATCTTCGGCTGTTGGGGATGAAGGTGTTAGTGGAGAACGTATAAATATACAGACAGAGGTACATTTATGAATGTGTGTCTCTAGAAGAACTCTATGGATCCCTCCAGCTCATGCTCCCAGTAGCTACTGCCAGGGTCTCCTGGCCTCCCAGTTGCCCTTAGTACATATGTACACATGCTGACAGGTCTCCATGGAAGCTGCTCTAGACTTACAACCCTCCCAGTAGCCCCCCTGGGACCACTGGGCACCTCCCAGTCTTTCCAGCAGTGGACCTGGATCCTCTGGTCCCTCAGATGCCAACGTTCAGACTCCAGCATGCAGCCTAGACTTACGGCTGCGTCGATAAGTGGTTCCCAAGGCTCTGACACTCCTCGAGGGCATGTCCAGCTTGATGTTTGTGGGTGACTGAACACCAGCACACACGCACTCTGGTTTCATATTTTCGCAGTATTTTTGAAGCGCTAACAGGAATGTGAGAATGCAGATAATTCTTTTAAAAATACAAAGAGCAAAGCTGTAATCAGAGAGTTATTGCATCCTTAAGCTGAAGTTTTCCCAGATTCCTGCCCTGTGAGGGTTTAGAAGGAAGTATTTGCAGTGTAGATGGGGAAAAGGCTTTTTCAGTAGGTTTGGAACTGTATCAGTTCACCAGCATTGTGTCTCAGCTGTGTAAGTGATATTCCCCCGTCACATACTGAGCCGGATGATTGCTTCAATGAGAGATTTTATGGCCAAGCCTGGGGCTCCTGAGTCTTTATCACCAACTGGACTATACGAAGTGCAAAGCTGCAAAGTTTACTTGACAGTTTGAAGCTGGAGTAATTGACTTGACTGAGACCTTAATGCAACTACCTAGAGTACATCATCATCATCTGAACAGGAGAGATGTGCTTTAAAGCAGGAATCTGTGGTGTTTACCAGACGGGGCTGCAGCCTAGTGCTAAATGAAGAACTGCTGCTCTTACTCATTTTGCTTCCTTTGTAGTCACAAGTGTATTGGGGATACTGGAAGAACCAGTTAAGAATGTTGAAACACCTGCATATGGCACAACACCTTGATTTTAACAGCCCTATAGGTGCTCAGGCAGCAAATTATCACCCCGATGAATTCCCTTCATTTTGAGCTGAGTCTCTGCCAAACAAAAGACTCCGCTGATAGAAAGCTGGCTAAGGCACAACCTGATTCTGGATTATATCCCTGAATTTTAACAGCTTGGGTCAGTGGATACCTGTATTTTTAAGGATGCCATGGTTATGAACATGTTAAAACTGAATTACATTAAGATAAAGCAAAAACTTCAGAACTGGGGCTGGGATATGTCCATAGTGATTCTGAGATGACTGTGCTCACTGTCACCCCAATAAGGATATTTAAATAACAATGTCTTATTTTATTTAAACGACTTTCAAATAATTCTTGACTTGTGAAGGCATTGTCTTATTTTGTAATCCATGGGACATTTTTATATGCTTCTTTCTGAAACGTGAGCTAGATTTTATCCTAGGTAGATTGGACAGAATAATCTGAAATTATTGCTCAATGTATTAAAAAATATATATAAATCACACATAAATCATAGTTGGTAATTAAAGTGAATAATTTCAACTGAAGTTCAAATCCCTGCAGGTCCCGAGGGGGTAAAGATTTTACACGCATGCCATGCTTCTGCAACTTAGTTTTTTGTACCTTTTTTTTTTCTCCTTTGTGAACTTCCCTATAATAATCTCCCTCTTTCCCAGTATGCCCGTTCATTATTTCTGGTTTCACTGACTACCTGATCCCTCTAGGTGCTTAACTGAGTGTCAGCAGATGGGAAGACGTTGTTCTTATCTCATAATGCTCTGAGAACAGATAAAACTCTCAGGTTTAAAATTCTGAAGGTAGAGGCTTAATGCTTTATTCGTCCTTGGAAGATATATGTCTTTGTAACAACTGAATTCTCATAAAAGAGCCACCAACAGAACTATTTGAGCTATAATGGGAGGGTGGAGACAACGTGCCTGCCTATTGAAGCGTATCTTTCATCATGAGAACAATGGCTGGTTCTCTTCCCTTGTCAACTGACCATTTTTTTTCCTTTCCATTAATTAGTTGAAATCTTGAGCAATTCTGTCCTTGGCCTTCTGCTGCCCGTTCTGATAGTCCCTCAGGATACTCACATGGGGTGGGACAACAAATCACAAGGAAAGATAGAGGAATAGTCTATGTCTTAAGCTATAAATAAAAATTACGTATGTTCTATGATTAAACATCCAGGCAGGATGTAATATGTCTCTCCCATCATACTTTTCATATATCCACTCCGATGGCTGCTTTGGGGGGCAGAAAGGGAGGCATTGAGACCACAAGAAAAAAAAAAAGCTTTCTCTTTTCAGCTGCTAGGGAGAGCTTTTCAAAGAAGCTCTGGGGGAAATTCAGTTCCAGCCTGGGTGGAAACTTGGTAGATTTTGCTTCTGAATTCCAAGCAATGATCCACTGGCGTGTGCAAAGTTTTTCATGAGGTCAGTCAGCCACGTGTGGTGGCTCATTTTTGTCAGGTGTTTCAAAACCCTTTTTCGGAGGGAAGCTTTCTATTCCACTGAATAAGGTGTTTGCCATTCTTAAAAAGTGGATATGGAAGTTTTTCACGTTTACCGACGCCATTTTTTTTCTCTTATTGCCTGTACAGTAGTGAGCCATTCCTGCTGCACTTCATCTCTCGAGTGTTTTAAAGCAATCAAAATTATAGAGGGCACCAGGCCTGCGTTCATCCCCCCCTCCATAGCCTGCAATGGTCACAGATGACAGATAATCCCTTCTGGGCTGTGACTTCTGTGGTTCATCATTCACATCTCTGTGACTAGAGGTGGCAAAGGCCTTGCGGTGATTAAACTGAAGATTCCTAAGAACCCAAGGAAGGTTTTGAGAACTTTCCAGCCCCTGTTGATGAATGGAGAGATCCGGGAAAAGCATATCTATGGGTTTCATTTATTTTGAGTACAAAATTTGTGCAATGAGCGTTTGATGACTCAGGGAGGGATGAGATGATGCAGGAGGACATCAGGTGTAACTGAAGGTATGTACATCACCGATGGAGTGCATACATATGTCACTGCATTGACAGAAAGAATTAGTTTTACATTTCTACTAGACCTGGCTTTTGAATCTCATTAAAAATGGTTTTTTTTTTTTTTTTTTTTTCATTACCTTTACCTCTGTATTTGGACTAATTAGATTGTAGGAAAATTCTTCTTTTTCTGGAAATAACCTGTGAGACTTAATCCTTGTTCCCTTTGGAATTTAGCAATTACCAGGCTTAAAGCTTGTGATACATGTTTTTTAGGACAATCGTTATTTTAAAGCTTGAAAATGAATCTGTTCTGGGTTTGAATGAGATTGAAATATCTTCAAGTTTTCATTGCATTACAGAAGAGAACCCTTCTCCAGGGTTCACTGGTATGCATAGCTGCAAAGTGGGCACGGGAACTTGATGTTGGCAAGGGAATTTAAGGGAGAGCTTTTTCTCTCCCAGATGAATTTCATAACAACTTGATTCTCCTTTTTCCATTTTCTCCTGTTCTGAATTTTTTCACTTTTTGAGAAGATGTAAGTGATCCTGTGATTCTGTAAATGTCTGTTCACCAAGCAGTCTGGAGGGACCATGTCTTTATCCCACGAGAGTTTGAGTGTTCGCGTATCATGCAGTCACAGAATGGCCAAGGTTGGAAAAGACCTCCAAGATCATCCACTCCAATCGTCCACCTATGACCAATATTTTGTCACTAAACTATGTCCCTCAATACCACACCTACACATTTCTTGAACAACTCCAGGGTCAGTGAATCCGCCACCTCCCTGGGCAATGATGGCTTAAATAACAAGAAATTTTGTTTCCTTAGAAGGCCTTCAAAGAGAGTGAAAACAATTGTCCATGCCCTCATGGTCCAGTTTTTGTGTTCCACAGTGATGGTTGCTCTCGGTAGCAAGTTCAGCCTGTGCTTCATTTGACTCTTGCTGGTTTCTTCCTTGTGTGCTCCAGTTTGCAGTTTTGATTTTTCCTGGTAGTACTAAAAGACTAAGAAGACATCTATACCTCCAAGAAGAATCTGAATGAATGCTTAGCAGGGGAGTTGGAGTAGATGATCTTTAGGGGTCCCTTCCAACCCCTATAGTTCTGTGATACAATTCTGTGAAGAGATGGAGGCATTCAAGCTCACTTACTGCTGATTAAAAAGAGGTAGGTGATTTGTTAGAAGGTACTATTGCTTCTTTGACGGGATACATTTTCATCTATGCATCACTATGCTTGGTCTCTTAACATTCAGTGTATGATGAGAGATTTTCTTATTTTCCTTCCTTATTCTTTCCACCTCTGGGCAAAAGTAGAATATGTCATTTTTCAGAGTGCCCTATTTCACACTTCAGTTTAATTTGGCTGATAATGATTTATTAAGCAAATGTATGTAGAGCACATGCTAGCTCTCACACAAAGTGTTCAGTCACTCTGCAGTTCCTTTATAATTCCCCCCACCTCGTCTTCTAAAAATTGCAGGTGCAAAACAGTTTGCCACTGTACTAGCTCAAACAGAAGATGAAGGTAATACAGAAGATGAAGGTAATACAGAAGATGAAGGTAATACAGAACTTTACGTGCACCGTAACCCTTCAACCAGTACAGCGTTGGAAGAAAGGGACTGGGTTGGTACTTTCCAGCAGAAATTCACATTCTGATGGATGACTTTGCTCTTATAACCCAGCCTGAACTGTTGGAGAGAAAGCGCAACGGATTGTGATGTGCTCCTGGTTACGTGATAACTCCTAAACGTTAGAATTGGAAATGTGGCTGTTGTTGCATTTGGGGAGTGCTATGTTTTGAAATTCCTTTGATCCCTGGTCCCTTAACAATAACATGATGCTTCTCTCAGAAATTACATCATTTCTAAATCTTATTTTAAAGTGGAGGGGGATTTTCAGCTCAAGGGAAAAACACCATATTCTTCTAATCTTCCTCTCCCTCCAGTATGTATTTCAAGATATCTTTCAACAGAATTTTCTTACTTTCTTTGGCCGTCCCACAGATTTCTGTTCTTGTCCCAATTCCTTTTCATCAGTGGGCTTTTGAGCTTTGAAGGATTCAATGTCATCCCAACACTGATGTTTTGAATTTTTCTCTCTCCACTCTTGACTGGTCTTTATTTACCCATTACTGCATTTTGGCACGTTTCCCTGTAAGTACTTTTTCATGCACTGAAATTCAAGAGGTACAAAACCAAACTCCTTATCTCTCCACTCCTACTCTATGGAAGCTGATTCATGCCACAGTGTTTCCTGGGAGCAAGGGTCTTCTGCTTTTCTGTCTATCTTAAATTCTTGGCCATGCCTAAATCTTGCCATTTGTTCAGTATGGTATTTTAGGTCACTATTCTTCATGTCCATTTTTCCAAAAATCTGATTTGCTTTCATGCTTAATATCATTGGAGTAATTCCTCTTTATATTTGTGGAGGCACTTGGCTAGCAGTGTGTTTTGTAGTTCAAGAGCAATATTAGTGTGGTGCTTGAAATAAGACTTACTATTTTCAGGCCTCTTAAAGAAGATGTTAAAAGAGGAAAAAGTGAAATTTTAGAAAAAAAACAACAACCAGCTGTTTATATAGGGTTCATTTAATTTGAGAACATAATAGACAATTCACATGTCACTTTGAGTAAGAAACTAATTTTCATCCTGGATCACCTGGAAGTGACCAAGTGCGTTTTTCTCACATAGAGAAATCAAATATTTCATATTTTTCAAAACCAGTACTCCACATTTTACTGTCCAGCATTTCTGCAATAGAGAGAAGATTTCTGAGAAGAGATGCAGGGAGGAAATGCTGGTAGAAACTTTTTGAGTGATTTTAAAACACAGATGACCTTTGAAAAATTAATGTCTTGTGTTTGTGGAAACTGTTCTAGAAACGAGAGGAGCTGTGTTTATGCAAAGATGAGATATAAGCAGCCCTTATTTTTGTATTTGATCTTACTTACTATATAAGCAGCTCCTGACATGGGAGGTCGGAACATGGATGGGGAAATAAAAGAGGGAGAATAAAAAGAGTTAGAAAGAGAAGATCTCTGTTTACATATTCTCCCATTGAAGTGAACACTTCAGATCACTTCTCTTGACAGAGAAGTAAATTGAGCAACACATTACTTCTCAGGGTTGGATGGATGGAGAGAGCAGCACACTTGAGATTATGACATGGAATTATAAAATAGCTGTTCCAACACGCCACAACCTACACCAACATTACAACAAAAGTGAGCTTTCACTGGAGCACAACCTAGCAGAAATAGCATCTGCATAAAATAATTGTGCAGAAATTACATGCAAAATGGAAAGCCAGGACAGGAAATCATTTCAGTGCTTCGTTCAGCTGAGGCCAAGGGATTCGCATCCTACCAGGTACACTGAGTTCCAGTGCGTTGCTGGATTGTGGAAAACTCATTCTGACATAATTGGAGAGCTTGAAAATGAAACTGATGTTTATAGACATACTTTATTCCTTGTCATTTGTGCACTTGAAGTAGGAAGGAAAGAAAATGTTGAGAATGAAAGCATATTTAATTTTGCTAGGAGTCATTGAGCATCTACTATGGTCAGCAATGCGATTGTATGCAGTGAATTGTTAATGAGTGTTCTTAGTAAAAGCTGCTGTTAATAAGCAAGATGAGGAGTTTGCCACTTTGCTTGTAGGACAGTGTTGCTAATACGATCAGATACACTGCTTCACTCTGTAGTTGGGAGAATACAATACTATTTCTACTTAATGAAAAATAATTAATTATGAGAAGTTAACAGCAAAAATGTCTTCATCCTTCAAGGATACAACTCCTCTGAAATTGAGCTATAGCTTTTCTGGCTGCTAGGAACTACTTCATCCTGTGTCTGCTCTTCTCTATAATTCATGTCAAAGAATTTCACGTTACAGCTCCAACACTTGATCTTACTTTTTTGTTTGGCCCGACGTCATCCGTCACAAAATCCTTTAGTCTTGCCTTGAAGATCAATCTGCTACTTTTGTCGAATACAGTGTTCCAGAGAATAAATACGGATTCACTAAACACCCTGATGTACATCTGAAACAAGGATCATGTAGCGTAGCTTAATGGATGATGTGCTTCTCCGAGACTCAGGAAGTCTGAATTCTGGTTGTGATCGTCTCTTTGTTCCCAGTGACTGGGAAAACCTGAACTTCTGCAACTGGCAGAAGGTGAGGGAAATGGGAGGCACCCAAATGAGTATTTCTGTACCGAATTATCTTTTTTATATCTAGTTTTCTGATACTAAATGCCATTTCACAAAACATCAAGGGCCGATCTACTAATTGTATACGGATAGTAGTGGATAAAAGGTAAAGGGGAAATGTATCTGAAGAGATTCTCAGCCAACAATCTCAAGTTTATTGAAAATAGTAACTCTGGACTATAAATCACTGTTTACACGAGGCTGTTAAAAAGGCCTTGATTCTGGAATTTTCTGTAAAATTTCATGTTAGCCCTGTAAGGATTTAGCTTGCAGCATTCTAAGAAGGCCAGTCTTAACAAGATGAAATTATAAAGTTGACTGTGGGGTATGAACTCAACCACTCTATATATTATTATTAGTTGCAGTATGTGACTGAGTACACAGAGCAGAGATACATCTGTAATGAATAACTGTTTTTTCTACATGAAGCTCAAACATATATTAGCACAGCCTATTTATCTGAATGAACCAAGGCTGCAAATAATTAAGGAATCTACTCTGGGAATACTTACACCACCGTAGAAGCTGATTTTCATTCAAGTTATATCAAGAAAAAGCCCAGCAACCTTGCTCCACTCGTTTTACACACAACTGCCATTCATCAGCCTAGATAGTTGCTGCAAAGAGCCCTGTTATTTTCACGTGTTTGTTCATCCTTACTGAAGGAGTTAGCAAATTTTGTCATCATATGCCTTGTTCAGTGCACGGTGGAGCTGCTGGTGTAAAGGAGAGAATTACCATTTGTTTTACTCCATGTTAAGTGTTGCTTGCTTTTCCTTGTGATTGAGAGACACCGGGGAGCTGATGGTGGCAGCTTTGTGCGTAATGGTTGTGGTCAACTTTGTGTTGGCTCCACCCATGTCTTCTTCCTACTGCAGAGTCCTCAAGGATTGAGTTTCTGCACTTCTGCTTTGCTGACACAATGTTTTTGATACAAATGTTGATTTTGGTTTTGCAGCTTAATCCAAATGGAAGGGAGTGACTGTTGTGCTGGAATCGCAGCCCTCCCTGCAAACAAGGCTTTCGTAAAATCCTACTCAGTCATTCCAAGCTGCAATTTCTGGCTGCTGCTCTCATTGTGTTATCTGAAACTGCCATCAAGAGTTTGGCTCCATCACCTCTCTCATTGCCCCTCAAGCCCCTTTAGCTCCCTGATCTTTAGCTGGTTTATTTGAATATTAATAGCAGTAGACTTGTCTCAAGAATTACCTTGTCTCAAGAATTATCTTACTTTTGCTCCATGCTCAGCATTTCAGTTCTTCCATGTGCTTAGTGAAAATATTTTCCAATTATGGAGCCGTGTTTAGACTTTCCTTCTCCATTTCATTCTGCATTGAGTATCTACTTTCTTCATTCTGTTTTATGTCTGAAGGCTTCTTTGCTTGCCTTTTTAATTGGACTTGCAAAGTTAATTAAGCTTTGCTTTTGGTAGTTCTTCGTTACTGTTGCTCTTGACCTCTACTGGTATGGTTTTAGTGTGTTGCAGATCCTGTTCCTCCACAAAAAAGACACTGACTGGAAAGTGATTTCTTGCAGATTTAAGGTTATAACATTCCAGGTCCGGGTTCTACACTGAAAAGTAGTGACTGTGTTGACGTTGTTTATGCTAGTGTCTCTGAGCTTTATATTAAAATGACTGATACTATTTGTAATGCTTTATGGTGGTTTGCAGGTTTTTAGTTTAAATGTTTAGTTGCTTTTTGATTTAAATGTCGCTGAGAGTTATGATTATATATGATATGAGGCTGGCCCACTTACTCTAAATTAGAGGAGAAATATGTTGGGCACAGTTTTTATGGTTGCATGTCTGCTAAATCACCTCTGTATTTCACTGCTTCAGGCATTGAGAAGTATTTATAGTTTCTGCTTAGAAGTTTACACCCGGTTAGATACAAAAATGCTTAAGTTAAAGCTCAGAAAATTATTTCCTTTTTAATGAAAACAAGGGTGTGCATCATTTTGCAGACGCTTCCTTTAGCAGTTAGCAGTGCAGGAGTGCTGCTGGTTGGCTGGACAAGGAGGCAGAGAGGATGTTTGTTTCCTGATCTTGTCTTTGCCCATGTGCAATGGATTATTCCATGACCCATATTACCTATTTTTCAAACAGATATAGAAGAGATGTCACTGTTACAGGAACAAAACACAACCTGGCCTTTTTGCTAATGAACCCGAATAGCAACATGAAAGGATTTTAATTGAAGGTGTTTTATTTATTCTTGTTAGTGACCTTGTTCCTTAGTTTCTCGACCTGTTATATCCATTCAATAGAATTGCCAATCACAGAATCACAGGTGTTGGAAAGGACCTCAAGAGATTGAGTCCAGCCCACTGCTGAAGCAGTTCTCTACAGCAGGTTGCACAGGTTGGCCTCCAGATGGGTTTTGACTGTCTCCATAGAGACTCCATAACCACTCTGTGCAGCCTGTCGTTCTGGGGCTCTGTTACCCTTAGTGTAGAGAAGTTTTTCTGCACAGAATCGCAGAATGATTGTGTTCCTTCTTAAATCCCACTCAGCCTTGTACCTTATCACAGCATCACACAACTGCAGGGGTTGGAAGGGACCTCCAGAGATCATGGAGTTCAACCCCCTGCCAAAGCAGCTCCCAGCCCGGGTTGAACAGATGGGTCTTGAACATCTCCAGAGGAGGAGACTCCACCACCTCTCTGGCCATATGGTTTGGGCCACTGCTTTGCCATGTCTTAGAAACATCTCTCCCACGCTGTCATTCTGAGATGTCGTTTTATCTTTGTGGTATGTCTTAGTGGCTCAGTGTCCTGATGGATATCAGTGACACGTGGTGTCACTCGGGTCGGTGCTGGGTCTGATGCTCTTCAGTCTTCATCGATGACACTGACAGAGGGACTGAGTGCACTCAGCAGTTTGTGGATGACACCAAGCTGTGTGGTGCGGTCGGCATGCCTGAGGGATGGGATACCATCCAGAGGGACCAGGACAGGCTGAGCAGGGAGCCCAGGAGAACCACACAGTACAGGAAAGATGTGGAGCTGTTGGAGAGGGTCCAGAGGAGGGCCATGAAGACGATCAGAGCGCTGGAGCACGTGCTTTATGAAGACAGGCTGAGGGAGCTGGGCTTGTTCCGCCTGCAGAAGAGAAGGCTGTGAGGAGACCTCATTGCAGCCTTCCTTCACCTTATAAACAGGACAGGAACCAACTTTTTGCTCGGGTAGATAGTGATAGGACAAGGGGGAATGGTTTTAAGCTCAGGGAGGGAAGGTTTAGATTGGATATTGGGGAGAAGTTCATCACAGAGTGCTGAGGTGCTGGCACAGACTGCGCAGAGAGGCCGTGATGCTCACTCCTTGGAGGTGCTGAAGATCAGGTTGGAGGGGGGTTTTATGAGAAGTACACCGGAACAAATGTGATACTCCATCAAGATCTACAGTCTAGATGATTTCAGCAAACAGGTTTTTCAATTGTGTTTACTTTATCCCTGCCAAAACCTATCTTCATCTTTTGTCAGGAAGCACAGTGGCTTACGCTTGTCCCGTTCATGTCACCCATCCTGCAGCCTTGGAGCTCAGTCCTGTCTCTGATGGGAGCTTTCTTTGACTCCAGCATCACTTTTTTCAAAGAAATACTTTCTCCCTTTCTGCCCTGAGGCCAAGGAGGAGCTTTCCTCTACAGCTTCAAAGGCATTTTCCATTGTTCCTCAAATATCTTATCATCTGTGATATAGAATATTCCAGTTTTTCAAAAAATGAATATTTCCATGAGAGGTTATTTCAGAGCAGCTCCACACAAGTCAGTATGAATTTGAATTATGTATAGGATCAAGGCGTTTTCTCATTCATATCTCACTGTGGACTCTGTACTGATTCCAAGTTATCTGTTCCAACATTTTAGAATTCAGCTTATCTTTTTATTATAGTTTAAAGCCCTCCCATTTTTTTATGCCAAGAACATACTTAAGGAAAAAATGCTTTAACTTTTCCAACAGTTGCATTCAATTTAAAGGATCTAGTAAACATTACTGAAGCACAGCTAAGGGAAATCCCATGTGGCTAATAACATTTTAGTAATAATAGCAAATAAATTTTGGAGTTTTCGTAGTAGATTATCTAAAAATCTTCAGTGCACAATGTATAACAAAACAGTCTCAGAAGCTACTGTACAGCTTTTAAACTATCTTTGGGTTCAGGGGAGAGTTTGAAGAAACGTGATAATTTTCTAGCTACCACTGCTGATGTCCTAGCAGAAATGTTGCTGCTCCTTTTTCCTATCGTTACCAGTATTTCTGTTAAGAATTTCACATTGTATTTTGCAGTGTTGGGTGTTTTTCGTTGCTTGTTTGTTTGTTTGCTTGCTTGCTTATTTTGGGGCTTGGGAGTTGTTTTCTGTTAGTAAGAAGATCTTCCTACCTCCTTCCAGTGGTTTGATTTTAACCATTTAGACCATTTCAGTCCATTAAAACTGTCCTTCAGTGGGAGGAAGTGTAGTTATTTATTCTTACAGGGATGTTGTGACTCAAACACTCTCTTCTCTTCCTGTTGCTTGATCCAGTGTAATTAAATAATGTATTTCATTTCGTAGCTTTGCAGGAGCGGTGAAGAGGAAATTATATTCAGAAAACATGTTTATTTTTCTTCCCCAACCTTTTCATGGCTTAGAAGTGATTCTCTTGGTGCTAAAGGAATGTGAAACAGCCTTTTCAGACTTATGTCCTTGGGAAGTGAATGCTAATTAAAGAATGGACATTAATTAAGAGCTAGGAAATCAGTGCCTTTTTTTTTCAGACAAAAAAATTTGCTGTTCAGATTTTACATTTGAGCTGTTTGGGGTTCATTTCTTTCCTTTCTCTGAGCCAGCAGCTCTCTCCTTGTTTTCTCTTTTAAGAACATCTGTCATGTTCATGTTATCAGCTGTATGATTTAATTTGTTTTCAGGAGCTCTGAGAACTATAGTTTGTAAAAATAAATGAAATTAAAAATACAGGAAACAAAAAACTGCAGATGTACATAACAAAAATAGGAACTTCCTTCTCTCTTCTCTCTACGTGAAAATGAATCCACCTTGGGCTCAGCACCTGTTGTTTTTATAAATACCTATTTTATTTTCTTAATCTGGGATTAAAAGAGTGTTGGGAGGAAGATCTGGGATTTTGAAGGTATTTTGAAATTAAGTGGGGAGACACATCTTGAAAGAAGAAAAAAAAATATCCATAGAATTTTCTGTTTCTCCTTTTATTCTTGACACTTTCTGTTTGTATGTTGTCCCCATTGACAAATTATTTTCTGTAAAATTAAAGGACAGGGACTTTTTTCAGTATCACAATATGCATTCCATATATATATAGTATGGTTAAAAAAGCATTAAAATAAAATGTTCTTCACGTTTTTTTCTATTACCATTCTCCTTTTATTTTGGTACGATGAGCACATTGTGCCATGTATACATCTGTCTGTCCGTCCATCAGAATTCTGTGTGCAGAATAACTTCCCTAAGGCCCTGTAAGGCATGTCAGTCATCCAACCCCACTTAGACCAGTTGTCATTTCTGTGTGTTGTGTGTCTCTGTTAATCTGGGCAATCCCAGAACACTGAGCTGCTGTCGCCACTCATGATGGTGAGCTCCCACTTGCTGGACCCCTGTCTGCCTTTGAGCAGATGAGAGTAAAATTAAAATGAAGCTCCAATGTGAATAATTTCAGGTAAAATCTTTTAACCTAAGGAGTTTTGCATCGTATGGACAGTTTTTACAAGTGAAAATGTAACTGCATGACTATTCTGGACTGTGAATAAATGGAGATTTTTCTATTGGCAAATATTGACTTTCTTCACTGTTGCTTGAACCCGAATCCTTTTTTCCCCTTCTGCCTGTTAGTCTAGATTTTCCTGAAAGTGTCTTATACGGAATGGTTTGGATTGGAAGGGTCTCTTAAGTCCATCTAGTTCCAAAACCTGTGCTATAGACAGGGGCACATGCAACTAGACCAGGTTGCTCATAACCCCATCCAACCTTACGTCCTTTATGGGATTTGTTTTTATAAAGAACGCTTTTGTCTTTCATTTCATCTGAAGAGATTTCTTTCTGACTTTGCTATCAGTTCAGCCAGAGGACCAAGCCTTGTTATCTCTGCATTCAGTGCTCTGATGGCTGCTTGCCTCTACATGGAAACCCTTGCTTTGCCCAGGCCTTGCTCAGAGAGTACTTTATCTCCTGGAATCGGTCAATATTTGTCTTATTTTCCCTATGACAAACTGTGAAGCCTGATTCCAATTTGCAGTCATGTGGAAAGAAGGAGTGTTTCTTTAGTGCCCTGGTGAAACTAATACAAGTCAGTGATTGTTTTCCTGTGTGACAACATAAGGATGCATGATTGGAACAAACGTTACTCTGCAGCAAGGGGGGAAAGGAGCCTGTTTATAGGACACGTTCTCTCCATCAGCAGAGAACAATCCTTTTCTGCTTGCAGAGTTAGAAACTGCATGACAATAGTCCTGAATGGTGGTTTGTTCAGGGATATGAAACCAAAGGCCAGGAAGCTGTGGGTATAATGTAAACCTCTGCTGGTATGTGTAGCATAGGCATGCTGGAGAAAGAAAAGGAATAGAAACAATTGGTACAGAGGAAATAAATCTGAGTTTTTGCATGAAATATCAGAAAATTAATAATTTCCTATGCCATAAAAAAGTGGTAAATGCTGTTTGTTTTTCCCAAAGGAGTGGTGAGTGCATGTATTCACAGAGTCACAGAATTGCAGGGGCTGGAAGGGACCTCTAGAGATCATCGAGTCCAACCCCCCTGCCAAAGCAGCTCCCAGCCCAGGGTGCACAGGTAGGCGTACAGGAGGGTCTTGAACAATTGGCCTTGCTTTAAAGCTCTTTATCAAGATAGATCCACGTCTATCAATATCTAAGGAGCAGGAGGCAAAGGGACGAGGCCGGACTCTTCTCAGCAGTGTGTGCTGATAGGATGAGGGGAAATGGCCACAAACTGAAGCATAGGAAGTTCTGCACAATGTGTGTGGGAACTCCTTCCCAGTGCAGTGATGGAGCACTGGAGCTGCACACAGAGGTGGTGGATCTCCTTCTCTGGAGACGTTCAGGACCCACCTGGACACCGAGCTGTGCACCCTGGGCTGGGAGCTGCTTTGCAGGGGGTTGGACTCCATGACCTCTGGAGGTCCCTTCCAACCCCTACAACTCTGCGATAGCAATATTTGTTTCACCGTTTACTTAGAAATATATTTTCCTTACTTAATCTACTTAATAAGATTTCAAATAGACTCAAATCTTCACTTTCAGTAGAAGAGCCTGGGCTGTTGGGCTTTACTAATAAGTTATCATTCTTCTAACAATTGCGCCTGTTTATATTTTAAACTAAATTGGTTCAGAGTGTTAACAGATGTGGGGTTTAGCTAGGAATATGCTATTAATATCTGGAGAGTACAGGGATTCATCTTTCCTCCATCCCAGTTTGTGGTTGGTACCAACTGCATGCGTTACCTTATAGCCAAGGAGCTGAGTAAAGAACTCAACTTCTTGAGTTGTTTTTGTACCTCGCTTTGAATTGAAATACTATATCCTATAACATGAACATATCTGATAAGATTCAGTTTTATCACATCAGTCTTTTTATTAAAGCCTTTCTTTTCCACTTCCAGGGATTTGTGTAATGGTGAACCCATTGGTGAGCTCCTGTGGTGCATTTTCTGACTATTCCATTACATGGTCAGGGTTCATTTTGTTTCATAAAGGCTGTATATTTTTCTTGTCTCTGTTTTTGTTTTTGTTTTTGTTTCTATAAATGCTTAGAAGGTTCTTGTTTGAAACTTGGAGAGTGTCAGCCCAAAGATCAAGGTGCAGGGTGCTCCTGCACTCCAAACCAAAAGATTCTCCACCACCCAAACCCTCCAATTTATATATAATCAAAGGAAGCATGTGGATTATTGGTAGAGTGAAGAGAAATTATGATGATCAAAATTATACTACATGTTTAATTTAAACAAATGGGAGTAACAATAAAATATCACGTTCATCTTTCAAAATTTCTGATAGCAGCAGTACAGTTAAAATATCCAATTCTTTACAGGTATTCACAATTTCAATCTGAAGGTAGCTGAGGAAGGGGCTACTTTCTGCTGTGATGGTTAGAATAATTTATATAATGATTATATAACTATTATATTATATTATATTATATTATATATTATTTATATAATGATATAATGATTTTATATCAGCAGCTTGTCACCCTGAATGTCATGCAACCAGATGTGTCATACCCATAGGCATGCTCTTTGTGCTTCCAGAGGGCAGGAGCCCTTGTACAACCTGCTTGTTACTGGAGATCCTTTGGGGATAAGTCTTTGGCTGTTTGTGGTGGGCTGCAGTTTCTCTGTCTGCAGCCCCCAGCTGCTTTTGTGGGCTGAGGCACCTAAGCTCATCTGCAGGTGAAATTTCATGTGGTAGATGGCTTGGGGTGATTTAGTCATGCTCTGGAACTCTTGTATGGTGATCCTAAATCATTACCCAGGACAATGAGCTAATGGACTCTGTAATGCTCAGCTGTCAGACTCAGTTGCATTTGAGAAACGGTATGGGAAGATGTAAATGAAGAATTGGGGTTTTAATCTTATGTTTAACTGCCTTCAAAGAAGTATTGGGACATTCTGCTTAGAGTACATTTACGGCACTGGATCTAAGCTCAGAATTTCTATCGGTATTTTCAGAGTTGCATGCTTTTGATATGGAAAAGATGGAAAAACAATAAGGCATTTAAATGCATATTTAATAACAAAACAACCTTTATTCCTTAAAAAAATAAAATAAAATGATATGTGAAGTATAATCTAATCTTGAAGCACTATTCTTGATGCTCAGCAGTTTGAAGGCATGCAAGCATTCCAGTTTTGACTCCATTGTTCAGTTTAACTGGAAGGATTATGTCACAACACAGCGTGTATGTTTTCCATCTTTTTGTCCATCAAGACCTTTTTGTAGAGGTATCAGCGACTGTTGACTTTGGAGGCAGGGGAAGAAAAAATAGTTAGGAGTAAAAGCAGACAGTGCCATTGAAGGAACTGTGCTTCTGTCACTGAGAATGAATGCTCCTTTCAACAAATCTATAATTTGCAGAAGTTGCAAAAAGAAAATAGCCGTAAGGTGGCTGTTAACATACTTCAGTTCATCCTGCCAAGAAAGTTAACTTCATAAAGTCATTAAACCAGTGATTACATTTTAAAATATTATTCCCCAGCCGTTTCTTCTTAGACTTTAATATATAGTTACTGTATATACTACTTTCTTTGTAATGTGAAAAATTGTAAAATACACTTATTTTTCATAAACTCCTAATTATTAACAGAGCTATTTGCGCTCCTATAGTGAAAGTCATTTCAACACTTCCGTTATTTAAAATGCACTTTTAGGGGTTCATAATTTGGCTGCAATAAAAAATAAATTCAGGCTCCGAGGTCTCAAATACTCTTTGCTGGCATTAGGGTTTGATTTTCTTCAAGAAGCAAAGTGATTTGGATCGCTGACTGTTCTTCAAGATAATCCAAAACAAAATACTTTCCGGTGCTGACTGGATAACTTTAATTACAAACAAATTTAGGGAAGGCCATGTAGTGTGGTGGACCCTGAGTGGTGCTGAGCAGGGCTGAGGCTCGAAGATGGGATCTTGTAGGAACTTCTTGCAGTGTCTCTTACATTGCTGTTCCAGAAGGATGGAGAAGGGCAGATGGGGAAGGCTGTGGCCGCCCTCGTAGCACGTGCGCTGTGGGTCCTTGGCAGCAGACCCGCTGCGGTGGAAGGCAGAAGATCTATGGATTTAGAGGTTGTGTCTCTGTAAACTGCTTTTTTGCAACGATGGATGCTCAGATGCTCAAAGATGGATCACTCCTTTGGTATGGCTTCCTGAAATGCCCCCTCGTCGTGTAACACGGCCGCTGTGATGACTGAACAGGGCCCTCAGCTGCAGAAATGAAGGAGTCAGGGCTTCCTGCTTATGAACAGCAACTCTGGGACAGTCAAATCAGACAGTTTGTTACAGTGCTAATTATAGCAAAGCACTCGTGTTGTGGTTTGAATGAGTCAGTTCTGTGTGTGCTGAAACTATAAATACATCTTCTCCCCGATCTGGACTGTGTGGTACATAATTTTTTTTTAACAGCCTGGATACATATTTACCTGAGCATATCCTGGTTTCCCAGGTAAATATGTGTACCAATGCAGAACTCATTATGGTCTGTTTGGATAAATAATCCATATTTTATAACGGTACAGGAAGTAATTATTTTCCTATTTTGCTTTCTTTAAGCCAAAGAAATTAAATGCTGTGGGTTCATTACTTAAAATAAAATAGATGCAAAAATCGAGGTAATATGAGAATAAAGTTTTCATTGTTTTGGTAGAAACTGAGAATGTTATTCCAGATTTTGATCTCGTGTTTAGCCCAGAATAACTCCATTAAAATAAACAGTGTTATTCAGGATTTACTTAAATGCAAATGGGACGTGAATTTGGCCTCCTGTCCTTAATCCCCCTTACTTCACTGGGAATTCCCGTAAGTAGCTTGCACACAATCTTTGTAAATGACATTGTCACGTATTTATCATTTGGAAAAATAAGTTATTTCAGCTTCCTGGGGACATGAGCTGATCTGAATTTCGTAGTAAGGAAATGGATGTCTAACAGTTATGGTCCCACGTGCATTAGGGAAATCGAGCCTCCTATTTCTGCCATTGTTTTACGCAGTGTGGGAAGGAGCTGCGTTGTGTTGTCGCCGTGCTCAGGTCAGGGTTCGTAGCACTTTTAAAGCTTGGTGGGACCAAAGTTAGCCTTGGCACGAATCCATGAGCTGCAATAGGTTTTACACCACAGATGAATATTGGCTCCTTCTTGGTAACTTTATTTTTATCCTGCTCTTTCTATTTCACGTTAGAAATGTAAGCAGCCTGTGTGCCCTCAAACTGATCGGAATAAGAAACAGTTTTGCTTACGCCAAAAAAATAGAACTATCATTTTTCACATTCTTACATTTTTTCAAGCGAGTTTCAAGTAAGATTATATTACTGTGACTTCTGAATTCCTGAAATCTCTCCGGTCTTTGTAACTGCAAGGGCCAGCAGTGTTTCTTCCTGCAGTATGTTTTGTGTTGAGCAGACTAGATACACTTCCCATCTTGCACGCGTGCGATTAGTGTGGAAAGAAATTAATGCAGTCCAGTATTACGATTGATGGACTGAATTTTTTGCCCACTGAGCCCTTGCCAAAAAGAAAATCTTCTCCCTTCCCCCCCTCCTCCTTTGGATATTAGAAACAGCTACTGTTTTTGTTGATCTTTTTAACTTCTGAATAGACCTATTGCAAGTCATAGCAGCATGGGAGCTCAGATTAATAATTTACTTATTCAGGCAGTGATACTGACTGAAACCATTGCTAGTGTGAGTACGAAGGATAGGATTTCTTTAAATTATTTTCAGGTGCATTCATGCCTTTCTGAAAGAAGAATAAAAGGATATTGTAAAATAAATAAACTTTCTGTTTACTGCTCATGTTACAGGTGTGTATGTGTTTTAATATCAGGAATTTAAGATGTCTCTTTTTGATGGCTTTTGTTCTGAGCTCACAGTCAGTCCATCTATCAATTTGCTTAGAAGAAATGAGCCAATAAATGACTATACATGTCCTTTTGGACAATGTTTTTAGATCTGGAGGAGATGTCATATTCCATGGTGTGATGTATCCTTTCTGTCCCACCCCCACCATCATCTCCACGCAACCTCAAAGACAAGTGAAGGAGAAAATCCCATGGGCTCCTTTCACAACTTTGTGCCTCCTTAGCCCTTTACTTTGATGAGCAGCAGCTCATGTGCTCTTGGGCTGGGCTGATGTGGTGTATGCCTGCCCGATGGCCTCTAGGTGACCACCCCTGTGTCTAATGAAGGCACAGTCCAAGGCTGATGTCCTTAGTCACTTCCAAAGAGATTTTTTGCCCTTTCTAGCATAATTTCAGGAGTTTGGGGCCTTCATCAGCATGGCCATTGGGCCCTTCATGATAGAGATTTGCTTCACACTCCTTTGGCTGCTTCACATCAGTTTTAGTGTCATTTAGGACTCAATCTCATCTATACCTCTCTGCTATCTGAATTCAGGATCTGCTCCTTAGGTTTTTGTTCAATTACTGCAATAGTGTTAACTTTTCCTATCAAATCATTTTCTCTATCTCAAATAAAATAAGAGTATGCCTAAAACATCTTCACGTGGGTATGGTTTCCACTAGTGATAAGTCAAGTGAGTGTTTCTTTCCAAAAATACTTCCATGAGCTGTTTAAAATTTGTATATGTTATTCTAAAAAAAAAAAAATGTGAGAGGGATATACTATTTTCCACAGTTCCAGATAAAGTGCTATGGCAAGAATTTGGCATTTTTACATTGCCTGGGAGAATTCTGTGTTTGTTCTCTGGGCAAATGTGGAGCGAGGGAGGAATAAAAGAAAAAAGGCAATGCAATGATTTTGAAAAGTGATCATTTTGAATAGAAACAAAAAAGCTTTTGCTTGAGATTTGTCAGAAGTTTTTCAGTCTTTTCATAAAATTGTTATTCCCTTTTCACCTAATGAGTGGAGTGGGTCTCACCTTTGAGAGTCTCAGCTGGCGCTGAAGTGCATAGCTCGTATTTAGCTGTGTACTACCATGCAAAATGTTATCTGTACTTATATGAAACAACTGACATATTGTTTAACAGAGAGGCAGCCATCCTAACGTATTTGTTTATTTTAGTTGCAGCAAGCAGCTGAAGTTTCTCAGCTGAGAGGAGCTCGAGTCATCTCTGCTGAAGATCTCCTGTTCCTGATGCGCAAAGACAAGGTATAGCAATGAGACAGAGTGCTCTCATTTTGCACAGTAAGCTCCTTATCATGTTTAGAGGGTTTGCTTGTCCATACACATGAATAACTTCGTTAGAAGGTGTAGCTGTGCTGCAGCTGTATTATATGTAGTATAATAATCATGTAACATCTTCATAAATTCTCATTTTCTTCAGTGGCTTTGTAATTACGAATAGATTTCTTCACAGCATCACAGAACTGTAGGGGTTGGAAGGGACCTCCAGAGATCATGGAGTCCAACCCCCTACAAAGCAGCTCCCAGCCCAGGGTGCACAGGTAGGCATCCAGGCAGGTCCTGAATGTCTCCAGAGAAGGAGATCCACCACCTCTGTGCAGCTCCAGTGCTCCATCACTGCACTGTGAAGATGTTTTTTGTTGTTTTTTTCCCCAGAATTTAGGGTGAGTAATAGATGATACAGCTCATAGCAATTTCTTAATTATCTGTAATATAAAGGAGCCTTATCAGATCCAGTACAAAGTGTCTTGCCTATAGCAGGGACTTGGATCTACATGATCTTAAAGGTCCCTTCCAACTCAAACCATTCTATGACTTTTATCATTTGTATTCCTTCGATTTCTATAAAAAACAATTATTTTGACTTCCTCCTATTTATGGAGAACACAGAGATAGATTTGATATTTGAAGATGTTATTGTGGTTTTTTTATCTTCCTTTTTCTTTTTAATATTCTTCCTGTATTTTAATCTCACGAAAATCTCCAGATTGAGATATGATGTGCTTTTTGTGTGTTGACCATGTCACTAATTAAAAAAAAAAAATAATTTTCCATAAGAACATTAGAACATCATTTATCAACTAATATGAAATTTATTCAGATTTCAGAATTATTAAAATTTTTAAAATTTATTTTTATCTAACTTATTTCTTATTCTTTTGCCTCCTTTCTTTTTCTTTTTTGTTTGTTAGATGAAACCAAATAACTAAAAGTATAGCAAAAGAAAACAAACCTTACTTGGAAACCCAGTGCAGTTACTTTATCTGAGATGCCCATTGATGGCATGATGAAAACAGTGGTTAATACGGACATCAAAGTTCATGGAAGTACACGTGCATAGATGTGAATTTCCAAACAAAGCAAAGATTTTGGAGGGTCCCAATGAAGCCTGAATTCCTCCTTCCTGAAAGTGGAGCTCATCTCAAATCAAGTACCAAGGAGCTCCCATCAATACCTTGATGTGCTTGCTATATGTGGATTTTCTGCAGAAGTAGGAATTATGAACATTGTAAAAGTTTTTGTTCTTGAGAATCGTAACAGAATGTCCCTGTTCAGTGCAGGGGAGTTGGACTAGATGACTTCTACAGGTCCCTTCTCACTCTAAGGATTCTGTGATGCTATGGCTATACATTTGTGAATTTGTGTGTTACAATGTTAGTCTAAATAAAAACTCATTATATGCAATACTAACATCAGTGTATGTTTTTCTCTTAGAAGAAGCTCAGAAGGCTACTTAAATACATGTTTTTCCGAGACTACAAATCTAAAATTGTGAAAGGCATAGAAGAAGATGACCTCATTGAAGGTGGGAAAGCATTCCTTAATTTGGAAGGTGTTTGATATTTTATAAAATGCCCAGAACAGCTCACGGCAAAGTATTAATGTCTTCTCTAATATTTATTCAAGCAAAAACTACAGATTTCGTAGTAACTCATTTTTAAATTGCTTCTTTTCCATTTGCATTACTTCAAAGTTAAGGTTTTCCAGCCACCATCCAAATGATAAGTAACAGTGCTTAATGTTGTAACTGTTGAAGCCAAGAAACTGGTGCTGATTAAAGGGCTAATTGATTTCAGCATGTGTAATTTAAATGTGTCAGCTACCATGTGCAGAGGAGATTGTCAGTTGAATGGACATTTGTTAGCTAATTACCAAAAGGTTTTGACATGTTTTACAAAAAATATCATAATCTGAAGTCATTTAATACTGATATATGACCTGGCCTTCTTTCGGTGTCGTTTAGCATTTTCTACTTACAATCTGTCATTTCAAGATTGGGAAACACTTTTGTTTCCCCGCTCCATAAAGATGTGGAGGTTTTTATAAGCAGTCCATTTAAAAGCAAAGCTCTTTGAATTGAGAAAATTACTAATTGGTCTAATTGGATTTGATGGTGTAGATTTACACCACTGCAGCAAAATCTTGCTGTGTTTTCATTGGAGTATCCAGCAATGTCCATACAACGCTTTTGTGTTTAACTTATTTCCTTTCTCAGAGCCTTTGGATGTATTTTTTCTCCTCACAACGAATTCTTTGTGTTCAGTTCCTCTGAGCATCCACGCTGATGTTAGGAAAACATTGTACCTCATGCTTTAGCTTGGTCAACACGTAGATAAGATTTTGTCAACGTCTTTGACTTTTAATTTCCTGAGGCATTTCATTTTCACAAAACATGAAAGTGTGTTGTTTTGTGCAAGCAGTTTGGCAGTGCAGCTTCCTACCTGACAGCACCGTATTTTTGTAATCCTTAAGTTCGTGTCACTAGTTAAATCAATTTTCCTGAATGATATAGCTCTCAGGAAGTACTTCCTAAGCACAGTTCATCTTGGTGTAGGAGATTGCATTTTCTGACAAGCTTTGGTAACTGAAGCCATTAATTTTGTTTCATGAATCTCATGTATTTAGAGCTGTTATTCTACCTAACACAAGAACCACCTTGCCCAGGGTTTGCTAGGCTTTACTGATGAGCAGTGGCCCATCGCCTGTGGAGCTGCATCTTAATGCTTGTGTCAGGATTTGCTTTATGTTTTAGGTTATTTGGGTGTTCTGATGTTCTGTATTCATATGAAAAAAAATTCTGCTCATATGGCTCCATATGACTCTGTCCATTGTGGGTGAGAAATAACAATACCTGGTAGACTACATTTTCTTAGATTGCTAAGAAGATTAGGGTGTACTAGGAAACATTAAAGGGGACTTTCTACTACAGTGCTTCTGCAGCACAGCAGGACATCACCTTGGTCAGGCTGTTGAATGTGTATGAGGGCAGGAAGAACAACCTACATGGTGCATCTGATTCTAAAAAATGGCCCTTCTAAGGGAAATCATTGGACGTTTGAAATAGCCAAATAATTTAGGCTTGTTGTTCATTTCTTACCTTCGTGTAGACAAGTTCAGCAGCAACAACACCAACAAACGGCAGAAGCTTGCTCAAGACTTTCTCAACTCCATTGATCAGACAGGAGAGCTCTTGGCCATGTTTGAAGATGATGAGATTGATGATGTCAAGCAAGAGCGGATGGAGGTAATTCTTATATTTTACTGATATCTGTCTCCTGCAGAGAAAACTGTGAAGTATTTCATACATCATGCTGTTCTGCTGCCTTTTTTGTGTTGCATATTGTATCATTTTTACATGTTTTTCCTTTTGCCCAGATGGTCTGAAGGAATCTTATTTCCATATTTTTCCCATTCTTTCAAATGTTTGCTGATATCTAAGCACACATGCTGAGAAGGAAGATTATGAAAGTGTAGTTATGGATCTTTCTGTCTGCCATGTATTTGTATTTCCTTCCTGTAGAAAGCAGATTCTATTTAAAAACATTTCACAGACATTTTTTTCAATTTTTTTCCTATTTTTTCATTCTTCTTCTCATTGGAAAATTATGCCTAAATAGCAATTTAGAATTCTTTTCATATAATGTAGCTTTCATAAAAAATGAAAAATATTCCATGCGTATACATTTCCATATATGCTCTTCTCTCCCTCTCAGTTTCTTATCTACGAACGTCTGAAAAATTATGCCTACATTATGGAATGCAGAACCTTATCACCCATAGCAAGCTAACCTGGGATCAAAAATTCTATCTGTGTTAGCACGGGAGTCTCTGAAACAGTGGATTTAATGCTGGTTTTGCTAAGTTACACTGAGTCTTAGCAATACAATCACAAGATCTGTGTCAGAGCAAGTTGCCACATGGGCCTTATGATAGAATCATAGAATCCTTAATAGTTGGAAATTAACTTTAAAGAACAGCTAGTCCAGTTTCCCTGCAATGGACGGGGACAGCACAGGTAGATCAGGTTGCCCAGGGCCTGATCCAGCCTTGCCCTGAAGTCTCCAGGGATGGGACATCAACCACATCACTGGGCAGCCTGTGCCAGTGCCTCACAACCTGCACTGTAAAAGACTTTTTCCTTATATCTAATCTAAATCTACCCTCCTTAAGCTTGAAGGCATTTATCCTTGTTCTGTCTCTGCAGACCCTGCTAAAGAGTCTGTCACCTTCTTGATGATCCCTATGTCTTCTCTATTAATTGAGCGTTTTCTAGAATGTCACTCTAAAGTATTTGAAAGATCCACAAGCAGCATCTGGGCCAGGGCCAATTTTCTGGCTCTGAAGGCAAATGGCATTTACTGGCTTGCATCCCCACAGCTAAATTTTCTTTCCTCCCAGAACAGTCAAATTCTGTTGATAGTGGATATGGAGAATGCTCCACAACCTCTTTTCTTTCCCATTTCCTGCTCATGCCTTGTGTGGGCAACTTGTTGTCAAGGGCAAAATTGTGCAGGGTGTCTGCTCACAATTGCACACAATTTCCATATTTTTTTAGTCAGAGGTGTAGGATTCATGGCTGTTGGAAAGCTGCTATTTTTAGAGTGCTTTTTAAGCCCTTTCATTACTAGACCTGGGTACTTTGGTTTGATTTTGTTTCCTATGATGAGGTGGCTGATGCATTCAGTAATATTTGTCTATTTAATATTTGCCTATTTCTCTTTAAGGTTTCATGGAAAATTCTATGGAAGAAATAACCTGATTTTCATCCTGCTCTTTCTGGGACTTGCCCAGTCATGTTTCCCCTTCCTTCTCCCCACTATGGTTACTAAAATTCTAACCAAGAATCCTAAGAACTGGACTGGGAACAAGTCCCATTTGTCCAAAGCTGAGAAACAGTGTTATAGAGCACTTGTTCCCAGGCACCATTTGTGTTTTAGAAACGGATATTTCTTTTCCTTTCTTTACTTCTGTACAAACTAATGTATATAAAATGTTGTTTTGCATACATGCAAGCATATCCTTTGAGCTCGTGTGCACAGAAATAGATAACCCTGCTTGGAATTACTATTGCGGGATTGACTTTCTGCTATCCTTTAGGTTCTCTTCTGTTATTCCAGTAAAACCTTCAGGTTTTTGAAGCCTAAGAAGTCTAGACAAGTGACTAGAAGTATGAGGTTCCTTGTGGCAGACAAGGACGTATCTAAGTTTCTGTTTTGTCTGCAGTCAAATCCTTCTCTTTCAGCTGATCACACGTCTTGGTTTTCATCACTTGACTATTATTCATGAACTGTAAGATCCATTTATTAAAAGTAATTCTCTCTATTGCTTCACTTTATTACATTTCATGAATAATATGTTTCCATGTTAAAAAAAAATCAAGACCTACTTACTTTGGGATAGAACCCTAAATTATATACAGGTATGAAGCCAGTACTCTGGATTTTCTTTCTTATTCATTTTTCAGTGACAGAACACGAAACATTGGTTGTGACATGCTGCTCCAGAAGTTCAGCTTTGCTTTAGTTTTGGGCTTTGTTGTCACTTCCAGGTGGGTAGAGAGGAATCAGACTTTCTATGGCTTCAAGCTGCGCCAGGGGAGATTCAGGCTGGATGTTAGGAAATCCTGCTACCCTGAAAGAGTGGTCAGGGGCTGGAATAGGCTGCCCAGGGAGGTGGTGGAGTCACCGACCCTGGAGGTGTTCAAGGACCGTTTGGACGTTGTGTTGAGGGACATGGTTTAGTGAGAGCTGTTGGTGATGGGTGAATGGTTGGACAGGATGATCTTACAGGTTGGAAACCAACCTCGGTGATTCTGTGATTCTGTAATTCTGTGAACCTCAATGGGAAATGTGATCCAGTCCTAAAGGAAGAGTACTTCACTGAGAAAGTGGGTAGTTGCTGGAACGGGTTGCCCAGGGAGGTGGTGCATTCCTTGTCCTGGAGGTGTTCAAGTCCAGGCAATGTTCATTTACAAGTTGGCAACCCTGCCTTCAGAAGGGGTCAGAACTTGATCTTTGAGATCTCTTCCAACCCAAGCCATTCTGTGGAATTTGTTTGGTCTCCTGTGTTGTCAGTGGATGGGCTAATGTGGTTCATCGCATTTTCTGCATGCAGTAGATTATATTTAATCCATGCTAAGTTCAGGAGCAAACACAGTATACACTTGAAAAATTATAACAGGGATCTGTAAGGAATTAGTATTCTTGAACAGTGAGCCGTGGTCTAAAGGCCGTGGCCCCTTTAGGTGTCAGTTACCTCAGACATGCGTTGTTGTCTTGCTTTGAACAACTGCAAGTGATTTCAGTTTCACATTGCCTTGGGCAATAATCATGCAAAGCTGTCCTGAGCATATGATAAACATGTATTTCTGATGTCACTGTGGGCTAAACAGGATATTGTTGTTTAGCAGTATGGTTTCAGTTATGAGAGAAAATGCAAATATTATTTACTCTAATTTTTAAAAATCTCTTTATAGAATTAGGCCTGAAACTTTGTGAGAGTGCTTGTTGTTCTGTGAGGTCTGTTCTGTTTGTAGCAGAGAGGAGTAAGCAAAGCCCCAAGCTGCTTTCAAACAATAAAGAAGGTGGGCAGAAGTCTACAGATTTGCCAGAAAAACATCCCCTAACGCTGGCATATTACAAGGAAAGGCCGTTCTTTTAGGGCTTGGTATAGATCTTACTGATGGTTCCTGCAGCTTCAGTTGGAAGCAGAGACTATCTGAGAGTAATAAAAGCAATGTGCAGAAGGAAGTCAATTTGTCTTAAAAGTACAGGACAGAAATTAAAAACAAAATCCACATTACTTCTCCATAATACATTATTATGTTGTAAATGCATTTTGATTGGATGACTCGTTATAAAAACTTCATCAGTAGCAATGAATAGTAGCAAATCAGCCAACTGTACCAACAAAACCAAACCAAAACAAAAGCTGTAATAATATCTCACTCCAGAACCTAAAGTAGTTTGCTCCTAAATAGCAGTAGAACAGAAGTGATGTGCTGCTCCTCCATAGAACAGGTATGAAATGAGGTGAAATGAAGTATTCTAGTTCATAGATGTAGTAGAACTGTGCACATGGAGATCATAGGAGCTGTCTTTGGAACAAGTGACTGTGCACAGAATGGCAGTTTATTTCTAGTACAGGTTAATGTCAAACTGTTTCACGTCGGAATAGCCAGGGCTGGGATGTGCTTTTCATTTGATAATATGGCAGAATCTGTGAAAAATAGAACATTGCAAGAGGATTGGAATTTTGCTTTCCTCTGTCTCATAAAAAGCAGTTAGAGAGGATTGGGATTCCTGTGGGATCCCAGTCAGAGCAGTGGGAAGGTGTATGCGCTGTAAAATCTTTGTATTTTTTCCTTATTTTGCAGTTTGGGTCGAGGCAGGTTTGGCTGTTTGTGCCCTTGTGTTGCAGCTCTGAACCTCTCAGAGGATCTGCCCATATAAAACTTGCTGCAGGTTTGGCAACGTTTTGTGAATGTGAACTCCAGTGCTGCTAAATTTTTGTATGAGAGCCTTTATCGATTTTACAATATCCTGTTATTCAAATCAAGCAGAGGTCTTCTAAAATTTCAGTCAACTTAGTGGCAAAGTGAACTTCTTTCACAGTCTCTGAATGTCCATTTTCTATCATTTGTTTCATGGTGCCAGTACCTCCCCCACCAGGAAAAAACAAATTCCCTTCAGAAATCTGAACTGGCGTCCAAAGGACTGCTTGGAGCATCACACTGTAAATACTCCATTTAAATTTTATTCCCCTGGGGTTAGAAGAAACACCATTCATCTGTCCCTCTGAGTGGTAGTTTTGGGATATATTTCTAACACTCAGATGTTAGATGGCAATAATTTAGTTGCAGTAGCTACCATAATGTTTTCACAGTACATTGCAAGTGTAAATAAACAGTGGAGAAACACTGGAAACACCAGAAAATTGCCATAGCTCGAGAGCAAACTGTATGCAAACAGAAGGTGAAATGAAGCTATGTCTCTACAGAAAGGGATTGACAGAAAGGGATTGACAGAAGCTCACGGGTGGTTCTTTAATGCACATGAACCTATGAATCACGTTAGGTATATAAAAACTACACCTACATCCTGCTGTTCTGAGTTCATTGTGGATGGGATTTTTCCAAGCCTGCTCAGTAATTAAGTGTCTTTTAATGAGAAATTGTTCTAAACTTACAGAAATGGAGTACACTATGTGCATAATACAATCTATTATATATTACATATATACAATAATAAAGATTAGGTGTGTTTGAAATGTATTCTTTGTTCAAATGAAATCAGGTGACTCCATTTGAATTTACCCCGTGTTCAGATACGATTATTTGTACCTTTACAAAACACTTAAATACACCCAAATGCACCTTGGTATACAAGAAATAATACTCTGGAAGTTCACTCTGTTTCAGTCATAGTTATTTCTATGGTGTAGATTTAGCATTTCTATATTTATTGGCACAGGCTTCCCAGGGAAATGATGGAGTCATGTGATGTGGCACTGAGGGATGTGGTCAGTGGGCATGGTGGGGGCTGGGTTGGGCTTGGGGAGGTCCATTCCAACCTTAAAGATTCTACGATTCTCTCCTTAATTTTTGTATTCAATTAAGGAAAATCAATTACTTGTTTGTATCTTTCAGAGCTCCAGACATTAGTTACCATTCAAAACCTCCACAACACCAGTAACAGCCAAAATTGAAAATGGGAAAAGTTTTGGCAGTGTTATTACTGAACTGAGAATCAGAAGATTTCATGTTTACCAACTGTTATCTTACTCATGCAGCAGAATTAGCTGAAATGGGGAAGGCAATCAGCAGCAAAACTTCTGTGCAGCACTAAGCTCTGGGCTTTGAGTTAGCCAACCAAGAGTTATGCAGGCCACAACTGAATCCATTCTCTACTGACACAGGGGGCAATACTGGTGGAAGGTGGACAGCTGAACTAAATGGTCTTAAAGGTCTTTCCAAACCTTAAGGATTCTATAATTCTGTTTGAATCTGCAGTAGTACAATGACCAAGAAGGTCTGTTTGTACTGGAATATGAAAAACTTATTCCATATTTATATGGAATATATGAAAAAAGTTGTGAGCGGTCGTACTTCGACCTGAGCACTCTCAAGGAAAGTCCAGTGTGGGAGTAACCCTGGGACAGGAGATCCTGCCATTGTGCAGTTGTGATGTGCCATTCTAGAAGGTTCAGGTGGGAGATGCAGCGTGCTCCACTGCTGGCTTGGAGCTGGGATTAGGACCTGGCATTTTTCAGTTGTGACAACATAAACATGGTGGCATCATTCAACAGAAATAAACAACGATGAGCTCTTATGCTCAGCAAGGATCCAAAAGATGTTGTTGAATAACTCAAATTCATTGTACTAATTTGGAAAAGATGTGCAAAGAAAATAAGCAGGAAGTGATTTAGAAAGAGCTTTGAGGCCTTCTAATACTACAGTGCTCATTTCACTGACAAAAATTATGCCAGTGTAAGTACTGTGTGCGGTCATTACTCTTCAGGGAGTATCTGTTCATGCAGTGTATATCAATAACAAACTGGGATTTGATTTCAAGTCCATATGGAAAGATTAGTGTTGTTGTACAGACAACACATACTTAATAGAAACTGCATGTCAGAAGACAAACGATTAAGTTTTATGTTGCTAAGCATGAGGTCACTGTTTCTCCTAGCACATCTTTCTTGATATATAATTTTCTGATGATAAAGTCATTCTATTGCTTTTTCTTCTTCATGAAGGATTATTTTTAACTTTTTTACTGATTTCACTTTATTCTTGTCAGAAACGGTATTTTGGGACAAAATCTAATGTTTAGTTAAGGGGATGACTTTTACCTCACAATATTGTGCCTAAATCTTACTAATTTTTAGAATCACAGTTTATTAGCAGTCAGCCTCCTTAGATTTTAACAGCTACATCCTATAGAAAACTATACCTTGGGGTAAAATTCAGTTGCAGATGAAAACGTTCCAGTTTGTTTGGGGAGTTTGCATATCAGCTGGTTGTCTCATCTTCCACTCAGACACTGGAGAACCAGTAGTGCAGTCTAGAGAGGCTTTCAACTGAACATGTACTTGTATCTTCATCACAGTGGGCTCCCTAGCTATTGGGGCTCTGCTGGATGTATTCATCTTGCAGGGATCTTCTGAATTGTCAGTGACTGTTCTGCTTGTGTCCTGGCTGGATTTTGGCAGTGGAAGCTGAAAGAGAAGCACTGGAAAAGAAGGCTTGCATTTTGGGGATGGGAAAGGGCATGAAGTATATATGCTTACAAAGTAGAATCATAGAATTGTTAAGGTTGGAAAAGACCTCTAAGATCATCTAGTCCAAATGTCCACCCATCACCACCATGCCAACTGACCATGTACCCCGGTGCTGTCTTTAAAATGCTCTTACAGATCTGTCATTTCCACCTAAAGAATTGCAGTTCACAACTGTTGCATCATTTACACCATCAACCTAAGTCACAGCCTTAAATTTTATGACAAGAAGTTTTGAAAAAAAAGGGGTAGAAAATAAGTGTCCTTGTTCTTTACCTGACATTGTCAAAAATGGGCTAATGGATCCCATTGGCAGAACGCAAATAGACAAATCGTGCCTTTAAAAGCCTTATGTCATAAGAGGTGTGGACTGGGTAGTTGCAGCATTAATTGTAAACCAGTGGTACATCCGTGTGCCTGGGCCAAATAAGATGAGTTGTTTTGAATTTGAGAAGGGGCTTGTACTCAGTAGGGTACTCAGAGAGGAATAGGGAAGTTCATGCCTAGGGATGATAGATTCCTGAGACAGTGTGGGAAGAGGCCAAGATCTCCTTCTCCCTTGAGCTGCTATTGCAGCTCTGTGCTTTGCTGCAAGTTGGGCTGAATTTCACTGTATTTGTCTCAAAGTTTAAACATCTGAGGTGTTTAGAGCTGCTGTTGTGCTCAGAAATGAGTGAGAAACAATCCAGGGGTGATTCCTTTCTTAGTTAAGAGAGAGAAATGCTTTTGGTTTGTTTGCTGTTGTTGGAAACCATTGAAGTCATGTTTATGGGGGTTTTACTGGACATCAGGAAGAGTTCTGTTGCTTTCAGGGTGGTACTTTCTGGAGAGAGAAGTTCTGTACATGCAGCCTGATCTTGATGATTTGAAGAAAAGAGTGTGGTGATGTAGAGATCTACTAGACAGTGCAGTCAGCACCAGGCCTCTATAGATTGCCTGCTTATGTTGGTGTAGATAGCTGCAAAGATTTAAAAGAGTGTATGTGGAACATCGGTCAAGAAAAAGAAAATTCTCTGAGCTATGTTCAATACAGCAAAAAAGACTTCACCAAGGTTGAGAATCCAAATAGAGAGGGAATTCATTTCTCTGGCTCAATACAGTGTTTTCTGATGAGTGCAAGGATAGTCGAACTAGCAGCGTCTCAAATGTAAATCAGCTGTTTGGGCATCAAAGTGTTGATGACCATTATCCAGTGTTAAAATAAGCTTGCTGGTTTTAATGGTTTCTCTCATTTCTCACTGCTCAGGAATGTTTGGAATACCGGGAAAACGCTGTTTGTTTTTGGGAACGGTTGGATTGGTTAAAAGTAAACAGAACGTAAACAGAATTTGTTTCTCCGTATTATCTGTGTCTGCAAATATTACATCATTCATTGGAGCTGGAAAACAGCTTTCTAATGGAAAAGAATTCTTCTTACAGTCAGTGTTATCAATAGATTTTTTTGCAGTGCTACAAACCTAAGATGATTAGGATTTTCTCACCTTGGGGTTTATTGCTTTGGTTACGTGAAGCATAGTGTTTATTTGGGTCTTCAGTCCTGGTAACATTTTGTTGGTTTTAGAGCATTTTAGTGAGTGTTGCTCATACTGCAAACTTAGGCAGTTGTGCTGGGAAGGCAAGGTGTTATTTGCTTTACTGTCTCTTAGTTCTTTGGGTATTTTTTTGCCACTGTTTGCTTTTTCTTTGGGAGAGAAAAGTTCTGGGCTGTTGTATTTTGTATTTCTGACACCCAACTGACCATGTTTTAATGTAAGTTTTGGAAAGAAAGTTTATGTGAATATATATAATTTATATCTATAATTAAAGGTAGACACGCATACATATAAACACTCTTTCCACAGAGCATTTGATTAGAAGCCAAATGTAAGACTAAAGAAACATTCTCTAAGTGTATTTTAATACCATGTTTATTTGTGATCTTGTATTTAACGAGTTGGTAACATAGATATGTTCATCAACATATAGTGGTGCTTACAACACAGTTATTGTGTATGTAAACTTGGGAGAACCAGGAGCAAGGGGTGATGTTGAAATCTGACAAAAGTCTCAGTGGTGGTAGAGGATGGAAATTGCTGTTAGGCTTTAAAGAAATTAAGTAAATCAGTGCTGATAAAGGTTTGTACCTCTGATTTTCAGAGAATCACAGCAAGGTGAAGTGGAGGGCATCTCTGGGTCCATCTGGTCCCACCTTGGTCCAGAGCAGTGCCCAGCACTCCATTGCACACACAGCACAGAAGTGATTCCTGATGCTTTTTGGGGATAAAAAGTTATTTATTCAGGTCTCTGAGCCTTTTAAATCTAGATAGATGTTCCTCATAAAGAATCCTTAGAAAATCCTTATGAAGTTCCATTGAAAGAATCACTTGCTTAAATCTGTGTTTGAGACTGCTTTATACAGGGTTCACAACACTCAGGAGAAAAATCTATGGACGTAAAACAGGAATTCAAATGACATGAAGTTTTCAAACTGACTTTTACAACTGGCCCTCCAGGGCATTCCCAGTTCTCATGCATTGCAGGAAAGAGTTTTGCTGATACAGTTGTGAAGGGAGAGACTGAAACCTACACACCAAGACCAGTATTTGGGGCAGAGAGCTTCCCAAACAGGCTCTCCTCTGGCTCCTGCCTACAAAGCTGCTTGGTGCAGGAGCACCCTGGGTCGTGGGCAGCTGGCTGCTGTCGGGGCACTTGTATGAGCAAGCCTCAGTGTGTGCCCCCTGTCTCCTTCTGTGTAAGGATCCATATCACAGGAAACCTTCTGTGGAAGGGAACAAGCTCTTTGCAGAAATGAAGGCAATGGCAGAAGGATGTTTATGGGGTTTTAATGGTGTTCCGTTACAACTTCTGCAGAAGAGGGAAAGCTCTGAGAGCCATCCTGGCATCTGTCAGATAGGTGAGAACATTCACAAACCACAGTCAGGGGAAGGATGTTTTCCTGCTTCATCCATAGGAGTCTGGGATATGCCTCTCAACCTGTGGTAGTGCCATCTGTAATTTATCTAAAGGTTCATTTGTCTGCTATTTCTGGACATGGCAGGTACAGCAGAGAAGATTTCCTTTTTTCCCTGTCCTCGTTCTTTGTATTTTCTCTGAGAATGACAGTGCTTTTCCTAGCGTCAGCTTCCAACCAAGATCTGAAACTTACTTTTAATCATGCACATGGGCCAGCCCTGCTCGTACCTCCTACAGAATTACTAAGAATCCCTTTATTTTAAGTTGGCATTTACCTTCTACTAGCAGAGTGGGCAAATAATGTGTCATAATAACCCCTCCATCCACAACTTGTAGCATTCAGACAAGATAGAGGAGCACTGGAAGTCATTTCCAGGCTGCATTCCAGCTAAATGTACCAAAAATGAGCTCAAATCTATTGAATTGCACAACTTAATGGGGAAAAAAAATCTGCTGAAGGCTATTCTATGATTCTATTGAATATAAAGATGCATCATATGGTTAAGGAAGTGCTTGAGCCATAGATCACCAGCTTCTGATTCAACTATTCAGGGAAAGAAAAAGGATAAGTTTATCTCGTTGTCCTGTAGTTGTTTCCTATTTCCTAATAAGCCTCCGCAGCCAGCTGCTGTTGGTGCCTGGGACAAATGGAGATTTGCTCTGTCCCTCCTTAGGAACATTTGATCTTCACTTTTGTCCTTTTGCAGTTGTGGTGGTGGTGTTTCTTTTTTTCTTCTGATGATGGGAGTATTCAGAACTAGTGGAATTTTTCCCCTCAGAAGAGGTCATTTTGCAAGGTTCTGATCTCTACTGCCTATGACATTCGATTGAATTCATATAGCATTTTGTGAATATTTATTAGAGAGAGGCATTTAAGCAAAAAATCAAGAATTAATGTTATTTATTTAATAGTCACTATCTGTCTGTCATCATCAACTTGAATAAGTTCCAGTCTGAAACCTCACAAATTACAGGATTTCATTATATTGTGAAGTAGCAAGTTTTGTCATTTTTAGTTCCCATTTGCCAGGCTACCAAGGTCCAAGCTGGTAAGGCCTACAGGAAACTTGGCTCCTTCCCACCTACTTTCACACTAAAGTTTTGGTATTGTTAGGGACTCTAAATGATATAATCTGTTGCCTAAGATGAAGGTCAATAAGACAGCATTTATTCCTGTTTAAAGAAGAGGTTTTTTAGAAATACTAGCATTTGTGGTTTCAGAGTTCATTCTGGTAAGGCCACGCTTGCAACCTGGTATTTAAACTATTGCTAAGATATGCCTCTGTGGAAGATCTTTAGAGCAGATATCATTTTAGTACTGAAAGAACAGATGATGAATACAAAGTATGGCTATTAATGTGATTTTAGTTTTAAGAGATTTCCATGTAAATTAACAGGCAAGGAATTAAGGAGAGCATAGGATATTTCTTAACGAGTATAGTGACCTCCCGTTGCATTGCATTGTCTTGAATCATTTCATCTGCCTTGTTATGCATTAAACTCAAAAATGATTAGCTGGATTAGCTGTTGAATCTTATAAGCCAAATAAAAGCAGTAATTCATAGCATGTTGAGTAAATACTGAATCAAATCTCCGGAAAGTAGGCCTGCCATTCAGAAGGACTTTGTTGACAGACTAAAAAAATGGTCTGACAGGAACCTCATGGAGTTCAACAAAGACAAATATGGGATGCAATAACCCCATGCAAGTGTACAGCTTCTGGGCTAGCCACGTACAGAGCTGTGCTAGCTAGAGGTTAGCCAGCAGGTCAAGGGAAATAATGCTTCCCTATTCTGTGGCACTTGTGAGACTGCATCTGGAGTCTGTGTCCAGTTTTGTGCTCCCAAGAACAAGAAGGACTTTGACAAACTGAAGCCAGTCTGGCGGAAGAGTCACCAGCAGGTCTGGGGGGTTGGAGGACCTGGCGTATGACAACAAGCTGACAGATAAGGGCTTGTTCAGCCTGAAGACAAAAAAAACTACTGGGGAATTTTATCGCTGGCAACAAGACGAGAGGTGAAGGGCAGAATCAGAGAATCGTTTTGATTGGAAAAGACTCTTAAGATCATCAAATCCAACCATCAGCCTAGCACTGTCGACCATTAGACCATGTTCCTAAGTGCCATGTATGCGCATCTCTTTAACACCTCTAGAGATGGGGGCTCCACCGCTTCCCTGGGCAGCTCAGTCCATGAATAAATTATTAATAATATCCAACGTAGACCACCCTTGGTCCTGCTTGAGGCCTTTTCCTCATGGCCTATCACTACACCTGTTTTCCTTCAACCTCCAGTCAGGTAGTTGTAGAGAGACACAAGGTCTCTCCTCAGCCTTCTCTTCTCCAGAATGAGTAACCTCACTCCCTCAGCTGCTCCATCTCAATTTCTAGAATTTGGACATAATAGGAAAAAAAATGTGATTGAAGCTGGAATCTGGCTGATCAGAGAAACTGAGGAACTTGAAGACTTGGTCTTACTGGAAAGATCCCAAGTTGTTTTTTCCTGTGTGAATTTTTCAACAGTTCTATGATTCTATTCTGAATTTTCCCATTTAGGAAATTAAAATGGCAGGTGGAGTAGAAATACAAGAGAACGTAAATGATAAACCATGTCAAATTTGTAAAAAAACATTTAAAAATCTAGGTAGCATGTAATAGGACGTTCCAGCTTCTGCACTATATGCAATCTGTAACTGCTGGTATTTCCTGGAATAGACTTTTTGTGTATACAAGGAACTGGGTTTTCTGTCTTTCGTTTTGTCTCAGTCTTGTGGTTTATTTTATCTAGAATGTTGCTTGCTGTTCTCTTCTGTAAGAATATGATCTGTCAGCTGTGCAAAATTGCAGTCAGTGATAGCTTCACACATGTATAGCAGCGACGGAATCAGAAGCAGTGAGATATAAGCATAAGTGTCTTTTGGCATGATAGTGTAATTAAGCCCTACATGTTGTAAAGTGAGATGCATACTCACCCAATCCACTAAAAACAGACCCACAGCATTCCTAACAATGCAGCAGGGGAAATCACAGCATCATAAAATCAATCAGATTGGAAAAGACCTCTAAGATCGTCTAGTCCAACCGTCACATAATCTGGTGCAGTTTGTTAACTGTATAGAAGAGAGCATAATGCCATTTGTGTGAATAGCTTGTACCTTTTGCCCCTCAGACATTAAATTTGATCTCCTTTCTTTTCTTTCATTTTGCTCTGCTGTCTTTGAAAATGGAAATACCCACACCAACAGAAACTTCCACCAAGTGAATCAGAAGAGGCTGTTCTGTTTGGGTACTGGCAAAAATGAACAGTTCTGTCTTTCAAATAGCCATTTGACATAAAGTCCTCATGGAGTTGGACATGAAGAGTTTCATCTTTGCTGATACTATTCAGATCAACATTTGACCCTTTGAATAGGCTGAGGTTTACATTAGCTGACTTTGAAACAGCAAAAATCAGAGTGTGTTGTCACTTTGGGTTGGCAAAGTACATCCAAAACGAGATTTATATTTTCAGAGAAGACTACAATATTATCACTAGAAAACGTACCAATTTTGCATAGAGAGTAAATTTTAGAAATTTATTTGTGTAACTTCAGCAAGATCTTTATCAAGTGGGGAGCCACAGGTTTATTTTTGGCTGAAAAAATGTTCTTGCTTGACCTTGTGGGTTTAGAGCTTCAGACATGGCTCTTCTCACCCCTGTGTGCAGGTAGCTGCTGGAATTACTTTGTCATCTGTATCTCATCGACTGTGCTTGAGACTGATGTTGATTTACTTTACGTATTCTGAAAGAAATAGCATGAAAAGCCACAAGAAAATGGTATAGATTAATAATATCAAAGGCACTTTTAAGGTGTGTGTGTTTTATTTTCAAGAAGTTCTTAGCTTGAGCATTTGCTTCCAGGCTGTTCATCGAGTGGTGTGTGTAAGGGCCAAAGGTAGCGCTGTTAAGTGCTGTCAAAACTTTGCAACTGGAACTTAGGAAGCAATCATTACATTTGGTTTTCCACTTGATAAAACGAAAGAGGGATGGGGAGTCTTCATCAACAGACTGGATTTTATTTCCCAGGGCTGACAGCCGTTTCCACAGCTTTGTCAGACCTACTAGGAACTTCTTCTACCATGGTCAGATGGTATTATTTAACATCAGTTCATCCACTTGTGTGGGATTCAGATCCTATATCATACAGTGACTCTGACACGAAGATGCTTTTACTAGGAGCGTTATTCAAAGCACTGTTGATTTTCTCAGGCTACAGACATCTGCAAAAAAACCTTGTAGAACATGGAGCATCTGGTATCGAGTCCTTGCTCCTTGCAAAGACCATATCAAACAGCTTAGAAATGGAACACGTACTGTACATCCGCTTGGAAGTATTTTCTTTTTCTGTTGACTGTAGATGTATTAGCTGTCAGCTCATATCATCAGCTAATAATTTTATATCTGAAAATCGGAACTCAAGGAAATCTTCAGCTACTAATCACACCCTTCTTAAATTGGGAGTTAACTCTTGCTGTACGCCAAGGTTGGAGGTCTAAATGCTAGTTCAAGTATTTAAAGAAATATATTAGTGAGGTGATTGCTAACCCCAAAGAAGAAAGCAACCACCATTCAGGTGTAAATTTTCTTCTATAATGTGTATGATGGCATGAGAATCCACAGCATCTTCTAAGAGCACAGTCAGCTAATCAGTGCCAAATCGTGGCAGCATTACTCTACTGCAAGCACCTTTGTAATTAATAGACTTCAACCTTTAGAGCTCTACTTCCAAATCTCACTACTGTACTTGTTCTTTGCGTCCCAGTTAGGTTATGCTGCTAAGTACAATATTTTGAAAAGACTTTTTCTATTATTCTGTTATTAAGGGCTTTGCGATTTATTTCTTTATTCATTCATTCATTTATTCCTTTTTTTCCTGTAGATATTTGGTTCACTGTGCCACTCCCCACAAAGGAAGAACCCTAATGCTTCTATTTTACTTAATCTGAACCTATAATAAAAACTACGTAAGAGAAAACTCATGATTTGTGAATGGATTTTGACACTTCCAAAAATAGGTTCTTTTCATTTTCAGGTTAAATTGCTATGCCTGTAAGTGATAAGAATATCATAGAATAATAGGATGCCCTGGCTTGAAAAGGACCTCAGAGATCCTCTGGTTCCAACCCCCTGCCATGGGCAGGGTCACCAATGACTAGAGCAGGCTGCCCAGAGCCACATCCAGCCTTGCCTTGAGTGCCTCCAGGGATGGGGCATCCACAGCCTCTCTGGGCAACCTGTTCCAGTGCATCACCGCCCTCTGAGTGAAACACTTTCTCCTAGAAACACTTTCTAATATCTAAGCTCAGTCTCGCCTGTCTTAGTTTAAATCCATTCTCCCTTGTCCTGTCACTATCAACCCATGTAAACAGTCATTCCCCCTCCTATTTGTACATTCAATATAAATGTGAACAGTGGCAATACATTCAGCTGGTTTTGAAGAGGAATTTGATCCTTATCCTTAGCAGGAGAATATCTTGGTATTAGGATCCTGGTGTGTTTTTGGAAAGCATAGGTTTGATTGCAACCCATTTTAACAATGTGTGCAGGGAACAGTCTCCTGTTGTATTTTATATCTCTCACACACTGGCTGGCTGGATGAATACTATGTGCAGAGGTGTTCTTAATGCAGTGCAACCATTTGTACAGCAGGCACTGCAAATTAGGAAGATTGAAGGTCAAATTCCCCAAAGTACCCCTTTTTGTTTATGTTTTATGGCCTGAGCACTCTATATCACTTTTAATTACTGATGTGAAATAAACAGTGGTTTCTGTTTTATGATGGGACTCAGAGGAACTGTGCTGATTTGCAAAAACTGAAGATCTTAGCAGTTGGGTTAATGATTTGTAATTAAATTTACAAATTAGATTAAGTTTGAATGGATTCCTTTCAGGTGGCTGTAAAGTAACACATATCTAAAACATACAGTTAGAATAAGGATTAATGTTGGGTTTGATTATTATGGTATCGTTATGTAAGCAGTGTAGAATTAGAATTTTCTAATCGTTCATCTCTTTCCAATTGAGGGAAAAAAATAAACTGCTTTCTTAAAAGAAACGTTTTAACATAGTCATTCTGACTGTGGTACACCCAACTTCATCATCAGTTCTAAGTCCAGCACGCGGGTAACTTTGATTTTTGCGGATATCTGAAGCAAGTAGGAATTTAGGGTTGCACCTCTAAAGGAACATCCATTAGGCACATGGTTAGTGCATCAAAATACTCGTGGAGCTGCAGCTGGTGCCCAGCATCCCTCTGTCATCTGACATGTCAGTGGGGTTTGGTAAAATGCAGACCTGGAGTGCTCCATTCATGCGGCACAACGTATGAGTTCGAGGTGAATTATTACGTGCCGGTGAGAATTTCAGCAACTACTGACATAAAGCCTTCAGATGCTTTCTGAGTGATCACAGTGTCTTTTTCTCAATGAATTATGTCGTGTTGTAAGCTAAAAGAGCTTTGGAACAATTGCACGTGTAGAATATTGAACGGCAGCAGAGTACTGTAGGACTTAGCTGAAGTAGTGTTAACATTAGCTCATTATATCAATATTTGTAAGATTCTGATTCTCAAGGGCTATTTCTCTAGAAAGCTGCATAGATTCATTATCAGCTTAAACCATTGGTACAAGAAATGCCTTAATCTTGGAAATATAAATAGAGACTTGTCAGGAGAATACGAAGACTTTCCCACTTGACAAGGGAATGGAATGTGCAACAAAGGCTGCAGATGTCTGAAATTTGAGCTGAACATACTACTTCTGGAGAGTATCCTATACTAAAAAGCTTTTACATGTTTCACAAAAAATGTTTCTTCTAACGTGTTGTCTTAAATTCTATATTAGTTAAGCAAATATTTAAATATTATATTAGCTTTTCTGCATGCTTGACATGAATATAATTCTTCTTCCTGCCAAGTATGTCAAAACCCAAATTCACATTCATTTGCCAGGTTAAATGTTTATTTTGTTTTCCCACATAATGTATGCTTTAAAGTGTCACCAGCATACCAAATCTGATTGCTTTTTAATAGGAACGTGGTGGGAGTTTTTTGTTTTCCTTAGGAAACGGGATAAACGGTCAGTAAAGCTCATGGTAATGAATCCACACACAGTAGATGCTCTTTGCTCCCATTCCCTAATCTCAAGATTAAAACCAAAAATCCTATCATAACTATTGTCATTCGAAGTGTCCAAGGTGATGGATTGCACGGGCAGTGTTACAGACAGGAGACCAGGGTGTGTAGGACCTGTTTCACAGCATCACAGAACTGTAGGGGTTGGAAGGGATCTCCAGAGATCACGGAGTCCAACCCCCTGCCAAAGCAGCTCCCAGCCCAGGGTGCACAGCTCGGTGTCCAGGTGGGTCCTGAACGTCTCCAGAGGAGGAGATCCACCACCTCTGTGTGCAGCTCCAGTGCTGCATCACTGCACTGGGAAGGAGTTCCCACACACATTGGTCATTTGATCATTTGAGTCCAACCATGACCCAGCCATACTGCCCTCACTTTAACAACCCTCTGCTTAATCATGGCCCTGAGCAAATCAAAATGTTCAGAATTTCTTATCCGTGAGAGCTCAATCAAAGCGTTACAGTTCAACTTCTTGAGCAAACTAAACTGTAAGGAATTGGTTTAAGTGCTGTTGTGAAAGTTTTATCGAATTTAAAAGCATATGCTTTATGATGGGTTTTTGGTTTGGCTTTTCTTGGAGGAGGAGGGGGGAATAGGGATGTTCATTTAAGAGAACTCCTGGAGTGACTTTGGTTGATGGTGATTGTTTTGATTTAATGTCAGCATGTGTTTCTTTGCTTTTATGTAAACGCTTAATAATTTTGTGGTACGTTTGTCGTTAGGTCTGGTGTAAGGCCCTAACTAAATAGATTGTTCTAAATTAGCTGATGGTACAAATTAACTTGCTTCCAAATGCTAAATCAACTTATCAAATCCTGGAAGTTTAACATCTTTCTTTTTATTTTGTATATTAGAATGAGTAGAGGAAGTCAAGAAAAAAAGAGAACTTTGTGCAGAATAAAACACTGCTTTTGAGAAAATAATCATTTTATGATCCTAATCCTCATTAGTACAGTGGAGATATCGCCCCCAAGAAGACTATGAACTATTCTCATATTATAAAACATAGAGAAACAACGACAAATAGCAGCATAGAGTAATGTGCGTAGTTAAATAAATAGCAAGTGTCACGCAGTCGTTGGCATTTGACTAATGCAGCATTCACACTGGGACAGATTTTGTTCCCAGTATTACAAATGTCATCCAAATAAATAATAACAATAATGCTTTTTGTGCTTTTGTAGAAAGTTTTTCAATTCAGGCAGTGTTTTTTAGGGTCTGCTTGCCCCCACCTCGTGCTGAGGAAGCAAGAACACCTTTCTGAATACCACTACCTGTTGTTCTGTGATTGCCATCTCACAGAACCCTGGTTCTTCCTGCTACCTCATGGATCTTTGCATACTGCCAAGCCACATGCCAAAGGGTGCACAGCTACATACATGTAGGACTTCCATTTTATCTGTTAATTTTACTACTTTGCTTGTAGGGAGTCATACACTTCTTAAATAAATTCGCCATAGTAGTTTCTACATTGAGATTTTTCATGGAATGAAATGAACGAGCTAAATCATTCTATTCATTTTTTTCAATTAATGAAATAGATGCATTAGTGAATTAGTAGCCTCTTCTTCCAAAACAGACTAGTGTCTGGTGCTGGGTGTGCTCTGTAGTTCATTTTCTCCCAGTTTCTACCGGGACAGCCATCTGTATGGCTGAAGAGTGACATCCTAAACTGACAGCCAGACATCTGTTTCCCAAAGTCCTCAGCATTCTCACCAGTGCTCTCAGTGTTGTGTGAAGTGAGTTCTAGCTCAACAGTCAAAGCTGCCATGAATTTATGGAAGAACCCAGCCTGCATCTTGGCAGCCAAGTTTTCACCAGATCCTCATGTGCCAGAATGAATTTTGAGTTGATTTACTGGAAAGCAGCTCCTACTGAAAGGAAAAGGTGTTGGCTTTAGGAAATTGTACTGCATAATTACCATACTGAATCTAACTGGATTTCTAATTTATATCTGAGCACACAGAGGCAAAGCTAATTTAGAGTCTGTGTTCCATCTGAAAGTCCACTTTTCTGGTTTCCTTTCATGGGAGGATGCTGACCATCTATACCATATGTAACCTAGGTAGGAAAGGTGCTCACAGGTTGAAGTCCTGAAGCTACTGAAGTTGTAGGAAGCTTTGCTGTCAATAATGCAGAGCCAGGATTTCATTTATAAACTGTATCAGACTTCTGCAGTGGATTACTATGGTGTATATGAAGTTACTTATGCATGTAGCAAAAATATTTTGTCTTAAATGTATTGATTTTATGCACTGTATTCTGCCATTGTTTTGTAACTTGAGGTATAGTTGAACTTAATTTCTCAAGAAACAGTTTTTCCAGTACCAATTTCTTGCGCAGGATGAGGGTTAACATGCAAACAGTTTCACTGAAGCTAATTATGTGCAGTGTTGATCTCTTGTGGCATTCCATTCAGACCAGTAGGAGCAGCATGGGATCCTCCATGGCCCCACATGGTGCATGCTGGAGGGAGACCACTTTGAGCCAGTCTCCATCCAAGTCCATAAGTTTATGTAAGTTACCTACAAGCAACAAAAAAACAGAAAAAAGACTCTGGAGTTATGGGCAACGATACAAAGCAGAACATCAGCATAGCATGGGAGGGCTTTGAGCAGTGTGGAGGGAGTGTAGGTTCCTGGGAACAAGGTTGTCAGGCAGATCTTAAGTTGCTCAGAGCTGCATTACCTATCCTGCATGCAAGTGGCTGCACCTAAACTGAGTCCAAAACCAACTCTGCTGATAACAGTGGGGAAACATTATCAGGCTGAGAGGTACTAGAGGACTTTTTTCATATGATGGATAATATAATAGCTACAAGATATTTGCACAGAATCCAATTTAAATGTTAAGTAAATATACATTTTAAAGAGATTTTTTATCTGTCTGCTCTTCTGTTTAACCATCTATCCATATCTCTGGCCATGAAGTTAAAAGGAAAAACTTTTTTTTTTTCCTGGCTTACAATCTTTTCCTTTTACTTACATGTGAACCTCCACAAATGTTATTTTATTTTTAAACAGATTCTGTCACTGATTTTGACTGTAACTTTGGGCCAAATATAAATCTCATTATACAGAAGGGAGTGCCTCGCTGTTTGTATCTCGCGGGCAAGGTGGTGATGCTTAGTTTGATGACTGAATGCCTTTCTTGTAAGATGCTGAGCTTAACCTCATCCATGAATGAGTACAGAGTTAGGAGAAGTGTTTGGAAGAATGCTTTCCAGAAGACATAAAAGTATCCTAATATTAACCTGGTATGTAAAGGTTTTGATGTACAGCCAGATGGAAACCACAGAAAGGTGTTACAGTGTCCCCAGTCAGAAAAGTGAGGGAAGTTCAGTCTTTTTCATATGTTCATAAATCCCACATCACTTTTTAAGTGTGGTAACATCGTTTATCCAAAAATATTTTACAGTTTTTGGAAAGCTCTGGTAGAAGATAGCTGTAAATTTAATGCATGGTTTTACGAAATTCATGATGATGCTTATAGTAAAAGAAAAAAATATTTTCCTGCAGAAATCAAAGGTATCCCACGAACTGGAAATGTTTCGTTTACAGGTTCCAACTCCACATTTCAGGCTAGCAGTAATAAATTTAGACAAGGAATTTGGATATGATATGGAGCTGATTCAAATAAATACAGTATGTGGAGATTTTGCATATGTTCAAAGGGAAATATTAGAGCAGCGGTGAGTTCCTATAAAGAGGTCACTGTTATTTATTCCTTAAGCAATGAGATCATGACTACTGGGAATTAATCCATTAATTTTGTTAGTGTCTACGAGCTTCCATTTGATTTCGTTCTTTAAAATTCCCTTGACATTTTTACATAATCTTAAATTGTCTTGCCAGCTCCCTTCCTGCTTCTTATCTGCTCTGTAAGCTTTCATTTTTAAATACTTAGAGGAAGATGGAGAGAGTTCACACACGCCCAGAGTACAAAGCCGCCTTTGTTGTATGGTTTTGAGAGCAGATCAGGAACCAAATTTACTGAGTCATTCTTTGGACTTGGCTTTTGTGTTGCTGTGCTGGCAAGGATATCCTTCAGTCACAGGGTTCATCCGGTGTTTCGGAGAATGTCTGTAACGTAGACCTAAGCCAGTGTCTGCAGGGCTCCCTTGCTGATGTCTGCAGTTAATGAACTACGGAGAAATTCACAGATGTGATTCATCTGACCTATTGCTAACGTCTGCTTCAGGAAGAAGATGGTCTTTGAAAGTGCCTTATTATCTTTTTGACTAAAAGAACTCTACATGGCTAATTAATATGCTGTAGATGTCTACCTTCGTCAAATGAATTCTATGTTTTGTGCCTAAACAGAATATATCCAATTTTCTGTCATGATTTTTTTTAAGTCTGTTTTGATCTGTATTTGTTACCATCTACAGCAGGAAATCTCTATTAGAATAGAAATTTGTCTATCTGAAAAAAGACCTCATGTTTCCTTTTAATAATGGAGATTTGAGGAAGTTTGTGCTAATGTGAGCTTTCATAACAGTATTACATCAAAAGCCTTGTTCGTTATTCAGACTTACTCAGATTAGTGCAGAATGTATGGTATGTTCTATAAGAGGGAGATAAAAATGATAACAATCTCCTGTATGTCTGCACTTCATAACCAAATCAAGTATAGCGTTACAAAAGCTATTGATCGTTCCCCAAGTTACGTTTTTATTTTCTGTATAAAACTCTGAGTAAGCTTAATCACTGAAAATGCTCACTCACAAAGCACCTTTTTTCTTTGTTAACCAATTCAAGTGATTCTTGGAAGAGTAGGTGCATTTTTCCTTTACACAACAGAAATCTTCAGAGCAGTAATTCTCAGAGAATTTCAAGATCCAGGGAACAAGAATGTGTCTTCAGCATTTCATAGAATCATTAAGGTTGGAAAAGACCTCTAAGATCATGTAGTCCAACCACCCACCTACCAGGGATCTTTTCAATATTGAACTCTTCAAAAGTTGCTTTATTTCTCCTATTATAGTTGCACGCGGAGAGCAACTCACCTAACTCCTTTTGCAATAGGTGCACAATGAGGAGGTATTTAGTGTGGAAATCAGGAAATCATGCCACGATGTGAATACACATGGGGAGCCAACGTCCTTGTCATTAACATTGATGCCAAACACAGGAGTGTCCAGCCATGCCACACACCGTTTTCAAATGTTCCAGCTTAGCAGCTACTCAGCACATTTCCTTCAAACACTAAATAGTTGGTAAGCAAGTTAACAGTTGGCTTCTTGCCTTTCCCCCAACACAAAGACCTTGATATGTCAAGTGTGACAGTTCTGAAACGGAATCAAAATAACATTATTTTTCATTCTGGATGGTAGCTGACAACATTGAACTCTTTACTTTTTCTTTCCTGTCTCTCTTTAGTCTTCCTTTTTAATTCTTCATGCTGAAAGATAGAATGCAACTTATTTTTGGAAGACTAAGCATAGATGTACTGTGCCAGGTCCTATCTGCTGTATCCTTCAGCATGTTCCAAGGAAAGCATGTGAAGTGCTGTAACTCTGCTGTGCACCACATAACTCAGCTTCTTAACTGCTTAGAGTGACTAGTACTACTGTAAAGGGAGTGAAAACTATCTACGTATACATATATAATACATTCTGATGAACTAGTGGGGTGGTATTGTTCATGTCATTTCTTTAATCACATTTCAAGTTGAGATTGCTTTAAGGCAGCATGGCAATAGGATTTCACTCTTCTTCATGTAGGAATGACTCTCAGCGGGTTTACTTTCACATCCATAAAGGAGGACTTCAGTTCTGTTGGGGTGCTGCTCCTTCCCATAAGAGAATGTGGAGAATTTCATAGTTATAAATTTAAGCTTTTCGTATTGAATGTGTCTGAAATGATAGTTGAAAGAAGAAAGTATGTGGGAAAAGAGCAAATGGGTTTTCTGTAGATTTAAAAGGAAGCATGGCATGCAGTTGATAACATTTTCTCAGCTTTCCCATGTCTTGCCCCCTGTATTGGCAAAACCACCAAATGCACATCTTGTCGATGTGTCAACGATCGTAACTCACACACTGATTGACAGAACTGGGATTGTTTAGTCTGGAGGAGCCTCAGGGGAGACCTCATCTCCATCTACCCTGAAAGGAGGGTGTGGTGAGGTGGGGGAGAGCCTCTTCTCCCATATAACAGGAATAGGATGAGAGGGAACGGTGCCATGGGAGGTTCAGGTTGGACATTAGGAAAAACTTCTGCAGAAGTTATCAGGTGCTGGAACGGGCTGCCCAGGGAGGTGGTTGAGTTACCATCCCTGGAGGTATTTGTGAAACGTTTAGTGGGGAAATACTGGTGGTAGGTGGGTGGTTGGACTGGGTGATATGGAGGTCTTTTCCAACCTTGGTGATTCTATGATTCTTAGACTTTGCTAGAGTAAGCCATGGCTGACTTGATCTCGTGTAGTCAAGAGTCTTCTTTTAGACAGGACTATAGAGCAGAAGGAGGTCTGATGGATCTCAGCCCTCAGTCCTGTCAGTCTGCACATTAATGTGTGAAATTTTAAGAAAATGATGTCGTATGTAGAGGAGTTTAGTTCATTTGGTTACCTACCAACAGCTATATTTTTTATTTCATCGTTATCTGAAAGTTGCCAACTAGTAACCTGTGATGGGGCAAAGACACAAATGATTGCAGAATGTAATCCATATTGCATTAAAAAGTTACACTTTAAATTATGTGAAGTATCTCAGTTAAAAGAATTTCAAGAAGAAATTCTAGAACTGAATTTTAGTATATTATGTGAGATGGGTCCTGTACTATACAGATCAGATTAGATGATCCTGGTGGTTCTTTCTGTCTTGAAAAATATGACTGAATTAATTCAGAGGCAAAGCAGATCTCTGTTCTGATCGTGCTAGATGAGGATTGAAGTTATTGTGACGTTTATTTTTACAGGATACAAAATGAATTCAGACTGAAATGTCTTGCTAGAATGGATTGGCTGAAAATTTTTACTTATCTGAAAAAGCAGCTCCACAAAATATAGTCAAGATGCCAGAAGAATGCATAGAAGTATTGGAAAATACTTAAAGACGTGTTCATCAAGTTGATGAGGAGTCAAAGTATAGCAGCAATGATTGACTGGGTAGAAAAGAAAGAAGGAAAGAGGATGTATTCCTGAATTGCTGGTGGTTCCATTCACACACAACTAGACTGAATGTGATGTCTGACAGTGAAATCTTCTAATTGATGGATTAGACTGTTGTAGAGGAGTGATCTAACAGGCAGAGAACAGAGGAAGAAACTCTATATTTGAAGCACTGATGTTTTTCTTATACAAGAAATTGTTAATGCCTAATGTTGGTTGCATTACCTGTCTTCAAATGCTCTCATCAACAGCCCTTTAATTTGCTGCTAAACCAGTAATAGATGTGAAAATTTGAGTTCATCAGGAGCTCAGGGACTCAGAGCAAAATTTGTGTGTGTGCTTTTTGTTTGATTTTTTGCTTGTAATGTCAACTCAGCTGTACTTCACCTTCTGTGTCGATGGAGTCTTGAGCTGTATGGACTGATGGCAGGGCCACTCCTGACACCACTCTGTTCTCTGAACTATAGTCTGCTCTTACCAGGTTTAATGTTTTCTTTTACATTTGGAGGATAGTTATGTTCCTTTCCTTGATGTGCAAGACAAATATGATATTTTCCTTGTTTAAGAGACTTGCTTCAACCGTCTTCTTCTGAGAGGGAGAATTGTTCTCTTTAATCTAACTACCAATTCCTGCCCCCAGTATCTGAACAATTCGATCTCTTCTGGAGAACAGATCCTTACCCTGTGAAAATCAACTCTGCATCTCTTAAGTAAAAGAGTTCAGGCATGTGCTTGGTCTTTAATCCAGTAGTGAACATTTCAAGACATTTTTTTTAAACTGTAATTTAATTTCTTCCCTAAAACAGAATATTAAAATGAGAGTGGACACAACTCCTGGGGCCAATGAGCAATCAGTGGTTGTATTTCTGCATCTGAAGTTGGTCACTGCACATTTAATTTGGGGAGGGTTTGTGGCAGGGGCACTGTGCTGCTATAATTTCTGTTCTGGAATGCAGTTCTTGCTGGAATAAGGTTCATCATGTGCTCCTACTCTTTTGTCAGAGAGCAGAAAGACAAACACGAATGATGGACTCAGTCCAGTATGCAGAATTCTGTGAAAGTCGGCAGTTGAGTTTTTGTAAGTATTGTATGTAAGTATTGTTGTGTTGTAATGAGATACTCGTTTATTATTTCATGTCACAGAGAAAACAGCAGAAACTCATGCTTCTTGAAAGCACTTTTGTTTTATCCACAATCATAAAAGTATAGATCTGTAAAAATAATTTATAAATTACTTTGTCCTTGTAATTCCGGGGAGCATTTAATTTTGCATACTTTCAAACTACCTAGTAGAGTATATTCTGTGAAGACTTACCAGACTCAGATACTGGGGTGGTGGGGACTGCTGCAAAGACAGAACTTGTAAAGAGTTAATGGGCTGAAACAGCCATGCTTGCCTGAGGTCTGTCGTGGTGCTGGTGTGGGGAGCACATTAATAACACGTCATGGTTTCAGGTCCTGAGGAATGCATCTAAAATTAGAGAAGAGCAGCAAGTTTTGCTTTTATTTCTGTATCCGCAGTGACACAAAGAACTTTAATAAAGAGTCTTTTTCTATTTTAAGCTGTAAGCTCCTGCTGTGGAATTTATTCAACGTTGGCCAAATTCATCAGTATACGCCATTCCAACACTAATAACATGATGACAGAATTAGGGCTTTACTAGCACTGAAAACCAACTTACTAGAAGTACTCGTGGGCCACAGCTATAACGAGCTGTAAATTAATGGGCTTGATCATGTAGCAAAACATCATTACAGAGGCACTTGCATGATGACTAAGGCTTTAGGTTAAATGTCAGAAAAAGCAAGGTTAGGTTGCTCTTAAAAATCATGACAAAACAGCACGTGATCTGATGCCATGCACTGAACACAGTGATGTTTTTAAATGAGAGACCTTATCTTGTTCTTCCTAGCAGGACACTTAAATTCGAAGAACCAGTGAGTCATTTATGACAAATGAATGACACACTGGCCATGCTGTTCTGTGTCAGCAAATGTCGGAAAACACGTTTTGTAAGCATTTATTTTCCTCACTCAGAATGTTTTGTGAGCTCGGTCGTAATTTGGCATCACACATCTGTGAGCCATTAGATGAATGATACCTCACATCAGGGTGAGTTCAGCAGACGAGAGGTTTGTGATAGTCATTTTTAAAAGCCCCACATAGTCATCCGGAGACGGAGCAAATGCAAATCTTCATTTGCAAAAACAAATTGAATGTTGCTGACCAGGGGACTGTGATTTATGAAAACAAAACCTCAGTGGTATTTTAATAGTGTTTTTAAATGACCGTGTCTATACATTTCTTATTCACTGAAGTCACTGTGTCATACATGTCATTAAAGAGTAAGAGAATCACAGTCCTTAGAAAGCAGTAGAAAAAGAGGCTCATAACAAATTCAGTTGCATAGTATGAACTCAATTGGATAGCACGTGCTAATGTCCGAGCAGAACATTTGTTCCAAAGTAACAGAAAGGCTTTTCTTGCTAATTTTCTTTTTATTTTATTAAAATTTGAACTTCCAAATAAAAGTGTATTGTTTCAAGTAGCAAGCCCTTTTTACTGTAATACAAATGCATGAAAACTGGGCTGCAGGAGAATGAATCCAGGACTTGAAGAAGTCTGCATGACCATGTGTGTTCCTCATTGCAGCACCACGTCATTCTGTGTCGCTGTAAAGGCAGAGTAGAGGTCCACCAAAGGATTAAGCACTTTGGGATCTCATTCCCTCCTGAAAAGTAATCCTTACTAATGTTTGGTACCTGACTTCTCTGTAGCATTTTACTCCTCAAGGAGGACTCTCTTTGGAAGAGCTGTTTCAAGTGAATACGAGGCGTTCACTGCATTGTGATTGTCCTGTCCTCACAAACAGCTCATATTAGGACAGCTGTACGACTAGTTTCTGTCTGTGATCAGCTTGCCTGCCACTGACAAGTGCTGAATTTCCACGGTGCTTTTTCAGTTCCGTTTGGGTATCTCTTTTACCCTCTCAGCAGGTCTCTCATGTTGCTCTGTTCCATATTTTTCCCTGCACTTTCTCCTGAGTGATGTCACCCATAAGCAATGTGAAGCTCTTGTCTGAATGTTGGTCGTTTGCAGATCTACATTATGTCCTTCCATCCAATGCACCACTTATAAAATGCTCCTTCACAAATCACGTTGGCTGGGTTGGCAGCACCTAATCCCTGCTCAGTACGGCGCAGGACTTAAGTCTTCTTCTTCTGTCCATCATTTGTCTTCACTTTGTTAACTCCGTTGTATCTTTTTTATCTGGGCTCCAAACCTCAGGTTTGGGTTGGTTTCTTCTAACACCTCTTTCTGTCAAAGGTGCAGTGCAGTCCTCTTATTTCTTTTACTGACACCCATTCCAGATCAGATTTATTTTGTCTGCTGTCCTCTGAGGTAGATCTTTCCTTCTTCTGAAATCTCTCAAATGTTTTTCTTCTTTATCCTGCTTATGGGTTTCCAAAATGTAATGTGTTAAACAGTTCTCTTTCCTCACTAGTTGCACTTTTAATTCCTTCTGTGGCCAAACGAATCACATTGACACTCTGCGTTACATCTGCAGTATTTCCTGAGCAGAAAAATGCATTACTGTAGTCTGCCTGCCATTAACTTTTACTTTCTCCCTGCATGATTTGACCTGACAGCAAAGAAAGCATCCAAGTTTCGTGACTGGTTGGACTGTAGCAGCATGGAGATAAAGCCAAATGTGGTTGCCATGGAGATTTTGGCATATTTAGCATATGAGACTGTGGCACAGGTAAGGGAGCAGCCCGGCTGGGCAATAGCTGACAGGTATGAATTGGTGGCTTTGGGATACACTAACTCCAAGCAGGTTAATTGAATCACTGCACCGTGGTCATCCATCTGACAATACACAATTGGGAATGTTTTCTGACAGTTACAGAGGGCAGTGGAGTCCAGCACGAACTTTATATGAAGCCAGACTGAAACCACACACTTAGTGATGTGACCTTTGGCAGCGTGCTGAGGCTCACTGAAGCTGATTGCACAATTGGATTAAAAAGCAGGATTTCCTGGAAAACAAAACACTGCCTTAATGCCAAGCAGAGCCCTCTTGGGTAGATAAATCACTCCATATATTGACCGAAGTGGAAAAGAAAGGTTCCTTAGGCTAAAAAAAATCTCAGTAATTTTGTTTTCTACAGAGAAACACTAAGAATAATCTGCCTCAGCCCACTCCTCCTGTATCTTCTTTGTTACAGTTGTGGTTCATGATGCATAAACCAACCTATTTATTGGCTGTTTTTGCCTCTGCAGTTGGTGGACTTGGCCCTTTTGGTTAAACAAGACATGACTCCTAAGGCCGGTGACCCATTCAGCCATGCCATATCTGCCACCTTCATACAGTATCACAACTCCACTGAGGTACATGTTGCTTTCTCACATATTTATAAAATGATCAATGCAGGGGAATGTGAATAAATGTATTTTATTAAAGTGTTTCATATAGCATTGTGTATTTGATATGTAGGTGTTGTTATTGGAGAGTTGCATTCTGTGTAGGTATTATTGAAACCTGGTATTGACATGGGCTTCTGTTATGGAGTTCATTAACAGAGTTAGGGATGTAAGAGGAAAGACATTAAATTGTAGGTCCACATGTTAAATTCTTAGCAGCATCTTTGTATTTAAATGTCACTTCTCTTTAGTGGAAATTTCCTCTCTTGAAGGCTCTCTTTGCTGCATATAGGGAGATTAATGTTCATGTTCACATTTGTCAGCAAAAACAAGTACTGTAGGTTCTGTAAGGCAGGCATTGCTGTGAAACAAGCATGACAGTAATCACTAGAATTAACAAACAGTGCTGTGTTTCGTCTCTTCTAGCAGTAGAGCTAAGAAGCCCGTAACCATTTTGTGATTTGATTCTATAACTGTTGTTGGATGTCTTGTCTTCATAGCCACATCTCTTAGGGCAGGCTGCAGGCATGAAGACTGGCCTTGAGTCTCCTGAGAACACACCACCCCCTACACCCACCCCTCCAGCACCTGCAGGGCAGCAGCATCTGGGGAAAGCACCGTCAGGAGCGCTGGGCAACGGAGGGATCGGGCAGGACTCTTCCAAATCCAAACAGAGGAAAAGAAAAAAGGTACAGAAAAATGAAAATAAGTAGATAAGTAAATCTTCAGGATGTCACGTGTGTCATTTATAATTACTAATATAAATTCACATGAAGTTACGTTACTCCCGGTGTTAGAGTAGGGGCAAAAATGCAGTTTAATATTATTTCTGTCAGAACCAGGGTAAGGCTTCTGAGTATTGCCAACAGATGCTACTTCCAAGAAAAGCTGCTCCTCTACAGCTGCAGTAGCATCCAAAATAACCCCCCCCTTCGCTGACACTAACAAGAGTAGGATTGGAGGGTCAAAATACAAGCAAAGTAGGCAAAGAGGTTGTTGTGATTGCCTTGCTCTCAGCAGCCTTAGGCAACAGCCTTCTTTGCCTATAACAACTTTGCCTGACCTCCTTTATTTCTATGCCAGTTGGTTGCATTCAAGCTAAATATTTGTTTACTTTGCATAAAATACGGACGTCTCATGTTCAGTCTAAGAAATGTAAATATTACAATTCCTGCCTTCTGTTGTAGATCCTGGATATTTGGTGTGAGGGGGTCTATGTACCTTAAAACCACAAGGGAAATAGATTTGATTAAATAAACTGGTTCGGAAGAACTCTGTTATTCCCTTAAGGCTTTTTTTTTTTTGGTGGGGGTGGAGGGAGATAAGGGGCAGGGAAAGTGATGGAAGTACTCATTTTGCTGCAAAACAATAGTGACATGATTTTTTCATGTGTGCTATTGTCCTATACAACCAGTACTCATTTTCATGGAATTTACCAGTAACTTTTATGATGACAGTTAGAAAAAGGTCCACTTTCTCCCTCTAGTTTCATCAGGGCTGTGCACACTCCCAATAGATCCAATTCTTAGTGAATCGTAAAACCTTTCTGAAGACTTTTAGATTGCTTTTTCCTCTTCCTTTTTAATGTTGCTCTTCAACATCCATATTTTGTGTCTGGGGCCAGTTACCCTTACTACCCCAGGAACAAGAATTGAGCTCTGAGTTTATGTTAAATTAATTCCAAGTGTTTGACTTAATGCCTTTTAGAATAATGACGTTCAAAAAGGTGCACAGCTTCAATGAAATGCTCCCATGAGTTGCCCAACTTGATTAGGTGTGTGCTAGATACAAGTGAGGCATGGTGACAAATGAGTTAACTTAATGAAGAGTGTTATTCTTAATCTGTGAAGGCCCAGGCCAGCAGAAAATGTTTGAGTTTCACATTCCTGTTATGAACATCAGTCACTGAGGGAAGAATCCACCATCATGTCATCAATAGTTTGTTTATATGTGCACAGGCTTCAGTGGACTTGGCACTCTTGATATAGAATATTTGTACAAGATATCCTCTAAGTTTGAAAGCGTTAAGACGTAGTGGGAACGTATTGTGGAAGCACATATGTGTGTACATTAAGATTCAGTGCTTAATTTAAGCATTTGTCATTCGTTGTTACTACTGCCATGAATTTATGACTGAGCAGCCATCGTTCTGATAAGTCCCCTGGATTCTGGCAGGCAGTCATGTCAAGGGGAGGCCTAAACCAACATCACAATATGACCAGGAAGGAGAAAATAGGGACTTTTTCTTTTAAAATGTTCTGTAAAAGCAATGGACTGGTAGCACCAGAGTCTTTTTATTCCTGTTTAGGATTTGTCATCCAAATAATCATTTGAAATTTAAGAACATTTGATAACCAATTCAGTCTTCCATCTCTCTAACACCATAGTGCCACACGTTCCATCTCTGAAATTTCAGTCTAATATCACTTATTGGTGATTTCAGTGTCAAATTGCTTTCCACTTTGGGTACTTGTTCAATATTTTCCCCACCCCTTGACATCATAATGAAAGCCTGAAATGCTTTAAAAATAGTTTCTGTGGTTATTGCAGTATGACTTATATGACCCTTTCATTTCACTTAGAACGTTTGCTGCTCTTTTCAATTGCAACATACAGCAGCAGTAGGTGAAAGATTTAAGAGGACAAATATGGTGTTCTTTGGGTCTCTTAAGCAAAGTTCATGTAAAAGTCCTTTTTGATTTGTTAACAGCTTTTTTTCTCTAAAGTGGTGTGTGGCAGCAGTGATGTGTATCCTCAGGAAAAAAAAAAAAGAAATTGGTCGATCTTATAAAGGTTTATTTTCATACTTTATGCACTGTAGGTCTGTTGTGTGTTTTTGATTTAGTAACAATTTATGTGTTTTTCTGTTGCAGAGTGCTGCAGCCTGTGGTATGGAGGCTCAAAGCGATGCCATCCAGCCCAGCCACATCAGAGAGGCCATTCGGCGCTACGGCCACAAGATTGGCCCCCTTTCCCCATTCACAGTACGTAATAACAGAGCTATAAAAAGTTATATTTATAATCTTAAAGAACTTTGATTTTCAAGTGGTCAAATGAAGAAGCTTTGGAATTGTTGAGAGCAATTTGTGGTGACTGTAATTTTCTTTATAAAAGTGGCATCATTCTCCCGGGAAATAAAACTTTGTAATTTCTGTCTCTTTTTGGAAGGACAAAAAAGTTTTGTTTTTTTTTTTTTCCTTTTAAATATTATTTTCTTTCAATTACAAATTATGCTTTTGTTGTTGTTAGTGCTTGAATTTTTCTGATTTTGCAAAGTTTAGGTTTACAGTTATTTTAAATTATATGTATTCCAATATGGTGAAGAGGACTTTATATTCTAAAATTAGTTGTGTGTCCAATACTGCTCCTATTGGAAGCTGAACTCTCAAGTGACACATTTAGAGTTGGAGAAAGAAGAGATCGGTTTCTTTAGACAACCTTGAAACTCAACTAAAGTGCACTGAAACTGAGTTTGTGGTAAAACGTTGATGGGTTATGAGGTTTTGCCATCATTTTTTTTTCTGTGCAAATGGCAATTCCACTGTCCAGAACAGCCAAAAAAATCCTCCATTCCAATTTCTAAGCTGATAAAGATGTGTAAGTAGTCAGTCTCTAATATCATACATTGGGATCCTTTTCTATGATCTGCTGTTCTGTGTGCCATATATTCTGACTTACTTCAAAACATCTAAATCTAGAAAAAAATGAAAGTCGATTAAATGGACATAGGAAAAAGCAAGCAAACAAGCAAACCAAAAAACACCCAGAGCACTAGATGTCAGCTCCTAAAAATCCCAATTTTTTGAGAGGTTGTAGAAGAGAAAAATGATTCTGAATCCAAAGGAAATTCTTTTACATAAAGTTATATAAATTTATATAAATATAAATCAAGGAAAAAGTGTTACTTGACCTCAGAAGCTTGGAACAGGAAGAAAACAAGACTAAAAGAGTTATAATTTTCCTAGTGTCTATAGGAGATGCTTTGTGAACAGGATTAGGGGTTGGGGTTATTAATGTCACTGGATACATAATTGTAATGAATTCTCTTTACATAACATTACCTCTCTCCTTTGCTGCTCACAAATGCCAGGTTAGTGTCATTTATAATAGCATTTCTAGTCCAATACAGTTTATTCTTGTGAATTTACCAAAGTTTCCACCTAGCTGAACAGTTTAATTCACCAACATTACCTGCTGTCAGTGTGGTTGATGAGATTTGTGTACTCCCTCTAAACAAGCCAAGAAAGAGAGAAAGAATCTTGTCTAATCTAGTAGATACATGCAGATATTATAGACCTATAGTGCAGAAAGGACACTGTGAAAGTGTGCATTTGGATCTGCCAATCTGTCCATTTCTCACTGCTCTCAATCACAGCTGTCCTAAAAGAAACTACTCCAAACTTCCCAAAAGTTCCCTGCAGAAGCATAGAGCACGAACGTAGACTGATGCTTCCTTCAGCTGTACCTTTTTGTATTGCCAGGCTCTCACTGTTGACTTAAAAAATATTTTACCTCGCCATTTTGAGCAGTAGCGTGGCAATATTTCTTTTGAACGGGCTTCTGCTTTCTCCAGTTGCCACCGCCTTCACAATAGTTTCTTTGTATGCCTGCATGACCTCCTAGACAGGATGGCTGAACCAGGAGTGAAAGTGGCTTCACTCAATGCTCTTCTTGTGATGCAAGTTCAGGGCTTGTAAGAGCTGGAAAACAATGACAGGCCATACCAGTGTCTGTCCTGTCCCACATTCTTTTATTTGGCATGTGAATGAGAAGTTCACTGGGGTTAACGTTCTTCCTTTTATCCTTTATTTTTCCTGAGTACTATCATTAAGTCAGAATTATGATAGAGTTCTAATCTCTTTAATTCATTATAAAAAGGTGATTTTAATGGCCGTGGCTTGAAGGATTAATTTCAGAGGTAGCATTCTGACTAGTCAAAGCAGCATAGGATCCCTCGTTTTCCCATAATAGAGAGTATTTAGTAGGAACCAGTCAGTGCCAGTACTGAATATCTGAACCTTGGCAGTTTGCTTGCTGCTGACAGTGGACTGAAGCTCAGAATATACTAATACAGATTAAGGTCTGCATGTAGAAGTTACTGCAGACTCAGGAAGTAAGGCAGGAGGTAGGCAACAAGAACAAGAAGAGAAGTTCTACAGAAATTATAAAACAATCTTTTTTTCTGTATATCCAGAAATTTCCCACTAAATGTTTTTATGCCTTTTTATCATTTGCATTAGCAGTGCCATTACAAAAGCAAGGAAGTAAATGAATCTGTCACACTAAAGAAATAATTATTATCGTGAGGTATATATTCCATTAAGACCATAAAATGTATACAGGAGACTGAACTTTATGTAAAAGACGTAGTTCTATGTATGAATTTAAATCAGCAGCACATCTGGAGAAATGACTACAGACCTGGGTCTGCAAAGTATCTGATGATTTTTAAAATTGATCTGCAAAAACAAAATCTGATTTATTTAAAATGCTGAGGGACTATCCATTAAAATCAACATTCTCAAAGTCCCATGTAGGTGATTGCATTCTCATCCTAAAGCAGAAAAGACAGTTCCAACAGCCTTTCTGTAAACCTGCAGATTTGGTTGGCAACAGTCACTTGTCCCTCTGCTCTGTAGTTTTGAATCTTGTTTTTTTCCATCACCTTTTTTATTACTTCTGAAAGTGCAGTGGCAAACTGCTTTACTGTCCTCTTCTGGTATATTTAAGCCACTTTTCCACTATTTTTATCCTGCCTATACTTTTTCCATTTCCTGTTATGTGACCATGCCTAATGTCAGGGATGCGTTAAGCTGTGCCACATTCCCAGGTTAAGTCCCAGGTGCTGAAGAAGAGTATTCTCAGCCAGGACTTGGTAGTCCTTAGGCTAAAGCTGATTTCTGGCACTGTCTTGTAACTCACCTTCAGAAGTAGCAAGAGCCATGCATAACTGCAGAGGCATTCTCCAGACTCAACATCAGGCTCTAAAAATGAGAAAAGCCCCTGCCTCCCTTCTCCTTTGTGGGTTACAAGACAGTGACCTTTCTTTAAGACACAAACAATGTGGTCTGCAGTAATGGATTATTGGTGTTTGAGCTAGGAACTTACAGGTGCACACCTCAGACTGACTCTCTAAAAAGTGTTTAAATCACTCACCATGTAAGCTATGATGTATGGACTTTGATTTTGTTACTCTGGTGTATGGGAACTGTTGGATCATGGTCTGAACCACTGATGGATCACCTGAGGGGAGCACTGAGTCAGCCATGGGAGCACAAGTGAAGGCAGTGCACCTGTGTGACCATAAGGGGTGGAGCCTGGCTCCACCTCTCCTAGACCTCATTTAAGGGCTGATGCTGACTTTCTGTTCCCTTACATTGGGTTGGTTCAGTAGAGTCCCTGTGTGTTCTTCTTTATGGTTTCACAAAACCATGCAGGTATATTTCCTGAATGATGTCCTCTAGGGCTGGTGACTCTTTGACATGGAACCAGTTATGTTAGCCTCTGAAAATTATTGCAAATTGTTCTGAGTGAGAAAAAATAAATGTTTCAGTACTGTTCAGTACTGTTACGTACCAGTTGGTTTTGTTAGATGGGTGTGTTTGGTTTTTTTTATTTTCAGAAGTAGAAGAATGAAGTATTTCCAAGTATTATACCAGTTATAGAAGTGAATGGTACTAGTAGCAGTAATAGTTGCTGTGGGACTTAGTTTTTTATAACATTATTGTTACAAACACCTAAACACCTCAAACTGCCAAAATGTTTTGCTGATGTTATACATTGGAATGTTTCCTTGGCTATAATTCGGTTATTTTTGATGTGCTGTATTTGGCAATTTTCTTTGACAGATTTGCGATATATCGTACCTTAGGTCTGTCACCAGAATGAGTAACAAGGGTAAAGTAAAGGACAGAAACAAAGCAGGTCTTATTTGAATATTGATCCCAGGTTGCTGTTGACTGAGGAACCTATGCCACGTGGAATTCTTCAAAGTACTGTGGCTTATGGACTTGTGTGCCAGCTGCCTTGCCTCTGTCTGATTCTGGTAGTTAGAAAACCAAAGTACTTTATAAGATAATGGATATTCTCTAACTCTCTGATTCTATGTATGTGAGAAGGAATCTGGGAGCTTAGATCCAGTATGGGGATTCCAAAGATTCCAGGTTCTCCACTTGAACATTTAAGGTCTTGATCCTGATAGGACTGCTACCAGCTTCATTCTTTCTGCTTTGAGAATGAGTTGACCCTATCTGACCTGGATTCAAAATGTTCCAAAGGTTTCCAAGCCTCTGCTTTTTCGTTCTGTTGAAGTTTGAGACATATCAGCTGAAATCCTACTACGGCTGAGTTGTGGTTTATGTTCTGTGTTTGGTTTCAGTGAATCTTCCTTGTTTTGAGGGATTGAAGCTCAGTGGAATTGAGAAGACCACGTCAGTTTTAGTTATCAGCTATTTTCTTTCAGAAATGAAAATTAGATAAAGAACTTGTTGGTTGTTTTTTTTTGGGGGGGGGCAGAACATTTCAAAATTCTAATGTTATTTCTAAAATGAAGAACCTGAATGCTACTGTGTGTTTTATCACTTACTACTGCTACAAAACTCATCCCCGTACATGGTATTGTATTTCTGTTTATGTTTAAAAAACAAATATAAACTATTTTGGGGTTGTTTTCTTAGGGTGGTTCTTGTGTATTTGTCAGGCACCAACAGCAGTATTTTCTGACAACTGTTCTTCTCTTTGTTATTTAGTCACAATTGTTTTTGCTCTTCCATCTGAGCTGGTGATAGGTGTTCCTAATGATGCAGTTTTGGAAGAACAGTTGAGCTGTGTGGTTTATCCTTTAGCAGCATATGATGGATGTTGGTTTGGGCAGAAAGAGCACTTTGAAAGTTTTATAATCATATGGTAAATGAGAACTAACATTAAAGTAGTGAAAATGATCTGTTTGTGTATATTTTGACCTTAATAGCTATGTCAAAATGACTAGCATAATTAGAACAGTTAGGTTTTGTCTCCAAGTGCAAGCCACAATGGAAAGCAGCAAGTGTACCCTAGATTATTCTGTGTTGTATCATGCCTAAGGTAGTCTAGACATATTTTGTCTGTATACTGTCTTTTGACAGTATTGAATGGAGATTTCTGCAGCTTAATGTAAAGCAAGGTCCAGACTTTCTGGTTGGTCATGTGGAGCAGATACGAATAATGTATTCTGTTCAAGAAGCGTTTAGATGAGGTGCTAAGGGATTTGATTTAGTAGTTGGGTAGGGGTAGTGATAGGAGGATGGTTGGACTAGATGATCTTGTAGGTCCTTTCCAACCTTATGAACCTATGAACCTATTCAAAAATAGAGATGGGGGAAGGGGAAATAAGTAACTTGCTCATGTTAGATTATGCAGTTGTGTTGCACCTGAGTCTGCTTTTCTGTGCTCTGTACATATAAGTTTAAGAAGTTAGAGATTTTCACAGAATCACAGAATGCCTTACATTGGAAGAAACCTTAAAGCCCACTCAATTCCAACCCCCTGCCGTGGGCTGGTTGCCCCCAACCAGTTCAAGCTGCTCAGGACCCCATCCAACCTGGTCTTGAACATTTCCAAGGGTGGGGCACCCATAACACACTGGGCAGCAGTGTCAGGGCCTTAATGCCCTCTGAGTAAAGAATTTTCTCCTAATATCTAACCTACATCCCAATTCTTTCCAAGCTGAAACTAAGACACTGTGTCATTGGTAAAGACATTGAAGAGCACTGTCCCAGGATGGACTCTGGGGTGGCACTTCTAATCACTGGCCTCTACCTGGATGTAGGGCTGTTAACAGGAGCCCTCTGGCTATGACCATCCAACCAATTCTTTATGCACCTGATAATTCAGCCTTCAGATCCATTCCTCTCCGATTTAGAGGTAAGGCTGTGGTGTGGGATCATGCACCCTGGCCTTGCATAGGTCCAGCTAGATGATGTTACCCTTTCTTTCTCCACTGATGCTGTCAGTCAGTCATAGAAAGTCACCAGACTGTGAAGCACAGTCTGCCCTTTGTGAAGCCACGATGGCTGGCTTGGATCATCTGCTGCAGCCCAGGCTGCTTCATAGTTTGCAGCACACTGCGTTGTTTTCCCAGCAGGTGTCTGGGTGGTTGAAATCCCCTATCAGAATAAGAGCTCATGAGCACAGTGCTGCTTGTACCTGAACCAGGTGTGGCCTCATCCACAAGCTCTTCTGATCAGGTGGCTGTAGTGGACCCAGCCACCAGATGTCTTTGTCCTGACCTGTCTCTAATTTTAACCCACAAGCTCTGAACCAGGACTGTTTCTCAGAGGCAGTTCTTCACAGTCTATCCACTTCTTATTGTAGAGGGCAAATCCTCTGTCCCTCCTTCCTTTCCTCTCTCTTCTAAAAATCTTGTAGCTCTCAACCATACTATTCCAGCTGTGCCATTTGTCCTGACTTGTTTCTCTAATAGTGTAGTTTTCTAACTGCACCATGGTTTCCAAATCCTCTTGCTTTTGTGGTCATAGATAGGCTCAATCTTACTTACACGTTCAGTCAAAACTCAGTGGGAGATCTGCCTACATAAGATTAGCTGACCTTTTATGTTGAGAGGTGGATGTATATTTGACTATAGAAACATCAGAACATTCTTATATATTAATTCTGTGTAACTTCTATTTTTAATGTCTTCTACACGTGTTCTCGTTACACTTCTAGGTTTTTTTGAAAAGAACAGAGTAATCCCATTTGTCCTCTTGTTCAGCCTCAGCTCCCAAGAGCTGAGAAAAATGTCAGCATCACAACCCTGTAACGTAACCATACGACGAGGCATTGCATGGTGCACTCAGCTGAGTGGTCTAAAGGCACTGAAGGGTAACAGAGAAGAGACTTGGGCAACTATTCTCTGACATGCAGAGTACTGAAGCTCAGTGGGAAGTTGGTGGAAAGTCTTTTTGAAGTAGAGCTCTTCCATCACAAGGCTCTGATGTCGGAGTTGTTTAATAAAACTGCTGCTGGTAAACTGTGCAGTGCGAGTGTTCTGCAGTTGTGAGTGGGTGTAGTTGCAATCATAATACCCTAATGCTCTTCTAAGTAATAATTATGCTGTTGTGTTCACAAAAATGTCATGTGTCTAACCAGGAATACATGTGTAGAAAAAAAATGAAATTATTTTAGCTTATTTCAGTAGTTTGTTTGTTACTCCAAGTATTCGAAACTATACATCACTAATCAGAAATAATCTATGATCAAGATATCTGAAACCTTGATATGAATAGTCATTAAATTCTGAAATTACTTTGAGTCAACTGGTGAATAATGCACACTTCTGAGCAGTACTTGTGGCCATGAGAAGCATTCTAGACAGAAAGATCATGTCCTGTACTCCAAAGGGAGAAGGAAAGTGGTCAGCTACGGCAGTGCTAATTGAATAGGGAAGTGTTCCCCAAACGGATCCTTTGTCCCTTCTGGTTTATGCCAGTTCTGAAATGAAGTGTTTTTGATGTTTAGCTCAAGAGAAACTGGGATTATAAATGTAAACTGTGATACTGCACAGACCTGCAGAAGACAGTGGCCATTATTCAGTGGCATAAGCGTGTGTAAATGGAGCATGTTGAATGAACAGAGGGTATAACCAACTTTTGTTTGTGTGTTTGCTTTTTTTTTGGGGGGGGGGGGAAATACTCCTTCGGGCCCCAAGTAGTTTCAGCATGAAATGACTTGCCAGTCTTAGCCCTCTCTTGTTAAAAATTTCAGCCCTGTAAAACTGTACAAGCATTATGAAACAGTGAATACTTAGCAAGCTGTGTCTGTGATGCTGCTTTTGGCATTCCCAGCGTGAAGAGCATGTCATGTCAGGGAGTGCTCTGTGCTGGAAACCTGCATGATTCAGCCCTCAAATGGCCCTCCTTCTACTCCTATAGTATCCTAATTAATGAATGCAAGTATTGTGAGCTCCAGTGCTTTACATCTGCATGTAATACGGCTTAATGATCAGAGAATCAATGTGACAAAGACCTTCCACTTGTGTTGTTTTGAAAGCGCTCCTGATTGGACCTGTCGGAGCTCAGCCTTTATGCAACTGCATCATTTCCATCAAGTAGAGATTATTTCTGCTCATTTTCTCTTGCGAATGGCATGTGTGGAATACCAGCTGGAGACATGGCAAAGCTGTGCTGATGTGAGACTGGAAAGGAGAGTGGGAAATAATCACAGAATCACAGAACTGTAGGGGTTGGAAGGGACCTGCAGAGATCATGCAGTCCAACCCCCTGCCAAAGCAGCTCCCAGCCCAGGGTGCACAGCTCGGTGTCCAGGTGGGTCCTGAACGTCTCCAGAGGAGGAGATCCACCACCTCTGTGTGCAGCTCCAGTGCTGCATCACTGCACTGGGAAGAAGAATGAGCACATGAAGTGTCAGTATGATATTTGCAGAGAGGAGTGAATTAAACAGAGCTGAACACTTAGAAAAACAAATTAATTAGTTTTAGGTGCCTCAAACTTCGGGAAAAAATCAGCTTCGCTTTTGGTCTGGAGTTACTGGTTTTGACTGAAAGAAGAGGAGGTTTCCTTCTGCCTGCTTCCAACCAGAACAGTAGTCAAAAGGCTTTGGAGCACAGTCTTTGGTAATTGTTTCAGTATACACAGTGTGGATATGTTACATCAAAGTTTTTCTAAGGCACTCAAGTGATAAACATTTTTGAATACTGTTTCTGAAAGAAATTAGGTATACTGGAATGATATCAAACCAAACATCACAGATATTTAGGGCACCATAAATAACATGCTGCTCCCGCTGATAATCAAAATCAATTGATAGTGATTTTGATGAAGTTAGGATTTCATTTTTCATCAATTCTTTAAATCAAAATGTATGTACTGATGTCAAAAAGCATTTGAAAAATTTTCCTTCTGTTATATGTTTGTTTTCTGATATGTAAAAATTCAACCTGACATGTTCTTTTTCTTCTCATTTGGAAAGCAAAAAAAAAAGAAAGAAAAGCAACCAACCCAACGTTTTATTTAATTAAGTGATTGAATACTTGTGATGTGTTTGTCTGTACTTCAAGCCATTGTCTGTAGTTGTCTGTTGTTCTGTAGTGTTAACCCCCTGTGTTTGAAAGTTCTGAGTTATGATTCTATAAAGCAGCAGGAAGTCCAGTGGCAGTGTGGAAATCTCGCTCCCTTCCCTCCCAGCCCCCACCCCAAGGTTCCTCCTTTCAGATTTATGAAAGAAAACATTTCTTTCTGTAAAAGGGTTTTGTGTGCCAGCATCTGGAAGTGTTTATTTCAGTGGCGTGTAATCTATCTGTGGATTTAGTTAGCACCAGACCCCCTTTTGTGTACTCCTGACTTAAAATTTTTATAAATGATCTTGTTGAATTTGTGCCAGTGTGCACATGGTTTGGCTGATTGCTGCATATATCCTTTACCTGCCAGTCACCTTTGATTTATATCTCTTCCCCTCTACTTCTGCCTTCCAAAAATGGTGCCACTGGACTGTCCTCTAAATCATCTTACTGGATAAATTACTCCAAGATGAGATGGTACGTTTTGGGCCGACTCCTAGACAGAAGGCATTCCTATAATCCACCTTTGCCTGCTCTGTGTAGGGCCATTCAGAAAGAGGAGGGCCAGGGGAAATCGGGCTCCCTCTTTGTCCCAAGCACTATTTCTTCCAGTGCCATTCAGAAATGCAGGATTGGGTGTGTGATTTACAGAGCTCTTTGTGCCGACTGAAGATGCACAAACAGTCCAAGAATCTTTCCGCGTGCTCTCCTGAATCAAACTTCTCTGTGATATGACTTTAATCCTGAGAACACGCTATTCTCTCAGAGAGACTAAAATGTGGAAGAATTAGCATCTTTAAGGATATTTTGAAGCATTTCACTTGGAAAGGGTTATGCAGTGTGCCTGACAGTTCTGTCCACGATAGAAATCCCTACTGGTTTCCTTAAGCTAAACAGCTAATGCTCCTTCAGAATAACAACAGTTCTGTAAGCTTTACTTAATGACATTACTAATTTGGAGAGTTTTATGAAGTTTCCTGGAGAAAAGCAGGTGGCTTGGCAGTAATTTAAAAGGTTCACAATTTGTGGTAGCGGTTTCAGGGGGTTTCATGTTTCTAAAGAGGGAGAGCAAACTGCATATTGCTTAAGAGCGTCTGACACAATGATGTATAATTTTGGACTAAGTTTCCAGAAGTTCATTGGTCATTAAATGCGCTGCTTGACTTTACATTGCAGTTTCCCAGCTGTCTCTACTGGGGGTAATCTTAACGCTCAAGCAAAATTTATTAATGAAGGCAGAAGCTGATGAAACAGTAACTTGTCCAGATGATTTTATTAAACAGAAACATTGATTCTTAGATAAGGGAAAAATGTCACTTAAGTAGATTTGAAAAGAACTGGCTCCTTTCCTGCACAGCGCTGGGAAAGCACTCACAAACGCTCAGGATCGTATTTGATATCCTGTGGGGACATTTAAAATTCTTGGGTCGCACATCCATCAGAGTCTCAGTACCCAGCACAGTGCGTGAATTGTTGCCTTTGGGCGGCAGAGATGAGGTTTGGTGGAGGCAGGAAGGCAGCAGCATGGAAACACTGTGCTGTTCCCATCATCCCACCACGGCCTGGGATGCTGCGAGCACAGCACAGAGCAGCTCATGGATTTGACAAAATATTTATTAACTCTGCAAGGGGGAAGACAGTAAGTAAGCTCTGAGGCTTCAGTTCACTTCATCTCTCTTACAATACAAAGCAGCCCCTGATCTGATAAGCCTTGTGTAATTATTTTTTCCTAGCTGCTTATCCAGATGCACAGCTTTACAGGAGGCTCTTTGCACGCACTTGTACCAATGTGACAGGGTCCCTGGGGTCAGAATATGCTCTTTTTTTCCTCCTCAGAGGTGTGAGAGTCCAAATGAGAATCGGACCTCTGGCTCTTTGCTCTCCGCAGTCAGGGTGTGTGCTGGAAGGGAAAGGTGAACAGCAGGTATTAAGAAAAAGGAAGGTAACAGCGAAGCATTCTGAGGCATTACTCAAAGAGGAGATGTATGAGCACATCTTAAATAATTAGCATCGATTTTGGTGAAGGCAGTGGTGTCATATCCATGCAGCATGTAGGGTCTGGTACAAACGATAATGAGCAGCAGCAGCTTGGTAATTAAAAACTCTTAGGATGTATTATTATTTTTATTTTTAGGATTTATTATATTTTTTATTTGTACTTGGAATAATCACCCTGCTTCCTGCAGCTCCATATTTGTAGGGGTCAGTTAGATTTGGAGCACTATTCTGCACTGACACCACCGTACACTGCAAGAGAAGATGTAGCAGTTGTGTTCTGCTCTTTCAAGTTCCCCCAGCCGTGCATGTTTTTCTTCCTGAGTGATTTAGAAGTGCTTTATGAGCTAAAACTCCTTACAGTTGTCAGTTCACCTACAACAGGGACTGAAGCAGCTCAATGTGAAACACAGCAGCTGTGGAAAAATCTGCAGCAGTGCTGCACAGCTTTGTAGGACAGGATGTGAACTGTCTAGATGAAACATGATGAGAACTTGAGGATCACGTAGTATAACTGTTTGAGTTGGGATTACTGCACGGATTAATGTATGGTTTAGGAAAGTGACATGGAACTTTTAATTTTTTGTGAGCGGGATCTCCATTTTCGATGTTATTTTTCTTGCTAACATTAGACAGACCCATTGCCCTGAGCTCGGAGAGAAGCTCTGCCCCTGGTCAGCTCCAGCATTGCTGGTCTGTCCCATTGCAACAAGGCAAAATCTGTGGGATGAAGTGAGAATTCTGGAAAGGAACGTAACAAATAACCAGGGAGCACCACCAGGGCCAGGTGGAAATATTTCTTTGCAGTTCTCATTCCCTGCTGCTTTCCTTTCCAGTTACCTGTTCTGTCCTTTATAAAGTCCTCTGATGATACTCAAAATGGGCTCCTTTGCAGCTCTGTGCTGTGCACGGGAGGATGTAGGATTTCTGACTTCCTTTAACACTGAAGTCCTTCTCTCCAAACCAGCCCCATGTCCAGCAGCCTGACTGCGCTCGGTAGCACTTGCAGCTCTCTCTGCAGCTGAATCAGATGAGCACGCTGGACCTGAGGCAGCTAAACCTGTTTTATGAATCTCACTTTGGCCTTTCTGTGTTTCTCCCCTCCTTGAATTTTTTGCTTTATTTCAGTTTTCTGATTTAATCTTCAAGATCGTATAAACCTCAATTCAGCAAAGCCATCATCTGCGTAGTTGTTAAACCATGGGAAAATGTGTGAGAAAAAGGTGGAGGAGAACGAGAGCAGGAGGAAAGAATTCTCAGAGGTGTACACAGAGAGGCAGAAAAATAGGTGCACATGGTTATGCATGCAATTACATATAGATCCATAACAGTAAGCAAAGCTAAGGAAATAGTCTTTGCTGTATGGAAGGCTTTAACAATTAATGTTTTTGTTTGTGTATGAAGTGCTTTCTCCTGGCATCCCGGTTCCTTTGGACACTTAATTTGCAGTGATCCTGCAGTGGATGTGATAGAGAAGACAGGATCCCAGCATTTCTGCTGCTGGGATGAAAGACAGGGTGTTTCAATGATGTGTTAAGCAGAGGGAGATCTTCTAAGGAGAGGTAGACTGAAACTTTGGGGTTCAGTTCTTTCTGTGTTCTGAATTGTGTGAATACTGATGAAATGTCCATGCAGCAGCTGAGGGTATATGAGCTGTGCATAGTGTGAAAGCAGGTGTCTAAAGAAGAGAAAGTAGCTGAGAGTCCTTACTAGGCACACGCCATGAGCATAACATGGAATGAAGTCAAAACTATCTTTGTCTCTGGCCTCGGAGTATTCACTTCACTGAGGGAGGATGCAGTGTTGGATCAGTAGTGCATTGCTGCAGAACTCAAGAGAAAACCACGAAGTGAAGGGGAACTCTTGAAAGGAATAGAAGAATTTGGAAATAGAATGAAAGGAATGAGTGGATTTAGGAATAGAACAAGGCTGACCAGGCAGCAGTCAGGTTTTTAGTGCTGTGTAGATCTGCACTTATGTATGTGACCAATGCGTGGTTTACGAAGAACCCCCGGCCAGTGGCTTTCAAGTCCATCCCTTGTATCTTCTGGGCCACAAGAACAACATTTCGTAGGGTGGTTCTCTTTCTTTTAGTCCAATATCTCCTACTTATATCACCCTCAGTAGTTCAGACCCTCCTCAGTAAGTTTTTTAGGTCTGTAATGTTAGAAATGCCTCCCTTTTTCCACATCGCTTTCTTTTATAGGAGAGAACATAGGGAGGGATTTTTTGTTGATATTTTACTTCTCAGTGTCTCTGTTTTTATATTAATATGCACATGGGTAAAATTTTTAGCTATTGTTCTTTCCTAAAGTTTAGGAGCTATTCAAAGCCCCAAGAGCATCCCTCAACCAGGATTACTTCAGGCTTTGATTGCTGGTTGACTGCTGAACCTGGCACGTACCTGAGTGGTTAAAAAGCTGTGCTCTGTTTTACCAGCATGGAATGAAATTCATAACCCAGGGGCCCTGATATGAACATCATGCCTTTTGTGTTACATCATTTAAATGCCAATATTGCTAGTAGTGACTGACTTTAGTAAGAGCATGGGCTTTTCAATGTGGCATGGTACAGGCACAAAGGAAATGATCTCACAATAGATGTTTGCAGAGTTAACTGCTGCCAGTACAAGAGTTAGGTAGGGTAGAGGCTGGCACCCAGCCTGGACATGATCTGATGTACAAACACAACTTTTCAGCCTGGCACCAGTCAGACTTTAAATGTGGTGATGTGCTGACAGAATTGCCGCTTTTGATGGTGAAGAACTGAGACAGCAGAAGGAAATAAAGCTCTCTGGAGATCTACATGTGCTAGTTTTACTGCAGAAGGTGATAAAACTGCTGGAAGCAAGTTGTCTCCGTGCAGAATTGGTACAATACAAACGACCTGGAAATGAGACATATTAATTACATGACATAATTTTGTTGGTGGTGAAGGGTTTGGCTTTGTTTGTCTTTTCACAACAGGGACAAATTGTTGCTCTTTGCCATCAAGAAGCCTGTAGTCCTAATTTGTGTTTAGATGCAAGATGTAAATTGCCATCAAAAGATGTAATGTACATTTAAAGTGTATGTTAGGTGCATCTGAGGAAAAGCATGTTTTTATTCTCCATCTGTTAAAAACAAAGTTTAAACAGCCTCACCATTGTGCCTGGAGTTTAAAAGGAATAAAAAGCAAACAGAGGAAGGATGTATGCTTGTTGCTGCTTCAAGAAGCTTGGGATTTAATCGTTTCCTCGAAGAGGTCCATCTTTATCTATAATTTCCTACCTGAATAATTAGGTGATAAAAAGAGTTAACTAGGTACAAAAGAGGGAGTCTGGACGGCTCAAGAACTTAATGCAAAGTGGTTAATCTCAGCTCTTTGGAATAAGTTGGAAGCAATCCACATAATAAAGAACTACTGATTGTGATACACATTTTTCAAGTGGTTGGTGACCCTGCTTGCAGCAAGGGTTTGGAACATAGAGCCTTGAGGTTCCTTCCAACCCAAGCCATTCTGGGATTCAAGTTGTCAGAAGTAGTCAGTAATTCTGATTTCTGTGCTCGTTTTCTAAAAGCATTTACTGAGGGTGGGACTGTTTTCTGAATCTCCAATTTACATACCAGAAGCAAATGGCTATTTAACTTTAAATAGGGGTAAAAAGTAATTACTAATGCTCTTCAAAGTAAGAATATCAGTTAAGATACCAAGCTGTATTTGTTTATTACAAGTGTTACTGGTATACTAGTAGAGAAGACAAATGACAAGTTTTTGTTAAGATCAGAAAGGAGAAACAAGGGGAGGTGGTATCCACTTTCTCACAAGTCAAGCAACATAATTTGCATAAGTTATCCTATTAATGTAAGATATTTTTCTATGGCAGTCATAGCACAGAAGAGTTTTAAGATGGGTTAAGTTTGGGTGATGAAGTCACTCTGCTGTTTGCTTGTACCTACCAAAAAGATGAGGCAGAAGATGTGATGTGTCCAAAGTTCTGTATGTGCAGAGCAAAGACTCATAATTATTTTTGTAACTTCATCCTCAGGAATATTAGAAACTGGACAAAGGGTGAGAAAGGCTGTTATGTGCCGTCGAGTTGTAGTCTGGAAAGAAAAAGGTGAGGTGTGGCTGTAATGTGAGTGCAAGGATATAGGGAGCATGCAGCATTGGAGACGGCTCCGTGATATATGCCTCGTTGGTGGTTGTGGTGGTCATTAAATCCTTAATGGACAGAGATGAAGAATTTGGTATTGGGCAGATGATCAAGAGCTCCAGTTTATCCAAATTCAGCCTGATCTGGCAGCTTCACTTTAGGGATCTCAGAGGGGCACGAAAAGGTAACTAGACCTGAGTTAATCAGCCAAGAATCTTTATCGGTTGTATTATGGGGTAAGAAACACTTTCTGCCATGTCTGAGAGCAAAGGTTACAATGTGCAGTATTATTTGCTTCCCGTAATTTATTACACACTTCCCAGTTCATCAAAGCACAATTTCCTTTAGGTTGCTGAAGCAACTCTTTGTATTTCTTATTTTTCATGGGGGAAAAAAAGTAATACCCAAGTTCATAAGCTTTACTTTTAAGAAACTGGAATTCAACATTTCTCATAACGTCTTTTTTTTTTTTTTAAGCTTTGAACTGATATATATTCCGTACTGTAAACTGATTCAGTAATCAGTTGCCTGTAGTCAGCAGGAACCTTTTGGCTTTAGTGCTTTTTGCCATATACTCCAACAACAGCATGTGAGGTTGGGCAGCTCTGACTTTGCCATCACAGCTGAGTCTCTGGCATTGCAGTATCAAGTCTTGACACTTTTCCTAGAAGGACAAACCCAGGACATCCAGGTTTAGACATCCTCACCTGTGTGGTCCTTCAGTACCATACAAGGAAGCTCTGCACATAGGAATGCCCTGAAGTATTTTCAAGACGTGTCAGTAGAATCCAACATCATACCCTCCATTCCATGCTATGAAGAGATGATTCTGTTCGGGACAAGTGCAGCACAACAAGTACATTGCAAGTAGCTTTACAGAGGCAGACACACAGAATAATGCTCTGTCTTGGTTCTCTTTGAGCACCTTGTCAGAGTGGAGATAGGATCTGGAATTAAGTGCAGTGAAACGTATGGCACTACAGCTTTGCTGCTCGGCCTGGCAGTCCCTGATGTTGCCGTGTGAAACAATACAGACGTAGGTGGAATGGCTGGAGCTCTGCGTTAGTAGAGTGCATTGTGTCTTTGGAACATTTACATTGCAAACTCCTAAGCTTTTCAGTTCTAAAAGTATAGTTGATTTAGGGTCTAGTTTCCTTGTCAAGTATTTTTAAGAAAAAGTTAATTGGAGACTGTGAAGAAATGAAGAGGACAAGTTAGTGACGGAGATTTACTGAGTTACTGTTTGATGAATGAAGTGCAAGCAAACTATTTTCATTCCAGAAGAGCCAGATGTTCAGTATTTCATCTGTGAATTAAGAAAACGGGCTATGTTTGCAGACTCTGGGGTTGTATCTTGCAAAGAAGGGATTTTGAAAGAGTATCTTGGAGTCTTGACAAATCCATGGAATGTGATGGAGCCAGTGCAGAGCTGGAAGGCTGGATGCAGTCCTTGGACAGGTGGGAGTAAAGAAGAGAAGGATTTTCTTTTGTGTGAGAACAGCTGAAACACTGTGCAGTGTAGGTGTTTGTGTTTTAATAAAACCTGGATAAAATGAAGAGGGCTGAAGGATCCAGGAGAAACTGGGAGAGACCAGAACCTCCTGACATAGAGGTGCATGTGTGCTTAATCTCTGTTGTGTAATCAGTCTTTAAGGACACAGTAAAGGAGAAAAATCTCATCTTTTAGGGTTTTTCAGTCTTTGCAAATTGAAGCAATAGTCAGTGTGGGTTTCCTTCTGGCCAGGCTCGAGCACCTGTATTTGAGCACATTAACTAGATTTCCTATTGAGAGAAATAAGCACTTTGGGACTGTAATTTATCTATTCCTAGGGCAGATGTGTGAGAGTGGGGTCAAATGAACCATGCTGCAGCAGTGCCTTTTTCTGTACCTTGACAGGATGATGTGTGTAGGTACGTTCAGTGAGAGAAGTCTTTCTCCTAGTGTCCAACTTGACATTTAAGTTAGACAAATTCCAGCAAGAAGTAAGGCATAGTTTTTTAACAACGTAACTAGGTGCTGAAATAATTTAACCAATGCTTGTGACAGATTGTCCATGACTGGAAATGTAAAAGTCAAGATGAGATGTTTCTGTAAAAGCTGTGCTCCGGTTCAACCACAACTATGGAATTTGGAGAGCTGAATTTGCTGGGGCTGTTACATAGCAAAGTTAGATTGGATGGTGCTGCTTGCCCTAGGAGCTGGGAATCGTGCTTCACATGATGTTGAATGTGAAGTTGAAAATTCGAATAGTTATCAGAACAGGTAGACAAACCTTGTTTTTTTTTTCCAAACCTGAGTTAGAGACATCATTTATGTACACGGTATTTATACACGTCGTTATAAATACTCATACTTCTTCTGTGTTCTGAATTAAATGGGCTAAGTACACCACCTTAATTAGAGCAGTGGAAATAACAAGTTATTTCCATTCTTTGAATGTCTTTGGCAAATTTCCATTGTGTCAACATAATTAAGATATATTAATATTAATCTGGTAAGCACTGCAACTTTACATAGTGGAAAAATAAAATAAAAAAGACCATGAGAACATTTTTCAATATCAGTTTCAATTTTAATACTTTATATTGTTGTGAAAAGTTATAAAAATGTGTTATTATTTTATTGCCCCATTAAGAAAACAACGCAGCAACAGATGCTTGTTACCCTGATTTTCTCAGTCTGTTTATGAGGATGTTTTATCAAAATGGGTCTTTTAAAAGTTATAAAGATATAATGCTCTCCTAAATTAGGTCATAAATACCTAATGTGGAAAACTAATACATTTTATTATTTTTCAAGTATGGGTTTATGTATATTAAAATATGCAGCTGTTAGGAAGTCTGGAGTGTGTATAACAGAAACATATTGCATTACAAGATGTTAGTGTCTCTCCCTGAGTATGTGCATTCTTTATGTATATACCCGTACAAGTTCTTGGCTTGTGGAAGAGACTGCATTAACATTGTGGTTCAGTATTATTTTCTAATATCGTGGATTATTTTTTATGTATGCACATAAATGCAGGATATACAGAGCACATAAATTAATTTTTACTCTGTATTTCCCCAGATCTTTCCTGCAGCCACACGCACAAATTGAGCAGGTAGATGTAAAATGTGCATGTAAATAACGTTAACTTCCAACATCAGCAATTGTGCACTGTGTTTCTGAATAATGGTAGACGCTCTTACTGGGAGATTATCACCTGGTTTAAATCTCATTCTGTCTTCCATGCCAGGCAGCTCAAATGTAATCTGTGGCAGATGGGGGATTGTTGCAGGTAGCACGGTGACCCTGGCTGCTGGAAGAGATCTGAAAATTGGAAGGATTTTCAGATTTTCCCATAATTGGAAGTGAATAATCCAGAAGTCAAAAGTGAAGTTCCTGAACCTCAGGCTTCCCATGTCCCCTGATAGAAGCCCTTAATGGTCACAAGAACAATGTGTTTGAAGGATACACCAAAGTTTGTGGCAGTGATGGGAATGCACACATCTACAAAACTACTGTCATTGAAATACCTCTTTATTTCCAGCAGTTCCCTGTCTCTTTTACTGGGGAGGCTAGAAATGCACACATTACTCCAGGTGTGTCCTCCTCAGGGCAGAACAGAGGGAGAGGATCACCTACTGCTGGCCATACTGTGTAATGCACCCCAGGATCCCATTGGCTTTCTTGGCCATAGAGCACCCTGCTTGTTCATGGCCATCCTGTTGGCTGCTGGGGCATTCAGGATCTTCTCTGCAGAGCTCCTCTCCAGCAGATCAGCCACTAACCTGCAGTGATGCATGCGGTTAATCCTCCCCAGGTGTAGGACCCTGCACTTGCTCTTGTTGAACCTCTCATCAGGTTCCTCTGTGCCCAGCTCTCAGCCTGCTCAGGTCTTGCTGAATGGCAGCCTGGCCTCCTGGTGTGTGAGCCACTCCTCCCAGCAAACTTGCCAAATGTGGACTCTCTCTCTTCATCCAGGTCATTGAGGAAGGTCTTGAACAAGATCAGACCGCCAGGGAACATCACTAGTGACAGACTCCAACTAGACTGTGCTGCTTATCACAGCCCTCTGAATCCTACCAGTCAGCCAGTTCTCAGTACACCTCAGTGTCTGCTCATCAGTCCTGCACTTTCCAAGTTTCATAGCAGGGATATTGTGTGAGACAGTGTCAAATGCCATGCTGAAGTCAAGGATACACAACGTCCGCTACTCTCCCCACAGTTACCCAACCATTCTTGACATCATAGAGGGCTACCATGTTGGCCAAGCACCATTTACCCTTAGTGAATCCTACTCCTGATCATCTTTTCTTCTACTTGCTAGGAGATGACATTCAGAACAAGCTGTTCTGTCCCCTTCCCAGGGACAGAGGTGAGGCTGAGTGCCTGACTGACTCCTCCTTCTTGCCCCTTTTAAAGACTAGAGTTAGCTTTCCTCCAGTCTTCAGGCACCTCTCTCATTCTCCATAACCTTTCACGGATGATAGAGAGTTGTTGGAAAATGATTTCTGCCAGATCTCTCAGCACTCATGGAGGAATCCCATCAGGCCCCGTGGATTTGTTTTTATCAAGTTTGATTAGGTGCTCTCTGACTAGATCCTTCTTGACGAGATTCCTTTCTCTGGACTCTCTCGTTGTCCTTGACCTCCTTTGCCAGATTTAATTCAAGGTGAATCTTAGCCTTCATTGTTGCATCCCTACATGACCTGGCAACACTCACTCCTATACTCATCCCAAGTAGCCAGACCCTTTTTCCACATTCTGTAAACTTTCACCTCCCATTTGAGTTTCTGGTAAATTTCCAACTTTTTTTTTTTTATATATATATTTTTTCTGGAGAATTGAAAGCTTGCTACCTTTTCTAACTGAGCTAGAAATTCTGATGCAAAGGAGTTTTGCAGAAGAGGCCCTGGAGTCTTGGTACCTGTCAAGTTGGCCGAGTGCTGGCAAAATGACTTGATGGCAAAGGCCAATGGTATCGTGGTCTACATTGGGCACAGCTTTACCATTGAGGTGAGGAAGGTGATCTTCTTCCTCTCTACTCAGCCCCTGTCTCTAGTTCTGGGCTCCACCGTACAAGAGACACAGGGTATTAATGGATCAATAGCTGTGAAGGGCCTCAAAGATGTCTAAGGACTTGGAGAATCTGTTACGTGAGGAGAGGCTGAGGCAGCCAGGATTGTACAGCCTAGAGAAAGGAAGGCCTGGGCAGACTTTATCAAGACCTACAAATAACTAAAAGGCAGAATGAAGAAAGCAGATCTCAGTGAAAGCACAAGAGGCACTGGGCACAAACTAAATGCAGGTGGTTCAACCTGACATAAAAATAACTTTTTCACTCTGAGAGCAGTAGAGCACTGGCACGGATTGCCCAGTGCAATTGTGGAGTGTCTGAGGAGGTACTGTAAACCCAGCTGGATTCCACCCTGACCAACCTGCTCAAGGTGACCCTGCTATGAGCAGGGGGTTGGAGCAGGCACCTTCCAGCCTCAGCGATTCTGTGAAGTGCACTATTGTTAGGATCCTGGTTAGAAATTTTTTATTTTCAAGTTTGCTGCCTTCTCAACATTTTCTGCGTGCGTTCAAGGTCTACATCAGTTTACAGACTTGTATCCAAAGTGTGTGGAAGGTGAATTATTTGAACTCTGGCTTAGGCCTGGGTTCTGAAGGCGTTCTAGATGCACCCATTATAGTTAAAATCATGCTGTAACACATTTTCCTCTCTTCCAGCCGTGTTAAGAACTGCACACAAAGCCTGCAGGCTGTATAGTTTCAATTAACCTAATTGATCACAGTAGCTGTACTGCCAACCACCAGAGTGTTGATAGGACTTCACTGGAAGCTCAGCTAGTCTGTCATCATCTGGTCTCAAAATGTAGTTAAGATGAGCCTCCTCTTTCAGAACTTTTATGAAATGTTAAATTCAAGCCAATATGCAAAAGGCTCAATTTGCTGTCATTTTCTGCTTCTCAAGTTTTGCCACTAAGTGGCTCACTGGGATGTCCTGGACCTAATTTACATTAACCAAATAGATTCTATCAAGACATAGCATAGAATTTAACATAGCGTCACTTCAGGGGTTCATGGCCAACAAAAGACTTTAGTCGTTTGCCCAGAGTCTGTGCTTCTGAAAAGATCAGAGGTGAGCATTTACAGCTCTGAGAACTTGAAATATGTTTTTTCTGAGTGAATTCCACAAGAGGCTGTTGTCCCAGTGGCTGGGTATGTCAGTTGCTTCATTGCAACCCGATAACGTATCTTACGGCCTGCTCCTTGTTGAGGCCTATTTCTTATTTTAGCACCGAGTTAAAATGTTCATAACAAAGTAAGGCAGGACTTGGTAAACAGTTATTTTATAGCTTCAAGGTTATTTTTGAGATATCTTTTATGGATGAAATATTTCAGAACGGATTTGGTTATCTGCTTGTCATTTCCTTCTAAAGCAAACTAAAAGGCATTAACACTTGTTTGTGAAGTTTTTAGGCCTGAGCTTTGTTAGTGGAATGTGTCTTCTCTGACTGCCATCCCCAGAAAACTGAGCAAAATAGTCAGAACTTGAGATTCTATCTGAAATTCACTTTTTTTGGTGTATAGCCCTATTAGTTGTAGCAGTCATTAATTGTAGCAGTGTGTAAGTACCAGTCCTACAGCCATCAGAGGACAAATGCTCAAAGTAGTAATTGTCTGAACTCTAAGGTGTGCTGCTCATCCTGAGAGGGCAGATTTCTCCTCTAGAACCACATCCTAAAGCTGGACCAGGCTGCAGGGCCACCCACATGCTCCTCACAGCAGAGGCCCAGATGGCTGCAGCTGTACCACTTGGCTCATGTCATAGGAGGGTACTGCTGATGCTCGTTTAAACATTAAATATGTTTGAAAAAACAGCAATATTTGGGGGTAGCAAAGCATTGTAGGATGCTCTCACACAACACAGGATACAGTCTGCTGCTTCAGCTGCTGTGTGGTCTCAGAAAGCTGCAGTTCTTCGCATTGCCATTATACCAACAGCCTTTGGAAATGCCGTGCTTTTGTCATCTGGCCTCAGAAAGAAAAGGGTGTACTTTTCTGAACTGTTTCCTTTCCTATTTATGTATATACGTTTGGAACAGCTACACATTGTGAACTGAGTGTCTCCTGTTTGCAACCAGAGACCTGTGCACCTCTGTTCCCAGGGGAGAACTTGTGGCTGTTAGCTGTGGGAACTTGAAGGGGTGGCTTGCAGGAGAAGTTGTTCTATTTAGAATAGTGGTTATTCAGTTTTGCTGTTAGGACTGTTAATTAACAGTCTGATTTGTGTGACAACTGGGTTGATAATTGAAGGAAGCCCTGGTGTGGGAAGTGTTCATGATGAACCACTCTTTATTTTCAGAAAGTTCCCATGGCTTGCATAAATGAAGTTACGTATCTCATGATCACATCATCATTACAAGATGAAATAAATTCTGCCATTTTTGTGGTTAAACTGAAGTTCCAATTTTCCGAACAGCAAGTTGGGAATTCATCCTGGGAAATGCAGATCTGCAGGAGAAGACACATGCAGGAATACATCTCCTTGTAATGGTGCATTGCTGACTGCAAATGCAGACTGGGCTGAATAGTCAGAAAAGATTCTGTGATATCTTATTGTATGTAAAAGGTGTGGTGAATTAGACAGCACTGTAGTGAATTATAGTAGAATCATTGGAGTACACATTGAATATTTAAGGTTAGTATAAGAAGAATTAATGCTATTCTGTATTCAGAATGCTATTTGCAGATTACTGTTGTATATCTCAGTACTCATTAGCAACCATAAAGATCTTCTTTTATATCCTTATACTTCCAAATTTCCTTACCAGTTCTATAATGCCGTTTTGTTATTCATGAAAAGATATTTTCTTTCCATTCTCAATAAATGACAAATACAAGTACAGACTTGAAGAAGTAGGATAAAAGAAGAGCTGGAACTTACTATATCAAAAGTATTCTTATATTTAATAAAAGAAGTAAAAGAAATAGTAAGGTATTTCTCAATTACAGCTATGAGAGATCTCGCTTATAACAAAGTGCTGAGCAAAACTATTATAAGGTAAAAGTTGGTCATTCTGTATTTGCTTTTTTTAATCTAATGTTAATAGTAGGTATTTGAAAACTCTACATAGATGTCATTTTTTAAATCATAGGATCATAGAATGGCCTGGGTTGAAAAGGACCTCAAAGATCATGTTGTTTCAACCCCTTGCCATGAACAGGGTTGCCAACCACCAGAGCAGGCTGCCCAGAGCCACATCCAGCCTTGCCTTGAGTGCTCCAGGGATGGGACATCTACAGCCTCTCTGTGCAACCTGTTCCAGTGCATCACTGCCCTCTGAGTGCTTGTTGTTTTTAAATTGCAGAAAGCACAGTGCAGTGTTACTCCATCCCATCCTCTTGTTTCAAGAGCTCCATAGAAAAAGAAGGAAAAAAAAATTGCATTTTAGATGTATGCTTAACGACATTCAGATTCAGTGTAATGAGCACAGACTTTTACTTGCAAAGCAAAAACTCAAATCTAATCTAGCACTTGATCTCGTAGCTGGCAACTCTGCTTGTGGCAGTGGGTTGGAACTTGATGATCCCTGAGGTCCCTTCCAACCCAAATCATTCTGTGATTCTGTGATTCCATGATTTATGATTCTATGAAATATAGAAAAGGATAGCACTCAGAAGTTTCAAGTAACTGGTGGCTTTGAAAATTCATTATACTGTTGGAGATTTCTATAGTTTTTTGTCATGTCTGTTAACATCTTCCCCAAGGGTTATTCATAGGAATTTGAAACTTCCTTGAGCTAGCACTCATACTGTATGAATGCAAGTCTCATTTCGGATGTGAGGTTGATTAAAATGCATAGGTTTTATTTGGATCTGTCAAGGGCAGTGATGGAGTGGTAGAATTATTCAAAAATGATGAAAGAGCAATCAAGGGGGAGGTGTCAGTGCTGTTGGTACACATCACTGGCTCAAGCTGATGCAAAAGTTACCTAGAGATAATATAGAAGGTAAGTGGATGAAGGCTGAAGTACTTCTGGCCTTGGAGAAAAGGAGTGGAGTAGTAGGAAGCAGGTCTCTTAAAGGGAGGCCCTAAGGGTGTGAAGAGTTGAAGGTGAGGACAGGACGAAGCCATGGTTTTAAGGATACATGACTGACCATATCAAATGTAGCTAAATAAACCAGAACAAATAGGCTTTACCTGCACCCATGCGTTTTGGTAATAAAGCCACCCTTGTGTGTCTTGGTCCAGGGTGGCAACTGTTTCGGTGGGAGAAATCTCTGATAGAATGGAACATTTACGTTTTGTTGCTAACGGGCTCTGCTGATGTGAGCGAAGCTTACCAAATATACAGACATAACTGCTCTTATTTCTATGCATAATATAAATTTCACATTGCATAATGGCTGTAAGACAATCCAGAGCATTTCCAGGGGATTATTGCACATCTCGGGTAGTTGAAGTCGTCCAGCCTTTTGGCTTCATGCCTTAAAGCACTACCAGAGACATGTTATAATCGTCCAGAAATGCACTGCCTGTTGCAAATTATGGCTCAAGCCAAAGTGTCCGATCCATTATACATATACTCAAAGTGTACCATTTAACCAGGTAGTGTGATGTGCATGCATTAAAAAAAAATTCTAAATATGGAAGTGTTCAATAGGCTTTTCCACAGGGTGGTGAGAATTTTCCTGCCCATCCAGAACAGCTTTAGAAAGTCTTTCCAAGTTTGCAGTTTCTCATTTTCATTTTCTTTGACTTTTCTCTCTTCTCCTTTATTTTTGAGTCCTTATTTTGTGATTCTGCCATATCTGAATGGGCTATTTGGGCTTTTTTTTTGTATCCCTGAAGAATCCTGCATGTCTTCAGGCAATCAAACATGGGATAGAGTTATAGCAATTAGGTGTAGAAGATGTCTCGTGTAGTATTCAAGACTAGCAGAGAAAACTGAAGGAAGATCATCACTAAAATTCTAGGACAGTTACTACTTTATTTCACTAAATTACACTCTACAGGCAAAGGTTTTCGCATAGTGTATCTATACTTGATCTAAATATTCATATAAATATAACTTTTAAACACAGTAATAGGATAAGTGTCATCATTTCCTTGTGTCGTTTTGCATGGGAGATCCCTGTAGGGCCTCCTATTTACCTCCTGTACGTATTTTTCTGCTGTTAGCTTGCTCTGTAACCTGCTGTCCTGCACTGTGCTCTCTCACCCCAGTGAGCAGATGTCTCAGCCTGATGCTTTCATCAGTCCTGTTGTTATGAGCCCTGGGATCATTCACTGAGCAAAGCAAGGCACTTCCAGCAAGAAGGGGTTAAGATAAGGGCAGCCACACACACCTTCTGTTGTTTCTTTTTCCCAGCCTACTTGTTTTTGTCAGATAGAATGACAAGCAGAAAGCAAATTACGATGTTTTCAGATACTAACGGTAATATTATGTCTTCTTCCTTGTGTGCAGTTCAACCCCGAATGGCAGGCTGCCCATCGTAATGCACAAGGACACTGCTTTTCTGGGAGGCTGTGTCAGATAAAGCAGTTGGGTTTTCTGAAGACTTTTTTTTTCTCCCTCTCGAGTGGAGTGAGACCGTATCAGCACGTAAACACAGCCTGAATGACAACATAGATAACTTCTTTTGCCTCGTGTTCTGCTTCCTCAACAATGCTTATTTCTCATGTGGACATTAAAGTAATGGCTTTCAAGTTTGAAAGTATGCTCGTTTGTGCTGCAGTTATTAAAGTCTCAATTAGTGCACTTTGCTTGCTATCTGGGCTGAGATTTACAGAGGAGCCTAGGGAGCCGCCTGCTTGCAACTCTGTCTGTAGCAGCAGAGTAACTATGCCTGTGCTCTCTGATGCTGAGACTAATGTGTGCAGAATGGTCCGTGTCTGTATGAACCCATTTTCTTATCCTTCAGAATAGGATGACTGTCTCTCAGCTGCCTCCTGCAAGTGGTTAAGGTCTCTGTGTACTCTGTGCTTCTGTCCCTGCCATGGGGAGCAGGGCTTGGCCTGGGCAGCTCAGGTGTGAAAGGAATTTCCAGGGCTCAGGGAACATCCCAAGTCTCAAGTCTTAGTGTTCAAGGCTGCTCTGAATGCTGAGATCTTACACCTTGGCCTTCATAGCAGCCAAATGCTCTTATCTGTTGTCTGACCTGGAAAAATAGACCCCTTCCACAGCCTGTGCCTGGGACAGGTTCACTCCTTGCTGGGTAAAGCACTGGCTGGAGGGCCAGGCCCAGAGAGTGGTAGTGAATGGAATTAAGTGCAGCTGGTGGCTGCTCTGAGTGGTGTTCCCCAGGGGTCAGTAATGGGGCCTGTCCTCTTCAGTATCTTTATGATCTCAATGGGACAATTAAGTGGACCCTCAGTCAGTTTGCAGATGACACCAAGTTGGCTGGAAGTGTCAATCTGCCTGGGGGTAGCGAGGCCCTACAGAGGGATGTGGACAGGCTGGAGGGCTGGGCTGAAGCCAACAGGATGAGGTTCAACAAGACCAAGTGCCTGGTCGTGCACTTTGGCCACAACAACCCCAGGCAATGCTAGAGGCCTGGGGCAGAGTGGCTGGAAAGCTGCATGGCAGAAAAGGACCGGGGGGTATTGGTTGACACTCAGCTAAACATGAGGCAGCAGCGTGCCCGGGTGGCACTTAATTCTGTGATTAATAAAGTGTGGAAGATACAGTCTTCTTCAAGAGCTGCATGGTTCTATCACACTGGATCTCCTTCAGCAGCATTCAGCATCTGATGCATTGTTTTGTAGGGTGATTATGATTAATACTATTAAAAATTGAAATAATGATAAGAGATGGTAATAAGAAAAAGATCACGTTCTCTGGTATACCCCAATGTGCTCAGTATGTTTGTGATAGGTTATCAATATACCTGTATATTTACTCTGAATTTTTGTTATGTGTCGCTGATAGTCAGAAATCTGCTCCACAGCTTCTGTTGGGTTTGGATTCGGGCACTGGACATCTATTGCATATACCTGTAAGGTTTTTTCACAGTTCTTCTGTGTTCTGTGTCTCTGTAACGAAGTCACAATGCTTGGTGTGTGAGATCAAAGGCTGTTGCTGTGAGAATGAGCATAATTTAGCAAACAATGACTGCATTGTATGTGTAAGAAGGAAAGGAGAAGGCAAGTTATAAAACAGAACCTTTTTTATTTAAACAGCAATGTTTTAATAACCAGCAGATTTTTTTTTTAAGGGCTGGAAAAATAGTTAAAAGATAAATGTACTTATGTTTCAATGTTGTGATTTTTTGACAAGTACAAAAGTTCATTTCTGCATATTAAAATAAAAAATGCCCTTGAATTTCAGGCAGGATCCTGAGAGAGCTATTGCCATGCCCAACCAATGCTCGTGGTGCGATAGCTGTACTACAAAGGGCTCCTGTGTATTTTGGGAGTCAGGATATAGCACTCTTCTGACAGAAAATGCCCTGTAATGAAGGTGAAGCTTAGACATTATTTATTCCAAATACCGGATCTTTCCATCTGCGAGTTTATAGAGGCTGAGAAATTGTTGAATTTGGAGATTTGCAAATACAAATTACAAGCTTGACTCTGAAAATATTCCCTCCTGAAAAACAAGCCCCATTCCTTCTTCTGCACATTATTCTTGTGCACATTCGATTGGTACAGAAGGCATTTCTAAAGCAAATGACTTTGCTCATAAAGACCCAGCACCACCCTCTTCTGGAACAAAGCAACTGAAACATTTAGGTCCTGTGCTTGGGTACATCAAGAAAACAGACTGTCACTTGTGCTGCATTATGGGGAGTATTTTTGAGTCTTTTACCAGGTCCCCTTCTTAGGCTGCAGCAGGTTAAAGTTAGAGCTGTGCACGCTTTCAGAAGCCCAAGTCCAAATTAAGCCTGGCACGCCTCCAGAAATGGCTGGAGCTGGCAAATTTAAATCATTTTCAACTTGGAGCTGTTTTTTTCTGGGCTTTATGTCATCACTTATGAGTTAATACTGAGTAAAAACCTGGTTGGATCTGATTTAACCTCTTTTTGCCTCCTGCCTTGGTCTAGAGACTTTCTTCCATACATGTGACTCGTTTGCTGATGGGATTATCCAGTGTGCTGAGAATGCACAATTGTAAAGCTCTTATTTTGAACATTAATAGGGCATCAATTGCTGAAGTATCTTGTTTCAAAAAAAAAAAAAAAAAAGTGGTTCTTAGTACATTTTCAAGTAAATAAATGATATTTTCTGCATTGTGTTTTCAACCATTTCAGGTGTTAAATGATAATTTTAAGGTTGACTGGCATTACCAATGCGTTAGGAAGCGCTGTGCTTCTGTCTTAGGATCCATAGTAGACAAAAATTTTCCTTCCTTCTGTTTTTTGTGGATAACTCCTGTGTTGGGGGAATGATTTATGTGCAATATGTTTACAGGTGAGATCACTCTTAAGCTTCAAATCAGAAAACACATGATGGATACCCAACTTCATGCATGGGGATGCCTATTATGAAGTGACATGAGAGGCTGTGGAGAAGGGGGACTGTGATTGTATAATGGCATCTGTTAAACAAGTTTATTGCAGTAAAAAGTAGGTGTCTGGTTAGAACCTGACCTTTGCAAGAACTGTCCAAACATTTACTCTCTCTCACAACACCCTCATGAAGTAGAGAATAAATATTATCCCAATGTTATGGAACAAGAAGGGGAGCACTAATTGGGTCTGGATTAAAAATCAGGAATCTGTGGCATGCAGTTGCTTGCTTAATCCATTAGGCCATGGTGTTTGGGATGCCAATAATCCTGTGCTCTATAAATGGGACGAAACCTTTAAAATACCAATTCGTTTAGATAGGCAGGAGTTCAGTTCTCCTTGCTAAAAACAGAGATGAAGCCATTGCACGTCACGATTGCCAAACTTGGAGGATTTTTCCACCTCCATTTCAGTAAGGATTGCTCTTGAAGATAGTGGTACATCAAAGCCCTTCTTCTGGAGTTAAGGAGCTTAGAAAAAGTGGTGATATTTCCATTTGATACAGCTTTCCATCCTGAAAATGTCCAAGTGGTCAGCATGTCATTTCTGTATCAGAATCTAAATTTGGCAGCTTCAGTGGTAGGCTTGCTTGCTAGAAGTGGTGATATCCCCATGGGCTCACAGCAGTACTGAGAACTAGCAAGAACAGTAGTACGTTGAGAAACATTAAATTTGATAGGAAAAATGAGAAGAAATACTATTTTGCCAGCGTACATTGTGGTGAGGTTTGTTTGAGGTGGAAGAAAAGAGTGATCCATTTTGTTCCTGACTAATGCTGTTGTGATCTATGCTACATGTACAGATATATGTGTGTGTATACTTATATGTAAACTTCTTCGGCTTTGGGACAACGTATGCCAAAAATCCCATTTAGAACCAAATTTCATTTAGAATCTGTATAAATAGCAGTCTCCTATAGCTTTTCCGTGGACTCTGTTGACATGCTTAGCTGTTAAATAATCATTACTTTAGCCTTAAATTACCAAAGCACAACGTTAGGGAAGCAGTGCTGCACATGTAATTTATCTTGGTGAAGGGTTGTATTGCATTTGCATGCAGTAAGTTTACATTGTTTTTTTACAGAATGAAATGTATGGAGCATAGATATATATTTATATGATTTACAGCAGTTCCCTGTGAGGGTCTGTCACCTACTAGTTGAAATGAGGCTGGAAAGCTCTGTAGAAATGACAAAGGCTACGACCGTTGTCTATGCCAAACTACAGTGGAGCTGAAATGATACAGGACAAGAGGGCAAATGCTGAGAACTGGAAAAACAGAAAAACAGAGCAGCATGAAATGTCAAACCACATTTTTAAGGCGCTTTTTACTATATTTCCATAAATGCATGAGGGAATTATGTTGCAAATACTTGAAACTGTTTATTTTCATTTTTGGCTTGATTTTCTAGCATTGAAAAAACCATGTCTAATGATCTTGAGCATTCTTAAAGAAAAAAAAAATTATATTTTACATAATGGTTTGCATGTGTGAGTTCCCTCTGGCAGGAGCACTATAATTAGCCTGTCGTCTCTTCAAGAAGAGACTATCTGTCTTAAAGATGCAACAGCAAGTCTTGGCTGCTAGAGCTAGCAGCAGAACGCTGTGATTTTGTTAAAAGATAAACATGATCCCTTTTCACTTATTCATCTTTCTCCTCTTCCTGCTTCTTTGGCTCAAAGCTGGCCTGGAGAAGCAAGGACAGCTGAGTACAAACAGTTTTCTTCCTTCCTCATTCAGCAAACCATGGTGAAAGATCTTGGCTTCTTGACATCAAAAACTTTGCTTCAACTCAACATGGAACTGTTTGGGCAGCCTTTCAAAACTAAAAAGGTACAATAAAAGGGGACTGAACTTCCTGTTTTACTCATAAAGCAGCAGATTCAGCTAAGGCACGCTTTCCTTTGGGATTGTCTATATACTGCCCAAGAGACTCGAGGATGTGGAATATTATTTCTTTGCACAACTTTATTGTAGCTATTAAAAGACAATCAACTAGACTAGGGTGGTGGCAGACAGCGTTGTGTGTTTCAGCCTTTGCGGTCTTGTTACTAAAGGAGAGTAATTTGGGTAGGGAGACTCTACTGCTTTTGGGCAGCCATGTGTGCCCTTGATCAGAGCAGGGGGAAAGAGAAGGAAAACTTAAAACCACCACAGAGTCAGAAAAATGTAACTGGTTTGAGCTGGCATCACGGCGCTGGTGTGTGTTAACTTCTGGTATTATCATGCCTGAGGTTTCGTTTCCAGCATGGACAGAGAAAACTGTAATACAGGAGGTGATCATGTGTGGCATCTTTCCAGGCCCAGCTGGTTACATTAGGGACTGTGTGAGAAGGTGAGGTTTCCAGTAGGGACAGGAGTATATCAGATTTCGTTCCTAAGGCTGCCATGTACGTGTGCCAGTCCATCAGAGAATGTTTTGATATGTTGCTGAAAGCTAACTGCAGTGGTGAGGGTGTTTCTCCATGGATAACAATACGTGGACCAGGCTCCTTGAAGATCCCAGTCGTCAAGTTCTTTGACCTGTGCCACGTCCAGTTATTCTTTCTCTTGCTTTGTGATCCTGCTGCTTGGTGCTGTCTTTCTGCCCCTCTTCTGTGTAGCATAGTTTGTCTGAACAGTGTAATTTTCTTTTCTTATTCCTTACAACCTTTCTCTCCCCACCCCTCTGCTTTCTTGATCCTTTCCTTTACCAAATAGCCAGAGATTTTCTCAATTCTCAGTTCCTATGTAAGCTGTAATTTTGTTCTATTATGAGTGAGCACTGCTACTGCAGGCCTGGAACTGATTACTGTTTGCATTTATCCAGCATCACCAGCCAAAGAGTCAAAGACCAAAGCAACTTCTCGGAACCTACAGAGGTTTTAAAAATTACCTTGTTATTCATTTCAGATCCCTCCATTTGTTGGGATTTTTAAAGTTTTAAATCTTCTTGTTGGCAACCCTCCTCGACCATCCCGAACCCAAAAATCTCATTTAAAATTAGCACCTATTTGCAGTCTCAGACATCTCAAGAAGTCATTGATCAGATGATCATGGACTCTGTCTGCTCTTTTCTGGAGGAGATTTCAAAATTCTGCATTCACAGTCCTTTGGTGGGAGGCTCAGAGCAAAGCTTTGTGAGTTCTGTGTTGTTTGTTGGCCCGGATTGGAAGGGATGCTCCCTGCCATTCTTTTTTTAGGAATATTTCAGTACTTTAGTTCTCATCCCAGAGAGGATAAATAACGTAAATGAATAAGTAAATAAATAATGCATTTAAAAGCTTGAAATAGTGGGTGGAGGGAGGGGAATTTGTTATTTTACATTGTTGTCTTTTTATTATTTTTTTTTTCCAGTCAGAAGAAAGCATTCAGGAGAAGTTTGTGCTTTCCTTAATTTACGTGCTAAAGTTTCTGGTTTTCCAGTTCATAAGAGTTGCATGCTACTACTCTGTTCTGCAAAGGTGGGATAATTAAGATTGATGCTATATAAGAGGTTGCCCTGGGCAGTTTCCTAGCTCTTCTGCCTCTGAGCTCCTGGCAACGGCTGCGTACAGGAAGCCTCATTTGAGAGAGGGAGAAAACCATCATGATCTGAGACGGAAATAGTTCTAACTTTTGCTGTGTCAGTGCCTTCCCTGCAGAGCTCTGCCTCTGTAATAAATCTTGGTTTGCCATGAAACTCCCATGCGCTGACCTTTGTACTCTCCAGGAAGCCTCATCAACAAAAAATATATATATTTTTTTGAAGTGACCATTGATCTAGCCATCTTCTTGCTACTCTTCGCTCCTTTCTTGGTAGTTTTTGTCCCACACGGAAACATTTATTTCTGAGGATGGCACCGCTGGTCTGGCAGATTTCAAAGCCACAGTAAAAACAACTTTCTTAAGTGATCTTGTTTGGAATGACGTGTCTCATTTTAGGCCTCCTCCATGCTTAGCTGACCTATATCTCTGGACTGGGTAAATGGGTGTGAGTTCTGAAGTTGTTTCGCTGTTCTTCCCCCCTTGGCCAGTGTTTGGAAGTTGCTCATAGGAAGCGATGGATTGAGACCACTGTCCTTGTGGTCCCTAAAATCTATTACTATGTGTTGATCTGGAATGCTTTGCTGTTTCTTAGTTCAGATTCGTTGTCCTTTCTCCATCTCAGTGTCTCCCCTCATCTTTTCCCAGCATTCTTCCTTGCCACGTTGTCTCCAAGTTGGTCTTCTCAGAAAGGGCCAGGTGAATTAGTACACAGTATCTGCTATCTCCTAGACACAAGTATATCACTGAAAAACAAGGAACTCTCATTTTTGGGTTGCATCACTGGTATTCTTCAGGTTATGGATTGATAGCAATCTGTTGTTCAACTAAATTCCTTCCTCCTTTACTGTCTTTACTGTTATCCTGAAATTATTCATTACATCTCTTTTCCTTTCTTTCCTCCTCTCTGGTGCTGCTGGCACAAGGCTCGCTGAAGTCAACCAGAATTGGACCGTGACTGTTTCTGCAAGATGTACAAACGGGAGCAGATTTGTAAAAAAACAAAAGCACAGTGCTGACCTAATGTCCACCCTGAGAGCATTTCCGTGGGTTTTGCTTTCAGTCAAGCATGAGGGCCAGCCTGGCCCTGCTGAGTGGCTGCTGGGTAGTGGTTGGAGTGCAACTTCTGATGTGGTTTTATCCAAAAGGAGTCCGGTTAGTGCGCACAGAAATCGCACCATGGTGCCAACTGATGTGCACTAAGTGGGGATGAATGGAAGATTTGTTTTGAAACAGCATCTCAGATACAAGCTAAAATGCTTCTGTGGGTGTATCATCTTGTATTTGACTCAGTCACTAAATCCAGTGAGGGGTCTACCTGTGTCAGGTGGTACTTAAATATTGTGGTGCTTGTGGTCAAAATCACAGAACTGTGGGGGTTGGAAGGGACCTCTAGAGATCATCAAGTCCAACCCCCCTGCCAAAGCAGCTCCCCAGACCAGGTGCTTCTTAATGTCCTGATTGGACAGGTTATTTCCACATTAAAGTTGGCATTATAGTAGAGAGGGTCATCATTGCTGATCAAATAACTTGCATTTATGTAGAGAAGTAATAGCAGAGAAATTCAAGTTAGAAATAAGACTCAAGGAAGTGGAACAAACAACAGAGGGAAATTCTGCTTTGTCTAGTTCAAGTTGACTCCAAATGGAGGTCAAATGAATTTCTGGAAAATACGCTTTTGTTAATCTGGTTACTGGCCAAAACTAGGGGCAACTGGCTGGAATTCTGTGGTCTGTGGTACACAGGAGGTCAGGCTGGATGATCTAATTTTTCCTTCTTCCTTTAAACTGAATGTGAGCAATCCTCCTTTACGGGATGCTTCTGGCCCTTGAAAACGGCAGGATCAAGCTGCAGTTACCAGTAAAGAACAGTGCTGTTCTGCCATTAAATTAATTTCTTAATTGTGGGATATCACATAACAGCGTTGTTGTATTCCGATTTATGATGCAAAGACAAGCTTTGTGTCAGCAAGGAAGAAAAAAGCACTTGCTGAAGGATTTAGATTAGGGCAGCTGTGTATTGGATACTTAGGGTATTGCTTATCACAACTCAAATTCAAAATCAGAGCTGAAGTAGGACTTTGTTTTAGAATTCCAGTGCCAGGAAGGTTAACGGGTTATTGACAGCTTTAGGAATGAAATGTCAGGGAGGAAATTAGAGCAAACATATCATAAGCCAGCACACAGCATGGCTGGTTTTAATAGACACAGCAGATCTTCTGTAGTAACGCCTCCATTAATAGTGCAGTTATCACTGTTTCCAGATGGTGTGATCATAAACACAGAGAGCTTTTTCAGGGACCTATAATTTATCCTGATCTCTTCCTCCCCTGGATTCACCCAGAAGGAAGGCAAGTGGTACCACAGCCCACCCCAATGATTTTCTTTTTTTTTTTTTTGCCAGGAAGTGTGGGGTGGGGGCAGGATTACATATGGGGGTTCATGGAGCCCACCAACAGAGGCTGTTCTCAGTATTGAGTGAGAAAGAACATTCACTGCCTCTCTTAGCCATTGTGTTCTCACTTCAGTGGGTCACTCATACTGGGCTGATCCTTTCCCCAGGTGGAAGGTTGGTTGCAGCTCCTTTACACCCACCTTAACCCCTCAGTCTGGCTCTTCTTTCTTTTAAATCAAAGTTTTCATAACCAAGTGCACATTCATTCTTGTTTTTTTTTTCACCCAACCACTGTGAAATCGTCATTAAAGATGAAAACCTGGAAAATAAGGATATGAGAGATGTTTTAAATTATCTTCTTAACAAATAATATTCCTTGAAAAATTGTTGAAGTACAGCAGTCTTTACAGTAAGGATGTGTTTGTACATGCTTAGGAAATGAACATGGGGCTTCTAAGGAAGAAAACTGCATCAAAAACAGGTTTTTGTGTAAAAGCAAGGTGCAGAATATTCTGAAATGTTACTGTCTTCTTTCAAGAAATGTCAGATCTTAATGTTTCTAGAAAGCATGACATAGTCAGTTGTTTTTCCCCCATATTCCCTTGTTGTAAATGAACTGAGAAATTTTACACACCTCAGTTTAGATCATTGGATAAACCAAAAAATAAATGTGTGAGGAAAAAAAGATGTCTATGTTTGGCTTCTAATTGTACAAAAAGGAACTTGTGTTACCAGCATGTATACATATGTATATATATATATATATATTTGACATATCTCGCTTCTGCACATCTGAGAAATGAGTGTGAAAAGAAAGAAACATCCAACTTTCATAAAGCTGTGTGGTTTTGAAGTGCTTAGGTATATCCAGAAGTCAGCTCCAGTGCCCAAAACTTGCTTTCACTGAATATCTGGTAATTGAAAATCGTAGAATCATAGAATGGTTTGGGTTGGAAAGAATCTTTAGGATCACCTTGTACCAACCTCCTGCTGTAGGCAGGGACACCTCTCTCTAGCCCAGGTTGCTCACAGCCCCATCCAGCCCGGCCTTGAGCACTTCAGGTAGGGGTGCAACCTGTTCCAGTGTCTCATCACCCTCACAGTAAATAATTTCTTCCTAACATCTAGTCTAAACCTACTCTTTTCCAGTTTAAAACCATCCCCGATGCTTAATTAACTTCTGGTTAATGTAGCAACAGATCTCTTCATATCTTGCTTTCTGTTACTTATAACAAAGCACACGTGATTGATAGAATATTCCAGTTGTTTTGACTTTGCCCTCATCTCTTTGACCTAGAGAATTAGTGCTTTAATAATCAGTGTCCTTGTTAGTAACTTAATATGTCGCTCTATTTTTGGAAAGGCAGTTGAATATGTGGCACAGTGTGAGAATTTTGATGTAATTTGTCTAGAGATGCTTTTGTTGCTCTACTAACCTTCTCTGAACAGACTGTATGTTAACTGAAGAGTTGGAAGTCTTGGGGCTTGATAATTGACAATAGATGCTTTCACTTCTGCTGCCTGTTCAGATCCTATCTGTCAAACATTGAAAATCGTTCTCTTTCAATAGTGGGCAAATGGTCTGAGTAATTAACTGGTTGACTCTGCACGGTGCCTGATTAAAATTTTCCCACAAGGAAAACCACCACCCCAGTTGGCACCCTTGCCAGTTGTTTCAGAAGCCAAAACTGTCATCAGCAAGCTTTGCTATGTCCCCTTCCCCTTGAGGACCAAAACATTATATCATGCAGCATGGACTGGCTCATATTTTGTTGCCCTGGGTTTTGTTCTCTGTGAATGCAGTAACTCTCATGAGCACTGTATGAAACATAGCAAAACAAAATGGTTTCATTGGGGATGGATGAATCCCACCCTCTTCAGGCAGTCGGTATCAGTGGTTCAGCAGCAGCTTGCTCTGGAGGAGGAAATACCAACCAAAACGCTCAGCTCCACAATACATGTACGTAAGAGCTGTGTGGGACTTGCTCAGACATTCTCAGTTGACCGATGGCCAGCTAAAGACAAAGGGGATGGAAATAGACTAAAGTGGCACCACATTATCAAGAAAAATTTAATCTTGCTAGAAATGATGGTTTGTGAGATCATCTGGTCTCAGAGATAAGCCAGGAGTCTGCATTTCTGGGGTGAAAGCCCCTGCCAAGGGGAGCATTTTCACAAGGGTTAAGTATTTTTGAGTAATTTCTTCAATGGATTAGGCACAGAAATGCATTTCCCTAAGCAAACTTAATAATTACATTCAGAATCTAAAAAAAAAAGGAAAAAGAAAACTGCATACTCAATTTATATTTAATATACGACATTGAACGTAAGCCTGTGGGAAGTAAGAAACTCCCTCAAGCTTTTGAGGGCTCTGTGCCTGGGATGCAAATAGCTGGCTACTCCAAATTGGTGTTTATGATCCTCCTGCTCCGCAGTACGCACACACTGCATTTCTCTTACATGCCCGGTGCCCAGTACCCCATTTGGTAGTGCCAAAACTCTTCTGTCCTGCAGTTATCAGAAGTAATAGATCCTATAGTTTCTAGAATGGCTGCTAGTGTAGTTGTAGAGCCAAAAGTTGGTCAGGAAAGAATGAAGTAAGTTTTGAGAGGAATTTTGTCAAGACAAAGAGCCCTTCATTTCTTCTTATAGGAGATGTCAATGTCAGTAAGAGACAAAGACCTGCAGAAAGAAGGTTGGAAAGCAAAACAGTAGTGAGGGAGGTGCAAAAGTGAGTAAGGGAGACAACTTACAGAAAGGTGGGAGAGTGAGCTGGGAAGGGAGGGGTGGATAAGTTGAACTGAGGCATGAAAAGATTATATAGAATTAATTTAATAGCAGGAAAGATTTAGTTAATAAGAGTTTATAATAAGGAATTAGAAAAGAATTGTTGTCATGAGGAACAGGAGAAGCTTATCAGGAAAGTATATTAGAAGAAAAGAATGAGAAGATTTGGAAATGTCTTGTAGATCTTAAAAATGAGCCACTGGCGGTGCAAGATTTAGAAATAAGAAGGATATATATATTTAAATGAGAAGAAGAAAATAAATTTAGTATATTTTGTGTATTTTCAAGCCTTTTTACAGTTTTGGCTGCGTAGCTCCTAGTAAAATCACTGGCAGTGGCACTAGGTCAGTAGTTGGCTTTCAGAATCTCAAGGTTAGCATTTGCTTTGTAGAAATGCTAGAGACTATGTTGTTATTGTACAATAACATATGATAATTGCTCAACTATGTGGCAAAATATTAATTTATGTGTTACAAATATTGACACAAAGATCCATAATTGCCCATTTGCACCTCTCATATCATTTAATATTGCAGTTAATCATTCCACTGTTGAATAAGGCCAAAAGTGTAGCAAAATAGAGAAAAATGATTTTGCACACAAATTCCTTCTTTGTTTTGGTTCTTTTTGATTTGAGTGTTTATTACTCTTGAGGTAATTATATATTTTAAGAAACAAGGGGGTGTGATGATAAAATGCCTCCATTACAAATTGAACTTACAGGAAGTCACACCTGCACTCAAGACTTGAGTGTTAGATTAGCTCCCATCCCATCTAGGCATCCAAAAATTATCCAGCTGTATGAAGGGAATGAAAGAACACAATGACTGCCCTTAGCATGATGAACTATTTTGAACCAGACTCACAGGCATGGCAAAGTGATGCTTTGGAGCTCTATGTCCTTTTGAAGATGTCGTTCCCATCACAAGTGTCTAACATTTGGAAATACAACTCCACTCTCTTAAAAATTCATCTGTGTCCGTTTTCACTGTTGCCCCCCAAGTCTGGAGTGGCAGTTCAGTTCACCCACAAGCTGTGTTACTGAGCAATATGTGTGATCCTGTGTATGTGACTGTATGCCAGTGCTTAATAGGTCTAGCTGCACTGAAGTGCCTCAGATTCTTCTGCCTTTAAAACCATGATCTTGTGTGGGAGACAATTTTCTGTCCGACACCGAAGTATTTGAGGGAGATGTCGAACCTACCAGCTGATGATGTGGTGTGATGATCTGCAGTAACTTCTGCCAGTTTCATTTGTCCTTTCTACTTCATCACCTGAGCATCTGAAGCCCAGTCTGGCTTCTCTCTGCCCCTTACTGGAGTTCTGTGCGGTACGCCGGTAAAATGGGAAGCTCAGGAGTCAAAGTCCTCACCATACTGTGTACTGCAATGGTGTATATCCCTGCCCTGTGCAATGAAAATCAGCTTGTTCATTCACAGTACGTGCTGATGGAGGCTTCTGTGGAATATCATTTACAGCCGTGTTGTCTGTGTAGATGCTTTCTACGATGTGAGAACACTGATGAGTGGAGGGGGAGGGGGTCAACCTTCCACTTCCCATATGGAAAACATCTGTAACTGGCAATACATCTCCCTCTAAAGAAATGTGCTGCTGTTTCGTAGTTTCTTCAAAGTGTTACAGAGACAAAAGGTATCAACTTGAAATTTTACCAGTATTGACGATATCAACTTGAATTTTACGTGATACCCCAGCCTCTGGAGCCATTTACTGTAATACTAAAGTAGTCTTTTAAATGAGACAGACAATAATGTTTTACAGTGTCTCAGAAAAAGAATGTAACATCAACTGCAAAAGTATAGAGTAGTCAAAGCGGTCCAAAAATAAAACAAAAGAAACAATATCGTGGCCTTTTATTGTGGCCCCTTGGCTGCAGTCCTCTGAGAGCAGTGCTGATTGATGTCAGTGATGCAACCTAAAAATTAATGTCAATTACCCAAAACAAAATGCACGTAAGCGATGTTAAGGGTCTGATTTCAGCCCACAAAAGCCAGGAAATTCAGAGCTACTGGAGGGCTGAAAACCTGGATTTGACATTCCTGTCTTACCAACAGCCACTCTGCTTGGGGAGAAAGAAGAAACAAAGAAAAAAGGGAGTTACACCATTATAATAAATAATGTGACCGAGACAACACACTCTCTCTTTGCCAAAGTCTGGATCCACTGGGTGCCATTACTTTTAGGACCAGCAACTGCAATGTGTTCTAGGTTTGGGGCTTAATAATTCCCCTACTACCCTCCTGCTTTCCCCTTTTTTTTTCAATATAAACACTTTAGTGAGCAATACCTTGTAATGAAACTTAACTAACTCTTCAGTAATTGTTTATTGTTTCTGTACTTCCAGCAGTCGGAAGTGGGGATGTTGCTGTTGGCATGTTCAGTGCATGTTATGTATTTGATGCGATAGTTCTGTATCCGAACAGGATCGACCCTGTGCTCTTTGATAAATGAACATGCGGTAATCGAGCTGTTCTGGTGTCAGCATGCACACAAATCAAAATGTTCTTACATCAAAGAGTGCTTATGAAAAAAAAACTTTCATACAGCATTTAAATATTCCTCGATGTTATTAAAAAAATATGGGCTGCGAGATCATGAAAAGCCCTTGATGGAGATACAAGCGGATAATCCATCTCCTTTTTTGTAAGCCTATATTTAATGACCGTACAGTGGCAATCAGCCAGCAGAGTCTTAAGGCCTGGCCAGTTTGTTTCTTGGCAAGTATCAGTTTTGTAGATGCACGTATAAATACATTATCTTCTGTAAAATAGGATGCAGAAGAAAAAGAGAAGGGAGACAGTGGTGCTTGAGAAACACTGATGTGATGGGTCAGAGCAATGAGGTATTGCTAATGACACTGGTCTGGACTAGCAGTTCAAAAGTTTGAAGTTTCATTTAAGTAAAAATGGCCAAAGTAAGTAACATGTATAAGTGAGTCTGCGGGGAGGAAGATAGCTTGAAAATTCAGATTCAGCCTAGTTATTTTGTTTTCCTTGCAAAATAAATGTTACCTCTGCCTCTGCGGACCAATCAATCAGAAATGAATGAAAGGAAATGTTAATGAATTCTAGGAAGAAGGTTTTGGAATAATCCTGCTATTCTGAACAACTGCTCAGTGTCTCCAGGGTGGGCCATTTTGCCAAGGCATTAGACATGTACCGAACAGACAGAAAGGCATCTGTAAGTTCATAGTTAAATTGAGACACTCCATATGAAAGGTGGGAGTCCATCTTTTCCTATCAAGGAGTTTTTCCAACAACTGAAGATTGGTTGTAGTGTAGTTTAGAAAAAGATCTGGCGTTCCTTGGGACCCCAAGTTTCTCAGCCCATCCTTGCAGCTCATGGCTTTCCAGAAGTTCCTTGAAGGTACAGCATGGCCTGGCCAACCTCGAGGGGCTTTCAGCAGTCTTGTTGTGCTGACTGGTGCACCGTTAGTGCTATTTGTGGCCTTGGGACCCCTGTGCAAATGTGTGAGGGGTCTGTCCGTCCTGCAGGAAGCCGCTGTAGGGACGGTGAGGCCTTGGAGCACTCACCTCATCAAGGAGGCTTTGGGGCAGCAGGAGCAAGCCTTGCAAGCCTGCAGAGCTCCAGGCCTGCAGTGCAGGCGTTGGTTGGAGGAGACTCCTCTGTTGACGTGTCCCCACTTGCTCATTTACCAAAGAAGCCACCCACAGCCGAGCCCTTAATGTGCTCAGCATGTTTCAGCAGTGAGGTCCTAATTGCACACTGTCGGGAGATAGTGAGCAGGGCCCACGATCACACAGCCCACGACCGCGGATCTGTTATTGCTCACAGATGACCAGATCATTCCTGTTACCAATTGCTTCCTTCTCTCATCCACTGTGCAGATACCAAGTAAATCTGTTCTTCATACTACTTTCTTTTCCACATCCTCTTGCTTAGATCTTGCTGGAATGGGATAAATGTGTCATTGCTTTGACATGGCCGGCGAAGTCTAACGTTGAAATGAATTGCCGTTTAAGGAGGGAGGATCTTCCTGTGATTATCACCAACTACAAGTCAAGTGTTAACTGCTCAAAGGAATTAGCTGCTCTGCCTTATGTTTTTTTTTATGGGCACGTTGCATTCCCTGCACAAGGAGTGGGGCAGCTTGCATATAATTAACGAACAACTTTTAATTTCCTATATTGTAAATGCTTCCTGTCATCAAAAATCAAGTAAGTGTATCAATACACGCCTGGATTAAGGCTCAAATAAGAGATGGGTCTTTGTTTTGAAGGATAAGCGCGTTGAGCTTTCACATGGCATTTTTTCAATTTGGATTAGATCCTGGCCTTTGGAAGTTCAGTACGGACTAGAATGCATAGTTTGATTTGGGGCTATTTCTAGTATGAATACCGTAAAACCTGGTAGTGTATAATAATTTACTCTGCTGCTAAAGTATTGTTTTTGCTGGGTAAACTGCCTCCACGCTTGGATGTTTTTTTCCAGCGAGCAGCAGAAATGCATGTGAAAGATCGATTGGATGTCAGTCTAAAGCCTAATCCGAGGTAATTTATTCAGTTTTACCTGAGAGAAAGCTCCAAATATGTGTTCTTCTGTTTTTAATCAGTCCAACTACAATTGATTCAACTTTCGCCTGAATAAGGAATGAGTAAAAACTGAGTGAGAGCCTCAAGATTTGGCTCTTATTCATTAACCTCAGGGCAGATTTCATTTTGTATGATTTTTAAGCTATTAAAATGTTGGTTGGCTTCCATTTGAGCTCAAATTCCTAATATCGCCAAATAATTATGTGTAGATGATGAAATGAAAAAACAGGCCTGTAGTCTCTGAACGCACATTTCAGTCTGGGTGGCTGAAATGGCTCATAACATTCAATGCATGAAAATGGGGTGGATTGAATAAATTAGCAGAATCACAAAAGGAAACCACTATAGGAAATAGTTTTACACGTGTAATCACTGAAATACTCTAGTGAATGTGTCAATCTGTGCTAAATAAATATATTTGTTTATAGACATGCTCTGTATTAGCTTCCACTCTTTCACAGCACTTTGCCAAACAAAATCCCACTAGAAGTAGGATGTTCGCACCCGAGTAGGAGTTTCTTGGATAAATATTTTTTCTATATTGAGACCAAAACCACTTCTACAAATTTCAGACTTTGATTGAAATAGTATATTTCTTTTTGCTTTTTCTTTCTCTCCCCCCACCCCCCACCCTCCCCAGCTCTCCTCCACTGGCAGCCACTGATGCATTACCTTAATTCCTCCTACCTCCCACCGCTCCGGTGCGCGGGAGCCGGCTGCGGACAGAGTGCATCCATCAGTCGGTGCTCATGGCAGGAGGGCCTCCACCCAAACACCACCACCCACAAGGGACCTCTGAACCTCAGAGAATTCCTCTCCTTCCAGAAGTACCATCCCGCGTCCTCAGGGAGATACTCATTCCCCCCATGAAAATGTTTTACTGAACCCAATGGGAGAGTAGAGATGCTGTGGCCTCTGCCGTGTCCATTCACACAATGACTGCAGAGGGTGTGGGAGGAGAAATGTTGCAGAATGCCCTTAGATGCTCCTTTTTGGTACAACAATTTCAACAGCTTCAAGAAAAGAATCTAAGTGGAGTATATCTTTTTTTTTTTCTTTTTCCCCTCATAATTTATTTCAGAATAATACTCTCTCCTCCTATCCCATACCTGCCAAGTTCAGTGTTCATTTCTGTACCTCTGGTATTTTTGCCATTACAATGGGAGATGCAGCGTAATGGGAATAACAATTATTGGATAACGTAGTATTTCCAAAGTGCCATCTATTAGCTCCGTAATCAATCAATCCTCAAACCAGTCTTAAGTGAATGATGGTATTTCTGTTTCAAAGGCAGGGGAAATTGAAGCACAGCAACATTAAGTGGTTTGTCTGAGGCCACACAGCAAGTAAGTGTCAGAGCTGGGAGCGGAGCCCAGCCCTGGCTCCTGCCCTTGTGCTCAGACGACTGTACCACACCATGCTGTTTCCAAATAAATTCACTAAAAATCATATGCTGAGCTCTTGAGCAGCAGAGTCTTTGTAGGAGCAATTTAACCCTCTGCTGTCATGCTCTACGTTAAAAAAAAAATAGTTTCTCCTGCAGCAAATATTGAGAAAAGACATCCTTGGAGAGGGTGAGCCATCCAGGTTATTTCAAAATGAATTGTGCCATGTAGCAAGTTGAAAGAATTTTCATTAGTAGAGGTAAATTTTCATCTAGCAGTGCAGTGAACAAGGCTCTGTGGTACCCCTCAGGGGTTTCAGCACCTATCCATACCTAAAGACTTTTCCATCCATCTTTCACCACTGTGTTTCCACTCAGTTAAGCATCCCCTCTGTCACCAGGGTCCAAGAGGCTGTATCCAAAGAGATCTGAGGCATACTTTGCCAGCATCATGTCACAGGTGGTGGTTGTGGCCCACCAGACCCAGGTCTAACCTGCTTCTTGGGGTGAGAAGTAAGGCAGGAGCCCCCCACTTCAGGTTTTACAGCCTTGGCGGGAGGGATTCTTCTCCCTGGCTGACCCAAGGGCAGCACTTGGGTCTGGCTAAAGTCTCAGGAGACAGTTTTGTTCCAGTGGGAGAGGCAATGTCTTCTGTTCTTGAACAATTAAAAAGGGTTTCTTGCTCTCAAACAAATAAAGCCTATTAAAGTTGGTGGCAGTTGATGGGAAGAGCTTTGCAAAAATATGTTTGTTTTGCAGAGCTGGCTGCCAAGTGTTGTTTTATAGTTCCATTTTTCCTTTCATTCTCCACTGTTTACAATACCCTCTGAGAAACTTAAAATGATCCTTCTCTCCCTACCAATTTTGTTCTTTTTTTTTCTTTTGGCAGACTCCGGTACCCCACTCCCACACCCCAGTTCTTGCTGCAACAGAAGCCATAATCCTTTTGCCTTGTTTTTCTTTCTTATAATTATCAGCCCAGCCCTGAGAGCAGTCTTTGCTAGTTCAGTGCAGCATTGCAAATTTGGCAAAATGAGCTGAAGGTCAGCAATAAAAGCCTTAGATTTTGTCCTACTTCCACTGGCGGTGTCACACAGAGGTGTCTGAGAAATGCATTTGGGCCCGGTTTGTCAGAGATCCTGCATTTCCACCAGCCTTGAGAATGTCATTATTCCCAGTACAAGAGAGCAGCAATAAAAGTTGGGTATTTCAGACCTACACAGTGTTCTTTAACAGGCTTGGATGATATATCCTGGATATATCCCCATCCTGGACACGCCAACACTCTTTTTTATGTGATTACTGAAAAAAAAATTTACACCACTGGCAGTTAAACGCAAACCATAGCCCAGGTCTGACTTTGCTGGAAAGCGTTTTGCTGCAGCCTATTGAAGGATGGTTTATTGAGGCAGTGCTTTCATCAGTGCTCGGGGGATGCGGTCGCCTGCGTGCAGTGCGCTGCTGAGCTCAGTCCCGCTGCTGGACAACCAGCGCCCGCCGTGTGGGAGCACACCTGCACCATTCACTTGTTCTCTTTGCATTTCTTACCCCTACCTGCAGCCGCTGCTGTGTGGATAAATGGACCATGTCGCTTGCTGCCCGGTCCCGGCAGGAATGAAACCCGGGCGATTTCATGATTACGGCGTGGGAGATCATTTGGGGCTAAAGCTGGGTGTTTACACGTATACATTTGGGATTTGTTATTCATTACTGACCACTTACTAGACATTATATACATAAAAAGTTCCCTCGCTCTCTGAGTAATATCAGACATCTGTGCTTTGGCTACTGATTAAAGATGGGTTTTTGTAGAGCTGGAGCCCTCAGTGCTATTGTTTTGGAGAGAGAGTTAGCCATTCTGTTTCTTTTGTAATGTGTATATTCTTTTAATAAGGAGAGTTTATATCCACACAGATTTATTTAGGCCTAAACAGAAGCAGCTAATACTAAACAACATGCGGATTCTCTTTTTTAAACAATGTTGCTTATACTTTTCCTCTCTAAACTAATTATTGTTTTAATCTCTAAACAAGCTGACACTTCTTTGCATGTGGTTTGTCTATGCAGGCTGGGAAAATTAGAAAAGTAACCTTCTAATCGCAGCGTTTTTAACGGAGATGTTTTTTATGTATAAAGAGCTATGAAAGTCCACGGTGACTTGTTTGATATCATGGCGGGCTAATGAAATTTCAGAGCTAACATTCCACAATTAAAATGGAAAGAAGGCACCAGGAGAAAGGGAGCAGATTTAAAATTAGAGAATCTTTGTGTTTTATGGGTTCCAGGTTATTTGGAATGGAATGAAAGTTAACGCTACATCCTTTTTTCCATTCTGCCAGCCAGTGTCTGATCCAAGAATGTCTCTTGTTTAAAGGGCAGGGCTCCCTCCACTGTTCTTAAATAAAGGCTTTCTCTGTCTGAGATCTAATCCTCCCTGATTTTCACTGTAACATTGTACGACTGGGCGAGGAGAATTATTTAATGAAAAAACGTTTTGCATATGATTCCCCTATCGTAAGCCTGTTCAAGTCATATGGTTCAATTTACATTTATGCAAATATCAGAGAATAGAGTAAAATTACCAAAGGGAGAAAGGACTGGGGCATGTCACAAACAAGATGTGCCTATTTGTATTTATGTTTGCTAATGAAGTTCAGCCATGACTTGCTCTTTTATTTTTATGTCTGTCTGCCATTCCACTTCGTGTGCTGTAATTAAACCACTTGCCCACACACATACAAAAGGACAGCAAAAGAGGGAGACTTCAAGTTTCAAAAATGCTGCTCAGAATTTGCTTATGAAAGACCTTTGACATTGTCCTTCACCACATACTTATCTCAAAATTGGAGAGGCTATGGATGAAGAGTGGATTATTAGGGGGATAAGGAATTGATTGGATGGTCATACCCAGAGGGTTGTTGTCTGTGGCACTATGTCCAAATGGAGGCCGGTGATGAGCAGTGTCCCCCAGGGACCTGTCTTGGGACTGGTACTCATCAGTGTCTTTATCAGTGACCTAGATGATGGAACTGAGGGCACCCTCAGCAAATTTGCTGCTGACATCAAGCTGAGTGGTGTGGTTGATAACGGCAGAAGGAAGAGCTGCCATCCAGAGAGACCTTGGTAAATTCGAAAGGTGGGCCCTTGTGAACCTAATGAGGTTCAACAAAGCAAAGTGCAAGGTTTTGCACTTAGGTCAAGGTAGTCTCAGGTACATATACAGACTGAGAGGAGAACCCCTTGAGAGTAGCCCTGATGAAAAGAACGTAGGTGTCCTCGTAGATGAAAAGCTGAACACAAGCCAGGCTCTTGCAGCCTGAAAGGCCAACAGTATCCTGGGCTTCATCAGAAGAGGGATGACCAGCAGGGACAGGGAGGGGATTGTTCCCCTCTGCTCACTCTGCTCTAGTGAGGCGTCAGCTGAAGTATTTATTGGATCCAGGTCTGGGGTCCCAATGTAGGATGGATGTGGGGGTGTTGGAGCCAGTCCAGAGGAGGGCCACAAAGAGGATCAGAGGGCTGGAGCCTCTTTCCTGTGAAGACAGGCTGAAGATGAGTTTGTTCAGCCTGGAGAAGATTTGAAGGGAAACCTCATTATGGCCTTCCATTATTTAAAGGGAGATTATAAACAGGAAGGAAATGAACTTTTTCATGGGTAGGTATAAAGGACAAGGGAAAATGGTTTTAAACTAAAGGAGGGAAGATTTAGATTAGACGTCAGCGGGAAGGCTTTCTCAGAGAGAGTGATGAGGTGCTGGCATAGGCTGCCCAGAGAGGCTGTGGATCCCCCATCCATGGAGGTATTTAAGGCCAGGTTGGATGGGGCCCTGGGCAGTCTGACCTAGTACCTAATCTGGTGGTAGGAGGTTGGAACATGGTGATCCTTGAGGTCTCTTCCAACCTAAGCCATTCAGTGATTCTGTGAACTGTAATCCAGGTTTTATCATCCTTAAATGATACAGAAGATCAAATTCTCCAGTGACAGGAAATTCTGTCTCACCTTTAATGCAGGTATAACTGCAGGATTAAACCAGTGGAAGATTTGGAAAAATAAACCTCAGTGCCTGGGATGTCCACTGGAGATTTATCCTAGATTTTCCAAAATTTATCCCAAATAGGAATTTAACACATAACAGCCCACTCAAATTCACAGCTGTTTCTTTCTCTTGCCAGAATTACTCTTTCTCATCATTTTGCAGCTGGGAAGTACTCTGAATTGTTAAGTGGAAACCAGTTCTAGTTAAGGCATCTTCAGAAGCCTTTGCTTTCTAATTTGACACGTTCCCAAATGTAGGAGTAGTCAAATCTTGGGCTCGTGCTTGTTTCTGTAAATCACACCTTCAGTATACCTGTGTTAAAGAAAAAAAATTGATGTGGTTTCTGCCCTGTAAGTTGGCCCTACAATTTTTTCACTGAACCGTCTCATTTCACGTGATGTATTTTGGGAACGGGAGTTCTGCTGCATGGAGCAGTGCTTTGTGGTCCTCTGCTACTGCAGGAGAGACATGAGGCTGAAACAGAGAGTAGAAAACAGATTGTTTTTCATGATATTTAAGGGTTTACTTCAGTATTAACAGCATTTTGTTCCAGATTGCCTTTTTACGTTGTTAGTTTTGCCTTCTTCCACCAAACCAAGGCCAAAACTTGATCCTGTTGTCAGTTGGCTGACAGAGATGAGCACTGCTCATCTTTTCTACTTCATTGCCCCTTCTTTCAGACCGTAAAAAAAAAAGAAAAGAAGATTCAATAATGATAGCATTCCTTGAGAAGATTTTAAAAATATCGTAATCCAGTATGCTTTGGTAACTTAGAAGGCACAACGTTTTCAGGGTGGACTTCCTGACACAACAGGCAAGTAGATGAGGACTGATACAATGCAGTGTAGAGATTGGACTGACATGACTTTGGGATTGCTGTGTTTTTTCCATTGCAAAAAAAACCCATGAGAAAGTTCCTCAGTAGCCTGAAATGAAGAAAATGCATCCACATGGTGCAGAGATGGGCTGAGGTCAGGGCCAGAAAGTGGAGCACATGGCAGCAAAATCATCATGCCTTTCCCCAACATGGGAGCACGTGGCAGGGGTGGAACTGGGCAGTGCAGGTCAGTTGCTGCTTTCTTTTCAGTCCACCCTGCTAGGTTCTGATTGTGGATAGTAGAATCTATCCTTCCAGTAATGGCAGAAAAAAGGGTGCAAAATATGATAGCAAGGAACCCAATGAGTTTCTATGAGCTAGATTGACCAGGTACGGTTACATCAGCTTTCCATAACATGAGATTTGCTCTGGGGAGGTGGACTGCGGGATTTTTGCCAGCGAGGTGGTTTCCCACATCTAAAAGGTGGTCTCTTTCCCACCCATACCCATAGAGGGTGCAGTAAGAGGCCGAAAGACCTTGAGCCGTGGCAGAGAGTCATACCCATCAAAGCACAGGCTGGGAGACAGTCCGTTTGGATAGAGAGCAAACACAAAATTTGGATGCAGAAGATGCCTTTCCAAATAGAGCTCCAGAAAGTATAGCGGGCTTACATTATCTCTTGACATTGGGCCATAGCAAATATACACCAGCAAAATGGGTACAGCTATGGCCTGCCATTTTGATTTCACATCAGGAGTCTGCATCATCCTCTAGCTCTAATTCTGAGACAAAGAATCCTTCTTTTCTCTAGAGCTGGCTACTTCCAAAGTGGCGTAAAGCACCTAAAAGGCCAAACCACAGCCACAGTGAATGCCTGTCACATCCATACACGCTCTCTCTTGCAAAGGCACGTGCACGTACGGGGCTTATAGAAAACCTCACGCTGTTTCTCCTCAGAATTCTTGGCATGCAAAGATATGTCTTTTAGTTTCATGAATTCATTCAGCTGTACACATCTTTGCAATAAATGGTATAGCTCAGAACTAGGGAGTGACTGTAAAATAGCTTTGCGATGCATAAACTTATTTTGGAGGTTAAGCTTTATTATCTAGTAGTGTATCAAAATAAGAAAGAAGTGTTATCTTATTATGGAATGGGATGAAACGAACTTCCTCCTGTGAAATACTGATTTCCAAACCAGTTACCTTTAAGCTGAGGTTGAAGATAAAGCCTGTTTCTGGGTAAAATGCTTCAGTTTATGGCTAAATTCCCTAATAATCTATGCATATATGAGAATGGCTTCCTCAGGCTTGGGATGGTGAAGTGTGTTGTTTTCGTTATTGCTGCATTTCAAAATGGCTTCAGGAATTTCATTGGCCCTTTCCAGAAAAACTCCACTTCGGGCAGAGATTAAAGCAAAGGAAATTTCAGCCCGAGGGCAAATGTTTCACAGAGTTTAAAGTATGCGAAACAGGGAGTTTAGGAGGAAATAGTTCTCAATCCTAACTATAGCCACGCTAGCTATAATATATGGCTAAATATAGACTAGTGGGTGTGTCCAGCTTTCTGAAGGTGTTATCCTTCCTCCTCTAAGACTTGCTTCTGAAATGACCTTTCCAGGGTTATAACTAACCGTGTCGTGCTGCCCGCGTTGGAAAATGTTAAGCAGCGTTATTTCCCAGGTGAGCCCAGCCAAGCCCGGCTTTGCTCCGTGACCAAAATTCCTTTCATAAAATTCAACCTTTTATCTTTCATGTGAATCCAGCTTTGGGTTCATTGATCTCCAAGCGAGCTGCACGATAGCCCTGGATATTTTATGTGTTAAAGGTTGTCACTTGGGTCACAAACCTCTGCAAAAATACCATGGTCAAAGAGCTAAAAACATTGCTTCTGCTTTTGCATCAGCTTCGAAATGCCAGCCCTAATGGTCTGGGCAGGCTGCAGATCCAAACTCCCTTGGACTTGGCTGCTTGTGGTTGTGGGAATATGTTGGACGCATTCAGAATTGTTGGCTGGTCTGTTTTTGTGCATTTCATGTTTGGGTATAGAATCTTTGGATTTACTTTCTTTGTTTGCGGCGACACTGATGAGTTGCTGTTATCTCCCAGCTCATGTTGCACTCTTTGGCTTTAGTACCATATGCTGCTTGGTCTGTGTAGCGAAGATGGGTGTTAATGTAAGGGATGCTGCAGTGAGCATCTTGTACGTGTTTCCTTTTCCATATTCAGTGTCTGCAAATACACTCTTGCTGTTTTTGAAGCGATTTCCTTTCAGTTCAGGAGAAATCCTCCCTGTGTACAAAGCTGTTACCCTTATTCTCTTCCAGTTTAACTCTGATATTGCTGAAATTCGTTAGGAAATTGCTAGAGAGTAGCTGAAGCTGGCAGCTCTGTGTGGCACTGCCTCATGAATGCAGGAGCTACAAAACACAGATCTGATGTCTGTAATTTCATTTTTGAAACTGGATGGCTGCTGAAGGTGAACCAAATGAAGTAAAAGTACCGAAGCTCCTTTCCTGCTTGAAAATGCCATTAATATCTAAAAACAAAATACATTTTTAAAGCAAGAATATCCCCTTAAAATATAGAGTTTCCAATGTGCCTGGGTTGAAAAAGGCAGAGCTTCCTATATTGATTCAGAAGGAGATGTTAAAAATGCATGAAAGGTATTTTAGTGAGGCAGGGTCACTGCTTCTTGTACATTTTTTCTCCTCTTTTCTCAAACGCTGTTTAACTCTTGTGCTCCTTTATCAGTCCAACCAAGGTTACCATGTGCAGGATTCACATTATTTTGCACTGACCAGAGTGTCTTTAAGATCTGTTTGGTTAGGTTGGCTTGGGATTACACCAGTGTCTGTTTTCATAGCTTTAGGCTCGTGCTACCAACGAGCTTGGAAACCTGTAATGATCCAGTAATCTCTGGGCTATTAGGGCAGTCAGGTTAGAAGCAATTCTCGGGCACAGTGAATAGAGAACACATGCTTCTAGAGGACAAGCGGATTCGGCATAATAGCTTATTTTTGGACTCATCTATTTTGCAGGCAGTTAACAAAATAGGATGTTACGTTTTTGCATATCTCCTGCTCTCCTGAAATAGAGTCACTAACCACTTGTTAACCACACTGATTTTTTAATCGTCGCAGTGGTTGCTTGCAGCTTCCCCACCAGAAATGTTCAGATTAAGCACACTATTAGATTGCAGCCAGAACAGCCTACAAAACAGGAAGAAAGCCTTGCCTCCCTCCCTGCCTTCTTCTCTTGTTTAAGTTGACATGATAATTCATTACAGATTTTCTCTTTCTTTGACAGAGTGCCTACCGCAGAAACGGGATGACTTTCCTCGCCTGCTAATGTGGATGTGGCTGCAGCAACAGAAAAGGCAGCGTTACATTCAGGTGATTTTTCCCTTCCCCTCCACGGAAGGAACAAAAAAACACAAGCTCCAATGTCTCCGCGTGGCAGTGAGTGGGCCGGTTTGTTGTGACTATCTGCTGGCTGACTCCTTCTCTCTTTCCAGCCCCCTCAGTCGTTATTCTTGTTTACTAGCTGGAACATTTAGCTAATTAATGGCAGGATGTTTGGGATAGCGTGTAGGTGGACAAGAATGCGGATCGCACCAGTTTGATGTTTGCAGGGGACTTGCTGCTGTCAGCCCCTTTTGGAAAACGCCGTGTCATCTTTGCTCAGTTGTTTGGAAGCCTGTGAGCTTTGGGAGCAGTTTTGTTCTGTGAGGAAGGATGGAGCAGAAAGAGGCCAAAGATAGTCTGTTTTTTGTGGGTTTTTTTTTTTTCACACAAAAGAAGACAAAAGCCTATTTTCCAACTGGTTTTCCTCCAGTCGTTTTTAGGTGGCTCCTGGGCAGCACAGTGCTGTAAAGGGGCTTTCAGACAAGGGCAACATCGTTTTCCCTGCCACTGACAGAGGTGGTGTTGCTGTTGGCTTTGATTGAAGAAGAAATACACCTTCACTGCCTTTCTGCATTGTAGCTCGCTTTGTTTTCAGATTCAGTGTTTAAATCCCAGCCCCTCACTCTACAATTCTTCCCGTCCCCCTGCTCTTCCACCCTGGGCTGTCCTCACTGACGGATTCATTTCTTCACATAAAATCCATACAAATATAGAGCTAACCACAAGGAGCTGAACCAGAGAGAAGGGCTTATGCCTCAGCCCATCCCCGGGATCTGCCTGTGTCCCAGGGGTCTGCATCAGCTGCCCATAGCACAGGCTTCAAATCTGACTTAAACCTCAAATTAAGACGGAGCACTCAAGGGATCAAGGGGAGATCAGCAAAATATTACTTTTCTATAGTGCAGCCGTCCTCCTCCTTTGTGCTGAGTACGTGAGGTCTTAACTTTTACTCCCACCGCATGGTATTGTGGTCATTTGTAAGTGGTTTTCTTGCCCGGCTTTCCTGGACCTGCTTGCGAAAGCTTTAGAAATATCTGTATTTTAAATAAACAGAAAAAGACCTCTTCTCTTTGCAACCTAAATGCTGCCAGCATGAACTTTGTACGTCAAATATCACTGCTGTTCTTCAGTTGCTTTTTTTTCCTCGTACCTGCTTACCTGGAATTAATCTGTGTGCAAAGGACTGCAAGCGATGTGTACACCACCGGGTATTAAATGGAGGGGGAGAGGGGGAGGGGGGTAAGCTCTCTGATGTCCCATCTGTGCTTGTTGAAATATATGATTAAACTTTTCTTTTTATCATCGTTCGTATTTTGGTTGGCGTCCTCGATCACAGAAAATTACACGCTTGCCGTAAACATCCCGACTTTTCGAAAGGACACCAGCATTTATTGTATTTGGTTTCGATCTGCAGGCGTATAGACAGAAGGGACCGATTCAGGCACGGGGTAATGGAATCAAAATTCCTTCCGTAACTGTATCCCTCTCAGATTTTTACATTTTAAAATATGCACAAGCAGGGAAAATCCTGGCACCTCGTTCTTACCAGTCTACTCGAAGGCTCAGAGAATGAAGACTCAACATACATTTCTCTGGGAAACACGACAGGCCGTGTTTTTGTTGGTCTGCTGTGTGTTTGTCTATCTCGAGCTCCCTGACAGGCAATTATTTATAAAATCTGCATTCGCCCAATAAACCCATTTAATAACCTTTCACTTCTCTACATAAGCCAACCTGGGAGTAGAACAAGGTGGGTTATGTCTCCCTGCCCCGTACTTGCCAGGTTATTCTTATAGTGGGAAGGAAGAGCTTTTGCTCATCCTCGAGCTGTCTTGTGTGTCTGACCACCACCTTGCACGCTGCAGAAGCAGAGCTGTGTATTCAGCCTTGCACTCTTTTTTTTTTTCCCTCACAGTGTGTATAAAACTCAGACTGTATGAATGGCTGCGTCCAAATGCCTCTGTGCTTGTGAGATTCCAGCTTGCAGATTGTTCTCATTCTTCATACGGATCTGTAGGAACCGAATTGGGTTGAGCTGATGGATTTGGCATCACCTACCCAGCTCGCAGAAAAAAAACCAACTGCAGTAGGATTTGAGACTGCACAAGTCCAAGGGAGCAGGAGTTTTGGTCCCATGTCAGTGTCTACCTGGCTGTGGGGTTATATTGCCCAGCTTTCCTGATTCTTCATCTGTCTGCAAAAAAAAAGGGTGAGGGAGGTTGTGAAGCATGAGGAGGATTTTCATAGAATAATCTGGGTTGGGAGGGATCCTCAGAGACCATCCAGTCCCAACCCCCTTCCATGGGCTGGGTGCCCCCCACCAGCTCAGGCTGTCCAGGGCCCCATCCGTGGCCTTGGGCACTTCCAGGAACGAGGCACCCACAGCTCTGGGCAGCAATGCCAGCAGTTCTGAATTTGGTTCATTACATTCTGCACACTGCCTGACCTCTCTTGCATCAGGCTTTGTTCTGGGCAAGTGCAGCTCCTTAGAGTACATCCCCTGTGAGGTCAGGCTGAGAGAGCTGGGGCTCTTCATCCTGGAGGAGAGAAGGCTCTGAGGAGACCTTATAGCAGCCTTCCAGGACCTGAAGGCGGCCTACAGGAAAGCTGGGGAAGGACTTTTTATAAGGGCAGGTAGTGACAAGATGAGGGAAAATGGCTTTAAACTGGAAGAAGGCAGATTTAGACTAGATATCAGGAAGAAATCTTTTACTGTGAGGGTGGTGAGATGCTGGAACAGGTTGTGGATGCCCCCTGCCTGGAAGCACTCAAGGCCAGGCAGGATGGGACTGTGAGCAACCTGGGCTAGAGAAAGGTGTCCCTGCCTACAGCATTGGAGTTGGAACTAGGTGATCTTAATGGTCCCTTCATAGCACAGAAACACTTCTACTGGTATCTAAAGAATAAATAGATAGTGATATTTGTCACAAGTCTAACCATCAGTTGAAATTTACACTGTTAGAGAGGGTTTTGTTTTGTTTTGTTTTGTTTTGCAAATCCCCTTGTCCAAGGTTGGGATTTTTAGACCTCTCCTATATACCCATGGAGAGGCAGTAGGAGTAGGGAACTGTGGTGGCACACATTAAGTCCAGGGTTTTGTTCAGAGGGCACAGAGCCAGCACAAAGCAACAGAGCCATCCCTGAAGGAACTGAATGTAAATGTGATGGTTTAAATCAGGCCAGATGCCTTATAAAACTATTTTGAAAGCTGTATCTTCTCATGAAGCTTCCCCCCCCCATCCCCCCCTTCTTAAGATAATGATGTTGCTTTTAAAAAACAGTAAGAGAAAACAGCTCTCGTCTATTGTGGGGAGACAATAATCAGATACTTCAGCTTCCATAAATCACTGAAATGTTGGCAACTGAAACAAACTTTTAAAAGGCAGATGACTGCGAATTCGGAGGAAACCTTCCTATTTTACTGTTAAAACTCCTTTAACTGTCTAGAGAGCACTCCGAGACACGACTTTAATAGCTATTCTCAGTAATCAAGCTCTGCTATACTTACATACTATTTTTCCTAAACAAGATAGATTAGTGTTGGAAGAGAACTGGAAAGATAAATAGGGAAAATCGAGAACTAAAATTATAATAATACAGTTTCATTTTCTGCTTTATAACTCTCTTCTGTATTTGTGATTGATAATTCTTCCTAATTCCTGTCAGACAGAAATATTGGCACGAGGTCCTACAAACATCCTGGCATTTCTGGAGTAGTCTTCATCCAGATGCTTTGCAGATTTTGTGATGTGAGCTGTCAGTCTTAGGTCCTAATGTAACTTTGACTGCTGTAATGTCATCTTCCATATATTGATGCCTGCAGTGCCACTTTTTGAAGTGATGGTGTTGCTGTCTCCATTTCTTCTCAGGCAAGGATAGAGGATTGGCCCTGTGCTGGAGTTCCTGGCCTGGTTCAGAAAACCCAGATTCCCTGTTCATGCTGCTGCTCTCTGCTCTTCCCCTTCCAGTGAGAATGACACATGGCAGAAAGCACACAGCCCAGCCATGCAGGTTAGACCCTGTCAGCATTCAGGAGGTGTCAGGATGAGGAGCTACGAGATATGGGCTAGCAGCTTGTGGTAGCAGTGGGAATGGGTGGTTGGTTGGACTGGGTGATCTTGTAGGTCCTTTCCAACCTTATTGTTCTATGATTCCATGACAGAAAGTGGCCAAAACAGTATCCACCTGGGTCTCCATTTTGAGCTGATCCAGGACAACACTTAAAATCCTTCCTGCTGACATGTTGCCACTTAATGGCCTAGTGCAGACACAGAAACATCGCCTTTCTGCCAAAGGATGGGCTGTGGACACTTTCATGGAGTGCTGAATTTCTGCACCAGGAATCACCACGAGGACAATTGTTGCTCCAGATTCCTGCTCCAGATGCTCTTGATCCCTCATCATCCTCCCATTGCTGAGCACGTGAGAGCTGCAAGAAATAACGGGAGAGATGCAATTAGTGCTGGCTGTTTACACAGATAAAGTAAAATGATGTATTTAATAAACGAACTGGATCTGAATCGAATAAAGCGCAGCTGAAGCGTGGTAGCTGCTCTCCACCTGGAAGGAGGGAAGGTGAGCAGCACCTGGAGCCATAGCGGGATTCGGATAGGCAGAGCCAGTAAAGCAAGTTGGCTCAAACCCATCCTGTTTAACTCTCATTTCCATAAGTATTTAATTAATCTGCAAGAAGACAAAAAAGGGAGGAGAAGAAACTACTGTTGTTTCTTGTACTGACATGAGTTCCTCACATCTGCAAATGGAATGGCAGCAACTGGGTGTCAAGCCCAGGTGAAAACAAATCTGCAGGAGGAGAAAAACGACTTTCATAGGAGCAAGGCTCCAGGTGACCTCCTTGCACTTAGCACTCCATGTATCTGCTGTGTGTGTGCAAATTCTGCAGGAGCTGTGAGAAAATCTGTTTGATAAACGAGATGGAATCTGTCCAGTGTTCCCTGTGTTACCTTCTCCTCCGTTTATTATTATAAGAATTTATATTTCTGGTTTGGAAATGCTAAATCCTTTGCTAAATCCTAAATTTTCACTGTTCAGCCAAATTTGGTGTAGTCGGAACACGAATTAAGCCATTACTACGAAGGGCTGCTTTTAGCACCGGGGAAGGGGTGCCTTCAAAAGTCAGCTCCTCCATGGAAGGTGCTCCTCTTGTTCAGCTTCTTTGGGATGGTGGGAAAATTGATATATGGCTTCTCTGCATCTTGAGCTTGTACCACTAACAGTTGAGGTCAGCTTTGTGGTATTCCTCAAGCTCACATGCATCCTGCTGGTCTCCTCATTGTGCAGATTAGGCGGACATGTAGATTAAGCAGTTAGCAGATTTTAAGGGCAGATGCATTTTGAAGCAGGCTGAGTTGGTTAATTTTATTCATGGTACCCAAATAGGTGCAGGGGACTGTACTGTAGTGCTCAGCTGGGGCTGGTGGAGGCATTGGTGTTGCTTTGGAAGCAAACATACACCATGAAACCAAACAAGAGGTAAAGGCTTGGCTATTGACTCTAACAGGAGGTGCCAGACTCCTCGTGAGTTACAGACTTCCCCAGTGCTGTGGTGATGAAGATAACAGTTGAAATAAGCAGCCAAACTTTTCAGTTTGGGTCCAAAGTCCAAATGTGCCCAGTTATTACCATTGCTGGTTTTTATTTGGAGGTTGTTTTTGTTTCTAGGTGTATGGGAGCTGGGTTTGCAGATATTTCTCGATTCATTCTTGTTTTGTTGGGGCTTGTTCCCTTTGCACTTTGGTATGGATTTCTGGTGTATGCTCGGGAGGGATTTTGCATCTCAGTTTATTTCTTTGGTGGTCCTAAAGGCAGTGCAAAATTAATGCAGCACTTAAGGAGGGCATTATTAAAACTGTATTCAGAGGTGAACAGCAGAGGCATAGAAAATGCACTTATTTATATGCATATATATTAAGCACATATGAATGTGTATACATATATATTCATGGTTTTTCAAGAAGATGGAATTCTAAAAACAGCTCTGGTTTTACCAGTCCAAACCCAAACTTGTTTTTGTTGTATCACCCTCTGCAATGAGAAGAGGTTTGCCCCATAAAGATTTTTACTTTGTGAATGTAACGTGACTGTAATTTTTTATTTCCTTCTCTCTTTACCATGCACTATTCTTTTTCACAGAGCTTACTGTCACCATCTGTGGCAGATCAGGAGCACTCACAAATTTTAGGAAAAATCATTATCTGACTTAAGCATGAGAAAGGCATTCCCAAATCCACAAGTGCCTTTTATTTATTTCTCCTACAAAGTCTAATAAAATGTTGCTCGAGAGGTCTCACAGGGCTGGGGATGAGCCCCACTGCATGCACTGAGGGCAGCAGTAGCTATTTTCATAGCTCTGTGATGCTGAAGGGAGGTGTCAGCATTGGGTAACGTGGGGCCACCTCACCGCTGCCTGAAGTCACATCTGAAGTTTTCTTGCACTATTATTGCCAGCTCCTTCCTTCAGACTCCCAAAGGTGAGTGCATTGTGCCCTCTGGGGGCTCTCTACTGCGTTAGCTTTAAGATTTTTGCTGGGTTTTCTGTTTGTTTGTTTGTCTGTTTTACTATATATATATATTTATTTTCCTTTCTTTCTTTCGTGTAAAATCTTGCATTTATTTTTTTTTCCCCTCCTTCTTGTGTCTTATGAAGGAAGAAATTTATGGCCTTTTTACATCAGGAAGTCTAGCTTTTTCCTGACGTTTTATTGCTTTGAATATTTGAAGCATTTCAATCCCAGACAATAAATATTACATGATTATTGTTTTCATATGGATAGGCTATTTCCCCCCTGTTTTTTCCTATCCAACTTTTTACTAGCAAGTGACACCCAAAAATTTATGGCTACTAAAAACATTGCTATTAAACTTCCCTGGGAAGGTCAGAGATAGTCCTTCAATTTGCATGTGTTATATAGGGAAAGTAGTTAAAATCCTCTGATGTGTTTTAATCCTCTGATGTGTTTCTGAGTCCTTAAATAAGAGAAGAAGCAATCATTATTTTTTTTCTTGAGCCAAATTTCCACTAAATTAAGTGATAGCTCTTTGGGTGTAGGTGGGAAGAGGGGTGAACCCCACCTGAGCACTTCCCAGCTCAGCAACTGATACCTGCAGGTGCAGGATGTGGGAGTCTACTTGAAGTTGATGGGATTGTAGGTTTCCTGCAGATCCAGGTCAGTGTCTCATTGCTCTCACAAGATTTTCTTGTCAGGTGAGACCTGTAAAATGCAATCTGAGCATATTTTGTAATGCTTTCTCTTTGGGGGGAGGCCCCTGGCCCCTTGCTGCATGGGTCAGTAGTTCTGCATTGCAAGCCATGGTGACCAAGTCTATCTCGCTTTCTGTGTGTTGATTTGACAGCCAACAGAGAATCAACACATGAAATCTCTATCGAACAGCAAATCACAGAATCACCAAGGTCGGAAAAGACCCCCAAGGTCATCCAGTGCAACTGTCCACCTACGACCAATATTTCCTCACCAAACCATGTCCCTCAGTACTGCATCTACACAGTTCTGGAGCACATTCAGGAATGGTGACTCCACCACCTCCCTGTGCAGCCTTTTCCAGTGCCTGACCACTCTTTGTGAGAATAAATTTTTCCTAAGGTGATAAAGGGAACATAAGGAACAAGGGTTCTGCTCAGAAGCTCTAGATTGTCTTATTTTTGTATATTAATAGTTTTTCCTGGATACCAGGAAGGCCTTGTTCCCATGCTCCACAACCATGGGAATTCATGTTGATTTTGGGAGCAGAACTGGGTCCCCAGAAGACCAATCTGTATAGTTCTGGATTTGATGGTTCATCCAAACTCATCAGCAATTTATGGAACTATTAAGAGTGTAATCTTAATATATTCCAAGAGGAGTTGAGCTATCAGGTTGTGAGACAGTGAATGTAAGTATATAGGTCTTCAGAAGTTTATCTTCAGAGATGTGTCAGACTGCTCTCAGAATGAACAAAGGTTTGTTATGAAGTTGAGAAAAAGGGCCAAAACTACTCTAGCTCTCGGCTGTGCTGGTGGCCGTGACCCACTTGTGCTTGGGACCAGACAAGTGCTGGGGTGGAAATAAATGGGAACTGGAGTCTAAATCCATTCAGAAAGAAACACTAATAGGTATTTTGGGAGGGTTTAAGTGTTGTTGTGCCTTTACGCTCTCTCCTGTCTCATCCCCTTTTAGGAATGTTGAAAATAACATTCAGTTCTATACTGCCTTTGTCTGTCCTTTTCCATTTAGTAAACATGAACTTCTCCCTCCCTGTTTCTTACAGACTTTCAGCCAACTCAGCTTTTCCTGTTTACTTCCATGTAAAAGGCATCATTGGTGATATCAATCCAAGCCTAGAAAAGAGGTTTGTGCTGCCTTTCCTAGCTGCCTGCTCCATTTGGTATTATATCAGTTTTACACAATATCAGATTTTGCACATTTACTGATTCTCTTCAAGAAAAGAGGACACATTTTTCTCCACTTAGCAGTTCATACTGAAGGTACAGGCACTGAAATTGGCTTTTGGACACCTGGGTTCCCATCCAGACTTCTACGTGCAGCATCTGTATTGCTGGTCTGAATCTGTGAACCCAGCCTTTCTATAATAATAATGATAATAATGACAAGCCCTTTGACCCCAAAAGTCAGAGGGAGAGATGTCAGCATGCAAGCTGCAGTAGCTCTGAGACTGAAAATCTGATGTGCCCCAATCACACAGCTTTGATAAACCTTCTTGCACAGACGGGGATGAATGCCATAGAGCAGCTGCTTCATCAAATGCCATGTTTATTTCTTCTGATCTGAAAAGCCCAAATATTTTAGTAGCTCAGGAAGACACTGAGTCCCGATAAAAGCAGTTACTGGCTCAGAATTCCCTCTGTAGTTTGTCCACAGTTCTTATATTATACACAATTGAAAGCAAGAAAACTCAAGTGTGGTCTCATGTAAACCCCACATGATTGTTGAAACAAGCTGAGTTTGTGTTTCTGTGTCTATGGCTTCCTTGCTGCTCGAAAATAAAGTTCCTGCATGTAAACTAATATCTGAGCTTTCTCCACGGATGCTGTTTGCAAATCCGCAGTGTTCCCTGGTAAAATCACTAACTGATTCAGAGCTTTTTTTTCTTCTAAGCAGCTTTCCTGCTTTCATGGCATAGCTTGGAAATGGAACCAGCATGTAACCGGTTCACCGAGGCCTTCCTGATGCCACTGGCAGCTTGAAATGATGCCTCTGAGAGGAAGGAATTAATCCATTTCCATAGGCAAGGCCATGCCACCAGGAAGACTTCGTGCCTCTATGGATGAGGCAGCATCCATCATCCATCTGGCACGAAATTGGCCTGATATGTGCTTTAATTAAACTAAGACCGTACATAGAAATGTTTTCTTGAGCTGAGGTCTTACTTGATCAGGAAAGAAGAAAACGTCGTGGATACGGAGGGAGGAAAAGAAGTGCCCATTCTGCAAGGCAGTCAGCCACACTGCTGGAGGGCGGTGACCTGCAGCCCCCAGTGGATCTTGCTTGCTGGAACTAATGCTCCAGCCCTTGGGTCTCACCATTTTATGGCTGCTCTGTAACAGGATGTGCAACTGCTCTGCACTAATACATTATTACAGATTGGCTAGTGTAAACTCCAGGTGTTGAGAACATGATTTATTCTATTAGTTTTAAAAAGGTGTTTTCTATGGTCATGTTAAAAAATTATACTAACTGTTGGGCTTGCCACTGCTCTGTGTGTGGCACATGCCAATTTAAACTTGTCATTTCCCCTAATTTAAGGATATGTCCTCGGAAGATCATTAATTTGGGGTGGAGTTGGGGATCATAGTGCAGCTGTGGCCTATTAACCTCCATGTGGCCATTAATCCCTGCAAAGCACTTTCCCCAGGAATGCTTGCTACTGCCTTATAGTCAGAGAAGCAGTGACAAAAGAAATTACATTTTGGGGCGTATTTTATAATTTAGACTACTTTTTCTTTTCAAATGAATTTCACTTATGAGGCAGTGTGTGACTCCAATAACCGATAGTGCTGTGTTTTTATTGAGCTACACAACTCCAAAGCAGCTAAAATCTGTGCTACAGGCTGTTGGGCTCAATGGTAAATGACTCAGTAGGTGAGACCTTACTGTCTAATCCATAGAATGGTAGAGGATCCAGCTTCCTTTTCTGATGCAGCTCAATAAATGTCAAATATATTCTTCTAGGGAAATTCTCATCAGTTCATCTTCCAGGTGCTGAAAGTGGAGGGTCAGGAGCACTGTGTCAGCACCAGGTGAGTTGCATTATCTATCTGACACCATGCTGTCAGATGATCAAAGGGCTGAAGCACCTCTGTTATGAAGAGTTGGGGTTGTTCAGCCTGAAAAAGAAAAGGCTGTGGGGTGACTTCATTGCAGCCTCCCAGCACCTACAGGGGCCTGCAAGAAAGCTGGGAAGGGACTGTGATGATGTGACAAGGGGCAATGGCTTTAAGCAAAAAGAAGGCAGATCTAGATTAGATATTAGGAGGGAATTCTGTGTTATGAAGATGATGAGGCACTGCCGTAGGCTGACCCAAGTTGCTGTGGAGTTGCTCAAGGCCAGATTGGATGGGGCTTTGGGCAGCCTGATCTGATGGCAGATGCCCCCGTTCGTGGCAGGGGTTGGAACTGGGTGGTCTGGAAGTTCCATTCTGACCCAGTTCATTTTGTTTCTATGAGTTGCTCCAGTACTTCATGCCTCCTTTCCACACAATTTAGACATAATTCCTTGCTCCACAGCAGGTTGCAGTTGGCCTTGAGGAAAACACAATGGAAAGACTCAGAGCTTCACGTGTGCCTTACCTGCTATGCCTTTTCCCAGCTGCCCATGTTTCTCCATCACAGCCACTCTTAGAAAAGCCACAAGCTCACTTACTGTAACAGTTCAGGGTTTTTTTAGCGTCTCACAAGTGGGGTATCTCTGATATGTGGACGCCCAAAGCCCAGCCCAGCTCATCAGGATTCAGAACATCATTCAAATGCACAGCCAAAGCTTATAGCATAGTCCCTTATACCTGTTTTTCCAAGCAGGATTTTATCCAGCCTGTGTTCAAAGACCCCCATGGACGCACATTTTGCAGTCTTGAATCTGGCAATGTCCTTGACCCTCATAAATTTCTTCTCTTATCTGGTTTGAATTTTTTTTTATAGCAGTGTAAACAGGCTTCTTGTCGCTGAGGACAGATCGTACCGGCGTGCTTTGTAACACATAGACTCTCTCTTCTGGCTAATAAATGTAACCTGATCAATCTGTCCTCCCAAGTCACATTTTCTGGATTTCCAACACTGCTTTCTATGCTGACAATGAACTATTGATAACTGTTCTCTGGGTGCATATATCTAAAGCCTTGTCCCCCGCCTCCAACAGCTTTATCTAGACCCATGTTTCCCTCACCTGATTAGGAAAGTGAATATGAGACAGTGTCAAAGCCTGCAAGCGCCGGTGATGAATCTATTGCTTTTTCCTTCACTGTAAACCTTGTTACCTGTCACAGAGATCCCATGGTGAGAGTTTAAATGGCTACCAAGAGTCTGCTCTTTGCCAGTGCCAGAGCAGAGAAACAAGTAGTTAAAAAGGGGAATTATTTGACCTGTTGGTGAACCGGGTGAATAAAAAACGTCTCAGAGATCCCACGTTTGCCATGTAGCATATTCACATCCATGTGGATTCTCATCCTGTGGCCAGTTGGTGAATGCCAATAAGGAACAATTTCACCTTTTGCTGTTCTGGTTTGCTGCGTGGATTGAGTGTCACCATCCCCTTGACAATCAGATGTTTTTCTTTGACTTAGCTCAGCAGGTGAACTGAAAATTATAGCCTTTAAAGTTTATTTCATTTGTTTCATTTCATTTTTCAGTTTATTTCATTTTATTTCATTAACCAACAGGTTTTTAATTTTACCTGAATTTTCTGTCTTTGAGTTTGTTCTTAATGCATGCATGGAATGTTTCCATGTGATTCTCCTACTGACCTAGACCCATCCTAGAAAGAGATCCATCAGTTTAACTTCCAGGTTTATAATATCCCACATGCCACTCCACCCGAGGCCGTGAAATGAAGGGAGTGTCATCCCACAGAGAACACGGGGGATAGGTGTCAGTACTCCTGGACTCCATTTCCAGGTATCTTTCCATCTTCAGTATCACCTCTCCCTGCCCCAGTGGTCCCATCCGATGGGGTCCCTACATTCCAAGGGAGATTTCTAAGGAAGAAGTCATCTCAATAGATGGAGAAACTGAGGCTTCCTGCAAGGGACGGTGCCTTTGGCATCACAGCCCCCTGTTCAGGGCTGCTCCATGGGACCAGACAAGTGCTGGGGTGGAAATAAATATTCTCCTGATGACTGTGGTCTCTGTGGTCAGAGCTGAGGGTCGGAGTGTTCGCACAAGACCTGCACACACAAACCACAGAATCCCCCGCAGTTCCACTGCACTTTATTAAAAGTCACTGCTTCTGTGAAAAATGGGTTTTATAAGAGTTAGGTGCCTTAATTATAAAGTCATGTGTGTTTGAATGACTTCTTCGCTGCTAACTGCTTGTGACAGCCTACAAATGTGAAAAGTATTACCAAGCCTATTTTTAACACAGCTTTGGAGGGGCTGCAGCTCTGGAAAACCAAATCCTACAGGATCCTAATGAGAAAGACCAGTGATTCTTTAAATATGGTTAGCCTTGCGTGATGCTGTTGCCATCTGAAAGATGGGAAGCACAGGAGTCTTTTGGTAGCAATCATGCTAAATAAGCAACAGGAGCACTGTTCAGGGCTCAGGCTTAGTTTTTGGCTTGAGTGAGGCTGGACTGACTACGTATGGAGATCAAAGAATATTTCAGAGAGATGCTTATGGCCCAAAATGTGCTGGTCTTACCTCTCCAGAAGCTTCTTCCAACATCTTTACTAGACAAAGTACTTTCTATTAAGGCACACAAATAACATGGAGTTCATCTGTTCACTGAATTGAGTCCTTGATTATGCTTCTTTGTGGGTCATGGCAGACTAGGGGCCCAAAGCATCACTTTTCTCACCAATCCTGATCGAGGCCTCTGCAGGGAAGAGGAAGACACACATCTCTCCATCAGTCTTACTGCTGCATGCAGTAATAAGGATTTCAGTCCTTCCTATAATGGAGCTAGATACTAGGAGAGGAGAGAGAGTCAAAAGCAACACTAATGTGTACTAGATGTAATGGTTTCACCATTTTAGTTTCCTTTTAAGCCAAGTTTGACATGTACTGCTCTAGTACATGCGACATACTGCTCTAGTACATGCGACATACTAGCCAAGTTTGACATGTACTGCTCTAGTACATGCGACATACTAGAGCAGTACATGTCAAACTTGGTTTAAAAGGAAACTAAAATGGTGAAAAGGAAATACTGCAAATAGGAGGAAGGAGTGGGAGAGAATGGCTTCAAGTTGCACCAGGGGAGATTTAGGTTGGGCATTAGGAAAAAATTCTTCTCTGAAAGAGTGGTCAGGCACTGGAATGGGCTGTGCATGGAGGTGCTGGGGTCACCATTCCTGGAAGTGCTCAAGGAATGTATATATGTGATACTGAGGGACATGGTTTAGTGGGGAAATCTTGGTGGTAGGTGGATGGTTGGACTGGATGATCTTGGACATCTATTCCAACCTTGGTGATTCTGTGATTCAATGAATGATGTTCTTTAGTTAAAATACAAAGAGTAATTTTGGGGAAGATGGATAAAATGCTGAATTCCTGTGGGTAAAGGATTTATCATGAGTTAGGTCTAAGATCGGTGGATGCAGTAATGAGAAGCACCTCAGATCAAACATATAACTAACATTTACCCCTCACCCTCTGATTCTTCCAAAATGTGTGACTTCACACATGACTAAAGAGACCTTAATCTTACTGTAAGTTCCTCAAAAATGCTGCTTCATTCCTGGATAAATCATTTTAATGCTTAGCAACAGCATAACATTGACACCCTATTTTTTAGTCAAAATTTTATCTATCCATTCCTCCCCCATAGAATTATATCAATTTTGAATGATAAATGAATTCTCTTCCCCAATACCTTAATACTCTTCACATTTCTTGAATAAATAAAAGATTATAGTTTTGTATCAGGTTGTTTATTAGGAAAAATTTCCTCCAGGAGTGGTGATGCATTGGCACAGCTGCCCAGGAGGTGGTAGAGTCACTGTCCCTGAAGGTGTTCCAGAAATGTGGAGATGTGGCACCGAGAGATGTGGTCAGTGTGCATGGTGGGGTTGGGTTGGGCTTGGAGGTCTTTTCCAACCTCATTGATGATTCTAAGTAATGGTGAGTCTCATCCTTGGAGGCCCTCAGATGCAGCACAACCACATCAATGTTGTGAACATCCCATTCTGACATGCACCAGTGTCACATCTAAACTGCTGGTGAGGAATGGGCACTGGACTAGCCCTCCTTCTGAATTGTCATTAACATAAATTTATATTCTGCACATGTTTCTGTGTGTGTCATTCATCCTTAGGTGCATATATTTTCATTTCTAAAGATAATATAACTATGTGCCCTGGAAAGAGGTGAGTATGCACATGTGCACTCATGTAGATAAGAATACATAAATGCAGTGCATAAGTACACACCTCAGATGCTCATCTGGTTTTGTTTGCTTAATTTTTGGAAATATTCATAAAATTACCATCAGTGCTCAAACAAGTCAAAGTAATATTTTCTAAAAAACATAATGGATCTTGACTGGCTTGACTAGCAGCAAATATACTATATCAAGCATTCACGTCCCCATAGTATCCTAATTACTCCCTTTAAAATAAACCCTATTACACAGTATTGACATTCCAAGGCTTCATACCGCAATGACCAAAACTTTTTTGGTGTAGAAGGCCACTGAAAATACCTCCCAGCAATAGATCTCCTTATCTTTTGTAGCTGAGATTTAAATATTGCCAAGGTCCAGAGCCTGCTTTCTGCAAGGGGTGATTTTCACTGTCTGCATTACTGAGGATGTTAATCTTACTCTGTGTTTAACAGTAGATGTGAAATCTGTCATGGGTCATTAGTCCCAAGGCCTGGATAATGGCTGCAAGAGAGGTGCTGTCCAGATTCCCCTGTCCTAATTAATCCAGATGCTTTGCTCCAGAGTGAATCAGCAGTGGGCGACACACAAAGACCAGAAAAAATCATTTCACACTTAGGCTAAACATATTCTTGATACCCACTGTATTTTATCTGTGCCCCTACAATGCCACCCTTCTTACTATTCACAGATCTCTACTGGCATGAGGAGTAAAAATGGAGCCATAGCAGCCCAAGGAAATATAATCTATGTGCAACATTTCTCAGTGTCTCATTATTTCTTTAAGTTGTAAGTAATATTTTAGAACTTCTGGATTAAAATTACATATTATTCGGGGGGATTTTTTGTTGTTTTTTTTAAGGTAGAGGCTGGATCTGGCACTCATGACATCTTAAATATCACAGTGGAAAAAAAGAAGTTGATTGTTTTCCTTTCCGTAGTTGGGTAACATGAATGTGCAACTGGAAAGAACCTGTTTCCTTTTTAACACAAGTTGAGGCTGAAGCATATCTGATTGCTTGAAGCAGCCATCGATAGCAGTGTGGCCAAGCACTGCCTACTGTGAGACTAAAACAAGGTTGGTATGTCATCATCTTCCTAACATCTAACCTAAATCTCTCCTTTTGTAGTTTAAAGCCTTTCCCCCTTGTCCTGTCACTATCAGACCACATGAAATGTTGATCCCCTCCTGCTTATAAGCTCTTCTCAGGTGTGGATGAACATGTGAGGGAACTGCTGAAAGCTTGCAGCCCCACACCAGCCAAGTGAATAGTGGAAGAGGAATAGGACACAGTGCCTGGTTTCATCCAGGCAGGGCACTGGCAGCAGTTTGAGACGTCTCCTGACTGGTAGTGCTGTGTGCTAATCTTCCTTCAGTGAAGTAATTCTCCCACTAGCTCTTTCCAGAATGGTTTTCATAAGGTTTGGTGGTCTCCACTCTGCTAAGGAATTGCCTAATGCTTTGTTCCCATGAGGATTTCAAACCTTTCTGTTTCTAATCACTTCTAACTCAATTAATTTCATCAAGTTGATATCATCCAGCAGCACCTATTGTTAATTTATTCCTCATTGCAGCTATGACGGCTGCGCACTCTGACCTACCTACCAAAGTACCAGAGGTTTTTGTTTTGTTAGCTTTAGCAAACAGTTGTATACTGATCAGTGCTGCCTTTCAAGCTGTGTTTAAACTTATTCATGATGGAATGCCCCCGACAGATGATGAATGCTCATGTATCATCTCGATGTTTAGAATCTCTGCAAGTAAATAAAGTCTTTCAGAGCAGGACACACTCCATGTGATGGTAAATATCAGAAATGCTTAGATAAATTGCTGTTGACTACAGGAGTGAGGCAAGAATGACTATGGTTTAATTCTTTGGTTGATTCAACTCTTGAGTGGCATGAGACTGAACCCATCTCAACGAGACATGCCTGACTTTTTAATGGTGCAGTGTCCCACGGTTACCTCAATGTGCACTGTGCATGCTGGATAAACATGTTGCTCATTTGCATTGACTCAAAAGTCTCACTGGACACCCACACTGGAAAATCTTGTTTTCCAATCTACTGTTTCTTTTCTTTTCTTGTTTCCTTGCCTCATGTTTTGGTATCAATGCTGAAATTTCAATGTGTACATATATATCTGAGGAAACAAGAATTTCCACCCCATTACAAGTTGCCCAGAGAGGTTGGGGGTCCCTCGTCTCTGGAGGTGTTCAAGGGCAAGTTGAGTGGGATCCTGGGCAGCCTGATCTAGTGGCTGGCAACTGGATGATCTTTAAGGTCTCTTCCAGCATAAGCCATTCTATGATCCCATGATTGCGCCTAAGATTTATTTCATGGAGCCAGTACTCATGAGAGAAACTTGTGAAGAAAGTTTGAAGACAGTACGTAACAGAACAGAAGTGTACTACAGTTGCAGGATTTTCTAATTTGCAGGGCTTTTTTTAGTTCGGTGACATTATCAATGTAGTCATAAGTAGAGGGGGAAGTGAAAAGGGAAATAATGCACAAGAGTGGGAGGAAGAGTAAATCTCCTGCGTAGAATTGTCATCAGGTTGAGCTCTCCCATCAATGTTTGTGCAGCAGAAACTGCTGTAATTTAGGGTAGGATTAACTCAACAGCAATAGTATCTGATTGTGTATCTAGGGAAAACCTTCCCCTTTCTCTCTAGCGCGTTGTGCCAGCTCTTCTTAGCACCAGTGTAATAGAAGCTTTATTTCGAATTATTTCTCCTGTGATGAATCCATTTCTGTCCAGTTTGGGAGACCACAGCAGTCCTAGACTTTTGGATCTACTGCGATGAAAAAAAAGAAAAATTCTTTTTTCTAAGCAGTATTTTTTTAAAAAGATCTGCATGCACCTAGGGCAGCTTAAGGTTACAGATGAACACTGTGTGAAACGGAGTGATTTCAACCTGAAACCAAGCAAAACACATTGGCTTGAGCTGGCTTTTGCTTTGACTTACAGAGTTCATAGGAAACCAAAACTCAGAAGGGGATATCTCAACAGAAGACAAAGTAGAAGAAGGGATTTGCATGAGTCCTCCCGAATGGAGCTGCTCAGAGGTGTGCATTGCTCCATGCCTCAGCTCCAGCAGTGGGGGTGCTCAGGGTCTGGCAGTGCCTGCAGCAGTTTTCAGCTCTTTCCCTGACTGTACCAAAGAGTTTTCCATAACTATGATGTAGCTTGCTCAGCATAGTCCCATGAAGCCACTTCTTCAAGTAGAACATAGCATTGGTTTTGTCTGCCAATCTATTTGTGCATCATTTTGAAAATGTTCCTCACAATTCACATTCATAGTGAGCTTTGCATTTGTTTGCAGCGTTTCTGTAGAAAACATTAGCTGATCTATGTTGATCAGACAATCAGATTCATTAAAATCACTGTCTCCGTCCACAACAAATTAAGTGGAGATGCAGTATGGAATGAAGAAATTTCTTATGTGCTACATAAAAACCAGGATAGAATTATGGTGACTACAGCTAATGGAATAATTCAGCAGAAATAATGTATTCAAATGCAGCCCTTTTTTCCTGCTGAGGAAATACCTCTGAGCTAAGTGCAGTTTCCTACACAGTTCTTGCTTGGACAAATATCATTATGAACTTTTTTGCCCTCTGGCTTATTCATGAATAACAAAATTTGAGCTGCACTGGTCAAGCCATCACGTGATGCTGTTCCTGCTCACTTCACTGAAAGACTGCTGCATATGCTTCCAGTACAAACACCCAGGTGCATGTATTTAACGCTCTGTTCCTCTTGACTCTCTTCCATTCAACCCTGAAATACACTGTGCTGGCCCATTTAGGTCTGTAAAGTTCAGTCACAGGAATGTTCAGATGGAAGTTGAACCCAATCAATTAGAGAGTTAGTTGTAGCAAATATTCACTTAATGGAAAAAAAAAATGCAACCTCTGGATTTATAAATACATGCAAGGTGCCATACCCCATCCTGGTCATTGAACTGAAGTATGCAGTGCCAGCTCAATCACCCATGTCCAAGTTTTACTCTTTATTTTAAGAAATAAGGTGAATTCTGTTCTCAGTCCATTTTGTTCTGATGGACACAATCTTGTGTTTCTTGCAAAGCACAATCTTACGTTGTACATACATTCCAGATGGACTCTAATGCTATTCTTCTTCACAAGGGAGGATTAACAGCACTGTAGCTATTTAACTGTGAAATTTCAAGTCTGATATCATCAATCATCAGTGTATTACAATGCATACTACAGACGGGGCTAGTTGCCTATTATTAAGGTTGTCTGACACTTCCCATTAAATGACTCTGTTTTCATTTTCTCAGAGCTTTGCCAGGCTTTAACCATTTGGATTTAAATTCTTCATGCTGAGTGTCTGCCTCAGGCTGAATAATTTTAGAAAATGTCAGCCAAAATAAGAAAAATGCATAAAAATTCTGACAACTTTTGTTTGAGCAGCTCTTTTGCCCCCTGTACTATGCAGGATGTCTTGACATCTGGCAAACAGACTGACCTTTGAGGCAAAGATGAAAATACAATGAAAATCTTCAGTAAAACTCGCAGAATCCCGAACTTACACACGTCTCCAGCTTTTTGCTGAGCTCCAGGGCCCAGGTGAGACTTTGCATCCACGTTTGATGTGCTGATGCTGCTGTCGCAGGGTCCAGGAACGTTCATCATCGTCACTTACAAGGGAAAGACAGCCCTAAACTCTTCAATCTTCAGTTCTACTCAAACCATGAGGGTTGTTTTTTGTTGTTGTTGTTGTTGTTTGTTCATTCGTTTTTCACCTACCTAGCTAAAGAGAAAGATTTTTAATTATTTGCATTATTAATCATTTGAGATGATCCACGTCTCACTTCCATTTCTCATTTTATTCTCACATTTCTTGGTCAGTGAACTGTGGCTATTGGCCTTCCATTCCCTAACTCCTCATAGACAAGGCTTATGATCCAGTTCCAGTCCTTACGGTGCAATTCAGTTTTCAGTCTCAATAATGAAACTCAATGAAGCAGAGATACCTAAAACTAACTCTGTACTAGTTAAGCATAGCACTTAATAAAATGCTTAAAGTACAGTTCATTGTCCTTCAGTCATTTGAAGTAGATGTGCTATGAACACCAATGTGGTGAGCCACTTGAGTGGCTTTCTTAGAGGTGGCAATTTGAGTGGAAAAAAGGATGTCACCCTTCTATGACATCCCTTTGCTATGTGGAAAATTGTGTCCCAGACCTCGCAATCCACACAAAGTACATACGAAGTTCAATATTAAATTCAGCCCTCTCATGTAAATCTCTGGGCTGGACAAATTGCAAGTGAAGGAAGTAAAAGTCTCCTAGCAATCTGCTGTGAAAAAGAATGATGATTGCAGCTGAGATTCCTCCTCTATGAGAAAACCATCCCTTGGCTGACAGCACGGCTGCGTCCTGAAACGTCAAACACAGTCTTTATGTAAATCTCAGTGTTCTTCTGCTTGTTCTGCTGCAAAAGCCTTTTTTGCTGTGACACAGAAGGAAATCCAGTGAGACAAGGTAATAGACATGGAAGGCTGCTAATGGAAAGATTTGGTCTCCAGGCTGTCAGACTTGACTTTCTTAAGCACATGTTTATGCTTTATGTTAAATAATACAGCGTGCTTATGTATGAAAATATGTACGTGCGTATCTCGTGTATGTATATGAATGTATGAATGGCAAGATGCTGTGCTGTGCAAGCACGTCGCAGCGGAAACTAGTTTCACATTTTAATATATTATATTACATTTCATTACATTTATATTACAATGTAAAAGGCTTCTCCCTTTCCCCAGAAAACACAGTCTTAGCATTCACGGGTTCATGTTGAACAAGCATGTGCTTACAAGGGATCTTGGACAGCAAATCGTTTTGGATGTCACTAGAATTTTCTTATCCTGCAGATGGATTGTGTGATGCCTAGCTCTGGGTAAAATATGCCTCATTCATTGATGTGAGTGCTTCAGTGCTGAACTTGGTTCCAGTCAGAACCACTGTGTCAAGGCACTCTGTACTCTAAGTGTTCTTGGTCTTTTGTTCCATAATCCCCCTTTTTTTTTTAATACTCCAGGCTCTGTACTTAAAAAACACAAACCAATACAAAACAAAGTAAAATGTATATCTTATTCTGCTTTAAATTGGCATTCCCCCCCCCAACAGATGGAAACCCTGCTGTTCCTTCCAGTATCCCTTCCTCACTGCAGCACTTAGAGACCAAGTGTCTCCATTGGTCTCTTCTAGCAGGAGTAAGAATTTATTAACTGGAACACAAATTGTTCCTCGTGTATTTATTTTCTCTTCTTTTCAGAGCTCTTCAGAGACATTCTGTAGCTCTTAGAAGTAATAGCAGGGAATGGGGGAAGCTGATTGTTGTTCAGTTTCATCCTTGTCTTCCTACTTCTTTTTTCCCACATTAGGACATGAAATGAAGAGTTCGTATCCATTTTAGGGCACTGTGAAACCTTGACCTGATTCGTGCTGAGTCGGATATTTGTAGAAGCAAAGAACATCAGCAGAGGTTTCAGTACCGTAGGCTCAGTTTAGATGTCCTGATTATATTGCATATTGTGGGTAAGATCAGAAGTACTAACACAAGAAGCCAGGAACTGAAGTATCAGGTGAAAATAGTTCTATCTGTTGATCTAATCATTCCCAGACCAATCTACCTTACCTTTTCTCTCTGAGTTTTCCTTCTGTGAGCCTTTCAGATGAGATTTTAGAAGCCTACCAAACATTAAGCACTCTTCGGGCCAAGAACTGTTCTCAGCTATGTTGTAGAGAAGTAGAGAGTGTTCAGTGCAAATGACAAAGTTCATCAGGCCGGGGCTGGTGGTTGGCTTCAGTTCACTTTTTTGTGTCCTGCAACATGGGGAGAAGCCTTGCTCTTCCTTCTCCCTGTACACCTGGGCAGGGAAAGGGTGAGGCACATGAAACCTGACCATGTGTGCAGTAGCCATGCACTGAAAATCAGGCCAAACTCTTTCATCTCTCATGAAGGGTTTAATACCCATTTCTGGATGTGTGTATTTTTGTAAATTAAAAAAAAAAAAAAGAGAAGACTAAAAAATCCAGATGTTTCTGTGTCTCAGGACAAAAGTGGCTGAATGTACAGTGAAAAATTGAACATCTAAATGTGTTGTAAGAAGAAATATGGTGTGCTTTTTAATAAAAATATCTGTAAGTCTCGGTTGTTCCATTGCTTTCAGGTTGTACTCCTCTGTCTCACCCACAGCCTACACTGCCTTCCCTAGTTTAGAATTACATCAAATTATAAGAAATATATTGCTGGCATAGTACTACTTGAATCCCCAGCACTATTTTGTTTTTACGCAGGTTTTTGCTGCTTTTGATTCTGCTTATGGCTGTGTTCTGCTGTTAATGGGGATAAGCAGGGAGAGCCAGAGGCAAAAGGAGAAAAACTCCATCAAAATTATAAGAGAATCTGAAATATAAAGTAACAATTTTCCATGGCATTTGTATTAAATGAATTAAATGAATTAATCATGGTCATCACAGTGTAATTCTGTCATAGAATGCTGGCTGAGAGCCTCATCAGAAAACAATTTTCAGCTGAGTAATAAGCGGAGTAATTATCGCTTCGATACTATTGTCGTTACTCATGGTATTACAATGAGTGGTATTTTGGCTTCAGAGGGGTTGGTTGAGGCATGCCAGGAGTGGATGCAAGCATGATAATCCCATTGGGCATCTATCAATCAGAGCAGAGCAATGCCCAGGAGTTCCAAATGACGGCAGAGTTGGCCTGCTCGAGGCCCAGCACTGTTTTTACTAAGGGAGGTGAAGCTGGGGAGGTTGGAAGAATCATGATCACCTTCGGGTTTGACAAGACAAATAATTGGGATTGTGCTTGCAAGTGGTGAAAGAAAGATCCACAGGGATTGTGGGCTCATTCTAGCTGGAAACTGACTTTTTTAGAGGAGCAAGGGATGCAATCAAAGTCAAGGGTTGGGTTTGTTCCACTAAAACTGGTTTGCAATCCCTGCTTGCTTTACTGATGTAGTAGTCCCATCGAGAGTATGAGTATTTATGTAGCTGAAAGAAGCTAATGAAATGAACTCAACTGAAAAAGGGATTGTTCGCATGCCCAAGAATTGTATGACAAGGGCCCTAATCCAACCATTGTGGTTTAGGGATTTGTAAAATTACTTATTTTCACTATTGCATCTATGTCTTTTTTGCTAGCTCTTCACACATTTCAGGCTCTCTCCTGAAATGTACCTTGTTTTCTCTCAGTGTCTGCTTCCAGACAGCCTTAACAACTTACTGACCTAATTCTTCAGGTCGTGCAGCTGTATACTCACTGTTTTAAGAGACAAAGGAACAACAGTCTCTTGATTCCCCAGTGTAAATTGAACAAAACCTCTTTAAGTTAGTGAAGCAATGTGAAGTTGGGCAAAACAGAAGCCTGAGGCAAGATGTCAGCTACAGAGTAAAATGTACTCCTTGCATAGTACTTGCATGGACCATACAGCATTTTCAGGTAGGAATGGTGATCTAGTTGATAAAAAGAACAATGTCTGGGATGAAGGAACTTTGTTGTTAATTTTCACTGGTGTATCACAGGGAAAATATTGTGATAGCCAAGATCAGAAGTGATGTTTTCTGCCGTTTCAGTTATTCACTTTTTATCAGGGATATATTTTTTGAAGGTGTCTGTAGTCTTGTTGGCTGCTGGACAGCTGTATCACAAGGATTTCCCTCTGGTATAAAACACAGAGCTCTTCTGTATCAGTGTGGAATGCAGTAGCAAATCACAGTACAGTGGCCCATAAGGATACCAGCTACCCTTATAAACTTTTTATAACTTAGGAAAATAAACATGTGGTTTCAAGGCTCTGCATAGTCCATACTGAGTTGGAGCTTGCTTTACAGGACTAAGAAAGAAAATATTGGTAGAGCTAATAAATTTCTGAGGGAATCAGCGAATAGTACTCTGAAATACCTGAAACATTTGATGGCATGTGGATAACTTTGTGTTTTATCTCCTGGAGCATCATCAAATTTGAGCACTAAGATACAGTGTTCTCCATAACCAGTACTGTGATCTAGGAGTTCCTTTGGGACGTTGGCCTCATGTCGAGTTATCCACAGACAGAGCTACTAATCCTGGGGATCTGATGTGCACTCTGCAAGGCCAGCAGATTTGCACCTCTCTCACATCAGAACATCCTTTGTCACCACCAGCTGGGAACAGCAAGAAGTGGGGACAAAAGAGCTGGAGTTCACAACAGTAAGAACATATGTTTGCTCTGTTCAGGTCCATTCACTTCCTGATAAGTGCATTAAGGATATCAGTGTTTTCACCTGAAGGTGAAAGGTTCGTCATTCTCACTGTCAGTCCCTTGGGTCTATGAAAATCCAAAGCAGGAGGGCTACAAGAAAAATAACATTCGTAAAAAAGTAATAATAACAGAACCACAGTACAACAAGGAGGTGAAATTAAATTTGGATTTGTAGCCTGTAAACGGCTGTGTGAATGCTGAAACATTAACTCTGTTGTTTAGCTCAGATAAAGTTATTTTGGTGCCAGTAGAAAATACCTTTCTTCGGGAAGGTCTTCTGGGCTCTAATTTGGAAATTCCAAAAGACTCAAACGTATCCAGTTGTGCACTTGTAAAGAGGTGAGAGACCTGCCAATAAGTGATTTACAGTATGTTTTCCCATGTTTTACATTTTGGTAATTTCATGTTGCAACTCAATACCTAATAATGTAAAATCCAGCTCCTCCAGCTAAGCCAGGAATGAACTTATGGAGGAGTGTCCCATAGGGAAGGGCATATACTACATTACATGTCTGTGTGCCAGCACCGGAGATGCAAAAACAGCTCCACAGAGATTTGTCGTGCAAGGTCAGCCTCCAGAACTAACAGGTTTGGCTGAATTCCCCTCTTGCTACTGACTGACTGCAACTCCCAAGATTCAGACATCACCGAAGAGTGTGCTGAGGTAGGGTTGCTAACCCTGGGATTGGAGCATGCCTTTGGATGAAACTAGCCATGAATAAAAATGCAAGGGAAACCTGGAGGAAACTTGGAGAGAAGCCTGGTCTGAGCACAGTTCCTATGTCAGGAGTTTCAGGAGAGCACAGCTCCACCTCTGAACCATGAGATGGGATGTGAACTGGCACCCCAAGATGAATGTCCCGAGTGTGGATCTGTATGCCCAATTGCACTTTGCTCCAAAATTGGGAATGACCTCTCAGGCACACCTCTATGGGGCATAGAGAAGACACAGAGAATGGCAGGAAAATAATTTAAGGGCCATAGAAAATGTTTCCAAGTTTCCCATGCTGTTGAGTGATGTCACCATCATTTTTGACTGCTGAAGGCACTCTAGACAAGAAGTAGTGAGAGCTTTACTACCTAGCATTTGTGCATTTTGTTCTTACTACAGCTCTCAGAGAATGTTTTAGAGAGACTGATATGTTGGTTATATTTGTTGCATAGATAAAAAATGCAAGTGAATTTATTTCTCCATATCACAAATCAAAGAGAGAGATTGAAACATTAATTGATTCTATCCCCATGTCCAGCAGTTTTCAGTTTGGTCACACTTGTCAACACAACGTAATGGTAACTTAGTAAGTTATCGCCGTAGTACTTCTTGCTCTTCCTCTCAGTGATCTTGCTTTTCTCCAATTTTGTCATCCAGTGGATTCCCACTAGACAACAACAGATCAGATGTTTCTGTCATGTATTGACAGAAGAAGAGCTGCAAAGAGGCTATTTTCAGGTACAACAACAACGTGATGAAAGTAGACCTTGCTTATCATGGCAGAAGTGGCTCTTCGTTTTCCAGGTTTCTCATTGGGAGCCACAATGAAGACAAAGTCCCTACTCTGCTGAGAACTGCGCAGTTAAGTTCAGCAGGTTAGCTCCACATGCTTTGCATCTTCACGTCCCTCTCCCTGCTTTGAGCTAGTAGAACAGGGTAGCTATCTCAGAATTGTTATCAGGAACAGTCCCTAGCTCATGGCTTGGACTAAACCCTAAAGCAGTATAGATTATTTGGGCAGGTTCTCAAGCTCGTTGCTTGGCACTGGTTTACGTATTGGAATGCATCTGCTTTTCTCCCATTTTTCCTGTCTGTTTGATGTACTTGTGGAACACACTGGAGGAAGGATCTACCAGTCATCAGGTATACATGCCTCACTTAGCTGTGGTTTCAACTGCATCCTGTGACAGGTGCTATTTGAGGACATTGCTGTCCCAGAAGTAGAACATGAGAAGACGAATTAAGCGATACCACCTTGGACACCAGGAACTCTCAGCAGAGTTCAGTATCTGGGCAGAGCTTACTCAGCAAGGGAGTTTAAAATTGCTTTTTGGCTAAGAAAGCAAATCCTTCAGCGTCAATCGGAAAATTGTATTTTTGATTTATTTTGTTTAGATAAGGGTTAAGACGAGCAATTCAGAGTCCCTTTATGCTCTGATGTGGGTGGAAGTTTGTTCAGCCACTGAGATAGACCAGTTGCTCCCTTCCCCTCCCCTCCCCACTTCCCTCCCCACTAAAGCTGCTCTCAGTGTGTTTTTCTGAAACATATGGGCCTAATTCAGGTTGAAGACTAAAAAGTTTGCACAGCGCCGGTTAAAAATTATGGCTTCTTATAATGAAATCTTTGTCGATGGAAACTTGAAAAAAAGCAGCTTGGCTTGTGACTTATGGGGAGACCGATGATGGAAATCAATTAATCATCCCATTTCCCAAAATTTTAACGGGAGGGCACACTTGAATCAGAAAGGGGCTCCAGTTTATGAGCTACTTGGACAGCTTCAAGACTTTGATTGAAAACCTCAGGAGTGTGAGTGGGAACAAATATGTTAGGATTTAATGTTTTTCTTCAGGAAGAAGAACAGCAATAGAGATCTTCTGTTTGTGAACACTTGTTTTTTGTTTTAGAGAGCTTTTGTTACTTGAAAAGGGAAGTCTTCACAAGGACCTCTGTTTTTAATGAAGTCCTTGCAGGTAATTGTACTGGAATTGGCTAATTCTTGGCACAGAGTACTCAGCAGGGAGCTGTGTGCACTGGCTTTACCTGTGCTGGTCCGGCTTGGTCGTGTCTACCTCCTCTGTGATAGGGCCCTGCAGCTGCTTACTGAGACCCCAAATAAGTGGTAAAAAACACGGGATCTCCTTCAGGAACGTGTGGAATGTCCTATGTCTGGGACCTTGGCAAGGCACTGGGCAAATTTACATGATGTCCAGATCCAGACTGGAGTCCACCATTTCAGTAGCCTGGGGCTACGATTATACTGTTCCACATCTGCTTATTAAAAGAAACCATAGCATAATTAGAGCAATACGTGTAATAGATTCCTTGGTTCAAAGGGTGAGCTAAAGTACTGGGGAGACAGGCACATTGGCTTGGATTGGATCAAGTTTTAAAATTTGGAAGAGGAAGGTTGAGTCTGGGACATCATAAAATGTTCCATGTGACCTGAAATGACATGTTTTATTTTTCCTTTTCTGAGATTGTTCAATCCCTTTTTGATTTCTCTTTATAAATCCAAACCTGGAACACTTGGTTCAAGCACTTTTTAAAAATTTACCTATCAATGCACCATAAAACAACAAAGCAATTAATCATTCCCAATCCCTTAGCATCCCATGTGTATATCCTACTCATTATCTTGCCATAGCAAGAGATGATGCGATAGTTCAAACTCATACGAACCAAACACATTATTCTCCTGCAAAATATCCATGAATCCGGGGGCTGCTTCAGCCTAGTTCAGGTCCCCAGTTTCACTTTAAAGTGCAACAGATTGGGTCCCCACTTACCTGACATAAGCAAGTCAGACAACTGGGGAGTACAGAGAGGAAAGGGATGAGGGACTGGAGAAGCAGTGGAGCAAAGGAGCCTGAAGAAATCTCACTATTTGGCACAAGGACGATTTCCTTTGTCATCCTGCTTGCTTCCTGCCAAAGGGTTGACTTTAATGAATAGTGGGAGATGAATGATAATTTTGGTTTCTGCCTGGAGTGGGAACAGCTGACAAAGCGTTTAATGGAAGCTGACAGTTAAGTACCCAGCCACAGCAGTAAAGTGTCAGACAAAGCATATGAAAATAAACAGCCCGAATGAAAGCTATTTCTGAGCAGATTGCTGGCACACTTTCCCAACCCCAGGCAGGTTATCTGAGATGGTAATTGCTGCCAAAAAATTCCTCCTCATCTCTCTCTCTCTTTTTTTTTTAATATACCTTATGAGACTTACCTCAAGGGAGCGTAGAGCTTATTTATGGATATGCTTAACTTCAAAATAAGCAAAATCAATACCAGAAAAAAGCAGAGCTATTTTATGGAGCTTGTACAAAGTTTGTTTGCACGTTTAAAAACTTTGTTGCTCAATAGCAGCTAACGTATAGAATCTGGTTATATATGTGTATTTATATATTTAAGAGGTAGAAGCTAGGGTTACCAAGAGGCTTGATGTACAGTGCCCAGCTGTCCCTGACTTTCTGTAAGAGCCCTGGTCAGAATGGTCTGGGGACATGATGAACTGTTCCAAGTGGGTCTCAAGAACCACACAGCCAAGACTCCCGTTCAGTATTTATTCATCTGAAACCTCACCATCACGAGCTGTGCTTTGACATCTTTTTTTTTGTTGTTGTTTTGCCTGCAGTGCATGTTAGTTCTGGTTGCGTTGCTTTCAATTTTGCAGAACGGTTAATCAAAGCTGATGCAGGTTATTGAATGTTGCCTCGTGCTCCTCAGCCTTGTCGCCCAAAGAGACTGCTCTGATCTTGTCCTCTGACATCCTGCATACAGCACAAGCACAGGATAAGCACTGTTATATGAGGGTTAATGTGCGTGGTGCCCTCATTTATTAGCTTTCTACTCACCTTATTAGCTTAGCTGTGAAAGCAGGTGACTGAGAGTCAGCACTCCTGTCCTAGTCTCGGCCAAAGTAGGCTGTGAAGTGGTTGTAATAATATTTCTCTATCTGTGATGCTTAACTGATTCCTGCACAAGAAAGGCAACAGGCTTGTGGCGACTTAACAGTTACTGCAAAGAATAATCCTGTTACAGAAAAAATAATAATCTAAATACCAAAAACAATCCCCTCCCCAAATCCCGGCTTAAACAAAGATTAAAAAAATATGCTCGAAATTCTGAAATCTTGGCCACTTTAAACCTAAACATTTTAAAACACTTGAGTATGCATTTTCCATTTCTAAGCTTGACTCTGACCCCACACCCTCCCCATCTATTGGTGTGATTCATCTGTAGCTACAAGGATTGCATAATTCATCACAGATTCTTGCCATAGATATAATTACAGTAAATTCTTTAGCTTGAACAGCATGAAGCCTTCTTTAAGGTGAGCACCTAGGTGGTGCTGCTCTGGTGTGGTTTGAAAAGCAATAGCTATGTGTTTTGTGGTGACATTTGCAATGGAAAAAAACCAACAGAGCACTGCTGTGAAATATATAAGGAGACGGAGAAGCAGCGAGTTGTTGCACCAAGCTCTTGAGGGAAGGCACTTGTGTTGGTTAGTGGACTGAAAGCAAGAGGTGGGAAGTGGTTTCCTAGCCATGTATGGGCCATCTGTACTTTTTCCATTTGCGTTGGAAATTAATACAGCACATGAAATTGCAGTTTTCTGGTTCACTGTGAAAGTGTTGGGGACAAATGGCTCAGAGCTATGGGCATTAGAGGAGTATTAACTGTGTTTCTGTGTCTATAAACTGATTTACCAGTGTAATTTTCTGAAGTGTTTTATTATGATTGCTTTTTGATAGGTTGGTCTTTGAAAGCTTAACTCTCTCCGAGCTATTTTTATGGGGAGTTTCCTGGAGGAGAAGGGCTACTTAATCCAGCTCCATTCATACCTTCACCATTTCAATTCACTCTGTAGTCTCCCTGCATAAAACAGACTCCTGCAGGACTTATGTAAAAGTAAAGGCCTGAAAAGACAATAAGATCACTTAACCTGAGTTTTGGAATATCTGAAGCCCTTGAAATACGTCCAGATCTCCTGTGTTGAGCCCAGTGTATTGCATTTCACTATATCAGATCTTCCAGGAAGACAGACTTCTTTGGTGTGGAGGCAGTAAGTGATAGAGAGTCCACCACTTCCCTTTAGTAGTTCCTTCCAGTGGTTAACCACAATCACTGTTAGAAATTTGTGCCTTGTATTTAATTGGAATTTCTCTGGTTTTCAGTTCTTATTGCACCTTTCCATTTCTGGCTACTGTGTTGTCAAGAATTTGGTGTTTCTTCACACAAAGGTATTCATGTGTCACTATCATATAATCTCTTTCAGTCTCCTTTCCAGTGAGCTCAATAAGTAGGGATCTCAGTGTGGGACTCACTCCAAGTGGATTGGCTCTTGGGCATTGACAAGCAGCTCTTCTTTCCTTTCAGACTGCCAACTGCTAGCATTTCTATTCCATTGTTTTTATATTGGAAGATACAGGGAACAATGAAGACCATTCACTTTCTCCATACCACTCATTTTCTACAACTGTCAATTTCTGCAAGTTGAAGGTTCCTCATTCTCTGATCCTTCTTGCCATCATCCTCTCTGTTATAATCCCTTTGAGAACTTCATATGCAATTCAAGATGTAGGCATGTCTTTGTTAGAGGAGGGTTGGGTAATAAAGCTTCTCTACTAGAAATTCCTGACAGTCAATTTACTATTTTGCACAGTCATAAGAATTCAGCAGCCATTTAAGCAGTCTATTTGGATTTATTTCTGATTCCATTTCTGAATGGTAGTGGTCAGCTCCAAGTTCATTATTTTATACTTAAAATGCTTTTTTTTTTTCCCCCAGTATGCCTTTATCTGCCTTAATTTCATCTATTTTAACATCAGTATCTGAGTTCAATAATCTTCAGTTCTTCAAAGACAAGCTTGTCCTTTTGGAATCACTGTGTCACCTGTGAATGTCACCACCTCACTACTCATCTCCTTCCAAAAATCATGTATAAATTTGTTGCCATCACGAGTCTATATGGCTCTCACCAGTGACCCTCCTACTCAGTTACAACTTCTATGGTTTCTTCGTGGTCTTAATCCATTTCTGCTACCTCCTATCATTATCCATACAAGGATCTTTAACACACTATTTTCCTGAGAACTTTGGCTGAGATGGGCCTCCAGTTCTCACTGAGAGTTTTTCATGCTCTTCTGTTGATTTCCCAGAAGAAAACTACACCATCGAGCCCCAGATCTCTTTCCGGGTGTCTATGTTGAAAGCAGAAAAGTTTGAAAGTGCTTAAGTTCTTGATGTCACCGTGCCATAAAAGGCAATCAGATTGGAGAACTCTTTGCTGGTGCTCAGTGATGTATCCCTTTCCAACCCAACCACGTTTAAAATTAAAGCCATGAAAGTATTCACCATCATGCCCTGCCCAGGAGCAAAACACCTGCATTTTCTGCAGGCAGTGCCTTAATGAAGGGTTTACCTGAGGCAGGAGAAAACCTCTATTGCAAAAATGACTTGTATTCTTTGTTCCTGGTGCTGTGCTTTCACATTCAGCTCATTTTTGGTCATTTTCCCTGAAATGAGCTGGCATGTCAAGTGAGTTGTACATCACAGTCCTGTGCTCCTCACAGTTAGTCCTCCACAGTTCCTTCAACAGAGGATTAGTAGTGATGCTCTATTTAATTTTATTTTATTTTATTTTATTTTATTTTATTTTATTTTATTTTATTTTATTTTATTTTATTTTATTTTATTTTATTTTATTTTATTTTATTTTATTTTATTATTATTTTATTTTATTTTATTTTATTTTATTTTATTTTATTTTATTTTATTTTATTTTATTTTATTTTATTTTATTTTATTTTATTTTATTTTATTTTCAGTGATCACTGACAGAATTGCTAAAATGAATCACAACTTGGAGTCATCCCTATAGAGCCTGAGCAGCATCCCTTCATAGAGAGAGGACGTCCCATTAATGACAAGCGTAGAATAAAGCAATTGTGCCTAACATTTCAGGTGCTGCCATCTATTCAGTCCCTAAGTCACTTTGTCTACTGATTTTACACTGTGTTAATCTTAAATCAAGATTTCAGTCTTGTGACTTCAGGAACTCATATGCTCCAGTTCTGCTTTGGATCCAGAGCCTGGATGTTATTTGCACTTATACACCTTTACAAGGGGCAGGCTTTGCCACTTATGCCCACATTAAGGCTAGCTCATACTATTGGAGAAGGAAAAGAGCCCTTCATGCAAATGCATGTCAGGCCTTACTACATTTTACTTCAGGTTGTATTACAGTCAAGTGAGTCAGAGACGTGGGAACTGAAGACTTATGTCACAGGGGAGCGTTGCGAGTGACCTGCACAAGAAGCCAGAGAACTGCTATTACTTGAAATTTAAAATTAAACAAAAACTCACTCTCTCTCATTTCCCTGAGCTGGACCGCATGCCTCCCTGGAGGAAGATCATTGTTGAAATATGTTGACTGTTATATTTTCTGTTAATCTGAATATTCCTCTCTCGCTCTCAGCCCAGGGATGCAGTCAGAAACCTCCCCCATCTGTTCTGGAGTGATCTGTGCAATCTGCAAGCACAACCCTGCTGGAGACGATAGATGGCCCAGCATGCTGCCCTTACTTCTCTAGGATTGCATGGATAGGACAGGTCTGTTGGTACAATTTAAACATGGAGAGCTGAAGGTCAATGGAATTTGAGGGCAGTGAATAGAAAATGAGGACCAAGGCTATGTGGTCAGCTGGGATTGGACAGTAGGATCACACTGAACAGGGCCCTGCAGGAGAACCAAGCTTACCAGCCTACTTGTGAACTTAGGATCACAGAATAGTTTGGGTTGGAAGGGCCCAAGCAGTCCAAAACCCTGCTGGATGCTGGGTGCCCCCACCAGCTCAGGCTGCCCAGGGCCCCATCCATGGCCTTGGGCAGCTCCAGGGATGGGTAACTCAACTTCAGGATGTTTCATTGATGTCAGGCCTGATGAGCCAGCCTAGTGCCAGATCTGCTGGGTTGTTTCTTCTTCAAGAGCCCAGTGCCAAAGATGATTTCTAAAGTGCTGATTCTAGTCCTGGCATTTTACCCTGAGAGGTTTAAAGCATCCCTGTGAGAGCATCCCTTTTTAATTGTGTCTTCTCTTTCCTAACTACATAGAATGCTCTGATGAATTTCCCCTCAACTATTATTCCTCTCACCATATTTATTTATTTATTTATTTATTTTAAGAATGTGCTTTTTCTGCATCTTTTGCTTCTGGATTCTAGTGCAGTCCTGATGCGTTTACCATAAATCCCTGGAAATACAACAAATCCAGCACAAAAATTGTTGGACCCAAGAAGTCATTGGAAGCAACTTTCACACATGTGTACGGTCTTCTTTGTCAAGGTGCAAGAGATACATGATGAACTGGATGAAGGGAAAATTTCTCAATAAGTAGTGTCAGCAAAATTACAGATTGAAGACATTTTTACACGAACAATTCCTCAGTGTCTACCGTGTTCTGAGTAAGGAAGAATGATGGCAAGGAGCAGAGTGGAAGAAATGTTCTAATGTGAAAAATCTGGAGATTCTTATCTACTGGGAAAAAAAAAAAAAAAAGAAAGATGAAGGCTATTGGACAAATAGTGAATATCTTTATGAACATTTTTGTGAACATTTTTTGTGTATACAAAAGTCTTTATCTGCTTTCCACTAGTTCCATCATCTGGCAAATGTTTTTCAGCAACTTTCCCCAGTCAATTTTTCTTCTTAATTCTCACATTTCCCCCTCATACAACACTACCCTCTGGCTCTGAAATCCTATTCTATTCTCTACCTGCTCTTCATTTTATAAAGTGCTCTACATTCTCAAGAAATTATTCAGGCTTAGGGCAGAGAGTGCAGTGTTACATGGGTCAGGCAGTGCAGTGAATAATAATACCTAGAAGTCACAACCTTCTATCATTTTTACTGCTGCCTCCTTTGGAGTGGTTGGTGTGTGTTGCGATACTAGCACGGGAGAAATACTAACACAAAGTAGAGAAATTATGTAATTTATCAGATGAAATCTCAAACTTTGGGAATCCCAGTGTTGTTACTGAGTGTAGGACCTGCACTTGTGGTGGTCATGGCTATGCTGCATGGCATAGAAATGAGTCCTGCAAGGGCTGATGGTAACAGATTTATTGTAAGAGGGCATCAGTCAAAGTACTAAGGCTTCCTCTTCTTCCCAGTGTCTCTGCTCAGTTTTGTTCCAGAACTATGCTGGGGGAGTTCTGTTGTCCAGTTAATCCCATGCAAAAGAGAGGAAGAACTGGACAGAGAGAAGGTGAATTTCCTTCTCTCCACTTTCTATGCAGATCTTCTACTTCTGATGTATCCTTTCAAGGAGGAGTGTCTAGAAGGCACGCCTTGGTTGAGACACACAGCGACAAACCCAGATTTCTACTGCTTTGTTCTTTGTTCTTTTTCTCCTGGCACTTCATCAACCTTTCTGCTGAGAACTGTGCTAATATTTCCAGAGAACTGTCCATAAAACCCAGAATGCCTGTAAACAGCCATAACTAATAAAGTCTGCTGTAACATACGTATAATTAGGATTATTTTTATCACATATTCATTACTTTGTATTTATTAATGCTGAGTTTCTTTCAGTGCCACGAGATCTCATAAAGAATGAGTATCACTCAGTGTCATGAGATTCTAATGAGATCCTATCATCTGTAAACTTTGTTGCTTCGTGAGTCATTCTATTTCCCAGATTTCATGGGTATGTTGAGCAACATTCATATATATGAAACTCCATGTGACCTATCTCTCTTATGCAAATTGACTCTTAATCCTCTATATTTTTAGCCAGCTATTAAGTGGGAGAGGCAATGTCTCAGGGATTTTTTGAACCATTTGTAATCTGAGTGTAGTGTTTTAACCCATACTAATGCAACACTTTTCTTCAAAATGTGAATTATGACTTTCTTCTGCTTATCTGGGCTCACCCTCATGACTGGGAAATCGCAGGAAGGACAAAAGCAACAGAAAGAAGTTCTGCATTTCTCAGTGTACCTCCCTTGCTCAGACTTGGCAATCAGTGCTGCTTTATCAAGTTGACTTCACCACCACCGCTACACCATGCTGAAGTACTCGTTTCTTTTAGAGTAAAAGAGTCCTCTAAAATGAAGACTGCCAATGCTTCGGCTTGTTTTTTCAGATAAATATTCAAGCACACTGCACACAGACAAGCAAAACTAAGAGTGAGCCTTGCGTGCTGTTTCAGAAAGGTCCTCAAGCAGATGTTGGGCTGCATCCTGGCTAGACTCCCCCATTAGGAAGGGGCCTCTTGTTAGCACAGCACTAAGCAAAACCCAACACATGGAGCAGTCACATGTATGTTATTTTCTTTAACATGTCACTGGAAATACTAAAGGGAAGCTGTTGGCTCTTATGCATATATATGTATAATTGTATTTCATTTTACTTCTCATTTATTTCTAGGAACTTCAGTTATGCTTCAGACTGGTACGGAGCGGAGAGGGACTCTGCTATACTCAGCCCAGGCTAACCCAAGTGCTGCACTCTTCCTCTCTGCAGAAACACTAAAGGAGTTGCTATCCTCTTCCGTGCAGCCGGTGAATTCTCCGTGGGGATCTCCATCTATCTGGCAGGTCACATTACAGCCCTGCTGTTGTAACTGATCCGTCCATAGGTTTCTACAGAAGAAGTGCTATTGATGAATTACTGCATATGGCGCTGAGAGTTATGTTGCAGAGTTGTTACTTTTCAACTAGGGAGCTTTCCTGGGAACTTTCCATGATCTGTTGGTTGGCTAAGGAGTTTTGGACAATATATATATATAGCACGCAGCTGCCATAACTCATTATGACCAATAAACAAGGAAAGCAAAAAGGATAGAAAATGTGAAGATCAAAGAGGCCAGCAGGACATGCATATCTGTGATTAGTGATGAATTTTACTATGTTAGAGAAAGTGGACAGACTTCAAAAGACTCTGGACCTCCTGGCAAAGCTGAATCCCCCGAAGTCAGCATGTTATGACAATTGCAGTTTCCCTCAATGGGAGACAGCACTGACTGTGCTGCAAAATGCCAAGTGAAGTTTTATTTTCTCGGAGACCATTTACCTTTCCATTGAGTCCTTCCCTGCACTTCCCCTTGAGATGTAGTTATAAGTGGAATTGTTAGCATTGCCCTAGAGTATGCCCGTATTACAGCTGTGCAGAAAATAGCTGTGCTATTCTGTTATGATATTTCACATACTTCAGTCTAGCCACCTGCCATGTAGGTACAAAGAAACCCAACAAGATTAAGATCAAATATAAAAGCAAACAAACAACAATAACGAAACAAAAGACAACAAAAAGCCCTGAAAAATCAAAAATGTTATGTTTGTTCAGTTTAGTTTTTAAGTTTTGCTTGTACCAACCAAGTGAAATCTGTGATGTCAGTAATTAGGAAAGATTTTTTTATGGTCATTTTCAATTTTATTTATTAATTTATTTTTAATTCAGTGAGCATTCATTTTTCTTTTGTGTCAGAATGCAGGACTTCAGTTATTCCTTTTTTCAACATACTTTGGATCAAGAGATTAACTGAAAACATTTTTCCACGTTTCAGTTACCAGGCATTGTGTTTTTCTGATGAAAAATAGTCAAAAAAATTTCCAGTCGACAATTACATTTATCCTGGAATGATTCACAGCAATGTCCCATAGGGTCTTACAGCAGAGACATCAACATGAGTTCAGTATTTCAGAGAAAGGTCAGATAATGAGGGGACATAGAGTTGTCCATCCTCTTTCAATCTGTTCATAACAACCTTCAGAAAAAAAAAAAGAAAAAAAATAAGAAAAGAAAGAAATTGAGAAAGAGAATGGAAAAGATGATCACTAGACTTCCAGAACATGGCGGAAAGAAGATGACATCATCCACAGAGACACAAGTGGATCCAGTTTTTGGGACACTACTTGGCTCCTGTCCTCTGGAGGTACCACCTTCAGGGTGATGAGGAGTGAGTCCTGCTTGTGTAAATGGGAAATGAGGAAGATTTGCCAGCCTGACAAAATGGCTTATGAGACCCATTAACCCAAGATGGAGTAACAAAACTTGGCTCTGATTCCCAGCTTCCCTAAATGGCATGAATGTTCAATTTTGGGCTTGGATTCAGCCAATTTAGAGAGCAATTATCCAGCCGTGTTCTGTAATTCAGTTATAAACTAGTCTCCAAACTCTCCTCATGTTAAGGGCTGAATTTCTATTTATTTGGATTACAAAGTCAGTTTCTGCCATTGCCGTCTTGCCTTTGCCTCTTACTATAAACATTCAAGAAGTCTGTAGGTACCAGGAAAAGGAGTTTTAACCAATATCTTCTTTATTTAAGACAGGAAGCATGTAAGCGGATGATCTATTAATGCAACATGTATTAATACCCTTCTCACACTCAGGAACCAAAAATCACAAGGCTTGCTTTGAAGCTGGGGCTCTCTCACATGCATTGAAATGGATTTCCAGCAAAGCACAGGTGCATGCCATATGAGCAGCAGAAACCCTGGGACTGTGAGCAAGCAATTTGATGACTGCTGTGTGTTCAGTGCCCGGAGTAGATTCATGTCAAGGTGACACTTCCCTGGCTCAGAATTCCCCTTGTCTCACACTGAAGAGCTGTAGATATTTTACCCTGGCAGGCTCCCTTTCTCTTTTTAGTGCCTGATAGATGCTGTTCCTAAACACTTTTGCAGGTGATTACTGTGGGGAATTAGTAGGCTTCTTATTCACACCTTTCTGTCCAACCCCTCTTGACTTGCATAATTCATTAAGCAGGAGGAAACAAGGGATCTCACAAAGCCTGCTGAGGCGAACACATAGCCCTGGCCGGTCCCAGAGGGGGGGTTCAGTGGTTTAATTTAATGATCGCTGTGGGAAATGTGTGGATGTCAAACATTTGGATTCCCCGCCCATTCTTTCCTCAGTTAATAGGTGGTTGTGCCACTGAGACATTCCCTAAGAGGACTGTTAATGTGAAGTATGAGCTTTGTTGCCTGTTAATGTGCTGCCTAACAGAGATAAGGCACCGCGCTCAGCTTCCTAGCAGGGGTGCCTAAATTTCTGTGGTTTTCAAGGATTATGAATTTTGCTTTCTAGCAACCGTGGAGTTTGAACCTCTGTGTGTCCCCGGTGTCCATTTCAGCAGGAGGGACAGTGGTAAAGGAAAACACAGATGTGAGGCCCATAGGCATGCCGAACTCTAACCAGTTTCTCCTCGCCTCCCTAGAGTGGGCATGTGGAGCCAAGGTACCACTGTAAGTACAGAGTTTTCTGGTTAAACAACATAACCATGACACCTCTTCAAGGCACTGACATCAAACTCTTGGTCAGTGTGTACTCCATAGCATCACACCACGCAAAGGAGTGTTCCCAGGTGCTTTACATGCAATAATTTGGATCCTCAGACTGGTCCCTTGGCTTGCTTTTGGGCTTAGCTCACTAGCATCCCTCCTAAGAGCTCTCAGGAACAGTTCTGCAATCGGCACAGCCAGGGACCATTCCCAGTTGGCAGCGTGGATAGAGCCGCTCTGTTTTGGAAAGAGGGAGAGCTTAATGAATGGATGCAGACATTTCTGTGCCAATTGGCCTCCAGGATAAAGAGTGGTCCCGGCTGTGTTTAATTTTCTCAAACAGACATAGCCTCGGGTCTCCTCCTTATCTCTGCCATTGACTTCCTGGGCAGGGAGGGCCTGGCTGTTTACCTATGAAAACGACTTTGTGAAAATGGATCGTGCATGAAAGAATGGTTTCAAAGACTATTTATTATGAATATGGTTCATTTTAACTTAACAAGTCATTTACAAAATGATCTTGGCTTCCTTGGATTGATTTAGTGTTCGGAGATATTCACTGATCATTTACAGCAAGAAACGTTCGGCCTCCGGTCTGTTCACAAATGGTTTGTTTTCTTTGCTCCCTTCTTGCAGTGGGGACTGGCCAGCTGAGAGATCTGCTTTTGTTTTCCCTCTCCTTGATTTGATGATTGAAGCTTTTCAAACAGAACTACAGCGCACTGCAAATATCCACTACGAGTTTCTGGACAAATAAACATCTGGGCTGAGGTTATTTTGGAAGAATGGCAGCCTCAGTGACTCCAAATGGCAAATAATAGAGTGAAACGAGCCCAGCCGTTTTCTTCTGGAGTTGGAAGGCTACTGCTGCCCTGCCTGTTAACCTGTGCTTTTCTGCTCCCTGGCTTTGCCCGGCATTTCTGAGCCACCCAGAAAGACCCAGCCAAGGTTGGCTAGGAGCAGGGCCGGTCCCTGTGAGAACAAGGAGCCTTCCCACCATGGAGGCCCACCCTTCCCGTGGGGACCCACGTGAGGAGACCTCTCAGCTTTTCCCAGACGGGGGTGTGCATGGAGGCCGGTGTGCATCACTGAGCACAGCATTTGGCTTCATCGTTGGCTCATCTGTGGCTTTGCCTTCGCTCACTTGTTTCCTTAGATGAGATCCTCTGACTGCTTATTTGTGTTAGGAAAATTATCGTTCTTGTATTTCGGTCTGTGTCACTTCCTCTGTGTTTTGTTATTACACAGAGGGATGTCTTTAATGAAATGGACGGAAGGAGGAGGACTTTGGGCTTATTTTTATCCTATACATAGGAAGTTGGCCAGAACAGGGAAAAATAAAGCAAAAAGTCCTCAGAGCATTTCCATCTCTCAGACCAGGAGACCGTGATCCCCACAGACCTTACTCAAATGTTCCATCACTTCCCAGGGATGCTGCTGAGGAAAATTTTCTCTTCTGTTTTGCTTGTTTGTTTTTGAAAGGCAAGCAAGCTGACCAGTGCTTCCTGTCACAGCGGTGGGGCACTGCTGCCATCCAGGTTTCTTTTATTAATGAACCAAACCTCAGACCACTGGGCTAACTTTGAAAAAAAAAAAAAAAAGGTTTGCAGTTATGTCTTGCATTTCTAAAGTGAGATGAGAGATGGCCCTAGGAGCACCAAGCCCAAATGGAAGAGAGAGTCCTGGTCTAGCAATTCAGGGCAGAACTGGACCTAAATGAAATGGTCACTATGCTGTCTCAGAGAGGAGCAAGGAATGAGATGAAGGTGGGACCACGTAGTTTTTGTTTCAGTGAGTGGCCATGCTGCCACACTGTAAGTTTTGAGGAAACTGAGGCATCTGTTTCAGGACTGGATCTTTTTCTCTCCTCCACTGCTGGTCCTGGATCACAGCTGGGCTGTGATGGGGGATGCTCCTCTCCCACGTGCTTCAAAGAGAAACCAGGAGGCACTGAACAATTACTCCCACTCACAAGATGAGGGGAAATCCTCTTCTAACTGAGGGATTATCCTGTTAATATCAGGATGTCTGGCAATTTATGACTTGCTGCTTGAAGTCCTCCTCCCCCTACCAAAGAATTGTGGCAGACAGCGAGGCTGGAGGCAGAGACAGGGTGAGCTGACATTGGCAGTGCTTGAAATATAGTGGGAGAGATGGGAAAACCCTTTCTTGCTGTCCTCATTAATGTGACTTAATTAATAGTTATAATCTTATCAAACAAAGGCCGCTGTGCAGGGGGGATGTGCAGGCTGGGAATCAAATCTTTAATACTTAGATATTTTAAGACCAAAAAGCACTGCTGAGCAATATGACTTCCTGTATAATTGATTCCAGAGGTAGAACTTTTCCACTAAAAAGAGGCACATTTAATGGAAGGTGTTATCCATGTGACATTTTTTGGTAATAACTTTTAAAAGAAAATGTTGACTGGTTTGTTTCATAAAATCCAGCTTTGGCCAGCACTTGCCTGGCTTCTATTTCCATTTTCTACTCTTAACGTGTCTTCTAAACCCCAAAGACTACTTGTTCTCTGGGGGTTTAACTTCCCTATTCTTTCTTTTTATTTTCCTACCATTTAATCCAACTTAAATATATATGTATATTCTCAACTTGGATCGAAGAGAACGTCTCATTTTGACACCATGAGAACCCTGAAGCCTGCATTCAATAGTCATGCACCTCTATGAAATAAATCACATCAAAAGATTGGCAGTCTGATATCCTCTGTCTTGACTGCCTCTGGGATTGTTATTTCTCCATGAGCTTACAAATAACACACACGATACTCAGATGTGTTTCACAAATCTTTTAACAGTCTCTAAAGACTATTTAGGACAAATGCTTCTTTGAGCGTACAAAAAATTATTAAAATTGTCCTGTGCTTTAGGTCTCTCACCCAAACCTGTCACCAAATGCTTTCACTAAGCACAGCTTTAAAGACCTTTAAAGAACATAGAATTATTAAGGGAAAAGCCACTCCCCCCACTGTTGTCAGCCAGAGACATCCTGAAGTCTGTGGGGAAATACTGAGACATCACTACTTCCATGTTACTTGAATGAATAATCCTGGTTAAATTACTGCCAGGGCAAAAAAAAAAAAAAATAACAAACCAAAAAACTCAGCTATTGAGGGCTTGTTTTTGCTTTGGTTTTTTTTTAATCATCTCTGATGTTTTTTGTGATAGCCCAGCTCATTTTCTTTGTATTAGCTTTGGCCTGGGTATTGCTCAAGACAGTGCAACATAAGGCAGAGACCACCAAAATAGACCTTACAATGGGCTGTGCATGGAAGCAGAGGAGATCATCCAAGCTGCAACCTCTCCTTGTATCCTACATGGAGCAACTCATCCAGACTGGGCTTGTCCATGTTCAGCTAGATTACTCCATACACTCACACGTTACAGTTATTTCTAAGGAGAAGTTCAAAGTGAAAGCTTATGTTCACCCGGAATACCTCTTGAATGTAGAGAAGTCATGGTTTTAATGCAAACTGAGTCCACCAGTCTCAGAGGATTTTATACCAGAATCACTGAGATTTGAATTTGTGCTGGGACATTTAGCACAGGCTGTTAACTGGACAGATTTCTTGATTCTAACAGGAAGAAGAGTGACTGTGAATTACAAAGCCACATCCTTGCTGGCAGCTATAAATTTGGATAAACCTCCTCCCCCAGTGCTCTGGATTCTCACATGCTGTCTCCTCTGGCTGTTCTCCTCTCACTTGTGAAATATATTACAGTAGCCAAATTACCAGGGGATGAATGACCCCCATAAATTCTCTTGTTCAGCTCAGAGAGAAGATACCATGCTGTGGAGAAAACAGTGAGAATGTGTATCTTTTACTCTGAACTTGCAGTTATTCCCATTGTGTCAGTTCTATTTTCAGGTGATTTTTTTTCCCCTTTTGGTTGGCCTCAATTTGAATTTTTCCATTCTGTTTCCCATTGTAAATGCCTTTTCCAATTACTGTATTTTATTCCTATATCAATGAAATGTGTATGAGTGGGGGGGGGATGACAGGAGAGGCCTTCAGCTGTATGTGTGCCTTGCTCAACACGTTTCAAGTTGGGAGTCTGCTGCTCTCAGCTCAGCTCAGGATCCATGCAGCAGTGATGTGAACAATGAACGTAATCTTACCACAGTTAAGCTGGTTACACAAGAGAGAAACACTTCCCCAGATTATTGGAGAAATGGCTGAATAACGCTGTTTCATCTTTTGTGCAGCATGCATTTGTGGAGATGCTCCAACAGCGTGACAAAATTCAACACTGTTATTTCTGGAGATGAGAGAAGATTTCTCATGCAGAAACAAAACCATCCCATTGTCATCTAAAATTCAGCAGAAGTGTTGATCCTGCCTTCCCTTTTCTTGGTAGTGGCTCAGTGCTCTAAGCAAAGGGCCTCGAGGCAATGGCAGCTGAGAGGTTCCCAACAGCAGCTAAAGAAGTTCAAACCTCACTGGGCAAAATGCCCTTGGGTCCCCAGGGTAAGCTTCAGAATGACAGTACAGGTGGAAAACAGCTTAGAATAATCCTACCATGAATCCCCAAGCACTGTGTTTTTTCACAAAATCTTGTCAATATTAATGTAGATTCTCTTCCAGATGGGAAAAACAACAACAAAAAAGGACCAGCACTTGATTTCAACAACTGTCTCAATAGTTCCACCTTTCTGAGGCAGGAGATATACGAACCTGGTGCTGGATGCAGACAGCAGTGATGCTATTTCCAATAAAGAGATATTTTTATTTATTTATTTTTAATAAAAAGAGCACAAACTAAATTCAGTATTTGTACAAAGTACTCGTGGGCTCATGAAACACAGAACCACACAGGCTGCACAGGTTGGTGTCCAGACAGGTCTTGATGATCTCCATAGAAGGAGAATCCACCAGCACACTGGGCAGCCTGTGACAGGGCTCCATTACCCTTACCATAAATAAGTTCTTCTGCATGTCAGTACAGAAACTCCTGTATTCAAGTTTCAGGCCGCTGCTCCTTGTCCTATTGCTACACACCACCGAGAAGAGCCTGGCCTCATCCATTTGCCTTGCATCTCCCCTTAGATATTTATGAACACTGATCAGGTCCCCCCTCAGTCTTCTTTTCCCCAGGCTGAAGAGACACAGCTCACTCAGCCTTTGCTCATAGAGGAGATACTCCAGGCCCTTTATCGTCTTCGTGGCCCTCTGCTGGACTCCTGCTAGGAGATCCCTGTCTTTTTTTTTCGACTGGGGAGCCCAGATCTGGGCACAGAGTAACAAATGAAAGAGGACATCATTATTCTGCTTCTGTGTCAGGCACATCACCATCACGACTCTCACCTCATCCAGTTGTCCCACTTTCTGGTAGACTTTTCATTATTTTTACACTATTAATATTTCCCATCTGGTGTTCTCTGTATTATTAATGCTAGCTATTTCTCTGTCCTCAGAGGTAAGGATAGGCACTCTTGCCAACATATCTGGAATCCTTCCCCTTCCTTCCTTCTCCCTCTGCCCCTTTGACCTTCCCTACATCTGAGTCATGGTCACAAAGGTAAGGACGGTTTCCAAAATGCTGTTTGTAAGGGCCAGAGGCAAACTGGGAATACAGACAGTTGTGTCTAGTCTGTATTGGTGTGAAAAAGAAAAGAAAAAGGTAGCTGATGTGGAAGCCCTGGGAGAGGTTTTTCACCTTGCCTTGTCACCGTTCAAAAAGGGGAAATGTTTTTGCTTTATGTTCTCTTTTATGACATCTGAAGGTTGAGAGAAAACAGAATGCAACAGTAATAGAAAGTTAAAGCAATTACTTTAAAGCCAAGTGCTTTCATAATGACCTTAAAATCTGAACGACTGCACAGCTTTCAGGGGGAGGTAATACCTCCTCTTGGCTGATTTCAACTGATAAAGTTGTGGGGACGGAAAAATGAACTTTGGGGCACATGAGCACTTCTTCAAATCTCTGTAGATTTTGAAATGTCATTGTTTCCTGATTTACCTCGTGAAACATAAACTTTACTCAACATGGTACATTAACAACAAGGTGTGCAACTGTGCCTTTTCAACTTGGAAACAGAGTTCCTTCTGTTCCAGACAGAGCTACCTCTTTGGACCCAAGATGACAAATAATTCAAGTTTAAACATACGTAGTTGTTTGTAGGCCCCAAGACACTTCGTGGCAAATTCGTTCCAGCTACTTTTCTCAATGTTCTCATACAAATAAGGCCTAAGTATCAAGGCCAGCAACAAGGGAGGAGACAGTGACGTACAGTCTGAGGGTATGAAGCCACAGTGACTTTATATACACACAGACACACGTGTGTATGTATATATATATGTATAAATTAGGTACCCTGAAACTTAAGTCTGTACGCAGCAAAGTCTGTGTGAAGAAAAAGAGAGAAAAGCTAAGCTGAAGGCATTTTGGAAGAGAAGGATATCTCTGCCTGCCAGCATGAATGCAAACTGAATATATGTTTGCTATCTTATGCTTTTGGGGGTTGAGATTTTCAGGCAGATAGCTTTCATCTAAATAGAAGTCAGGTGTTTTTTTCAAAAGGCTTTTTCTCTTTTTTACTGCATCAAAGTATTTTTCCAAGTGAAAAGGATTGGCTTTTCAGCCAGAATGGAAATTTTTAATTCGATCTGAAATTTTGTTTATTTTAGGAAGAAAAAAAAAAAAAAAAGGAGTAAAAACCAACCATGCCAACCATGGAAACATTCTCACTAGAAATGCTGGCTTCAGATCAAGAGCTCTTTTGAGATTTTTTCAAATGAAATAGTTCCCTTTAACACCTTGCTATTTAAGAGAGCCTAAACCTGTTCTCATTTCTTACATTGGGAATAGAAGAAAAGATCAGCAGGCTGTAGGTAGACCCAGGATAGCAAACCTGGAGGAGAAAACTGAAAAAATAAGCTGAAATGACAATGATGGTATTTTCAACGTAGAGTAATTGCTCCATGGTGCCCAACTAGCAGAACATCTGCCTGCAGCTGGCCTCTTGCTGGCAGGGCTGCGTAGATGGCGCCTGGAGCTGCACCGCACCGGAGATGTGTGGGTAAAAGGCCTGTTGTCAATAAAAACCCACTCTGAGCCATTCGCTTCCTACTTCCTCCTCACATGTTGGGCTCATTAATGGAGCATCAAATCCTCAAATGTGGAGGTCAGGATAGGGAATACATGGGAAGACATGCCTAGCCTCTGATATGAGCTTTTATCACTGCTGGGGCCTGCGCTTGAACAGCAGGGCTGTGTTTTGAGGGCTGTAAATCCATTCTTTTTAGCCTGAAAACAAATTTCAGTGGATCCCTTCCCTTCCCTTCCTTCCTTCCCTTCCCTTCCCTTCCCTTCCCTTCCCTTCCCTTCCCTTCCCTTTCCTTCCCTTCCCTTCCCTTCCCTTCCCTTCCCTTCCCTTCCCTTCCCTTCCCTTCCCTTCCCTTCCCTTCCCTTCCCTTCCCTTCCCTTCCCTTCCCTTCCCTTCCCTTCCCTTCCCTTCCCTTCCCTTCCCTTCCCTTCCCTTCCCTTCCCTTCCCTTCCCTTCCCTTCCCTTCCCTTTCCTTCCTCTTTCCTTTTTCCTTTTTCCTTTCCTTTCCTTTTTCCTTTCCTTTCCTTTTTCCTTTCCTTTCCTTTTTCCTTTCCTTTCCTTTTTCCTTTCCTTTCCTTTTTCCTTTCCTTTCCTTTTTCCTTTCCTTTCCTTTTTCCTTTCCTTTCCTTTTTCCTTTCCTTTCCTTTTTCCTTTCCTTTCCTTTTTCCTTTCCTTTCCTTTTTCCTTTCCTTTCCTTTTTCCTTTCCTTTCCTTTTTCCTTTCCTTTCCTTTTTCCTTTCCTTTCCTTTTTCCTTTCCTTTCCTTTTTCCTTTCCTTTCCTTTTTCCTTTCCTTTCCTTTCCTTTCCTTTCCTTTCCTTTCCTTTCCTTTCCTTTCCTTTCCTTTCCTTTCCTTTCCTTTCCTTTCCTTTCCTTTCCTTTCCTTTCCTTTCCTTTCCTTTCCTTTCCTTTCCTTCTTTCCTTTCCTTTCCTTTCCTTTCCTTTCCTTTCCTTTCCTTTCCTTTCCTTTCCTTTCCTTTCCCTTTCCTTTCCTTTCCTTTCCTTTCCTTTCCTTTCCTTTCCTTTCCTTTCCTTTCCTTTCCTTTCCTTTCCTTTCCTTTCCTTTCCTTTCCTTTCCTTTCCTTTCCTTTCCTTTCCTTTCCTTTCCTTTCCTCCCTTCCCTGCCTCCCTTCCTTTCCTTCTTCCTTTCTTCCTTTCTTTCTTTCTCTCTCTCTCTCTTTTCCTATTTTTCTTTCTATTTTTTTCCCCCACAAAAGAGTCTTGTACTCTGCAGCACAAGCTTGCGTTGCAACAGGGGAAGCTACAAATCCAGCTCAAGCTTGAAAGATTTCCACTGTCACTGCAGAGCTCCACAGTCAGAGCCCCTTGGTGCCAAGAATAAACACATCATCACTGCCACATCATGCAAACATGGTGCTGTGTAATCAGCTGCAGGACACTGGGAGTCTGCCTCCTGGGAGAGCAGCAGGGAAAACCCTGGAAATCTTTGAAGGTGACTAAAGCCATTTTATTGCAAAGTGTGCACAGGACTGTCTCTCCTTTCCAGGCTGACTTCCCACCTGCAGTGCATTGCTGATTTAATAAGGGCTGAAAGGGATTATCAAGTTGTGAACTTGTTTGCATCCTACCGGGATGTAATGAATGAAGGTTTTTGTTCAGCTCAGCCTAACTGAATGCTTCTCAAAGAGATTGTAGTTGGAGAAAGGCTGTAAGTTATCAGTGCTTTGGTGCATGGTTAGTACTTGAGCATTACATGATGAAATGGGGAGGACGCACTAAATGTTAATTTTGTAGTAGGATTTTTTTCCTCTACTCCTGCCCCAAAACTTGCTTCAGGCTAAGCCCTTGCAATGCTTGTTCAGTTTGCTTTGGTAGTTCAGCATTCAGTGATACATTCAGTGAAACAGTAAACTCAGTTTATTCAGCTCCCGAATTAATGAGCACCACAAAACCTTGCTCTTCGTGGTGTGCTTGCAGGCCTTGATGCTCCTCCCAAGCTGCCTCACCTGTGGGGATTTTACATCAGTTGCAGTTGTGCTCAGAAATATTATGCCAAGAATGGTGCTTATTCTGTGCCAGCTCCTGGTAAGCTGTTCACACCCCTGCTGAGAAGGACAAAGAGTACCACGGGGCACAGCAGGGTAAAAGCCTTCTAGTTCAGCTCATTTTCAACCCAATAAAAGAGCAGAGTAACTGCCCAGTTAACAGTGACAAAACCACCTGTACCTTGGAGACCAAGCTCTCTGAGAAACGAGAGTTTAAAGCTCTTCTTCCTGGACTGAACCCTTGGCCACGCTCTGCACTAATGCTCATACCAACAAAGTGATGCCTGAGCATTACTAAGCCAGAATACGCACAGTATCAGATCTCTCTCCATCCAGGACACCTGGATGCTCCGTTTGTGTTTCTGTTCTTGCTTCAAATGTCCTTCAAATTGTGTCATCCAACACTCAGAAATCTGGAGAAGTGATTGAAAGTCTGATGTCTTCCTAAACTTTCCCTTGGTTTAAAGAAAATGAACAACTTCACAATCTGCTCTCTCATAGGTCTGGTCCTTACCTATACATCTCCGATATCTTTTCCTGTCCCAGGTTCCTGCAGCCTCCCTCCATTAGCTATCCTACTGAGGCCATTTTTCACTTGCTCCTCCAGCTCCTGCACCCAAGCATTTCTTCCTTGCTGCAGATAATGTTTGGAAGGGATCTCAGTGCACTTCATCAAGCAGTGTGTTCACCCCACACAACTCCAGTCTCCTAAGTCAGCCAACTGGTCTTTCCATACTGCTCAAGTGGTTAATGAAGAGAAAGAAACCCCTCCATGGGTTTCATGGTTTTCAACTAGCTTAATATAAATAGCATCATAGAGTAGTTCCAAGAGGAAGAGACCACAGACCATGTGGCTCCAGGTGTTCTAGGTGCTACACTTGGAGGAAAGTAGAGAAGGCAACATATATTGTTCCCAATGCAAGTCCCAGCTTCTGCTTGGTGGAAATAGAGAAGTGGAATGGGGAAGTGTTCCTGAAGGTGTGTTACGCATGGTGGAGTCCAAGCTGCACTGGCTGCAAACATTTGATATAATTCAGTAAAAAAAGTAACTTTTGTGGGTGTTACTTGATCGTTTCACAAGTAGTCTGGATGGTATTTGCTTCCCACTCAAGAACAAGCTGTATTGTGAAGTCAGAGGCAACATCAACCAACGTAAGTTGAGCTTTCTTTGGCATTTCTGGCAGGCAAGTTTTTCAACACTCAGTTCTCCCCTCCCCCAGAATTTGTTCCTGACTCATGTTTACTAGCTGGGGAAAACATGACAAAACAGTGACCAAAAAAAAAAAAAAAGGATCTACTTTGAGCATTAAACTTCATTGCTGAATGACTAGAAACTATTGTTTGGGTGGTCAAGGCTTTAATTGTCAACTTATGTAAGACAGGCCCTCATTTAGTCGCTGTTTGCCTTCACCAGGGGGTTCACAAAACAGTTATAAGAGTCTAGTGATACTCTTCTTTGGCCTTTATTCTCCCACCATCCCAAAATATCACATCCAATCGATGATTGCTCACATGTGAGGTCATTGAGCCACTGACTGGCTGTATAACTCTGACTTTATTACTATTAATTGCCTTTATTAGTTACTGCTACTGCAGGGCACGTGAGTCATTTGCTCAGTCCACAGTCCTTGAAAGCGTCATTGTATTATACTGATCAAATCATTCCTTTATGTTTCTGTTTCTCAAAGTCATCTTTGGATGGACTGAAAAAATAAAAATCTCGAAAGCAATTTTTGGGCTGAAACAGAAATCAGCAGCTCAACACTTTTGATAGCTGGAAGGCTGAAATCTTACGGTGTTAGATTGTCATCTTGTGAACAGCCAAGGACAGGCAAGAGACAACCACAGATCCTGGCTGGAAGTGAATCAGTGGGCTCTCCTTGTTATTCTGGGAGCCTCAAAGCTGGGGAATGACAGATCTGGGCATTTCAGGTTAGCTTGAAATCATTACTCTTCCTGGATATTTAATTATACACTTCAGTGAGAACCAGTTGCTGAAAATCCCATGTTGTGTGCAAAACAAAAGGGATAAGAATTTATGCCTGTTTTGTGTTCTACTGCTTGGATGTCAGCTGTTTCTACTGCAGTATTCCTGTGCTTTTTAAGACAAACTCTTGTATGTCAGACCTTTACACAGGACACCAGTTCACGCCTGAATCGGGGATGATCCAGCTCTTGCAGGGCAGAGTAGTATTTCAGCCTCAAACTTTAAACACTGCGCAGACAGGAGAAAAAGGATCATTTTGTCTATGGAGATTGTGATGCGACTTGCTAAAAATCTGAAGCATGTGCTGAAGTCTTCAGGAGAAGCAGAATAATCTAAAAGTCCTGAAGCCTCAGCTGAAGCATGTGCTGCAGTATTTTATTAAACATCTGCCTGGCTTTCTAAGTGTGAAATGCATGTCACGGGGGCAAAGCAGCAGGATTTACCCATCCCTCTAAGTTTGTACCTCAGATCTGTAAGTAGCATGGCATCAACATGAAGTCATGTTGAAGTTTTACTTTTCTATCTTTGAATTCTCCCCACAAAAGTGGAGGAGAGAGGGAATCCAATGGAAGAAGCTACATAGCAGCAATTAGTTAGTTGGCATCTGCTTTTTGTTCCGTGGATCGTCGCTTCGTTTTATCTCTGGATAGGAAAGTGAATCTCTCATGGGATTTGCAATTGTGTCATAATAAAATAAAATATGCTTAATTAAAGATATCTGTCAGACACGTCTATGTCTGGAGGACAGTATCTGAAAATCTGAGCTTTCTGTCTGAAGAAGGAATTAGCCTTGAAAATGAAAAATGATTTTGATATCAAGAGAGTGGCTGAAGATTCCATCATTCATTGCTTCCAGGATCAGAGCAATTTCCTCTGCTGTGTGAGAGGAAGAATTCTTATTTAGCTTTTACGTAGTGATGAGAGAATAGAACTTAACGTAGTGGTAATAAGATAAGCTGCTAAAAGCTTTTAAATGGAGACCAGAAATTTAGAATGGGGTTTTCACCACCGAAACTGAAAGCTGGCCCACAGTTGAGGGGTATCTTTGCTTGAGGTACATAGAGAACGTATATTATAATTGAATGGAGGTAATGATTTCTGACTTCTAAACAGAACTGCTTTTTTTCTCTGTAGTTATATATCAGCCAATTTGTAATGTGCCTTTTTGCACCACCACCCCCCCACCACCCAATAAAAAAAAATCATACATGCTGCTTTGACATATTTGCTTTAAAGGCAAAATTTAGTGCAAGACACTAGGTGGAGAGACAGAGCATGAAACTTTAAAATAAACTCGTGCTGAAATTTTACAAAAGAGCACAGGGCTTTGCAGCTCTCTCCTCTGTGGCACATTTCCACTTTGGGTGCCTGAGCTCCCACTTTGTTCAGGGAGACTTCATTCACATTCCTCTGTGGATCAGACACCAAGTTATTGCTTCATAACTCAGATGACTTTGATATTTCTGTACTCTGGAGAAAGGTCCCAAATTAGCTTTTCTTTTTGCTGATCTCAGCCGAGGTCCAAGTATGGCCTCTCCAAGATGTAGCCAGGAGACCAGGATTTCACAAGGCTGAAGGGAAGCTGCTCAATGGCGTCACCCTTTGGTTACTACTTGGCAGATGTAAGGACTGTGGGAAGAGGTGTTCTCAAAAACAGTGAGCACAACTGTAAACTTCATCTTTTAAACATCAGAGCTTAAAGATGAGTTTTGGCTTTGGCCTTTGCCAAAGCTACTTTTTAACAACTGACTTGAAAACGGCAAGGATGAACTGTCTCTTTTCCTCCCTATGGGGCAACCACGTTTTGACACTGTCATTCCTAAATGACCAGCAGATAATTTCATATGCTGAAAATGGAGAAAAGGAAAGGGAAGGAAAGAAAATAAAAGATGCAATCCTTTTCTTTTCCTCCCCCTAAGTTAATGAATTTTTTATAAATGTGTAAGCATGTCGCCCTTCCAAGCCACATCAAATCATTCCTGAAATCTGTATTTTAAAACTGGAATGTGTATAATATGAATGGCTTAAGGAATAAAATGCAAAAAGATGTTGATGATGCTGGATTACCAGCCAGCTGGAGGACTGAAAAAGAGAAGGAGAGAGTGATGAAGAAGAGAACAAAAAGGGCCGTGTTCTATCAGCCAAGTCAACAACCGCGTTGCTGCAATTGCCCCTCATTATGGAAAACTCTACTCAGGTTGTCCTGGAATCTGAGTTGACTGTTTTTAAGGAGCCACATCAGCAACAAAGTGTGATGCAGCCCAGAGTTTACAACGGGGAACATCTGGACACCAAACTACCGAAGCTGCCATGTTTTGCAGAGGGATGGCTCTCAGGATGAAATGGAATGAACTGTAACAAATACGGGATTTTGCTGGCAGCTTTAATTTATTTAAATGCATCCCTGGCTTTTGAGCGATTTCTTTGTTTTGGTTAATATTTAAACATGTCAAAAATCCTCTCTCCTTCCTGCCCTTCATTGCACATGACAAGGAGTGGATTGCTCTGGCCATCTGTAGAGCAGGAATGCACAGAGCTACATCTGCATGGGCTGAGGATTGCATGAATGCTCCCAGCAAGCTCTCAGCAGTTAACTCAAAACCTGCCTTTCCTTGGATGAGCTGAGACACTACTGCAGCTTTCTACAGGATTGTGTGAAGTACTGGTGGAGCCTTGTAACTTGACATGCCTAGAGTGTGTTTGGGGGCCCTCCCTAAAGCAAGGCACCTCTGCCAGGCTGGCATGTGTCTCCGGACTCTGTTTGATAATAGCATTTGGCATTTATTTATTGTGTGACATCCTGAGCTGTTCCTGAGGCTTCACTGTAGCCCTACTGTGATTACGAAAGCTTCAAGGAAGGAGGCAAAAATACATATGGTGGTGTTTAGAAGAGGGAAGAGTTAATAAGAGGGAGGACTACCTGAAGGTCCAGAGGTAAATCTTGTGCCAAATCTGTATTGTGTCTGCAGAGGGCTCTGGGGGTACCAAAACCCCCCCTGGGAAGAAGCAACAAGAGGGGACAGCTGCTTAAACTGCCACCACTGACCCTATCAAGAGCCCTGTTCACAGAGGGGCAGTTGGGTGATGGAGCCCATCATCATCACCCACCTGTGAGCTGCTTCCAGAGGGCTCTCCTGCTCATCTCTCCGTTGTGTGGAGGTTTGTCTCATGGATGTTGGCCATCTGTGTCCCTCACGGGGATCGGGAAAGATGATAGGTGGGGATTTGTGTGAGAGAAGGCACTACAATAGTTTTCCCTTTGAAATTGTTTCCATCTAGGGAGATACTCTTGATTCCTCCTTTTACATTTACAGTGTTGAGGAAAAGGACAGCACCACTTCACTGCAAAAGGAAATCTCTGTTTTTGGCTTGTATCTTTGTACACAACCCATGAGTCCTCTCCTCTGCAGTATGTCAGTGGCATGTGAATTCCTGAATGCTGTGGTGTATGGAAGACCTCTTCGCAATCTTTTCTAAAGTGAAAATGTGCACTGTAGCTATAAAGCTGAAAGACACTTTTCTTGTGATGGGAATCTAGAAAAAATGTCTGGGGTATATTTTAAGATTTGTCCAACAAAGCAATCTGTTCCAAAGTTGTTAATTATTGTGTCGTATTGTAGTTCACTGATTTCATCTTATCATTTCATTTCATTGTATCATTTCATTTATCTTTTTTGTTTTATTTACATTATTTATTGATCATGGAATCATATAATTCTATGATCTTTTCAGTCCTTCAACTGCAGAATTTTTGGTGTGTGACTGACAGTAAAAGATGACCATATGAGACATTGACCCACTGGCTTGACCTGACCTGACCCGACTTGCAGACAGAGAAATCATCTCTTTGTCTACAATGCAAGTCTTGACTATGCTGGTGAGCATGTTGAACAAGGGGACAATTAGTCATAAATGCTGTCTTTTATTCTGTGGATATTTCAACTTTTGAAACAAGACCCAGACTGCCAGCTCAGTGTTTCACAGGGTAATTCTATGCAATGCAAAGCAGAAATGGCCACGCATTGGTGATGGTGCTATGAAGCCCCTCTGGTGCAGTGATTTGTGGTGTGCATGGCTGTGCATTCATGCACTACTTTGTGCCATGGGTCAGGAAACACATTGCTCATCACAGCTCAGGTACCTTGTCCAAATCATAGAATCATAGAATCAGAAAATGAGGTAGGTTGGAAAAAACCTCAAAGATCACCTTAGTTCCAACCTCCCTGCCTTTAGGCAAGGTTCCCAGCCACCAGACCAGATTGCCCAGGGCCCAAACATTCTGGCCTTGAGGGTTTAGGCATCCACAACCTCTCTGGGCAGCCTGTTCCAGCACCACTCTAACAGTGAAAAATTTCCCCCTGACATCTAATCTAAATCTCCTTTATTTTAAAACTATTTCCCCTTTTCCTGTCAATATCTCCAAGGAGGGCATACAGGGAATCGTGGCCAATGCTGCTGATGGACAGAGGGACAAATTAACTCAGCTCTGCTACAGGGAGAGATCAGCACCTCTAATAGAGTTTTGCAAAATCTACTTATCACCAAGTCCTAGCTGTGACCAGGTGGCCAAAAGGCTCTGAGCATCCCTGGGGACTTCTCCTGCTGTCTGGGCATGCTGTGATGCTCCAGCTCCTCACTGCTTCTATCTGCTACTGGCTGGGAGCTGCAGCAGTTACTGAGTCAGGAAAACTTGTGAATGTAGATTACACCTACACAATTTTATGTTAGAGATAGAATGCAAACCCCAGCTTTCCCCTCGCTGAGGTAAAGCTGTAGACATCCTAGGGAAAATGTTTTCTCTTTGTATTTAGACAGATTAACAGATTTATTACCTCCTCCCCAACCCCTTTGGATGAAGGTCATAGGGATTTTCACAAAGCTGGAGGAGCCAAGGCTTTGGGACCAGCAGTTTTCAGTCAGCCCACTGGAATGATCAATAAATTGGCACCGACTGAGCTCCGAGCTTGAGGGCGTCCATGAGGTACAAGCAGCTCTTTTAGGTCAGCTGGAGTGAGTAAGTCCAGTAGCTCTGGAGCCAAACCCTAAAGTGGATGCGAAATCACACGGGGAGCCAGTGCTGTGATTTTCAGTACAAGGGTGATGTAATGATTGAGTGCAGTTCAAGTAAGTAATCTAGTCATCTGTTCACAATTTTGAATTATGTTTGATGCAGTCTCTGCCTGCAAGCCAGCAAAAAGAGTGAGAATTACAGTTATTGAGTCAAGCCAAATGCGAGGATAAACATTTTGGCATCAGTGTGGGGAAGTGAGGGGGGCTTGGGGGTGTACCATTGAAAATGCAACTTGGGGTCTAGAACAAGAATAAAATTTCAGAGAATCTGAACAACGGGTGTCAGAGTCCAGTGTACTGTGAGGTAGGCAGACCTGTGTCTGGTCATTGACCAAAGCAGAAGGGATATGACAGTCCTGAGCACCAGAAACCAAATCTGGATCCATACTGCCCAAGACAACTACTTTGAATACATGCTCATCTGTGGTGTTTGAATTCCACTCAAGAAAATTTAGAGTCAGCCAGGGCCTGACCTTTAGCAAACCACAAAAGCAACCCATAAACCACAAGGCTGGAATCAGCAAGAGGGGACAAGCAAATCCAACATATTAGACTTCCAACAGCAGCTGGTTACCAAGGATATTACAAATGGAAGACTACCAGTAGCATCCGTGTGAGAACTGCGAGCGTAAAGCTGGATTCAGTACAGGCTCCACTGAGATCATCACCCAGATGGGAGAATAACACAGCGTGATGTTTAATAATAGTAAGTGGCTGACTTCACCACTCAGCGGAAACAAAATATTTTTAAGTGTCAGAAACCAGAAAAACATGACATGATTCATCTTAAAACAAATAATTGCTCATGTGAATATTAGAGTGGAGGATACATGGAAAGTCCCAAGATGGAACTGTCTCTGGATTACCATTTCATAAAGAAATCACATTTAGCGACCTAAGTGTTGCAGGGCCTGTTAGCTCTGGGATACTAAAGGATGTATGAATAGCTGGGAGGTTACATTCCCACTAAAAAACAAAAGCAGAGTAATTTTGGAGGGCTTTTTTGTAAGATGGATACCTTCTCCATATAGCAGTGGATTTGTCCACCTGTGGTGGAATATTTAGAGGCAAGAAACAAAACTGTAACAAATAACACACCGCCCAATTCATTCCAATCAAGCACCCAATCTCTGCTGACAGGGATATTTTACCCACTCTGAGTTCAAAGCTGACTACAGCGAATAAGAAGAGGCCTTATCCTATCCTTATCCATCTCTCCTAAATTTTTTTGCTTAGAAACACTGTGCTTCAAAATATTCCAACCATTTGTCAAATAGTGTTACGTGTAATTAAGCCTCAAGGTTGCTGCTTTTCTTCCATGACAGAAATAATACACTGCACCTTTTCTTTGGATATCTAGTGACCTTTTATTCTTGCTAAAGGCAAAGTGATTACTCAAAGCTGTAAGGTGCTCGCACTGATTGTTTGTGTTTGCTGTGGCTGCTCTAGTTAGCTCACCAGAGATGCGCATATAATCAGTTATCAGTAACTGATGTTCCTGTAAAGCATCTTACTTGACTTGAAGACCTATCTCCATTAAATATACTGGTGTTTTGGGTTTTTTTTTTTAATTTCTGATAACCTTGTAGGAACAATAACCTCTGTGTAGACAATTAGATGTTCCTTATGTTCCTTCAGCTACAAAAACCAGCAACAAGAAAGGCCGGGGGGTCACAAAACCCAATGATTTTCCTTCAGACTAGTCACTTCACAAACAGCCTTACTAGTTTAACCTGGTTTCCAAAGGGCCTGTACTGCATTTCAAGTTAATACACTTATTAGCTCAATTGCACTGAGACTATGTGAGATAATCCTGCATTAGACAACAGATAGGTTCATAGGTTCATAGGTACATTAGGTTGGAAAGGTCCTACAAGATCATCTAGTCCAACCATCCTCCTAACACCATCCCTACCCACTAAACTACTAAATCAAATCCCTTAGCAAACTACTAAATCAAATCCCTTATGTTCCTTAGATGGTCCACACCACAACAAAAGAGGGATATAGGTTTTCCTATAGGAGTGCTGGGCCTTGGGCTGCTTGCACATCTATATCTGCTACCCTCCAGCAGAAGTCTTAGGTATCTAATAAAAGCTGGGCTCACAATGCAGACTTTCCTTCTCTGAAAAATTAAAGTTTTCCTTCTCCACCTAGCCACCTGGTTTTAATTTTGAAAATTATGAGACTGTAATATAGTAGAGACCTCTAACTTGCCGTAAAATGTTGTTGAAATGGTTGAAAAAACTCAGTGTGCAGATTGCTGGCTAAGGAAACACAGACAGTGACTCAAGAGGATTGAACAAGAGTCTGTCATTAAAAAAAAGTTGTTTTCCTCCGAGGAAAACTCTCATCTAATTCATTATGGTATTTTGTAGCCTGGTAGATCCAAGCCCGTAAGGTTGTTACTATGATTGCAGGTACCTAGATCCAACAACAATTTTTGGAGCACAGGCTTTGCATGCTGTGTGGCAGTGCATTTTCAGTTGTTTTAGCAAATTAAATATGGCAGACCTTACACTTTTTATTAATTAAATGAATGCTATGCCCTTTAGAAGTCTCTGGATTCTAATGTCTCTTATAAAAACTGTGGATCTTCACATTAACAACTCTTGGTCTCACTTCATTTGTCTCCTTGTCTAAAGCAGTACCCTACAATGCATTGCAAAAGTTGGCATTCAGGTGGGTCTTGAGTATCTCCATAGAAGGAGACTCCATCACCTCTCTGGGCAGCCTGTTCCAGTGCTCCATCAGTCTATTTACTGTAGAGAAGTTCTTCCAAGTGTCAGCACAGAATTATGTTCAACTTTTAGGCCATTGCTCCTTGTCCTACTTCTACACAATACTGAGAAGAGCCTGGCCTCATCCATTTTCCTCCCACCTCCCTTTTGATATTTATAAATCTCTTAGGGGATCTAAAGGGATGAATCTTTCCTGTTTTTACATAAACTGTTCATTCCCACATGATTTTGAAGTACTGCTTATGTGGCTGCTGTGTTTCCTTCAGAAGCAAATCTATGATGCTTGCCTTTTTGGATGCAGAGTTTGGATGACTGAGGGGTTGAAGTTCATTATTTCATTCTGATACAGGTGGCCAGCAAATCCTTGTTGAAATACTACACTGGTTTCATCAGAGAAATCCCATTTTTAACACACTCTTCACCTAAACTGAAAGTAGTTTATGAAATAATATCACTGGCATAACAATATTTCTCTATCAGGTTATATAGTTCTGTTCCTCTGAGCACTCCCCCTGACTAATGGGATATGGGCTGTGGGTTTGCCTGGGGAAAAAGGCAAATTCTATGATGCTTCACAGACATCATCTATTTTGTCATATCCCATTGTTTAAATGTTGGCCCCGACATATCTGAAAGACTTTTTCACTACTCAACTGTACTGATGATTGTCTCATCTTCTCCCCAGTTACTCTACTGAAAGAAAACCCCAGTTTGCCCACAGCAATCCTCTCTGTCAACATATTATACATTGTTCTACTCTATGGTGACCAAAAAACAAGTCAGAGACAAAGCTGACTAATCTTCACTGAAACCGTGAAATCGGTGAATAAAAATCACATGAGTACAATTTCAACATTGTACCCATTGGCCAACCATAGTTTTTAACAGCTTTCAGAGCTACCCAAATAGCTGCAGTCACTAATATCATTGATATTGTTGCCTATATTAGTTGCTTTATACCGCAATGGACAATGAATTCTTTCTTATTCCATTGTTTTCAGAGCTGCTGTGTTTGGTACATTCCAGGACTGCTGCAAATTGATTCAATTCTTTTCTAGCACGTCACTCACTTAATGTTCAGGGAGCACTTCTCTAATCCTGTCCAGATGAGTTGTGGATTCCAAGAAGTTTCTATTTTTGTATGTAGGCTTGAGCCTATATGCTACTGTTGGGCTCAAGTTCATTCACAGGAATCATATTAGTGGGTGTGCAGCTTTATTTCTTCACTTCTGCTGGATTTCAGCTGGAATTGTTGGGTTTTGCCAAATGTCTGTCCTGTGTATGGGGATCAATGTCCTTCCTTAGAGTTTGTCATAAATCTGTGTTCCATTCTGACAAATGAGAGCTTGACTGCTATTAATTTTTCATATAAACTGCTTTTTCCTTCCAATGTAGACTGTAGTGGTAATTTTTAGTATTCCCACTTCTTGAAAAAAACCCATCACGGGACCTCAGATGGGACTGGAGATTCTCTGAAACACGTGAAAAGAGTCAGTTCCTGCCTCAGAAATCTGAATTTAGACAGAAAAGGAGGATATGTAATCATATCCATAGTTCTCCATAATACAGGTGGGCACAGAGACTAGTGGAATGACTTATTTACTCAGTGTCATTCAAGCTGTTGACAACATCGTGCTGTACATCTTTCAAGTCATGATCTCCTGACTTCCACCTCTGTTCAGTCTTTGGTTATCTTTTAGATCTAAAATCATGAATCATGATCCAGCACTATGAAGACAGAAATGAACCAAACTGAAAAGGAAATGTCTGCTAATGAAGTTCAGTTTTACTGATGTGCTCGAACACGGTACCCTTCTCTCAGTTGTACACAAATAGTCACTGGTTACTTTCCATGAGCAGAACTCTTCTACAAAAGTAAAGCCAAAGTTATACTTAATATCAGGAAAAAAATATTATTTTGCTGACTCGATAAACAATTGAACAAATGAATAAATAAATAGATCTAATCAGCTGTTTTACCACAAAACTTTAGTAGACATTCTGTGGAGCAAAAACTCAACATTTGAAACAGGGTATGAAGTGGGATGCCCTAAAGCCAGAGTCTGGCTTTGTCTGTTCTGATGAGATAGAAAAAAAAGAGTTACTTGTTTGTTCTCCTCAACTAAAACAGCAGAGGTTTACTCAGATTCTGAGACATCAAATATTTGTGAACAGACCGATTTATTGCATTTTCCAATCAGTTCTGGCATAGCAAAAGCAGGTGGGGGCAAGTGTGGGAATAGGAAAACTTCTGTCAGTAATGCCCTTCTAGAGGAACTGAGATTCTCAGCACAAGATGAGCTTGCTCTTCATCAGCAGTTTTTCTTCCTCCTTGCTTAGTTTAGGAAATGAGTCTCCAGGGTCTTGTTTTCTTTTCTTCCAGAAAACACATAGCTAAATCCTTAGCATGTGGACAATGAAAGGAGATGCTGACGTGTGTGCACAGATGAGCAGACTGGACCTCCACAGCTGGAGCTGTCCTGTGAGGTGGTCCAGCAGAGCTCAATGGGTTATTTTAGCCATGACTCGTCCTACTTCTCTACTTGTTTAATAATGTGCCTTTCTAAGGATGAAGATTTCCCTTTATTTACTGTAAAGAGAATTTCTTCCAGAAAACATCATTAGTGCAGGTACTGAAACCATACGCACATCTTTAGAAGTGAGCTGTTTGACTTTTTATGGACAAAGGAAGAAGCACCCAGAATAGGAACCTATAGTAACTAGTTTACACTGGGCAGTGCAAATACTGCCCAAACAGTAGGTTTGAAGAAAGCCAAGCTCAGCATATCTGCGGGCAAGCAGTCCATGGTAGATCTGGTATTTCCCATGCTCACTACATCCAAACAAGTCTGCAGATATATAAGTATATAAACAATTAATTGGATATGAGCTCATTCTAGAATAGAGGACTGGGCTGCGTATAAGATGAATAGTAGCTCAGGCCTATTTTTCCAATGAAATCTTGAACCTCTGCCAGCTCATACTGCTTGGGAATCTGGCCTCCTACTTTTATTTTGCACACTAACTTCACTTAATTGGTAGATTTTCTATGCTTCTTAATTATCAATGTATAAGCAGGCCTGTTTATGCTCATTTATGCAGAAAATGAACTGTTTCAAAGAAAGGACATTTTATGAATGGCCTGACTTCAGTCCTATATAAAATTATTGGTCTGTGTCTACCATGTGAGCAGTGGAGGGGGTATTCAAGAGCAGTAAGGCAGTATTTGTAGCCCAAGCATCATGGAGAGATGAGTTCAGATCTCTGAATTGTACCCATACCCTATATTCCTCATATTGCATCTGCCTCTGAGTGACCAGAAATGGATATTACTGAGAGTAAGTTATAAGGAGAATTTTGAGACTCAGATATATGTTCCCTCCTTGAACCAGTGCCTTCGTGTAGGCTGCATATTGCAAATACATATACCGAGACTGCCCTGGATTCCTTCGAGCTTGGCACGTTCTGGTTAAGATGAACTCATCACCCAAATGTTGACACAAAAGCTGACTACACCATATAACGTGGCCCCATGCCACCTCCAGCTGGCCCGGGGCCACGCTGGCATTGGCTTTGGTTACTTGGTTTAAGACACGGATATAGAAGAGGGAAGGGCAAAAGGTGCCTGAGGCGGGTTTGCCTGGCATCCCAGCTGGAGGAAATGGCCTGCGTTCTTCTCTAGAATGAGGAGAGAGGGATGAGAGGGGGGAAATAAAATAAATAAAGCAAGCCAATGGTGTCATTAAAGAGAGGATGTATCGCGTTTACCGTGAGAAGCATGTGACTCAGACATCCAGACACGAACATTCCTGCAAAGCCCCAAATGCACACATTGGAGCTGAAATGTTTTGGCTTCACAGTATGGCTCAACTTTATGATTCTGTATCTCATTAGGAAAAGCAAAGTCCCTAGATGTGTCCCACCCAGACCCAGTAAACACCAGTTGGGTGGTGGCAGTACGAGGACAAATGGCCATACGAGGGATGGAGGGAGGGATGAAGGGAAGAGCAAAGAAACAAGGCTCTCAGACTCCTGGCCCCTCTTTTCCTTCTAGTGGTTTTGTAAACACGCTTCTTTCTCTTCCCTTCTTTTTTTAAAGATTGGAATGGAGGGGTTAACAGAGGTCATGTTAGTTTAAAAATTATGGTTAACCTTACAAGCTGGGTTGCCTTAGGTCATGGCGATACAATTCCCCTCCCCTCTCCTGTGCAGTGGTGGTTCACAGAAATTCCACTAAAGCAGGGAAGGACAGGGCCTGCCAAGGCTATGAGCAATGCAGAACAGTCTTACCTGTTTTTATGCACTGCTTAACTAATTATTTTAAAAAGAAACAGCCAAGTTGGAACAACTACCTTTTTCTTTGAGGAGGAACATTTTCCCCTTTCCCTTTTTCCCCACGTCCCCCATCTCCCCTCCTCCCTCCCGTTGTTTTTTTTTCCCTTCCTTGCTTGCCTTGGCATCTGAAACAGGTTCTCGATATCTGACACCTCTTGAAAGTGTAGCTTGGCAAACAGGAACCAAGCTCGGCTCCAAAAGGGCCCTGCACAGGGTTCACTGTGAAAACACCTGGGTGTCTCCTGTGACTCTCAGACCCAGTTCTGCTTCCACAGAAATAACAGCCACCCTTCCCCTTCCCCCAGCCTTTGCTGTCCCTTCAGAATTAAAAAATAAAGTAAAACGCTGGTGGTGGAGGGCTCTGCTCAAAGGATGAAGGCCATCTCAGTGACAGCACATAAAAATCTTGTGCAGAGAGGATTTTGATTGCAGCACATACATCTGTAATTCGTTTTCCCAAGCTCAGGACAAATTAAGAATCTCCCAGCAATTAAGGGGAGAAAGCTCTAATGTGCAATCAGCAGTTCTTAAAAGAATATGCACTGGGCTTTGAGGGAGGCTAATCCTGTGCTGCACCGGGCTCCTCTCTACAGTGCACATTTTCCAAGGCCAAAATTTTGGCCTGCTTTTCAGTCACACCATATAAAATAACAAACACACAGTCTAAGGAAAACAATTTTTAAGACACAGTGGAACCCACTTTAATGAAGAAAACTGTTAAATGCATAAAACCCCCATGTGCCAATGGATAAATGTGCTGGAAGTGTGAACTGTTAAACCAACAAAATTGTTAACACATCATACTGCTGGGCAAAAAAATAAAATAAAATAAAAATATAGAAAGGGAGTGAAACGGCTTTCTAACATGCAACCCACTTTGCCTTTATTGTTCGCATTCCTGCTGACATAAAGTTTCCTGATTTGTCCCCTGGGTTCAGAAATATGGCAAAAGCGGGAACATTAATTGTATTTGCCCCTTTAAACTGCCCTCCCTGCTTTCTAGCATGCAGTGGCCAAGAATAGCTTCATGGAATGGGGAGAGTTTGCCCTTTTTTATTCAGGGTGATGACTGAACAAGTTCATGTGGATTTTTTTTTTCTTAATGATATAAAACTTTAAACTACGCCTGATTCTTTTTTTTTTTTCCTGATCTCTGTGTGTGGGGAACATTGGACCTGTTTTCTTATTTGCTGGTTAAAATTCTCAGCTCCCTCCATATTCCTGCTTTCCCCTCAGCCAGATGCTCAAGCACGGCTGCTCTTATGGCCTTGGTGCTCCATCTGAAGACCTGGAGAGAAGCCTGATCTCCCGAGAGCTCCAAAGGCAAACATTTTGATAAGCATCCAGCACTGTGGCCATGCTGGCATGGTGGAATCTGGATCCTTGCCTCCCTCCGAAACATGAGAAATTACAAATCAACCCACTGAATTTATCTTCATACGACTTCTAAATTACATGCTGTTCACAGTTTGCGTGGCAACAGGTGGTCAACTTTTATTTTATTTTATTTTATTTCTGCAAGAATGGGATTTCAAAAGTCGACCTTCTGTCACTGGTGAAGATTTTACCTGAAAATAAAGAAATACATAAAAATCAAGGAAATATGTGGAACAGTAGAATGGTTAAGTTTGGAAAAGGCCACCCAGGGCAGTGCCTAGCACCATGGCCAGGGGCTGTTGGAGATCATGAAGAAGGAGAACCAGCAGCATCTCTGCTCCCTGTGCCATGGACCTTCCATGGGCTGCAGTGCTTCTGATAGGCAGGGAGAGCTTCTGGACTCCAGTCCATGCCCAGTGCCTCTAGTCCTGGCAGTGGGCACCACTGAGCAGAACCAAGCAGCAAACCTGCACCAAACTAAGTATTGGCTGAGCATGGAACATTTTGAATGAAAAAGTTTGCCAATACTAGAAGAAGGATCTGCAGAACTGAATAGAGTCCATATACTTTGTTATTTCCTTTGCTGGTCAAACAATGAAGAAAATGCGTATGAACTTTAATGAAAAATTTAAAAATAATAAAGATTGATAAAAAAATAATTTAAAATATTAATCTCTGCTTCACAAAATGAGTTTTAAAATCATAAAGTCTTATGGTGCAGCCTTTCGGCTCTGGTTTATGCTCGTGTTTGCATGTCCCTGTGGTCTCTAAGGTGCTGCTCTATGAAAACAGGAATGAAAGTACATTGATGATGACTAAACTCCAAATGTGAGCAGTGACAACGAGGGGTTTATTCCTGCAGTTTGGAATGTTCACATGTTTCTGCATTTTTCTATGTCCCTTGCAAAATAACACGAGGTCGTGCCTGGCTTGAGAATGGCTCCTCTTTTTCTTGGCACTTGCTGGTTTTGCTTCTTAGGCTGATGTTTGCTAAGACATTCCTGTCCTTGAGGGCCACTGAATGCATGTTGCACTGCAGGGTCTCCATAGGGCAGGTTTTCATCTCAAGTGTGCTTGCTCCTGAGGAGGCTCTGTGGCTGTAACATGCATTTGGGTTCATTTTAAACACCAGATAACTTTCTCATATATAATAACACTTAGGCTTATGACCTTGTTTGGAAAAATAAAAATAAAAATAAAGAAAGAAAAAGACAAAGAAAGAAGATGGAAAAAATGAAGCAAAACTAACAGAATATTATAAGCCTTAAAGTCTGACCCTGATCATTCCACTGTTATGAATTAGGGAATCCCTGGGGCCCTTTTTCTGCAGCTAATTGTCTGCCCATCTGCCCTTCACCTGGAAGATGCAGTTTGCTACAGTGCACCAAGAGCTGGTTTTCCCATTCTAATTGCAGCTGAAGCCTGTCAGGATGTCACTGTGACATAACTGCATAGGCTGCTGTCATGTCCTCCACTCTGTCTTTGCCAAGATTTTTTTTTTTTAAACTCTTTTATCATTAATTTCTGAAATCAACTAGTTGCAGCAGTTTTCACCTGTGCTGATGCTTATGAGCTGATATTTTCATTGAGTTCTGCTCTTTGAAGTGAACACTTCAGATGAGCGGGTGCTCTCTTTCTGCCAAGAAAGGGATTGAATATCTCACTCCCAATCCCAGCCTGGCTGCAATGTCTCTTATCCGACATCAGACACTACGAAGTCAACAGAGTGATGAAGTTACTCGCCCCAGCTTGCTTTCATCAGTGGAGGGACATAGAGGGCTACTTATCCCCATCCTCAGGGACGAATCCTACCTTTTGTCATTGATTTATTGTCTTCGAGACTTCTGCACAATATATAGCTTCTCAACACTGGAAAAAAAGGTTGCACTGATAATTCTTTGATCTGTTATAGACTGGTTCGTTTCCATAAAGTCCGTCCATAACTGCAGGCTACAGTGTGAGGAAGGGGAGAACTTCAGTTCTCTTTTTCTATTCTCTATAATGGTTTTGGACGCCACAGGGTCTTCAGATCTGTAGTGATGTGATCTGTAGAGGTCATCTTACTACTCCAGGAGCCAGTGTCCTCACTGTACAAAATGTGGGTAGCCAGAGAGATGTTGGGCAAGAAAGACAACATCAAACTATTCCCATGTTCTGTGGTGGGATCAGGAAATCTCATTTATTCCTGACAGATGTCTGTATAATCTGCTCTCAAAGCCCTCCAAAACCTTCCATAGTGAATCACTTTGAAATCTAAAGGCGAAAAATGCTATGTAATACCTGAAGATTGTTATTATTATTAACAGTGATATTGTTCCGAGGACACAGCTTAGCAGCACAGTCCCAGATGGAACTTTTTAAAAGAACCCAGAAGGAATGAGTTACGGCAAGTGGCAGCAGTCCTGGTGGAAGTGCTGAGCCAGCACGGCCTGTGCTCCTGCCTGCTGCCAGCTGATGCTGAAATGAAACTCCACAGCACTTGCCTGTGCACATGCTTAAAATCAGTGTGACACCGGCCAAACACTGCCAACAGTTACTATACTGCAGGGCTGAATTGCACCGCCAGAGCCACTGATGGTATTCCTTACTTATGCTCGTTATTATGAGAACTGGATGTTGCTTATTTCATCCATTGTAAGGTGCCACGTGCAGCATGCAAAGAATGGCATGTGATATTCCCTTTAGAAACATGGTTCTTGACACTGAGATGAACTGGCTATATAATAGGAAAGCTGGCAGTTTTCTATCTAATCAATGGCATGTGTTGGCTCCGATTATTCACTGCCAGCCACTTGTGTTTCCCCCAGTAAATGACCCCAAAATAAAATTACCTTCCAATTCCCAGCCAGACTGCCTCTCTATCAATTTACTTCTCAGTGTTCTCAAGAAAATTGTGTGTATGTTAAATGTGGGTCTAGCACTAAAAGCACCTTGAGAAGAGGATGAGCTATTGGCTCCTCCATCACCATCTTCTGCCTACCAGACAACCCATTCAACCTCACAGTTTCCCTTTTCCCTCTTGCGCTTTGTGCCACCTTCAGCAAACCCAGCTTTGTTTAGGCAAATCAGTGAAACCATTCTTGGATACTGCAGGTGACAGCACTTGTATTAAGGGTCCTTCTTACTTCCTCACTAGCTAGTAAATCTAGTCCCAAGTTTAGAAACTAAGAAAAATGAAGAGTATGGGTGCTTCTTGTCCATCAGATTCCAATCCAGTAAACTAATCCATTTAATGTTTGGATCTCTATTGTAAATGAAAGTTTTTTGTTCATCTTTTGTTCTTACAGAAAAAAAAAGTGTGTATTCATGTTCTTATATTAGAATAGCACAAAGTACTTGAGAAAGGAGTTCATTCCCTTCTGAATTCTTGAGGAAGGAAGGAGAAAAGGCATTATAACGTTTTAACAAAGTCTATCTCATCCAAGTTTCTGACAAATTCAGTGGGACATCCCTTAATTAAAGAAAAACAACAGTGTGCTATGTCTAAATTTAACCTTGTAAATAGCTGTCTAGGTAAAACTGGCATGGTATCCAGAGCTGCACATCCAGAACAGGATGGCAGCCAAGGCACAGCTGTTTGTGGCCGATCGTGGCTCTCAGACTGAGCTCTCTCCCCCTGGCAGCAGAATTAATTCTGAGTCTCTCCAGGCTTTTGTTCAGTGAGCTATCATTTCCTTGTCAGGGATCAGAGATCATGTTAGTGTAAATGGGTGAATAAGCTTAATCCAGCTCTGCTTCTTGCATTTGTGCCAAGCAACACACTACCTTGTCTCCTTCTCTGTGCCTTCCACACGCTGAATTTGAACAGTCAGTAGGTTTTAGGTTCACTGTACCTGGTGCATGGGACTAAACAGCAGAGAAGCTGCAATATTTTGATCTTCAGACAATCCATGCATTTGACATGAGCAGGAGACAGGAACCCCTATCTGCCTACACATCCATTTCAGTAGATGGACGTTCTTTGTAGCTTCCCATATTGTTAAACTTGCACGACATAGCCAAGCACCAGATAACCCTCCGCCGCTCTGGACACCATTTTGCTGTGGGTCTGTGCACTTCAGAACAACTCCTGTCTGTCATTCTTGCAGTTATGGTACTATAAGTACGTGCTTTAGAAAATATATGCATATGTGTGTGTGTATGCCTGTGTGTTCGTCATACAAAAACAATCAAATGGGTCAGAAGCTTCTAAAACAATGATCAAGCATCTCTTGGATTCATGTTCCTACAAGTGAAATCATAGGTCTATTAAAGCTGCCATAACTGGTCCCCCAGCATTCAGTCTGTATTCTCCTTTCTGTAGCTGGAGTGAGGTATCTCAGCTGCCAGCCTTCGAAGAGGGAAACATTTGGAGCTCAATTTCTCCCTGACTTTAACCTTTGTATTTTTTTGGCTGTAGATTTATGCTCTAAGAACTTGGATTTACATAAAGACATATCTATTTGCACATAATTTGCAAGAGTTCCTTTTAGCCTATAATTGTGCTAAATACAGTTGTGGAGGCCACAGCATACCTAAAGTATTGCCGAATGGATTTTTAAGAGCAATTTTTTTTTTTTTTTTTTTGAAACTGTGCTAAAATAGAAAGATTGGAGAGGAAGAAGAAAGAGAGACGAACGATGGCCTTGTGGTTAAAACCTTGGCCTGCAATTCAGCAAATCTGGGTTCAATTTCCAGTTCTGCCACTTACTTCCTGTGTGACCTTGGGCAAGTCGGATAATCTCAGCATGCCTGAGCTCATGGGCATGCTAATAATGTTGCCTTTGTCTCTCATGCTGCCTAGAGCATGAGTGCACCACGTGTTTATTTGTAAAGCGCATAGCACAACTGGGATCTGGTCTCGGCCCTGCCCTCTTGCTCTACTGTAATGGTAACTGTAACGAGAATAACATTTTCCCTCAAGATGATGCATTGAAAGAATGAAATTGGTGACATGAATGTTTTTGGGGTTTTTTTAGAGTCTTCATTGTGATAGCCAAGGCAGGATGTTTGATGATATTTCCATTGGTGTCACCATCACGCTCAACTCTGCTGAGGCTGGGAACCGAGGAGAGGCTGTGGGATATTAGTCATATCTTTTAACAACTGTATTTCTTTATTATATATCTCTTTAACAATTTGATATCTCAGGTTCTAAGAGACAAGTGTACAAAATCCTAAAAAATTAGTATAGAGCCATGAAATAATAATGAGCTGTGGGCTCATAGGGCAGCTGTGGCTTCAGCAATACTTCATTAGAGGATCTTCCTCTCTGTCCAAGTAGGTATCACTACTATGAGCTCAAACTAAATCAGCCTGAGTACTTTACTTCTCAGAAGAAACAGGTTGAAAGCAACCAGGATAAATGGGGCTGCAAGCATGGAGTACCTTAGCCAAATGTGACTGGTTAAGCTTTGTGATGCTAAATTATGAGATTAGTGCTGGGGATTTAGATTACTGACTGATTGGGCTAAGAATAACTTCAGCTTCTGAGCTGTGTCTCGGTTACCTGAGTTTCTGGAATAAGTGTCAGAGATGTGGAAACAACCTTAAAATAACAAATAAAAAGTTCACTGAAAGAAAACATCTATCGTGTGTCCTGACAACCTGTCATCCATCTAGCCTGTGTCATTAAGAAAATCACTTTTCTTGGGAAGCAGAGGAAGGAGATTAGTCAATGTTCCTATGTAAGGAAAAAGAGTTGAACAAAATCGACTAGCCCCTGTGAACTCCTGTTGACACACACTGCTACAAAATGAGGCCAAGACGCTGAAAATGATCGGTGGTTTTGAATGGTTGTCTTGCCACAAATTGAAGATGTGATTTTGAGGAGCTGGACGTTCAGCACTGTGTGGAAAGCTGGGCAAGGTAGACAATCAGAATAAATATTAGCAACACAAAGGCCTGATAGATTCCTTTTAACAAAGCGATCTTTCAGTTCTGCTGTTCCTGCACCCAATTGAGGGGTCCACTCAGGCTTCCACAGATACATTTGTCTTCAAATGGACATGGTACATTGAATTTATTTATTTCTAAAAAGGGCAGAAAGGATGATCCAGGGAACCGCTGACTTCCCAGCCTCACCTCAGTGATGAAAGGTCATGGAGCTTTCAGGAACATCTGCTAAGACACATGGAAGAGTGGGAGGTGATATGGGACAACCATCACGGCTTCACCAAGAGTAGGTTCTGCCTTACCAACCTCTTGGCCTTCTGTGATGGTTTAACTGCATCAGTGGATGAGGGAAGAGAGCAGATGTCATCTATACTCAAGTACTGAAGCAATGAAGTAATGAACACTTGCAATTTGCTGTGTGAAAAAGGGAGATGTATTAACTACAAAAAGGAAAAGACTTTGGCAGTGCATAAAAGTCCTTTTCCCCTCCCTCACATTCTTTTTCCCTTCTAACAGTTTTGTGGGGAGATAAAAGACACAAAGGGAAACCAAAAACTTTTGAGAGAAGTGCATTATTTTTTAGGTTTCCAGCATCTCAATAAAGCTCAAAATTAAGAATGAAATACTTGGCTACACTTTCATTACTCTTTCAAGGAAATTACTTTTAGGATTATTCACATATGTCAATTTTAGTAATTTCCATGTGCAAACTTTTAGGATTACACACGTGTAATTCTTACTAATTTCCACGTCCAAACTTTTTGCAAACTCATTACACTTTAGCCCTTTCACAGGTACGGAAAAAATATCATGCTCAGGAATTCTTCTTAATAACATTAACTTTGTAACTCCTGCAGTTTTGGGACTTAGAAAGTTTCTCCACCTGAGGTTTTTGTTTGTTATTCCAAATTTACTGCCAGAAACTTGACACTTACTCTAGAAACGTTTGTCCAAGATGGGTTCCAGAGATTAAAGACTGAGTTTGCTTGAGTAGTGTGAATTTAAGACTAAGAACTACTTTCTCTTTCATAATTCTTATTTGCAAGTCCAATTTATGCTCATGGGCATGATATACGGCAGAAGTAATTTAAAAAGGAACAGTTCATTAGCTAATATGGAAAGAAGTATGGTAGAGGTGGATTAACATTTATGTAATCTTAATTTCCATGCTAACAGACATGAGATTAATCTAAACTACACTTTTGACGACTCTGAAGTTGCATTGTACTGGCCTTTAAACACTGTGAAATCCAGATCTGTCCTTTGATCCAGCAATTACTGATAATCGTAGATTTGAATGGGGGAGAGGGGAGAGTAAGGGGCAGTGTGGAGGTACTGGCATTATAGCAAAGTATTCTGGTGTGGAGATTACCTTGCTGAACGTCAGGTAAATATGAAGAGCTGAGTGAGCAACACATAGGCTCTTTGGAAACTGGAAGAAACAGAAGTGCTTTTTCAGGACACGATTCCTCCAGTATGTTTTAGATGCCCACTTTAGGATGAGAATCATACGCTGAAGTCTTTATATCTAACAGGCCCAGAGATGGCTGTACATTCTTCTGCCACTCTTTCTGTTCAGAGAATTCTGCTTGGTCAAAACTAGAATGGTTTCTTCACTAACAAAAAAAAAAAAAATGCTTCTGATAGTTTCATCTGAACTTCTTAAAAGTTGGAAATGTGCATTGGTAGAATTAATCTTAGAAAAAGCTATAGTAGGGAGATTCATATATATATATATATATATGTGCACAGAGATACAGCTGCTTAAAGTGCACTAACGTGTGCACAGATGTGCTGAAATGAAAATGGAAGATGTACAAAATGACAAAAACCCAGTGCTTTTGCTGACCTGATGCATGTAGAATGGAAGAGGAAAAACAACAGTGCAGAGAGAGAGATGTTCCCTGTGGAAACTGTGACTTTCTATCTTGGTTTGTAAGGAGACGCCCAGGCTCTGACAGGACAGGCACCCAACTTCCCACATCTGCCTGAATCCCACTTCTGCCACCAACTTTCTGGAAAATCTGGATTTAGAAGCAGCGTGTTTAAAAATGGCACTGTTTTCCATGCCTTGTCTGGGATGCAGGATCTGGTACACCTTCAGGACCGAATCACTCCAAAAATACAGATCATTTTGCTAACCTCCTTATTTTGGTTTCACTTCGCCTACAGATACCCCCAGCCAATAATGCTCCTTTGTGTCCTTGGGCCATGCTGACAAGCATGAGCTTGGCTCCAGGAGCTGTAGGCACACAGTCAATTATCATCACTGGTGTATATATATCTAAAATTCTCCCAGAGCAGGAGTGTTTCTCCAGCTTGCCTTCAAATAGTGGCTTAAACCCCTCTCCAGCCCCAAGTAAGAAAGAGTTATGTCTGGAATATTTCACTCCAGCTTTGAGAGAACAACTCTGTGTATTCCTCAGTGTGTGAGCGCTGGATGAATGGCAACAGCAGTTCAAACTGTTTATTCCTTTCTTAGCAATAATGTTTAGGTTCATGAAAGCCTTCCAAGATATATAGAATTCCTCATGCTGAGTAAGGGCTCCTTCACTTATTGCTGCTGCTACACACTATGGACCATTCTTATTATACCTCCCTCCTCATTCATACCACTATAGTTAGGGGACTCTCAATGTTGTCATTATAAGCCCCTTATTTTTCAGGGTGTATAATTCAGCTGTAAAAAATTTGCCCTGGGCTGAAACTTGGCACATGAAGGCCAGAGAGAGGATTTTTGTGTTGATTATTTTTTTAAAGCGAGTTTTTAAAATAAAATAAAATAAAATAAAATCCGTTCAGCCATATTATGTTGTAAAAAGTGCAGGAAAAAATAGAAGTTAGTGGTTTCAGATGCTTTTTTTCAGGCCTCTCCTGTGTAACTCAAAGCCAGCTTTGTTTTTTAAACTGAAATTTTCCAGGCTATTAGTCCATAATGTGAAATTGTGCCTTTCAGGTTTCTCTTTAAACCCAGGCACACACGAAAAGAAGAGCCGGGTTATTTCAATTAGGAATGGGGACTGCTGTAATTTATTTTACGTGCACTTTTTCACGAGGATTTTCGTTGTTTTCTTTTTCCTTCTGGGAGGTTCATGGGTGCACCCCACCTGAATAAGCGGTGGGTGAGGCTTCAGCTCCCTTCTGCTGGTGCCCCGAGGCTCCTTGCTGGGGGTCTGCTTGCTCTTGGTGGTGAATCCAGACTCTTCCTCACACTGAATAAACATTAGAGCAGAACAGAGCTTACCATTAAGTGCCTCCTAAAGGCTCGAGTATGTCTAAAATTTAGTCTGTAGTGCTTGGTCTTTTGGATTCCAGGTCATTGTCTTGGCTACAGATCCATCCTCCTCCTCTTGAAGTGGGTTGAGTGATATTTCATTTTTACTGGATGGCAAAGTCCACAAACATGAATATTTCAAACCTTCAGGCACTTGAGGAAACTGTGGCCAGGAGTTCAGGTCCTGTATTAAAGTTCAAGTTAAAATGCATTGATTGGCCAGTGACCACTCTAGTTCAACAGTCAGAAACCACAGCATGATGGCAGACTCTTTGTGGCTGGACTAGCAGCAGAGAAAGGCTATACACAAGTAAAACTGTCCACAAACATCTTGTGCCTGTGCAGGGCCAGCTTATCAGACATTCTTAGATTGTTGCTTTCCACAGTAGTTTTTGACTTGAGGAAAGAAAAGTCACTAAGATATAGCACGTGATGAAAACTGTTCTTCTGTTTCATTACAGAGTGCTCACAGCATCATAGAAGGGTTGGAAGAGACCTCTGGAGATCACCTAGTCCAACCCCCTACTAAAGCAGGTCCCATAGAGTAGGTTGCATAGGAAACTGTGAGCAAACAACCTGCTGTGAGCACTTGGTATAAAAATAAAGTCTGACATAGAGATAGCCACCAATTTGTATTGCATCCAAACCAGAACAGGTGAAAAAGATTTTGTCTTAGTTTCACAAAGTGTAAACAGTTCATAGAAGATGGATTATTGTGGTTACTAAGTGCATGCAATTTTTATTTTCCCAGATATATCATTGTTACAAAGGAAAATCCCTGAATGATAGAGAGTGATTTTAGGTTGGTTAGATTTTATATCAGGCTGGTGCCTGAATACACGGAGCCATGAGTTGTGAAGTCACTGACCAGGGGGTTGTGATGTTAGGAAGAGATGGCTGTGACCTCGCTGACTCTCACTGTATGAGTTCAGGCACCAGTGCTGAGTGGGCTTGTGCCTGGCCTCTTGTTGGTCACAGCTGTGAGACCTGGAGCTCTGAACGAGGACATGGTTGGGTTGTGATGTGGGGCTGCCAGCAGCAGATCATAGTGCTCTTCCCTCACATCCCACAGCACTGGTGAGGGAAGAAGCATCCCAGCCCCAATGCTCCCCAGCCCACCACACTGCCTGGGGCCATGGAGGTGGAATTGGACTGGACCTGCCCTGTCTGTTGACACAGTTAGGGTGATGTCATCTACATGACCCTGTCTCCACCAGTTTTGCTCTTCCTGTGCAATCTGGTGGGCAAAGAAGCCTAGCTGTGCTGTATTTGGGCTCAAGATAAGGATCATCGATTACTACGTGAGGTAGGATGGTGATTACCTTGAGTGTTCTTTTTTTCAATTATACAAAACACACATTTCTGAAAGAAAAAAAATGTTTTCTTATTTTCAATTTTATTTTCCTGACACCATTTTACTTTTATGGCAAATTCTTGTCTTTTACATATGTAGAGTAATTATTGTTAGTGGACGTATTTTATAGAAGACCTGTAGGAGAGTAAAAAGATCAGAATATGAAAATAAGGACACAATACCCAAAGATGGAAATATCTGCATTTCATTTCCAGTGTAATCCTAGAACAAGGATTCAGCAGCACTTGGAGACACGAAGGGCTGATGTCTAGTAAAACCTTAGTGGGGAGCCTAAGGAATATTCACTTTAGCAAATACATATTTATCTAAGGGACCAAAAGCAGCAAACTATTTCTTTGTCTAACCTTAGTTGTCTGCTTATACAACACTGGGGTTTCCCACCAGCCCTATTGCCCTCTCTCCAAAGCAAGCCATCCTCTCTGCTGTTTCACTAGCTGTGAGATCAAGATACAAGTTGAACTATCACTTCTTTTCTCACAGCTGGAGAAACTTGTGTGACTTGCCCAGAGGCGGAAAAAGAGCGAATGGAAGCACTTGGTAGATAACTTATCTTTTATTTGTTTGTGCATGCGTATGCAGAGGGCGTGGGGAGGAATTGCTCGTGGTTGCCTTTTAACATGTTATGATCTCCCAGCACAGCTCTCATGGCTCCCATCAAAGCCTACAGCTCCGTGTGTTACCACAAATGTGGGGTTTCCAAGCCAGACGTGGCTGTGAAGTTCCACAGGGTGGAAAGCAGTTGTTCCTAGCCCTCGCCTCACCTGCTGGCACAATCTGCACGTGGGTTTTTTGTTCGAGCTGGGTGGCCGCAGGATGACAAGCCCAGACACATCAGCCACGCAATTTTTGCAGAGTGGAATTCTTCAGCATTTCTTGAGTTTGAATTTGCTCTTTTGTATTCCTTTTGGCCAATTAATGCTGGCTCCAGGCAGGATTTGGGGTTTTTCTCTTTTTTTTTTTTTTAATTCTTTTTTTTTTTTCTTCCTCCTTGTTAATTCCACACTCCTACTGCGGGCTGGTAGGCAGGGAATGCCACACACACACACATACAGGCACGGGCTCCTCCTTGAGCCCCATGTTGCAGCCACCATTCCTGCAGACAAGGAAGCCAAAATGAAGCTGCCTAGAAAGCCTGTCATCACGGCTCGCTCACCAGCTGGAAGCCATCCTGCCGAGCGAGGGGAAGAGCAACCCCTCAAGCACAAGAGCCCAGTCCCAGCCCTGGCCAGTCCTTGCGGGTGAAGCGAGCCCACAGGGAGGGCCTGGAGGTTGTTTTTGGTGTGTGACGGCACTCAGAATGCAAGCCATAACAGCAGCACTTTGAAAACAGAAAAGAAACCAAAGTGTCTAATATTGGGTCAAGCCAACATCTATAAATCAACGTCTGTGAATTTATAAACTGTTCGTAAATTTAAGTGCTTTTTGGAGAGCTGTTTGTTATTATGTCAGGGCTAGGAAGGGGGGTGAGGGAAAGTACTTATATTCACTCACTGTCTCCTGCTCTGGACTTGCTCTTACATTGTTCAAGTGAGCAGGAAGGAACAGAAGTTGTTTGAGAGAGGGGAGGTGTTGGGGGGATGCCTCTGCGGTGCCCAGATCATTCAGCACAAGATGAGTGGAAAAGACGAACCAGATTGAAGCCACGTTTTTGCCTCGCAAATTCCCCATCTGTCCTTCGTCTGCTTAAGCCATCCACCAGCTAACACAGCTTGAAAAATAGCCGGAGAAGACTGCAGGAGCACCTCAGCCACTAGCTCCCTCTTCCCCCAGTGCTCCTAGGAGGGAGCAGAGGTACAGCATCACCTCAGCGGCTCTGCAGCACCTCTTCTGAGGATGCTCCAAGACGATGGAGGCACTCTGATGACACCGAGGCATGCTGTAAATGGCACAGTAAACAGGAAACGAGATGCCACTTTTATCAGTGGGAACTGCTAAACAGCTCTGAAGGGGAAAGAAAAACTTCTTCAATTTTGCTCCACCACTCGCTGAAACTTTTCCTGAAGTCCCACTATATTTGGATAACTTTTCCTCTCACCTCTATTCATTTTTGTTCCTTTCACCACCTGCTGTTTCCACAGCCATGCTAGGACACAGAAATGTCCTGAAAGGAGTTGCCCCAGCCTGGCTGGAAGCAGGAAGTATTGGAAGGCCTAAGAGGGTGTGAAAAGTTTTGGAGGTTACGCTCACAAAACAAGACATTGTTCTGGTACGGTGCTGCTCATTCAAGTATCTCAACACTTTGCACACATGAATGAGTTAAGCCTTATAAAACAACTTCAGGGAAATGGCATCCGCCATTTTATAAGTGATGAAATGGAAGTACTGAGGCCAGGTTTCAAACCTGGATACCTCCAGTTAGGCTTTTAAATCCAAAACAAGGCAATGAAATAAGCACTCAGAGTCTACCAGGTCATGCTGATATGAAAGGAACACCTCTGTGCTTAGCACTATCCAAACCCAGGCTCCTTGTTGAGCAACTTATTTCTGAAAACCTTGGCTTGGAATCTTAGATGTACAGTCAGTGGAGACAAGCAGTGGTCTCAAAACATGTTCAACACTAACAACCAAGAGTGTGCTTGTATGTCCTCCACACCATGTGAACCTCTTCAGCGTAATGAAAATGCCCCTGAATGCCCACCTTAATTTTGAACAGTGTAAAGATACTCTGGAAAGAGCCATCTTCCTGGAACTCCAAAGCCTGTGGGCAGGCAGAGTATAGTGAATTTTCAGAAGACCAAAATGTGCTAATCAAAACATTTTCACAACTCTAAAAACTAGTTTTGGCACCTGGACAAAGATTTGAAGTTAATTATCTACTTCTGTCGAACGCGACTTGAGTTGAAGCTCCTCATTTCTTTATTTCATGTCCTGAGTTGACCTCCTTGATTTCTGAGATACTCCAAAGCTTAACAACTTTTTCTGCTCCTGCATGTTGCAAGAATAACTTGTCATGGCCTGTTTGCCAGTATTTACATTTCTTCATGTTATAATGATAGTATGATCTGGTAAATTTGATTCATTTCTGTAGGGCTTGTTGTCAGCCTCTCTAAGAAAATCATCTGTCTGTATATGAAGGGACTAACTCATTCCAAGGAATTAGAGGTTTTACTACTGTCATATTTATGGTGACTCTCTTAGCTCTTTTGTGAAGCTGCCAAGCAAGATTGTATTTAATGAATTTCAAATGTGTGGACTGGACACTCAAATTAAACATGCTGCTTGCCGGCTCAGGTGGATGTTTCTCCCTCATCAATATACAACACTTGTGGTCTGGGTTTCAAGGCTTTAAAACAAGCTTTTTTCCCATAAGAAACAACACAAAGACAGTTCTGATCATTTGGAACAAAAATGATTGATAACTTAAAACACCTTGAAAGAGTTCACACTTCTGAAGAAGTGTGTCAGGGTCAGGTGGCAAGACACTATTTGAGAAGTGGTATTATATTAAATACAACCCCTGCTTACTTTCTTATGTCTATAATATCAGCCCTTTTTCCCTCTCTGGGCAGTGCCATTCATCCCACCACCTCAATCTTGGTTAACCCAGAGGTTTTTCTTTTCTTCTGGGTGGAAGTAGCGAAGGAAATAGCCTCTTCAAATTCTAAGTCATTGTGGTTTCTGTCATCACCATGACACAGTTTTTTCTCTCAAAAGCAGAAGACAGTGTAAAGTGATTTTTTGTAGATTTTGTCTTTGTGATACTGTGATAAAGAAGGCAGCAGCTAAAGAATCACAGAATATCCCAAGTAGGAAGGGACCCATAAGAATCACCAACTCCAACTCCTGTCCCCACACAGGACCACACAAAATCATTCCATATGTTTGAGAGTATTGTCCAGATGCTTCTTGAACTCCATCAAGCTTGGTCCCATGGTCACTTCCCTGGGGAACATGATCCAGTGCCCAAGCATCTTCTTGGTCAAGAACCTTCTCCGGATATCCTGATCACCTGTCTCTGTCTTCTCTTAACCAGGAAAATGCAAAACACCATTCTAATAAAAATTAAAAAAAAAAAAAGAAAGAGGGAAAACTGGTATTGCTTCCTGACTTGTGGCACTTTGGAGACATTGGGGCCACATCTCCATGCACTTCAAGATACAGAATCAAAACACTGCTTGGATGTAATCTAAAGGAAGACAGCCTGTCAGCAGAGGAAAGGCAAGTCTGCAGTCAGATTAGGATTAGGCCTTCCTAATAGGCTCATAGTAGATTTAAATAGTAACACATGGCAGAGTTTGAATTTTCATTGAATAGCTGCTCATGAGTAGGAATCAGCTCAAGGCAAAGTCAGGGAGACAGCTCTTGCCTTCTGACAGCACTGTCTACTGAACTTATCCAAAGGACTTCACATGAGTTGGTAAAAAAAAGCATCAGACTCCTGGCTCCAAAGTGCAATTCTGCATAGTCCCATTTTGCTAGACACACTTGGTCCTGACTTCCGCTGGAATAAAAGGTGAGTCAAAGGAAAATGGTGTCCAGAAGTTCAGAGTAACCCAGACAGCCTTAACCACATGACAGGCCCAGAGGGAAGTTTTAAACCACCCACACAACAGCTTGCACAGCTTGCCAGAAAGTCAGATCCTTCAGCTGGGGAAAAATAGCTTGCATCTGGATTCTGTGTTTGAAGCTCATGGTAGGGGAGGAAGAGAATGAGGACGAGGAGTGGGAAATGTGTTCTGCACAGACCAGATTGCAGCTTGATTTGAAGTATAAATGAAGAAGTTTATTATTTTAATAGTAACAAATCATTTCTCTCTGTAAGTGTAGTACAACCTTCTACAAGTGGAAGATCAGCCAAAAACAGAATTAGAGTCATTCCTACCATATTTTCAGTCCAGCCTGCCTTTGCTTATTTTAAATATAAGACTCAGCTTGGTGTTCATTCGAATGGGTAGAAAATAGAAAAATAAGTTCATTAGTGGGATAGAAGTGAATCCTTGGCTGCTGAACCCAATATGAAGGGACTGGCTATGGAACAAGCCAGCGTAGTTGGGTTAATGGTCAGGTATCTGTATTTTGGAAAGGTAGAGCTGACCAAGAAGTACAGCATTATCTTGGGAGACACAGGACCAAAATGAACCAAAGTGATGCACATGTTTGTAGAACTGGAGTAGTTCTTGATCCCAAGTAAGTTGCGACTTTCAATCTTGTTTTTGTCTATATGCTACAGGCTGAAAGAGAGTGATATCTTTGCAAAGTCTTTGCAAAGTTCTTGAGGACAGAAAGGTGTTCATAATGTTGGCTGTAGCTGTGGATGGGTCAGAGGGGCTAATTCTTGAGTAAAACATCAAAGGGTGTCAGGATCTGGCCTGAGCACTGGGAGACAGGTTTTTTTTGTGCCAATAAATTGCTAGAATTGTACCTGGCATACATTTGGTCCGGAACAAAAGTATTGTTATCATTGTCCAAGGCCAGGGGCTGTTCACCACAGGCATTTTGGCTATGGTCACCTTGTTTCGGAGACTTACTCTGTTGAGAGTTGGAGCAAAGGCATGGGAACACCATCCCAGGTAGTCTCGGAGGTGGGGAATTGGCCTTGGTCATGCTTATGTGTTGAACCAACACAGCCAAAATGGCTAAAGAGTGGTTAGAAAGAGGAAGACATTATCTTCTGGTGCACTGAGCTATGTGATTCCCGTGGTTACAACTGCTAGGTCTGGAGGGTGTGGAGTAAGGACTTAGACCTATTCTGTAGTGCAGAACCACAGCAGAATCTTTATCCTGAAGACTGGACAATGCTGCTTTCCGAGCATGGGTAATGTAGGTTGGCACGTATATAGGATTAGTGTCACAGTGACAGTGGGATGCAAGGCAAAATGTGATTTTTCACCCCTTTCTCTGTTTGTGTCCTGTGCTCACAAAAGGGCACATTCATCTTTTGCTTGTGCAATGGGCTTTGAGCAGCAGATGACAGTGCTGCAAGAAGAAGATGCATGGTGAAGCAGAGAATCGGACATTCTGCTTGTGGCTTTGTCATCAGCTTGCTCTGACCTCAGGCAAATTATTTAACCTCGTTGCTTCCATTTCCCTTGCTGCCACGTGGTGATAATAATATCATTACTGGATGGTTGTGAGCATTAATTAGCGTATGTAGAGCACTTTGAAGATAAAAAGTTTTTAATGACTGCTGGGTATTATTAAAGCCGTTCACAGTCAGTGAGTATTATTAAAAAGAAACCAAATCTGAATGCTCTGCACTGAACCTCATCAGATCCTGGGGTTTGAATACTGGTGGAAGGACGCCTATACCACACTAAGTAATTCCTCGGTAAATTGCTCGGAGGTTGAATTTATCACTGGAAACCACAATCCTGAGTGCTAGCCAAGAGAACTGAGCATCGTCACTGTGACTCACTTCACTTTCACAGAAGAAAAAATGGCCACAGCATGACTGTGTTTGGGCTCACCTTTGGTACATGATTTCTAACACTCCTGGACTCATTGAGTAGCCTGGGAGTCATCTTGGGGCTGTTTAAAGGAGGAGCTTCTGTTCCTCTTTGAGACAACCAAGAAGCTCTTATGTGAAACCTGTATAAGGATAGGTCCTGAAACCTGTATAAGAATAGGTCCAGGGATGCATGGATGAAGATGGCACTGTGGACAAGTTTCTCAGAGTTATCTAGCACAAGTGGAACGTTGTGAGAAACCAAGAAAAAAAGCCAACAGAAACATTTCATTTAAGTGTGTGGTAAAATACTAAAATACAGACAAACATATTAATCAAAAGAAGAAGAAGGAAAAAAATAATAATTTCAATGATCCTAGTCTTGCCTTTACAGATGAAATGGAATACCTGAAAGACTATTTTTTCCTTTTGAGCTTTTGTATTTTCTTGGGAGGTACTGCTGTGCATGAGGAGTGATGCTTGTGTTGTAAGGACTCATACTGAGCTATCTGCAGGTTTGAGTGTCATGGTTTCATGGTGTGATTACGAAAGTGATTCATAATTCATCCCTGCTTCAGTTTCCTCATACTCAATGAAGTTACAACATAGAATCATAGAACCATTAATGTTGGAAAGGCCAGTGCCAGTGCAACCCATGCCTGTGACTGCTCTAGACCACATCACTCAATGCAATTTCTACCCTTTTCTTGAATACTTCCAAGGATGGCGACTCCACCACCTCCCTGTACAACCCATTCCAGCACCTGATCACTCTTCCAGTGGATAAGTGTTTTTTCCTTATATCCAACCAGAGTCTCCCCTGGCACAGCCTGAGGCCATCACGTCTAGTCCTATTCCTGTTACCTGGGAGCAGAGGCTGCCCTCCACCTCATACAGCCTCCTTTGTGGCAGTTGCATGGAACAATGAGGCCTCCCTTGAATCTCCCCTTCTCCAGACTGAACAATCCCAGTTCCTTCAGTCCCATAAGACTTGTGCTCCAGACCCCTCACATTTTTGTTGCCCTTCTCTGAACACACTCCAGGGCCTCCATGTCTTGTTGTGTGGGGCCCATATCTCAAGCTTGTGCTGCCCTCAACTCTGTGTCTTGTCCAAGTTCTTCAGTGCATCCTGTGGATGTAGACAGGAATAGCTTCTACATTCTTAATTATAAAGGACAGTATGTTGGCATCCCATAGCGACTCAAGGTGACCACAATTTAATTCCACTAGGACTTTGTCCAGCAGATTTCCTCACTGATTTTCAATGAGAAGCTGATGACAATTTGGCCAGCTGTCTGTTATGGGTTTTCTTAATGCCAAGACTAAAGAGATTATTATTATTACTATTATAGTCACTGTTCTTACCATTGCTTTTACAACACTCAGTTAAGTCTCCTAATTAACAAAACTATCTAACTGCAAAAAAAGAAACATAATAATGCTTGTGCATAGACTTCCCCAATCTATCTCATGAAATCATTTCATTTTAAAGTGTTGTATAAATTGTAATCTATAGCTACTAATAGCAATAAATAATTATAAAGATGGCAACGTTGCTTTTTTTCACTCTTGCTTCCAGATTTTCATACTGGATCTCATGACTTTTCATGTGAGTCTACAAGAGAGACTGGTATTGATGCCCACCTTGCAGACAGGGATGGTAAGGCACAGAACAGTACAACTTGCAGAGCTCATCACTAGTGACTGTCTGTGAGTAATGTCTTTGCACATATAAGCTCCAGTGCTGATTCTTTTTTGCTAGGCTTGGGGAATAGTGTTAGCTACCTTAGCACAAACCACCACCTGTGAAACCAGTCTGCAATATCATCAGCACATCAAGTTTAAGCTGTAAGTAACAAATGTACCAAGCAAAAATTCCTCAAAATGAAAACTCTCCCATAGTCAAGATCTTTTCTTGACTTTATTGGGTTTAATATGGTCAGAAAAGCAGGAAAGATCCTACAGGGAGTCCTGAAAATCAGGTGTGCTTTTCATCCTTGAGCTGAAAGTGGAACAGGGTTGCTGTTCTGATGCTGCATGGAGTGACAGCCTGACTCTTTGGCAGGGTTTTATCCACATCTGTGGATAAACACAGGTGTATGCTAATGGACAGCTCTTATAAATTCGGCCTCAAGTGGCTTGTTCTCCTTGGCCAAAATTCATCCCACCCCTCTGAAACTTCCTATCTTTCCTGCCTGGGATCCAAATTGCCCCTTTGAAGTATCTTTCTTTTTTTTTTTTTTCCACTGATGTAGGAAACCTTGACACTTCACTGTGATGTCTATGTGGGGTATATTAATTCAACTGTGTTGCAGGATAAATACGTCACCTCTATTTCCCTGGTCTCTATCCTCATCACCATGGGCACAGACATGGATTCCACCCCAACCAGAAACTGTGCATTTATGGGAAATGGATTCAAAACCTGTTGGGTTGTCTTCAAGGGTCACCTTCACCCACTCTTCTGAATCTCAGAGCTTGTCCAAGGGAAGGAGGTGTGCCGTGCGGAGGGCTGTTCTTTTCAGCAGCTGAGTTGCAAAGTAGGAAAGAACTGACAGAAAATGGAGTTAGGTTGGTATTAAAATGAAAGGGCTCGATTCTGAACTCACACTGTCTTTTACACTGCTGTAATGCAGCTCTGTTGAATGGAGCATTTTTCCTGATTCATAATGATGTCAGTGAGGAGAGAAACCTAACGGACTCTAATTTAATCCCAGGCTTTGGCAAGAATGTTCATCTGCCTTTAATGAACGGAGGTCCTTTTCATTAGGCTTTCAAATACCCCAGTGATGGGTGCCAGTATAAAACCCTAGATAGGCAGACGTTTATGTAATGGCAGCAGGCACTATTCTTTAGGGAAATGGAAAAGGCATTTTAATCATGGTATTAGGCTAGATTCCACAAGACAGTATGGAAGGCATCAAGATGCGAATGCCATAACAATCTGGAGTGTGTTACCACCGCATTGATCTAATATTGTGATGTAGTAATAGTAATTTCAGGGATATCTTGCAAAAATTTGCTCTGAGTTACAGTGGAAAGAATAGAGAGAAGGAAGAAAGGAGAAGTTAAAGTGTCCTCAGCAGCTCACATTGGAGCACTTTCCTTTTCTTCCCTTCTAGCTCTCTCTATGCTCTCTCACTGTGACCCTGTGCACCAAGAGCAATGCCCAGGAAGGTTCAGGTGATAGAAAAGAGCTGAGCTGCTCTCTCTAGATAATGTGTGTCCACTATTGGGGCATCTGTGGGCCCTGTGGCCTCTTTAAAAACAAACATATGGTTGTTTTCCACAAGGAAAACCTTGGCTTGGGCAGAAACAGACAGAGCCCATGGAAAGCCTCTGTTTGCCCATTCGTTTCAGAGCAGCAGGAGAGTTGGTGATTGCAGAGAGATTAATGAAAGACGTTGCCTGCCTCTTATCTCGGGGATAGATCAGCAGTGAATATGCTCCAGTCAGCACTGATTCACACAGAGCTAGAAACTTTTCACCAGCACCAGGCTTGACATTGCCAACAGACTTTTGAAACATGCCTGGCTGTGTGCTTTGGAAGGGTTGATCCGAGACACGTTGCCTCCATAATAAACCTCATCGTGGTATGCTTCATGCATATGTTTTGCATAATATAGCTGATTAGCCACACTGATTTGGAGAGCCAGTACCACGCACCATGTTCCCCTCATGGGCAGCCTGAAGGAAGGCTGAGTTTTGATTGCACATCATGCTGTTATAGCAGAGGATGTCATGGCATTTTGACTAAAGAATATGCATATGTCCTCATATTGTCCCTGTAAGGGCAGCTGGGAGAAAAGCAGCATGCATGAAAGTTGCAAAACATGTTCGTCTGCCTCTGCTACCACTCAAAGCTGGCAATGAAGATGCCTTCAAGGGATGGAGTATCTACAACAGGTTAGCAATGTGTTGGGCCATCCCTGGGGTTGCTTCAACATAGCTGTACCTGATGAGATCAAAGAGCTCTCAGAAGAGTGGGTTGCTAATGAAGAGGAGTGCGTGTTGCTGTAATGATACAGGAAAGTTGCTTGGATTCACAGTCCAGATACAACTTGGTGAAGCCTTTTATGCTGGTGGGATGCTTGGGCTGAATCTCCTGCTCTTTGGACCCTGACATTGCCCAGCATGGCCACAGAGAGATTTTATTCTGGTCTAGAGAGGCTAATAGGGTATATGTGCACATGCTGTGCTATTTACAACCTTGGCAATACCAGAGTCTGCACAGTTCAGAGTTTAACTGTAGGGACTTGCATGTGCCTCTAACTTCACCACACATGCATTCTTTTCTGAGGGTGGTTATTTTCGTATCTTCTACATCCCTTGGTACTGTGCAGGCCAAGCAGAGTGGCTGAGTTAGGGTTTTTAAAGAAGGTGGAGTCCTTCATTTCCTTTCAAGCCATATTGCCCCTGGTGAAAAGCAGAGATGTTGTTTAACAGATCAGAATGACTGCACAATTGTTTAGAGAAATAAATAGAAGTTAGGAATGAAGACAACAGAGGTATAAGAAGAGAGTCTGTTAGGCAGAGCATTTGTAGATGTAAAGTCAGGGTCTGGCTAAAAACCCTAAATCAATATTTGGGTTCTGATCATACCTGAAGACCCAAGCTCAGCTTTGGCTCCATTTCTTAATTTCAGCCACTTGGGATGTGATCACCAGCTCAGTTCAAACCTGCAGGCTGCTAAGCCATCCTCCTTGTGCTGAGCTGCTCAGAAAGAGCTGCAGCAAATCGCATGAGTCTTATGCACAGCAGAATGTTCAGAAGTTGGCAAATGCTGAGCTAAATGACATATTGTGAAAACTCAACAACGCTGAAAATGGGAACAATGGTCTTTTCCCACCCTCTTCATTTTAAGTCGTCCAAAAAAGCATGTTTGAAATTGCTTGAAAGATAGGAAGGTTTGAACCATCTTGGTGCCTTGTGGGACCCCATGAGCTCTGAAGCGATGTTGCCACCTTGTGGAACAGACATCAACAATGTTCATTGAAGAAAGAAAGAAAAAACTACCTTTCACTCCTCATACGATGTGCTACATTTGAAAGAAAAGTCCGTGTGCTGGGAAGGAGGCAGCCCCAGCACGGCCTGTGGGATGAAGGAGCTGTGCTCATTCCTTTTGCTTAATTCCAAAATAGAGAATATCTTAAAATCAAATATTCCTTCTTTTTATTTCCCATCCTCCCTACCCATTGTATATTTTCTCCTAAAAGCCTGGTGCAAGAAGACCCTTCTTTTTGTGAATGGCTATGGATTATTGTCCTCAAAAGGATGACAGAAATATCACCTGCATTTCGTGGACTGCAGTCCCTGCACAAGCAATGCTCTTGCTGACTTAGGGCAGATTTCTGTCTGGTTTCCTAAGCCACGCTTCTCCATGAGATTCATAAAAGAAACCTTCAAAACCTGTGGGTACATGCCCAGCTTGTGTGGGTCAGCGTTTGGGAGAACACACATTACTTTCATGCTCGGGAAATCAAAACTGGGAAATGATCACTTTAGCTTTCAAAAAGACTGAGTGCCTGAACTGGAATTTGCAGTATTTAACTTCAGCTTGGAACTGCCTGCTACAGCGATGGGACTGCCTTCAGCAGGAGGACACACACCGGTCCCACTGACCACGGCTGCCGAATCTGTGCCCTCTTGCTGGCCAGAGACAAAAACCCAAACTCCCGACACCTTTTTCCTGTTTCTTTCCTTCTCATAGCAGTACCCAGGGCTAACTTGCAGAGAGGGGGATTGAAGGGTGACTTTCAGGGAAGGTTCATAGCATGGAAAGATGACCCTATCTTTTCTGGAGAGTTTTAGCTTTCCTAAGCTATTCCATCACCCCGAGGCAAAGAGCATTTTGCATCTACCTGTGGGCCCCAAACACTGGTAAATGATGATTACCAGGGATTTTTGAAGCAGTTTATTGAATAAGAACTTCTATCAAAATCAGAGTTTTCTTTTAGAATCTATATTTGTTAGAAACAGGGATTAGGGTTTCAACATATGCTCAAACACAATGATTTTCCTGCATTTCTCTATTTCGCCTTTATTCCTTCCTAATATATCTTGTTTGTTTGCAAGACAAAACAAACCAAAACCAAAAATAAATAAAATTATAATTATATGTATACATAAAAGTTAAAAAGAAAACAAAATGAAATAGAAGAGGAATACAGGAGTGTAGAGGAGAGAAGGAAATAGCACTAACAGCATATAACGCTTTAACTCTTTCCTACCCTTAAATTAAGAAGAAAAATAATATTCAAGACTTTTTTTTTTTCAATGAAAACTCTTCAGTGTTCGTGTTTCTGGTCAGCACTATTTATAAGCGATCGCTGCTGAATGGCTCAGCCTCTGGCAACCGTGGATTCCAACCCGCGGTGGGTAAACAGCCAACTCCCCTCGTACAATGTGAAAAACAAACTTCCATTTACAAAATATGTTTACCCCACTGTGCGTTTGGCCATGAATGCTACCTTTTTTTTTTTGTTTGTTTCCGGGTCTGTATTTCCCTCCGAAGAGTCCTGTAGAGCCCTACGTGCTCGCACGCACGCACGCACACACAAGTGTGGGACATACTTCAGCAGCTTATAAAACCAAATCCATCCCAAGGATGAAGGGCCATGCAGGCGGGCATTCCCACTTGGCGCATCTCTTGAGTAAAGTCCAGTTCTTCCAGGAAGGGAAATGGAAGAAGGAACATTTGCCTTCAGTGTTACACAATTTTTACAGGGCCTAGAGACCCTAGAGAAGCAAATTTATCTCCTGAACCCACTTTCTGATTCTCAGAAAGTTTGACCTGGAGAATGGTTTAATAGTAAATATAAATTCTTGTGAGATCGTAGTTTATCAGGGACTGAGTCAGTACTTATAAAAGTGCTACAGCAAACTGACAAAATAATCCCTGCATTTTAATTTGTATGAGGAAAGGTTCAGTGACCTGAGGTTTCATCAGTGATTTTTTGTTTTTTTTCCTTTCCCACCACAGGTGAATCCTTCCTCTGAAATAAGACAGACCCTCTCCGAGCCAATGAGTAAAACCTGTGGAGTTTGGACTTCCAGATTTTTCCTTTGGACCAGTGAAGTGTGAGGAATTAAAAACACCGCCTACCACCAGACGAAGAAAAATTCAATCATCACAATGAAATAAAACAGAAGCTGGGCAAAGCTGTTTTTAATGAAGACCATTAAATGGAGAGGTGGTGCTTTCCTTCCCACTGTGTGTGTAGGCACATCAAACCCTTTTCTCTCCAGTCACAATCAGGGAGCTGAAATATCTGTCTTTAATTGGCAGTGTTGTAAAAATAATCACATAGAAGACTAAACTAGCATTAAAAATGTGGATTCTTGACTTGTTGCCTTGGCGTGGAACATCTTGCTATTGAACTTATAAAGCATTCAACTCCGAGTCAAAATTTCTTCAAGAAGACGTCTTTTCTCGTTACGGTTACTTTACTTCAGAGGGCGTTCCCTGGCTTTGCCAGAAAAAGGAGATGGTGGGGAATGTTTGTTCTGCCTTGGAAGACAGCTTTGTTTTTAATTATCCTTGCTGCAGAATACAGCAAGATCTTTCTGCTTCCATTTTTTCTAGCTCAGATAAAATTCTCGGCATTTCAGCAATTTTTCCTCCTCCACATCTTTTTCTCATTTGTTCTGTTATTTACTACGCCTTTACTACCTTTCACACAGCTAAATGAATCTCAGTGCTTACTGGCGGAAACATCCCAAAGGAATTTTATTTTATTTTGAGGGGTAACACCGTCCTCATGAACAATCTCCTTCCAAACAATGAGAAATTGTTCCTCCTGTCCCACTTACCCTCCTCCTTCCCGACTCTTCTGTTGAGTTTTGATCCCACTAGGGGAAAAGGGGTGTTTTGTTAGTTTGAAATCGGATTGCTGTTGCCTTTTTAGTGCCTTTATAAATCCAGGAACATTAGCTGAAATGAAGTCTAGTGCAAAATGTTTCCTTTCTATGGGACCTAACACATTGAAGGGTGCCAGTAGGTGGTCACTGTTCATAGACTTTAAAATGCAGATTAAGCCCAGCTGAACTGTGCCAAACCTTTTTCAACCCCGTCGAAGTCCAAAATAAATTCACACCTCCTCATTTCTGTCCTATTAATCAATCAATTCAAGAAACTGCAGTCTGTGGTGGGTATCAGTCAGAGACTTGTCTGTTCGCTTGGGCTGATGCACAGAATAAATGTTTTCATATATTTTAAAATTAATTTTATTTCCTGTGTCTATATTTTTAATTTTGTTTTCTTTTGCAAGAATGCAACTGTGACTACCTGTTGTCAGGAAGACCATAAATTTCAAAGTTAAAATAACATTATATTCCAGTATTTGTTTTTCAGAGGAAAAAAATCAAAATAGCAATCTAAAAAAAACAAAGAGGAAACTGTGAACCCTGCTTGGTATAAATGGACAATAATAAGATTTATTTTTCATTTGGCTGTTTGAAACTTGTCTAAGTTTATGCCAACAAACATAGCTAGAGTCCTAGAATGATCATAATCCATCCCCACCACGTACAAAGAAGGGTTTCTCTATTAGGGAGACTTTACTTTCCACAGTTAAATTGTTACGTGGAGCAAAGGCAGCTTTAGCTAACATTCATGACCACTGATTTTTTACATTTTTAATCTTCAAATTTCCAGCAGCTTTGCGAAGAGCAATTAGATAAGCATCCCAGGAACACCACAAAGAAAGGAAGAAATGTTTTTCCTGTTTTGAACCCTGAAGCTGAGGCACATAGAAATTTAAGCAAAATCTGATGTTAAAGGAGAGGCTAAACCAGAAGTAAGACTTAGATGACTTCTTACTTAAACCACATGACAGAATTCCTTCCTCCTGAATTAATAACTGCCTTCATACAGGTAGGATGGCTAAGGAACACCTCCTAAGCTGGCATTTCCCTCGGCATTTCCTGGTTTGCATAAGTCCATAGAGAAAAGATCAGTAGACATCCGTCCCCTGTGCCCAAATGTAATAAAATTCATCACCTATCGTCTTGCTTAAAGAGATTCATGAATGAAACAAGTCAATACCAGTCCATATTGCCAAACTTAGGCGTGTACAGTCATGTAACCTTTCTGCTTGCATTCGTGATTCTTTTGTTTGCTTCTTGTTGGTGTTGGCTTTTTTGTTGTTGTTTTTGTTTTGTCAATTTTGTTCCTAATAGGTACTAGTATGCATTTTCATTTCCTTCGCAGAGTATGGACTTGCCTTTCAGAGCTACAGTGACTCAGGTATCATTCCTAATAAGAATAAATGTGTACTACATTGTTAGATATAGTTGACATCGTGTTTCTCCATATGTACCTTTTTTTTCTTAATTTATATTGAATTTCCTTTGTCACTTTATTGTCTGGTCACTCTCTTTCATGAATATGTTCCAGTTTTGATGATCACATCTATCATTATTTGGTCACCTCAGTCCTTTATCTAGATCATTTGCAAGTGAATTAAATAGAGCAGGTTTCAACCTTTCTCCCTGTTAAGCACCATTATTAAAGCCAGCCATTTCTTTCAGTTCTGAAAGTTTTTAAATTTTGATAATAATCCCTGTCAAGATACTTCTTCTTACACCAAAAGGTTGATTTTTCAAAAATACTCTTCTAGGGGATTTTGCTGACAGTTTTTAGGAAGTCAAAGTATTCCAATAGGATTTCAGTATTCCACATCTCCTTTTACCCCTTTGTAGAATTCTAATAAATTTACTACTCCTGACTTTTAAGAATCTTAATGCCACCTTCCTTATATCAAGTGTATTTCTGCCTACTAACTTTGCTAGTTTATATAATGTCCACTAGCATGCATTAAAGAGGAGTCAGGATATTATCTGATTTTTCCAAGATGATGTTTGGAGTTGTATAGAAAACAAAACAAAACAAAAACTCGATAACAACAAAAAAAAAAAGATTTTATTTCTGCAATCTTCCTCTTAAGTAGTACAGAGTCATATTTAGGTGGTAAGGAGCATACCACAATTAGAGGTTTTACTGCTTTGTGAGTGAATTACTTCAGAACTTTTGAATGAACAACATCTGAACTTGGCTCTTTCTTAACTGTTGAATTTCACTGGGTTACTCTAAAATGTCTCCTAATAGCACGTCATTTTGGCACAGTTCTTGAGCTTAATCTGCCACAGAGGAAAGTTGTGTTGCAAGAATCTCTCACCGCTACTCGAAAATATATTTTTATTTAGCATTTCTGCTAATATCTTGCCTAATAACTTTTTTTTTTCCTTTGAATCATCTGTTATTTTTTGTTAAGATATTTTACAAGGAAAAGTATTTGAAAAGTTTCTATTGAGGTACTGTTAATGGTTTGTGCATAGGCTTCATCCATTTCTTGACCTGTTTTCTTAATGTCTCACATTTAATTTAACATAGTGTGTTCTTTTTTTCCTTCCTTTACATATATTTTCTGCCTGCTTTTTAAGGAGTCAAAACTGGAGGAAATGTTGGGAGAAATTTTCATTGACTAATATCAGTATCAGAGTATCTCATCAAATGTAACCATGGCCAATGCTGATCTCTTTTTTGCTGATACTTTATTTAAAAACAAACAAACAAACAAAAAGCTTCTGAATTTTCAAATGCTTCCATTCTAAAAGTTAAATATCATAGTGTTAGGTACTTATTTGTCTGTTGTTTTGTGGGTTTTTTTTGTTTTTTGTTTTTTTTTTACGTTACGGATACTCTGTACAACTGCTGAGACTTAACCAAATCCATTCAGCTCTTCCAGTCAGCACTCTTCTTTTTGATAACAACTCATAACGCAGTATTTTCCATTGTTTAGGATGGGAAGGAAATGCTAACATTAGAGATGATACTTCGAAGACTTTTTTGAGAAAAAAGTCATATTTAGAAGGGATTGACTGAAAAATATCTCATTTTTCTTTCTGAAGAAGTACAAGAAAAGATGAGCAAAGCAATAGAAGATAAAGCCCTGCTAAGGGATTTGATTTAGTAATTAAGCGGGTAGGGATGGTGAAAGGAGGATGGTTGGACTAAATGATCTTGTAGGTCCTTTCCAACCTAATGTATCAATGAATCTAAGAATCTATGAAAAAAACCCATGAAAATAAAAGAACAATTTTTTACTCTTTTCAGATGAAATGAAAGACAACTTTCCCACTCCATAGTGGACAAAAAGAAAAACACTTTACAATGAGATCGTTTTCTTTGCCTTTGAAAACTTAATTAACAAGACTGGACAGCAAAGTCAGCGCCACTTTGCTCTCCTAAGGATCTGAGGAATTTGGGTTGTTAGGACTGCTCATGTAGTTTGGAAATGAGAGAGTGAGTCTTCTGCATGCCTTTTTTAAGAATGTGCAGTAGCTTATCAAGATCCCAACTCCTTGCAGAGCTCTAGAGAAAGATGTAAGCAGTTAATTAGGAATCCCCAAGAATAGCCATTAATTGTCTAATGAGGCTTAATCTTGTTGAAATTAGAATTAATTTCCTGCAGTCCCTTTTAGTTACCCTTTGTATACAACTGCAAAAGGTTTAGCAAAGTGACCTCATGCCACAGTAAGAGCTGAATTTGGTACAGCATGTCAAATAATTGCTCTTACCATCTCCATTCAACCCCATGAGAGAAAACTCGCTAATATATCTAGAAATGTCTGTAAGTCTTCCTCCTTCAAATGCAAAGCTTCACAGGCACAACTTAGCAGCTAGACATAAAGGGTGTGATGCAGAGTGAACATGAAAAAGAGGCAACCTCCAGTGAAAGTAAAGGAGGTGGAGAAACTTTTATTGGAAGGTACCAGCTATGAACAGGGTTGGCATCCTCTTAGCTTTGAGTTTGCAAGGCTGAAGCACAGGATCTTCACCTTGGGTGCTCATTCCTCTCCATTTTTCACATAGAAACCACTCATAAACCTCATTCATCTCATAAAATCATAAAATCAAGGAATCACCAAGATCATCCAGTCCAACCATGCATCTACCACCAGTATTTCCACACTAATCCATGTCCCTTAATACAACATCTAAAAGTTTCTTGAACACCTTTAGGGAGAGTGACCCCACCACCTCCCTGGGCAGTGCATTCCAGTGCCTGTTCATTATAAAGCCACTGGAGGAAGCCAGCTGCAAGTATGAAATCTGTAATGAGGTCTGTTGGGTTGCTGCATTGCTGACTACATTTTTAATGGAAGAGACAAATAAAATCATTGACTAACAAGGTCAAACCTGTGCATGCAAGAGTTTGGTTTTCAACTTGTGGCAAATCTTAACAACAATCAGAAACCTTTGTGGAACAAGGAGGACTAATCATGGGAGATAAATGTGGCTATGACATTGTCCTGATGTTCTCGGCTGCCTGGATATAGAGATGCATACAAATCCATAAGTAAACCAGGGCTGGCTCCTTGATTGTCTGTCATTAACTCAAACTTAGAATGAGAAATATGCCCTGTCTTCATGAACACCTTCTGTTGTATAGAAGATAGCCATTTGGGAAGGAAAAGTGAAGGGGACAGAGCAGAGCATTAAAAAGGGTTTCTGTTGGGCCAGGAGGGGGTTTTAATATCGTGGTGCTTTAAAAGTTAGTAAATATTTCTTAACAGCCTGCATACAGATGTGAGGAGAAACACTGGTCGTCGCTGATAGGAACTGTGGATCTGTCAGAGTGGAGGCAGACTGGAATAAAAAGAAATCAGCTTGGATTATGTGACAGTACGAAATGCAGGATAATCTGCTAATATGAGCTCTATCAAAAGCAGCAGAATTTCCCGTGGAGAAGGAAAGAGGAAGGAAGAGCAACACTATTAGTTGCTCATGGTGTGACCAAGGACTAGAAAAGAAAATTGTTATAGCAAGAAGAGTGTCCGCATCTAAAAGTGCATTTCACAGATGTTGCCAGTAGCAAGTAAGGAAATGTAAGTTACATTGAGTTATAAATATGGTGCTAGACTTCAGCTGAAATGATGCACAGCAGTGCTTATGTATGGAAGGAAATACTGTCTTTGTTTTACAGTCTGTGCTTCTGTAGTGTTACAGTATCTGTGACTGTGTGGTGTTGAAGGTGAGGTGAAATAAACACCCGATACCAAAGGGGTTTGGTCCTAGGGTTTGACTGAGAAACTGTTTGTGTTGTACATTGAAACTGTCAGGCAAAAAAATGAAGAAACTGAAAGATTTTTGGGGTGTGATAGTCCCAGCAACCCAGTGATTTTTTGCTTAGCAGCAGTTGTGTACCAGCTCGTTTTGTGTATGTGAGTGGGGGAAATTCAGTTGTAATGTGTTATCAGCAAGAGTTGCTTCAGATATGCTTGTGGTTGGGCTAGGGGACTGATAGATGTGAATAATTCAAGTTATCCCTATATGACCTTTCAAAGGCTTCTATTGTGGTAAAATAGAAACCTTCAGGAAGTGTTTGCACAAAGTCAGCAAGAAGAGATTTTGTCACTTCAAGTCTTTGTATAGATCACTTTCTAAAAATGCCTTGGAGTTATGCAGGGCTTTCATTCAAAGACACTTATCTGTAAAACAATTCTTATCCACTGTCAACTGAGGAAACATTGTCTCTGGTTTGAGTGGTAGAGCGATCTCAACTGACCAGATAATTTCAACTAGCTTAAGTTCTGTGGGATCCTGTCTACTGGTTTGCTATGTCTGTTGGTACCAAATTGTCATCATCCCCTACCCCTACACCTGCTACAGGTGTCAGCATACACTCCTTAGCACAATTTATTTTCTTCATCCCATCTACAAAGAAAGAAAGTGCTATTAAGTGAAATACAAAACTGGGAGAGTTAGACATATTAGGAAACTCAAATTTATATTAGGAATCTCATCCAGGTTTTGTGAAATTAAGAATATTATTTCTGTGTTGTTTATATATATATAACAACAGCATCAAAGAAACACTTGCACAAATCCATGAGGAAATTTCCTACAGACCAGATCTGTAGCACTGTATCTAGAATGTGCCTACATCTCAGAGTTGGGAACCTTAAAACTCCCCAGGGTGTGGGAAGACATCCGTATGACAAGTTCACGACTGTGGCCAACCAGATTTGAATTTTGCACTTAGGTTCTATTTGGCTGTGGTACCACTCCTTCCCTTGACAAAGCAATGGCAAGGATGGCAATAACCACACACTGCAGAAAAGGACCTGGGGGTCCTGGTAGTTGAAAGACTGAACATGGAAGACCAATGGTATCCTGGGCTCCATCAGAAGAGTGGTGTCCAGTGGTGTCCAGCAGGGACTGGGAGGTGATTGTCCCTCTCTACTCTGCCCTCATGAGGCCCTATCTGGAGTACTGTGCCTGCGTCTCGGGTCTCCAGCACAGGACAGATGTGGAGAGGGGTCCAGAGGAGGGCCACAAAGATGATCAGAGGGTTGGAGCACCTCCTCTGTGAAGACAGGCTGAGGGAGCTGGACTTGTTCAGCCTGAGGAAGAGAAAGCTAAGAGGACAACTCATTGCAGCCTTCCAGTATTTAAGAGGGTATTATAAACAGATGGGGAATCAACTTTTTACTTGGGTAGATAGAGATAAGACAAGGGGGAATTGTGTAAGCTCAAGAAGGGAAAGTTTAGATGGGACATCAGGGGGAAGTTCTTAACAGAGAGAGTGATGAGGTGTTGGAACAGGCTGTCCAAAGAGGCTGTGGATGTCCCATCCTGGGAGGTACTCAAGACCAGGTTGGATGGGGCCCTGGACAACCTGGTCTAGTACTGTATCTGGAGGTTGATGGCCCTGCCTATGGCAGGGGGTTGGAACCTGATGATCCTTGGGGTCCCTTCCAACCCAAGTCATTCTATGATTCACTCACACATCACAAAGAGCTCAGAGGGACAAAGTCAGGATTTGTGAAGTAAATCAAGCATTTCTTCAAGCATTAGAAAATTTTATGCTCCCTCTTTCTTTGTAAAAGATTTTTGAAGTGATTACGTAAACACTATGATTTTAGTTACTAATATTTTCCGTAAGAATTCTCCAAATTAAGGACATCTTCTAGAGTGACTGTACGACTATAAGAGGCTTGGACTAACATTACCACTCTAGTCCTTGAACTGGCCCAAGGTTTTGTAATTGAAGGATGGGAAGGTGGAATATCACAACTTAAATTTGTTATTCTATAACATTTCCTTTTGGCTCTGCACACATTCATGGAGTTCAAACAATCTGTTCTGCAGTTACTGTACCCCTTAGCTGTAACCATGTCAGAAATATTAACATATTCCTTCTTCATGATATGCCCCAAAGAACTTCTGAACTTTTTGCCAAATCTGATGATACAGATAAAAATTTGAGTAAACAGAGCAGCTGTTCGCTGCTATATAAAGAAGTATGAAGACACCTGATGTTCATTATCTACCAGTATGACCTGGACACAAAAGCTCTATAAACAGCCACTGGATTGTCTTAGCTAGTGTATCATCATTGCTTCAGTGGTAGCCCTCTACTATCTGCGATAAGTAGATCTCAAGGAAGAAACAAAATACTGTGCCAGAAACTAAAACAAAAGATTCTGAAAGCCAAAGCAATTTGAGGCTCAATCTTCAAAAAATTCACTGGAAAGAGGAGACAGCTGTAGGGCTCAGCTGGTCACACCTGAATCTCATGAAAGGGATGATGGAAAAGGATACCAGTCAACTAAACAACACATACTAGTTTGTTGTAACAGGAAGGAGTACTGAGGGACCAAACTGACATGAATGTAAAGCCATTCCATAACAAGAGTACTAAGGTGAAGTCAGGGACTTACAGATTTGCAATAAAGTTTGACTTTGACAGTAGGCAAGGTCTTGCAGGCATTAGTATAGGATGAGATCACGAAACATCTGGAAAAATACGAGCTGATATAAAGGAACTGGGATAGTTTCTGGGGTGGAAAATCATGTCTGACAAACCTGATGGATTTATTTGAGGAAAAACAATGCAGATGAGAGATGACATGGTAAGTTTTACCTGCTTTGTGTTTCACGAAGGTCCTTAGCACTTCATCAGCCAGTGGTTGCAACTGTATTGAGTACTGCTTGTGGTGCACATCTTCACTAAATGAGTAGAAGCCTTACATGTCAATCAAAATATCAAAAGTGACAGAAGAAAAAACTGTTTATGAAAATGCACATTTCGACAATGAAGTTTCCTGCATCTTGTTCTTGAATGAAGTTCAGGTAACATGGATAACAGACTGAAACTCAGGATCAACCACGAGAAATAGCTGAAAGGTCTTTTCTATTCTATTTTTAATATTCATGCTTTTGAATTTGCTGGGTACATTTTCCTCTATATTTTTAACAAGCATAAACATTCTTTCTGCTCTGACCTGGAACAGTTTGTTTCTTTGAGTTGAGGTCTCTCCAGATAGTAAGTGAGAGAGGGGACATGTAAGCGGAGACCGCTTATCTATAGAGGTCAATGCTCAGCTAATGGAGAGAGATAAATACTTCTAAAGACCCACTTTTCTCAACCATGTATCTCTTAACTCTGAGAGCACAAAGTAGAAGCAACCATAGGTGATGGCATCAGTGAGGAATCCAGATCCATACTCTCACGGTGAATGCGAAATATAAAATGAAGTCACAAGTCTAAATTTGATGTAATAATGACCTCATGTCTGACAGCCTCCCCAAGATCCTGATCCTGGGTTCTACTCCATCTCAAGGGAGTTTTGTTTCCTTTTGCCTACAGGAGCTCTCTGAACATAAAGTCAAGGCCAAGCATGGCATGTTTTCCCTTTCCTCCACAAAGCTTCCAGGAATACACCTGTCATATGATGTTACAAGGAGCAGGATCCCATGGTTCTGTTCTTCTCTAGATTCTCATCTTTTTCTGGCTTTTCTATCTCCTGTATGCTTGGCTCCACAACTGACAAGATAAAATAAATTTGTGGTGTTCCTATACAAGCACTGTGTAAAATCTGAGTTCACTTCCCTAGCAGACAATATCTTCCAGTTTTTATAGCTTTCAGATTGCTAGGAAGAAAATGACTAGTGCCACATTCTTGTTCTCACTAACTCTAACAATAAACACCTTTCTAGAAGACTTAAGTGGAGGCATAGGAGGTATAGGAGAGGTATAGGATCTGAACTAGAACTTGGATCACAGCAGAGTTTGACTCACACATTTAAGGGAAAAACCTGGAAAATACCTCCTATGAAATAAAGATGTCTTTAATGAATTTAGAGAGATTTATAATGAGCAGTCCAGAAAAATATGTGGTCTGATTTGCTGTCTGTGAAAAAAGTGGGATTTCAGTGGACTGGATTTCATCCCAGGATGACTAGCTCTGCCTCTCAGCTAGCCAGCTGTCCTGGGCTCAACCCTGGGCTAATGCAGCTGTAACAGCTTCATTTCTGGAATGAGTTCATTTTATTCTTTCCCAGATGTTACTTCTCTATGTTGCTTTGCATATCACCAACCTCTCTTGAGTTATTCATTAATTCTTGCACACTTTCTTTGTATATTTCATGTAAGTATGGGAGACACTGGTCAGATTTCTAGTAAGACAAAGTCAAAATAGGCATTCAGCAAAGTCTAATACAGAAATCTTACAAAGGACATTAAGCACTTTGTGAAGACACATACTTTATAAGACTTAGTTTACCATATTTGTTCACTTTTGAGCCTGTAATGTCACAACTTCAACTATTTCCACAGTTACTGAATCATTTAATTATTTGTTCAAGGGGGTAATAGCACAAAAGTTGTAGGTGCAAGGTAAGAATATTTCTGCCCTTACAGTTGTACAGAGAAAGAATAAAGGACAGTTGAAAATTAAACTCTAAAATTTTCTCTTAAGTAGCCTGAAAGGAATCTTGTGGATCATCAAATCCAGCCACATGCTACCTCAGTCTGCCACGTAACATAATCTGTTCATAAATTTAGTGTGTTCCTTCAATAAAAGTGGTTAGGTTTCTTGCCATAACTACTCCCATGGGAAAGTTGACTTCAAAACCTCACTCTTCTGACAGTTTGAAACCATCTTCTAATGTCTCTTCGAAATTTATTCACGACCAGTTAATACACATTTGTCCTTATGCCAAAAATGTCCTGTAGTTTCAATAGCCATATCATCTTTCAGCTTCTGTTCCGATAGTTAAAACAAACCTCTTGTCTCATATATGAATTTCCACATTTCTAAGATGGCCCCAGTTGCTCCTTTGCATCACGCTTATTTTCTTGGACAAAGGTGACTTGAATTGTGACTAATATTCCAGAAGGGAATAATTTTGCACCTGTGCAAATGTACTCATCTAGCCTACAGTTTCCATTTTGGTTCAAGCAAGTAAAGACGCGTGAAAAAGATTCTGATTTTAGCCAGGCTGTATTTGTAATGAAAACAAGTCCCAGTATGTTTGCACAGCACATTTAGCTCCATCTAGATGAGAGACAGGCTTAAGGAGCTGTAATAAAAGCTATCCTCTTCCATCAAATTCTCATCAATCTACATTAGGATTTAAGTGCCTTTGTCCTTGATCTAGTTAGAATGCAAACTGCATGTTTGCATCTGAGCTATTTAAGAGTTATGACTCAGGGACACAAACAAGTTACCATGCTTTTGCAAGCTACTGTGTGCCAGCTGAGCTGTCACAGTTGTCTGTATTTGTTGCAAATGTGATATAATGCAACACAGTTTAGCTCACAGTCAAAGAGGATGAAGGCATTCTGCATAAGCTGTTGGATACTGTGGGTGCGGATTGGAAGTCATCTCCACAGAATGACTGGCTTTAATAAGCTCCAGACTAAGACACCCAGATTTAGTGATGATGTGTATCCAAACTTCTGTTACAGTCAGTATGCATCCTGTCAGCCTTATAGAGGAGGAATAGGCAGTGTATGTAACTGCCCTCCTGTCTACTAGTTGAATGGGCTGTCTTAGGAACATCATAAAGCATCCTGAGTTGGAAGGGACCCACAGGGATCATCAGGTTGTATTCCTGGTCAGTTCTGCCTCTTGAGACTCTTCAAAGTCGATGGAGAGGGTCACTCATAGGTAAAATCTGATATCACTTATCTTCAGACATCCAAGTTAAATTGTGCCCTATAATTTGGTACAATGCAGTATTTAGATATACGTGCTAGTGTTTCAAGTGGAGCTTCAAGTGTTTTAAGGGTCAGCTGCAGAATAATAACTTTCAGAAGTATTTTTAATGTATACTGTGCTTGGATTGCAACTACAAGCAAGATACCTCATCCTCTGCAGTGCTTTTTGAGATCAGAAGTTGAAAAATGTTCTTAGGCCATATGGTTACTGATGCAATGTGCTGGATGGGGACTGTTAATACTTGGGAATCAGGTAGGTTCTTCAGCTCCTGCTATGTATATATGCATTGTAGGATTCTGCTTCTTAGTGCCAACTAAAGTATTCTAGAATATCTCAGTCACACTCTTGGCTGACAAGTCCTGTGTCCTGTTTATCAGCCCCTGTAAGCATCTGGACTAGCCAAGTCTTCCCTGTGGGGTAGGCCTCCATTACCTATCACAGCCTTAAAGAGCTACTGGTAGACAGCTTGTTTATCTTAACTTCAGCATCAGTCCCAACCTATGCACATACTCGTGTCCATTAAGGAGCAAGTCTCTCTCTGCTTTCAACTGAGTGACTAGGAGCTACACTCTTCCAGAAGCTTTGGAATATAACTCAAGAAGGATGAGGCCTATGTGATTCTCTTCATATCCAGAAGTTTAATCTAAGGAGGGATTGCTGTGTCATGCATTACTTTCATGCAAACCTACATACTTTATCAAAGAGTAGAGGTCCCAGATGCTTCCAGGTATTCTTTCACTGCCTTGCAGCAAAGGACAGGTACTTGCTGTTATTTCTTGCCCTTCATACCAATTTCCAAACAGGTGTTGTGGACAAATGTTCTCTTCCTTTGTTATTATTTCAGTCCTTCGACAGAGTCATTCAAAGCCTTTAATTCAAGTCAGGCCACAGTTCAGAGTTGAGAAATGGCTTAGATCTGCAATATTTTTTTTCCTGCATGCTTCAAACACACAATAAAAGAAGAAAAATGCTGTTCTGTATTCCTACCCTTTATTTTTTTTAACAATTTATTTTCTTATTTTCAAAATGTTTTTATTAGATTTCCTTGAAATATTGCAACACCAAAAAAAAAATTGTTCCCCAGCTGAGAACCTTTTATATCAAGTTTCATCTCTTCCTCTGTTGCATTTTTTTTTTCCAGGAAAACTTACAAAGCACTCAAACCAGGAGGGTTTATAAAGTAAGTGCTGGCAAGGACTTGCTGCAGCATTTCCAGATGCGCTGTTGCAATTTGGTCTGGGCAGAAAGATTGGGTCATTTCTCATTTTATCCAAAAGTCTTTGCTGAAGCCTTGAGCTGAGCCTGAAACTCTGGGAAGCAGAAGATATTTGGTTGTATTTTTCTCCTCTTTGTTTATTTCAGGATAAACTATATCCTATCTTAAGATGAAACTGCATGCAAAACATGTTTCCGAATTCCACTCTGGATTAAAGCTCTGTAGCACAAGCACATCTCACAATAACTAAAGGATCTTACTATGGCTTCAGAAAGGCACAACAAATATCTTAATTAAAGCCGTAGCAGTTCTGAGTATGCATGCACAACAAGATACTCTGATCTCTACATTTTCCATGTTTTTGCAGTTCCTTTGTTTGAGTCTGGAAATAAAATAGATAGATGGGGAAGAAACTGATACATTTCCCAGAAGGTGCTCTTGGGTTACTGCAGTAAATTTGCTGCTCTGCATTGCATGCCAACATGCAGCATGGAGACTTCAGAGAAGTAAGAGTAATAAAATGGAGCAGAGCTTGCACATATCCTTTAGGATACAAGCTGTGCACATCAAACTTCTCAGGAAACAAGGAAACCAAACCAATTCACATCAGACAGGAAAATAAAAGCTGGGGAAGGGTAAAGGGATCCTCTATCTATAGCTGAAAACAAAGGTCCCTCATACCAGGGCATAACACAATGCAAAGTGCAACAGTGACAGCAGAGCAGCAAGATCCCCTGCTAGAACAAGGGAAGATTCACTCAAACACAACAGCAGTAGTAACAGAAATAAAGAATCTGATTACCTTCAAAAAGCCTCAGATACACATGATCTCCAACAGATACCCTTTCTTCTACTGTCAACCCTTAAATGAAGTCTGGAAAGGAGTGCATCCTGGCTCCAACCCTTCTGGTCTATCAGGTTGTGTGCTTACACCTGAGTTCTGTTGGGTCAGCCCTGACAAAAAGGAATGGACAACTCTTACTTTGGTGTTATCTTAGTTGCTATAATGAGAATATAAATGGGAATGAGAACTGCTACTCTTGCACCTCTCACTTTCCAGCACGTGCAATAGGAGAATAACATGATATGGGTCTTACAACTTCATATGGCATTAAGCAAAGGAATGCCATCTCAGTACATCCTGAATCTGCCCTTTCTGGCTACAGTTCATCTCCACATCTTCAAAGGTGTCCCCACTTGGCAGCTCAGATCCTCAGTGCTGGGAAGGGTGGTTTTTGTTTTATTTTGCTTTGTTTGCTAAAGGTACTCTACCTTGCAAAGCTGAGAAAGCTATTGCATGCATACAGATATGTAAAAAACATCACAGAATTGCAGGGGTTGGAAGAGACCTCAAGAGATGATCAAGAGCAACCCCTGCTAAAGAAGGTGCACCACATTAGATCACACAGGTGGGCATCCAGATGAGTTTTGAATATCTCCACAAAAGGAGATTCCACCACTCTGTGGGCAGCCCATGACAGTGCTCTGTCACCCTTACCATAAAGAAGTTCTTCTGCATGTTCACATGGAACTACTAACATTCAAGTTTTAGGCTGTTGCTCCATGTCTTATTGCTACACACCACTAAGAGCTTGGCCTCATCCATTTGCCTCCCATCTGCCTTTAAATATTTATAAACACTGATCAGATCCCCTCTCGGTCTTTATTTCCTCAGCTGAACAGCCCCAGGTTACTCAGCCTTTCCTCATACAGGGGATGCTCCAGGTCCTTCATCATCTTTGTGGCCCTTTGCTAGACTCCTTCCAGGAGATCCCTGTCTTTTTTGAACTGGGTGCCCATAACTGGACACTGTAGTCTAAATGTGGTCTCCCCAGGGCAGAGCAGAGGGAGGATCACCTCCTGCTGGCCACACTCATTGCAATGCACCCCAGGATACCATTGGCCTTTTTGGCCACCAAGGCACACTGCTGGCTCATGGCCAATCTGTTGTCCACCAGGACCCCCAGGTCCTTCTCTGCAGAGTTCCTCTCCAGGTCATCTCCTAATCTGACCTCATGCATGTGGTTATTCCTCCTCAGGTGCAAGACTTTACACTAGCTCTTGTTAAACCTCATCATGTTCCTTCCTGCCTAACTCTCCAGTCTGACCAGGTCTTGTTGAATGGAAGAACAGCCTTCTGATGTGTAAGCCACTCCTCAGTCCTCCAGGTCTGGAGTATTTACCAGATCAGAGAGAAAGCTGGTTTATGGGATCCCAGCCACTTTAAAGCTCATGATTATTTCTGGTTACTGAAGTTTGACCTCAGATTTTGAATTGGAGCATGTACTCCCTGGCCTAAATCAAAACCATTCTGTAGCGTCACTGTGGTTTTCTTCCAGGGGTCAGCAATGGCTTAAATCCATGCCCTGCTCAGTAAATTAGAAATGGCAGAAGAAGATTCTAGGGTGGTGTCCTGAAAAGAAAATGAATACATCAGTCTCAGATAATTGCAGCTCTTTTGAAAAAATTTAAGAAGTCTTGAACCTGTTTTCATGTATTCATGTACTTAATGTACTAGCTGGTGATAGGTGGATGGTTGGACTGCATGATCTTGTAGGTCTTTTACAAGCTTGGTGATTCTATCTATTTGTGATTCTGTAACACTAGGCTGGAGATAAAGGCTACAGGATTAAAATTGTTCCCTTCCACTGTAAAGGCTTCACAAAATACGTTAGCTCAGTTTGAAGAGTTTTTTTTTTAAATTTCATGGGAAAAAAATGCAATAAAGTAAACCTGTTGTGTTTGAGATATAATGAAAGGAGAGCATAAATACACTTCAGTATAAGCCTTAAAACCTGTCTGTTGTTAGCAGTGCATATTCTATTTAAAATACATGTTATTTCCTTCTCCTCCTTCTCCTTCTCCTTCTCCTTCTCCTTCTCCTTCTCCTTCTCCTTCTCCTTCTCCTTCTCCTTCTCCTTCTCCTTCTCCTTCTCCTTCTCCTTCTCCTTCTCCTTCTCCTTCTCCTTCTCCTTCTCCTTCTCCTTCTCCTTCTCCTTCTCCTTCTCCTTCTCCTTCTCCTTCTCCTTCTTCTCCTTCTCCTTCTCCTTCTCCTTCTTTCTCTTCTTCTTCTTTCTCCTTCTCCCCCTTTCCTTTTCCCTTTTTTCTTCTTTTTCTTTCCTTTTCCATTTCCATTTCCATTTCCATTTCCATTTCCATTTCCATTTCCATTTCCATTTCCATTTCCATTATTTCCATTTCCATTTCCATTCCATTTCCATTTCCTTTTCCTAATTTTTCTTTCTCTAATTTTCTTTTTCTGTGCTATCATCATCTTTGTTGAGTTACAGGAAGGAGATGAAAAAATGATGTAGTCAGCCATCTTTCCACCCCCAAATTCAAACTGAAAACAGAATTAAATACAAAATGTTCCAGCTATTGCGAACCTAATGCATAATGCAGGTCATTAGTGAGTATATTGAAGATCAGATCCTTAAAGCAAACTACTAGATATATTTTTGCAATTTGATAGTATGAACAGCAGTGTACACAGTTTACTGTAGTCCTATCTACATCATGTTTCTTCAGGATGTTCACAAAAGGTTTCTATAAGAGAAGTTAAAAACTCGATTGGAGTCTAGATATGACATTCAGGATTTTAGCTCATATTAATAAATATTTAATTGGTTTGACTTTATTTATTCTTGAAAATTTGTCTCTGATATGTTTCATAATTTTCTGCATTTTTACAAATTGAGACATAAATGTCTTTATTCTTCATTTTCACAAAATGTACTAATATTCCAGGAATTTTCCTGATAAATAATTCTGAACAGTTGAGAAAAGTGACAAAGACTTCTTGATCCTTCTTTTTTCAATGATAGGCACTGAATTTGGACTATTTGTCTGTAATTTCAGCATTGTTTCAGGAGTTATTTCAGCTATAGCTGCCATCACACACATTGCTAATTCTGAACTGAACTGGACAGTTTTTCTTACTGTAACTGTTCTTAAATTTCATTTCTAAAGTATCACATGCAAAATTAATAAAATAAAAATAGCAGCAACAGATAAAACTCCCAATGCTTTCTGTTCCTCATTTTCTTCATATTTTAGTATATTTTTATCTTAAAATTGCTTGCTAGGTAAAAATATAGTATTATCAAATAGTGATTGGACATGTCTCTTTTCACAGGAAGAGATGAAGCCTAGAATAGGCTTTCAAAGAGCTTGAGACTGATGCCTGTGTTTTTTTTCCTCAAAATAGCTGTATTGAACTGTTTTATTTGAAGTGAGAGTGCTCAGCATTAACTTAATGGTCCCTGCTGTGTCAGCTGCATCATCAGAAATACTTTGTGCACTCAAAAGCTTCACTCTTGATTTTGGAGTTTTTAAGTGTATACGATATGTACAGAATACATATACCATGTCAAAAAAGCAGGATTTATAACTTTTTACTTACCTGGACCTATGACATTTGTATTTGTTATCCATTTCCTGTAAGGAATATGGCGCAGCCACCTTGATTGGTAAAGCATGAGAATTTCATGATATGTGTATGACCAGAGTGTTCCAGTTAATCTGAGTTAATGCTTGTGCCTTAGCAATAGATTGCAGATATAGATGTGCCCCCAAGTGTTACATAAATTAATGTGGGTTCAGGCTTTTGCTATTGTAGAACAATAGGGGTACATCAAGGGTTTGACATTTTTGATTGGCTACACAAAGAGTGTTACTTCAAAATGGATGTTGGACCTGGAACTTCGAAAAAGCATCATCTACTCTGGCCATAGGATTCCTCGGGTGATTTCTTCCTTCAGTGTTACCCACAGATCTCACTTACCTGTTGTGGACTGTCAGTACCTGAGCAAGCAAACACTCCAAAATTTCAAACCTGAAGCACAAGGACTGAGCATTCTGCAAAAAGCTCATTTAATTGAAGGAGAAGATGGAATAAGATCGGAAGCAAAAGAAAGCAGTGACACTATGATGGGATGATGGCAGTTTCAGGATGATATAGGTTGGGGGGATAGAGTACGAAGTGGGTAGAAAATTGATAGGAGCTCTGAGTTCAAGCAACATTGGTTATCAGCTGGAACTCTAACATTGACCAGCGAGCAGTTTTATGATATATTTATGATATATTATGATGTATTTTTTGACTGATGATGGGACAGAAAGCACCACAGCAAGATAATGGATAACATATTACAAGGAAAAGCTTTATTCGTGAAATCAACTTTCAGAAAGGTTTGGAGAATTAATTTATATTGTCCTGAGAGTTTGGCTTCAAATATACATTGAATCAGAGGAATGGGTGCAAGTCCATTCCACATTGTCTCTTCCCTGGAGAAATCCTGAATAACAGGTCAATATAAAAATGATCTCACCCTATAAAGGGATTTTCAGGACTTGAGTAGTTATTCCTGCAATGTGTTTACATACATATTAGTTCGGATGCCTAGCACCACTTCTGTGCTGGCTGATCTTTAAGGCTTTGCTTTTTGTTGCTTCTAACACTGTCATACTTCACCCGTTGGAACAATCTTGGCATTTCTTTTTTAAACTTTAACAAAAATAGTTCCATTATTTCTAACACAAAACTGGGGATGGGAGAAGGAGAGATGGAAGAAAAGGCAGAAATTGCTGTCTTCTGTGTGTGAAATTCAGGCTCAGCAAGGAGGTGACCACAGAAAACTGACGAAGTGACATTATCTGTGACTGACTGAGAAGATGAAGAGCAGAGAAGAGTAAGAGAATACAATAAAAACACACCAGTAAAGGTACTGAGAGAGGAAATTCTGGGCCCTATTGGCTCAGAAGATTAAGGGATTTTGAAAGCCAGGACATTTGGGTTCGCAGCTGTGATGACTACCATGAAACTGGGACCAGGATTGAGAGTGGAGACTGAGACTACCTCAAGGAGACATATACGGGACAAGAAAATAGTGGTGATAAAAGGGCAGACCCTGCAGTGCCATACAGGATATAGATCTGTTGAGTACTCTGAGGCCCATGCATCTATAAGTTTGATTTTGGTGCTGAAACACAGCTAACCCATATGCACTTTGAATCTGGTGAAAGGATAAAACAAGTTGGGCAGATAATCCTTCGGGTGGTGATGATCTTTTTAATGTTGAAATCATCAGTTCTGAGTCAATCAGCTGATTGTACTAATCAGCTAATCATACTTAGATACTCTTCTCATTCAATCTAAGTATGGGTTTACACAACATTGGTGTTTATCTATGAACAGGCTGGTACTTACAAACATTTGCTTGTTTGGTACAAGATCACAGCTGGTGCTGCAGCTCACTCTGAGGTTGGTATTTCTGTTCACCATGTCTTTCTTTAAGGCGAGCCACGAGTTAATGTCATATTGAGCTGGAGTTTGTTATAGGGCTGTGCAGTCCTTGTTGTGTGCAGTCCTAGGAGTGGCACATTCTTTTTGCTGTTGCTTGCTACATTTCCAGGAGATATGGATGATTTTGGGGATGCCAATTACCAGTGTCTAACAAAGTGAGTGATAAATGCAGGTTATATGGTCTATGGAATAGGTGCATCTGAACCAGAAATCTTTTAAAGGGTTTAAGGGTTTAACAGAGTTTTGGTAGGGGATGTCTGGCTTGCTGCAAAGCCCACAGGACACAGTGTCGAGGTACTGAGTAAGGCAAAACGCTACAGGAATGTGTGTGTGCATTGCCAAAACTCCTCAAAGACATCAAGAAGAGCCAGCAACATAGGCACTATCAGCTAGGTCTCGGTTCAGTGCTTAGCCCACTGGTTCACACTCAAATTTGTGTCTGAAACATCAAACTAAAGAATCATTCAGCTTGTCACACGAGGCCAACATTCCTCTTCTTGTCATCATGAAAGAAGCCTAACAATGTCAGCATTTAATCCAATAGCTTCAGATGCAGCATCCTTTGCTGCTGAAAATTCCTTCTCCTCTCAGCTTGTCTTCACTGCTTGTAAGAAATCCCATGTTCGAAGGCAGACTGGAAACATATGGAACAAACCTATGTACATATGCATTTACCACAAGAATAAAGATTATGAACAAAGCCAGACTGACTGTCATATCCATTTGCATACCTTTCACTTAGAAACTCGCTGAAAGCTTCCCCAAATGTTCTGCCAGAACAGAAAAGATGCTTGGAACTGTATACATGCATTGGAAGAAAGGGATCATAACCCAAAGGACTGCTAGCATCAAGAAACCAGACAAAAGGGGGAAAAGGTAATGCAGGAATCTCACACATTTCCTCTCATGCAAGTTACTCCTCACACACTGTGTCCCTGTGCCTTCCCTGCCAGTTTCTCTGCCTTAGGCAGCATAATTTGGGGTGAAGTGTAGCTTTCTGGTCAGTGTCCACTCAGCTCTTGTCATGATAGCTCTCTGCTTTGGGTGTTAGGCTGCTAGAAGCAGTACTGCCCGTAGTAATAATTATCCCATTTTCCCATTTTGTATTTTAACCTTAAAACTGCCTTACAGGGCTCAGCCCATACTTGTGGGAGCTCAATTATTTTAATAATAATAAAAAAAGACAAATAACAAAAACAGAATTTGAGAGAAATTGGCCCTTTTCTTATTCACTTTGCATAGACAGTGATAAGCTTGCAAATCTCTTGGTCAGACAATCAGCCTGATGAGCTTCAAGGTGAAACAGAGACACTGAGTGTTATTGGGCCAAAAAATATTTCTGCCATGTGTTCATGGTGACAGGTAACCTAGAAATGATTTTACCAGCTCTTGTGCTGAAATCCTGAGGGGTGGCCATAGAAATTGCCACCAGACCCAGCAGGGTCCAGAGTTGCAGTGTCCACAACGAAACTCCTTTGGCCAAACTGCAAGAAGAAAAAGGGTGTAGGGGAAAGGAATAATAATTGCTACAGCCATCAGTGTGTCTGACATTTGCATGCTGGAAATGCTCCAGATAACTTTGCCTCTCTTGGAAGTCGCTGTTTACTCCAGTTGCTTTGTGCTGTGCTAACGGCTCCAATAAATTCAATGCTATTCCTATGGCTCAGAGTGGCTGTCATCTAAGTTTATGAATGTGAGATTTGTTTGGCTCTCCCCACCATGAGTGATTGGGGTTAGAAAGTGAGATTATATTTGGGCAGAGGGAGAGAGATGCTGCTAGGAGGCAAACTGAACGGACATTGTGAATTTATTTTCTTTAGATGTAAGGCAGTTGTATTTATGTGGAGTCGTAAAACAGAAAAGATATTGGGTTCTGGTGCAGGAATTATATACGAACTCTCAAAAATGTATACAGTGAGAGCTTATAATAGAAACTTATTCCAGCAGAATCTTATTTTTTTCAACAAACATGTAGATTGGCATGTGGAGCATGCTGTGCTGAAGAGATCGAAGCTTGATTGTGGTTTCATATCTGGCATTCCTGAGTGAACAGAGAACTGTGCTCCTTATTCATAGTATTTTGGACTGGGGGTTAGAGAGGGGACTCTGCCATGCAGAATGGCTCTTGGTTTTGCAGAGAAATGGGGAGTAAGAGGAGAAGAACCTTCCACTTTCCCTCATTTTAACTTCTTTTCTCTCTGGATAGGGCAGCACTGAGGTAAAATGCCAAGAGAAAGTGGAAAATTTAATCCTAATAAATAATATCCATTAAATTAATTTGTTAAAACAAAATGTAATGCCAGATCAGGTTCTTCTATATCCATGCGCTTCCTAGGCTGCACATGAGCGATAGGGAATGAGATTCGGTTATGGTTACCCATGGTGAAATAGAGAGTATTGTTATATGCTTATAGTTTTCAGGAGAATAAGGTATTTTCAGCTTTGTCTTTCCAGTATTTGTAAGCCCAAGGCGTTATGAAAGAGACAGCGCTTCCAATTTGTATTTAAAAAATCTCTACCTTGTCAATATACTGCTGCAAATGGCCTCTTGTGGTAAAACACATCATCTGTCACCTGCTGAAGAGCCATGAAGATGTAATCTAAGCCAAGATGTCATCACTATAAATATAAAATTTCATATGGTTATATTGAGAGTTATCTTTCCAAGTGTCAAAGAGAGACTATCATGCCCTGAAGGTTATCAGAGTGACACAACTCTGTAAATAGACTATGCCAGGAGTTCAAGTGGAGGAACTGAGGTTTGAGGACATGGGCAGGGTTCCTAGTTCCTTCAGCAGTGCTAATCTCTCACACTGCTCAAACTTCCCACTCTTAGTTCAGAGGAACTGATACAGGGTGTGGAAAATTCTTAATTTTTTGTCCATTCAAATAAAATCTGAGATGATTTCAGGCCCCACAGTTTATTATTAACTGAGGTTTTGAATCAGTAGAAAAATCTTTCATGTTGAAAGTAGATATTCTGATCTCATACCATTTTAACATCTTACACAATAAAATTGCTGGGGCTTTTAAGCTGGCATCAATTAATAACCCATAGGCCTGCCTAGGGAGGTGGTTGAGGCACCATCCCTAGTGCTGTTCAAGAAGCGTTTAGATGAGGTGCTAAAGGACTTAATTTAGTAGTTGGGTAGAGATAGTGATAGGAGGATGGTTGGACTAGATGATCTTATAGGTCCTTTCCAACCTTATGAACTTATGAACTTATATATTCCTAGGCTCTCAATGACCTTATCTCAACCCTGTTCATGTTTAATAGGAGCAAATAGAAGATCGTTGTTTGGATGTTATTCAAAAGCGTAGGCAAAAAAAAGATGTTTTCTTTCCTGCTTCCTACTGGGTTCACTAACAAATGCTGTAAACAAGGGACCTGGGATACATGCACCGCACAACACCTTCGGGGGGGGAGGGCGGGAAGTGAAGCTGAAGAAATGCAGGACAGAAAAATTCAAAACAGAACTGAGGAATCTGATGTATTCCAGGAATTTTCAGGAAGGCAAAAGATTCATCTTTTGTTGCAATACATGACGTCATCACATGCACTGGAGCTGCACAGAGAGGTGATGGAGTCTCCTTCCCTGGAGACATTGAAGATACAGCTGGACGCCTACCTGTGCAACCTGGGCTAGGGAGATGTTTTGCATATAGGTTGGACTAGATGGTCCCTGGAGGTCCCTTCCAACCCATACAATTCTATGATTCTGTGATCTCAGATAAAATAATTTTTCTTTAGATCATTAGATATAGACAGAAAGCTGACATGTGCAACTCAGAGAAATTAAGCACTGTCTCAATAGGATTCATACGTAACGGAAGTACTCATTCCTATAATGTAGCTCTGTCCATCTAATCTAGTCATCCTAGGCTCATCTCATAGACAGTGGAAAGAAAGTGGTATGTCTAGGAAGCGATTTTTGATGCCTGTTCTGTATTACTTTAGGCTGTGCCTTGGAGGAATCGGTTCATTTCCATGCCCTAAAGATAGAGGCAACCACCACCTGTATGGCAGGTTTTGAGGAATCCCACCCTTTTTGTTACAGAGTCCCAAACCTCTTATAAATTGATTATGCTTTTTCTTAAAACCACCTTGATGTTTTGCTGCCATTACCTCTGTACAATGGTTTCAGACCTTGGCCTTCTCAAAGCTTGAAAACTGCATATAAATTTCATCATCAGTGTACTCCCAGTGATCAATTTGCTCTCGAGTTCCACCACTTGTTCACTCATATAGCTCTTTCTCCTCAATTTGAGAGACACCAGTCTCCACTGTAGTAGGCTAGAAGTCAATTGATTCCTTTCTTTTTCAAATTTTCTTAATCAAACTGAAGATGTACATGACCTTTCAAAGAACATGACCTGAACACTAAACCTTTCAGCTAGAAATATCTGAGCGATGTCTGGAAATATATGAAGGATGTATTCATTACCCTAGATTAGCAACCAGCTAAAAGTATTTCTGGCCATCCTCACTTTTATTCAGAACTTACTGAAGAAATTTGGTTTGGTTCTGATGTAATCTTTACTTAGATCAAGATATTCCGGTTTGTGGGAATCTCTCAAGATACAATGGTGGTCATCATATTATTTTTTCTTAAAGAGAGGACTTTTTATTGTATAAAAATAGAGTGCTGTGTTTCAACTTAGCCCTCTGAAAGATAATACGAGGCTATGTATCCAAAAACACTGAACTGACATGTTTAAAGGGGTAAATGATATTGAGTCTTCAGAGAAAAACTACAGAAAAATTAAAGCCGTCTGCTTGAGTTGCCATTGAACATATGGATGCCAGATTGCAATGGTGAAAGCCCTCATCTGATTTGAATGCTTTGACTTTTCACAGTGGCCTAATTATGATTAAGAACTGCCCTCTGTAACAATGTGCAAATCAATAACGTGTTTCTCTGGGCAAGGAGGAGGAGGGATCTTTAGGTTGCCTGGCTGACCAACGATCAAGGACGTTGTTCTTGAGCACTGACTACCCTTCATGGTACATTATTACTCATGGAAATGGTGCTTCCCACTCTCCTACAGGTGACATCATGAAATCAGTGAAGACAAGTCCCCTCTCTCAGCAGGGTGGGTGCCAGGGTCGGATGCAGACATGATCGACAGGTCCCAAGGCAGATGCTTGCTGTTTTTTGAGCACTGCTGGAAAAGGCTGTTGCAGGGGCTCACCAGCAAGCTGAGGTGGTGCAGGACTATTTGCAGCCCACCGTAATAGTACACTTCACTGTCCCCTGATCATGGATTTGCTTTCATCATCTTAGCAACTGGATTTGTGGAAAATAGCCTCAAAAAAGTATAGGTAGATTAACTGCAGTTTACTTGGCCTTAAAACTACTAGATAGGAGTCTAAAATTCCCAGTTCCTTCTGGCAAATGAACCACGAAGATTTGCTAAACCATTACTATCCCCCACAAAAACTGTCACTGAATTTCTTAACAATGGTTAAACAGAATTTGGCCAAGAGGAGTTAGAAAGTGACTGGGTTGGGTAAAGACCACTGATGATTAAATCTGATGACTGGAGAGAAGCTGAACACAAATCCAAGTATTTGAGAGAGAACATTGAATCATATAATCCTTAGGGTTGGAAGTCACCTTTGAAGGCCATCTTATCCAAATCTCCTGCAATACACAGGGACACCACAGTTAGATCAGGATGCTCAGGGCTGATCCAGCCTCGCCTTGAGGGTTTCCAGGGTCAGGGCATTGACCACATCACTGGACATCCTGTTCTAATGCCTCACTACCCTTACTGTGAAAGACTTCTTCCTTATATCCAACCAAAACCTATCCTCTTTAAAGCTTGAAGCCATTACATTTGGATTTGCTGAACTTCATGAGGTTCACTTGGGCCCACTGATCAAGTCTGTCTTGGTTCCTCTGGTTGGCATCCCATCTCTGGTGTCTTGATCACACCCCACAGCTTGGTGTCATCAGCAAACTGGCTGGGAATGCATTCAACCCCACTGTAATGTCAATGACTATTGGCCCCAGCACTACCCCTGGGGCCACCTCACGTCATTGATCTCCATCCAGGCATTGAATCATTGACCACTACTCTCTGGACTTGATCCTGCAGGCAGTTCTTCGTCCATCAAACAGTCCACTCATCAAATCTTTCTGATTTGGCGAGTAGGATTTGTGGGGTACCATGTCAAAAGCCAAGCTGAAGTCCAGACAGATGTTATCAGTGTCTATTGCCTTTTCCATTGACACAGTGACACCATCATAGAAGACCACTAGGTTGCTCAAGTAGGTTCTGCCCTTGGTGAAGCCATGCTAGTTCTCCTGTGTCAACTCCCTTTCTTCCATGTGCCTTAGCATAGCTTCTAAGAGGATTTTCTCCATGATCTTTCCCAGCACAGAGGTGAGTCTGACAGGTCAGTAATTCCCAGGTTCATCCTTCTTAAAAATGGTTGTGATGTTGCCTTTTTTCCAATCACCAGGCACTTCATGGAAAATCTCAAGAGAAAAAGCCCATAGCATCCAAGAGTCTCTTGGACAGGAATAGGGATGTTCACAAAGGCTGAAATCAGGAATGATCACAGAAAGATACATTTTGCTGCAGTTAATAAAGAGAAAGAATCTTTCCAGTCCATCTAGGAGCTATATCACTCTGTAAGTGCTTGTTGCTTTACTCTGATTACAGAAAAGCTGAAGTCAATTATGTTACTAATTATAGCAGCCCTCCTGTGTACCTCAAGTTAGGCAGGATGAATATGGGCTTTGGATTCACATTAGGATTACCCATTTCCAAAATCTCTTTGTAACATATTCAGCCTAGCATACTTTTCATTTGCTTTCTTTGACTGTATACAAAGTGGTATAAAAATAATGGATTCATCTGATTATGAGGATCCCTGCAAGCCTGCAGTCTCCTGAAGCAATTGGCACTGCAGTTTTCTCTGCATCTGCTGCTTGAACTGCTTCGATTCTCTTGTCACTGGAGACACTGCAGTGGCTCAGACCTTGTGGTTCACCCCAAGGACAACTTCTGGCTTCAAAATGCTTCTCAGGGGTGAGCAGCTCTGAAGAAGGAGTTGTCTCCAGCAAGCTGCTTCATGCCTTCCATCCCCAAAGGCTAGCTCTGTGCATTTGACCTTGAGCATCTGGCTATATATAAATATATATATATATATATACACTCCAGACAGTTTGCTCTGTACTGCTTACAGTGCAGCTTCATTTAAGTTCTGTGTTTTAAATGCTTCCCAAGAGCCATGGTTTAAATTGAGTGGAGTTGACTACTTCTATGAAAAGCCATCTTCTCCTGACTCCCATCCATATCCTGACAAGTGTCTGCCAAAAATATTATACCCATCCCCTGCTCTCATGAAATATGCATATAAAATGCCCCCAAATGATACCTAAAAAATTCATAGTCCCTGACCACATTATAGCAATGAGCATGGTAGAACCTAGCAGTGTAAAAGATGCTTTGTGACTCTGACAGAGATGATGCCCTATTCAGGAAATTAATATACAGGAGAAGTCTAAACACACAGGCAAGACTCGTGTATATTATTCTGTAAGGATTATTCATGTCTTCAGAATGATTTACAATATTTAGTGTGCTTGATAAATATTTGCCGTGCAAAAATAGGAAAATATATACATGTATATGGACATATACATACGTGCATTGCAATATACACATATTCTGCTATGAAAAGATATTTGGAACTGAAAATCCACAGTCTTTTAATTGAAATCTTGCTTAGAAACAAGGGAAGAGTAGCCCTGTGGTTGATAAATATGTATTTTCTAAACAAAACAAAAACACCAACCTGAAATTGACTGAATTTGGAATTTATAAATATTTCTCTCTCTCTCACACACACACAGAATAATAGAAAAATGCTTGTTCCTCATTCTGACTTTCCTGAGACCTTGGAGGAAATGTTTGTTGGGCTTTTTTGTTTTGAAAAAGAGAGATGATATCAGTAAGAGCTCTGTAACAAAGATTTGTGTTTAATTCCCAGCAGCTCCACAGGGGATTTGGGACCCAAAATCTATATGTTATTCTTCCTATCACTTTTCTGTCTCTAAATTGACAATAACTGTGTTTCTTTCTACATGGAGCTGTCATTTTGGCCTTACCATGCTCTGATTTTTAAATATTCAATAGTTTTAAGCTCCCAGTAAAGATCAGGCTTGCCCTTATTTATTTTCTACAATAAACTGCTAGGGAGTTTTGGGATAAGTGACTCATCATTACAGTAGCACCTAGGAGGCAGTTTGCAACCTGCTGGGGGCAGCCATCGACTTATGTGTAATAGGACACACTAAGGGTCTTGCATGCCCTTTGACTTTGAGAGAGGAAGAAAATCTGCCATTTGTTTTTCTCATTGAAAAGGAGAACCCCAGCACAGAGGTATCAGATGAATCAGTCATTAGGCATCATACCAGCATGCTGTGGGACAGCCTAGAACTCAAATCATCATCTCTTGTCTCATAGATCCACAGAATGGTTTGGGTTGGAAGGAACTTTGAAGTCGACCCAGCCATGGGCTGGGTGCCTCCCAGCAGCTCAGGCTGTCTAGAGCCCATCCATGGCTTTGCACCTCCAGGGATGGGACACCACACTTCTCTGGGAAAGTCTTAAAATTGTGTTTGTCCCATTGGATCTCCTTTGTTTTCTGATGATGCAGCCTGCTCATCATAGTATCAGAGAATCATTGAGTCATAGAGTCACTGAGTCATTGAGTCATAGCATCATAGAATCACTGAATCACTGAATCATTAAATCCTTGAATGCTTGGGTAGAAAGGTACCTTTAAGATCATCTAGTTCCAATCCCCTGCTCTAGGCAGGGACACATCCCATTAGACCATGTTTCTTACAGCCCCATCCAGCTTGGCCATGAGTGCTTCCAGGGAGAGGGCATCCAAACCTCTCTGGGCAACCTGTTCCAGTGTCTCACCACCTAACTGTAAAACATTTCTTCCTAATATCGAGTCTAAATCCATCCTCTTCCAGTTTAAAACCATTTTCCCTTGTTCTGTCACTACCTGCCCTTATAAAAATACCCTCACCAGTTCTTTCTTTAGTCCCCTTCAGGTACTTGTAGGCTGCTGTCAGATCTCCCCAGAACCTTCTCTTCTCCAGGCTGAAGAACCCCAATTCACTGAATCATTGAATTGTTGAATCATTGAATGACTTGGGTTGGAAGGGACCTCAAGGATCATCAGGTGTCAATTGAAGATGTAATTTTTCATTGCAGCTGAGACCTTGAAAAACTTATGAGAAGGTGAGGGAGGAGGTAAATGTAATAGGCATGAACACAGCCTGCATGGCCACCAGGTTGCCTTCTGCATTAGTCACCACCATTACTGCTTCCCTGCTGAGTGAATGAGGTGTTACTGAATTCATGTAGAGCTCAGTAGGACGAGACCACCTTATCAGAAAGGCCTTTTCTGCAGCTCACTGAGCACCACATCGTCACAACAATGCGTCAGACTTAATAAAACAAGCGGAGAGAGTGTGAACACATCCACTTAGTGACAAGTGAATAAACACTGCTCTGTGCGTGCGTGCTGGAGGTCAGTGGGTGCTGCTCCAAAGGCATCTGTCTCTTTTGCTGGCAGAGACTTCTGAGAAAGCAGCATGCTGCATCTCTGACTTGTGTAACCACTGCCCAGTGGCCAGCGTGATATCAGAGCTCCGAGAGGCCAAGTCAATGCTTGGCTTTCCTCCCAAACCCTAATAACACTGACTGGAGCTGTTTGCATATCATTTTCCAGCAAAGCGATTTGAATTTGTGATTAGTTAAAATAATTTTTTTTTATAAGCAGTCTAATAAAGCAGGGACTGTAGCTGTGAATAATTTAACTGATGAGTTTTGCACTCGTTTTTTGAATCATTTACTCTGGGGAAATTTTGCCAGAAGTCAGTGTAGCTGCACACGCTGGTGGGGAACAGAGCCCACATTTCTGTCTTTGGAGCCCTTTATCAGTTCAGATAGAAATGGGTTTTGTTCAAATTAGTCAATTCCTTCCACCCATGCCTTCAGCACACACGCACTGCTCTAGCAAAAAGCAATGGTTCAAGATTTTAGGGATTTTCTTTCTTCCTTCCTCTCTTCTTCCTTCCTTTCTTTCTCTTCTTTCTTTCTTTCTTTCTTTCTTTCTTTCTTTCTTTCTTTCTTTCTCTTTCTTTCTTTCTTTCTTTCTTTCTTTCTTTCTTTCTTTCTTTCTTTCTTTCTTTCTTTCTTTCTTTCTTTCTTTCTTTCTTTCTTTCTTTCTTTCTTTCTTTCTTTCTTTCTTTCTTTCTTTTCTTTCTTTCTTTCTTTCTTTCTTTCTTTCTTTCTTTCTTCTTTCTTTCTTCTTCTTTCTCTCTTTCTTCTTTCTTTCTCTTCTTTCTCTTTCTTTCTTTCTTTCTCTCTTTCTTTCTTTCTTTCTTTCTTTCTTTCTTTCTTTCTTTCTTTCTTTCTCTTTCTTTCTTTCTTCTTTCTTTCTTTCTTTCTTTCTTTCTTTCTTTCTTCTTCTTTCTTTCTTTCTTTCTTTCTTTCTTCTTTCTTTCTTTCTTCTTTCTTCTTTCTTTCTTCTTCTTCTTCTTTCTTTCTTTCTTTCTTCTTTCTTCCTCCCTCCCTTCCTCCCTTCCTCCCTTCCTCCCTTCCTCCCTTCCTCCCTTCCTCCCTCCCTCCCTCCCTCCCTCCCTTCCTCCCTCCCTCCCTCCCTCCCTCCCTCCCTCCCTCCTTTCCTCCCTCCCTTCCTTCCTCCCTTCCTTCCTTCCTTCCTTCCTTCCTTCCTTCCTTCCTTCCTTCCTTCCTTCCTTCCTTCCTTCCTTCCTTCCTTCCTTCCTTCCTTCCTTCCTTCCTTCCTTCCTTCCTTCCTTCCTTCCTTCCTTCCTTCCTTCCTTCCTTCCTTCCTTCCTTCCTTCCTTCCTTCCTTCCTTCCTTCCTTCCTTCCTTCCTTCCTTCCTTCCTTCCTTCCTTCCTTCCTTCCTTCCTTCCTTCCTTCCTTCCTTCCTTTCCTTCCTTCCTTCTTCCTTCTTCCTCTTCTTTCTTTCCTTCTTTCTTTCTTGTTTTCAGTTTCCACCTTTAACTTATTTATCTTTCAAATTTGATTTCTGTCCATGTTGGATACAAACCAAAAAAAAAGTGTTTTGAATTTCCAATACACTTCCGCTTTCAGAACTCCCAAATCACGACAGCTCTGAAAAGAAGAAACGGGCTCTTTAGACACTAGGATTTGCCTTGCACCATCAAGCTCTGCGTGCCTTGCTGTGGCACTCATGCTGACACACTGCTCCCTAACTGTAGCTATGTCCAGAAGAAGAGATCCTGCACAGGGACTTGGTTTCCCACCCTCAGCACAAGTCCCCATTGCCTGGCTCTGAGTCGCAGCCCTGCAGCAGGGAACTGGCATGCTCTGAGCCCTCTGGCTCCGGCCTGGCTTCTCCAAGCTTCCAGGCTCCCTGCTGTGGACCTGGGAGCTGAGCCCAGATCAGATCTGTTCTTCCAGGCTCTTGGCTCCAGGAGAGGCTGTCTGGAAGTTTTGGCAACGTTCCCTGCCCTACAGCTACAGACCCTGCAATGCTGAAGACTTTGGCTTTGGGGGAATCTTCTTGGAGGGTCTATCCAGGGTCTGTCTTGCCTGGAAAGCTCTCTGTGTGTACTTGATCTTGGTGGGTCTAGACGGGGGCTGTTCCACCTGGAAAGCTATTTGTGTGTGTTTGAATAGCTCTTTAGTGCATGAGGATTTAGTTAAAGAAATCCTGAGCTGTCTCTTGCAAGGGAGCACAGAGGACAGGTCTCCCTCTCTGTCTCTGGTCCAATGCTCTCCATCGTAGAGTTGACACGATAGCCTGTTGGTCAGGGCTTTCCTCTGGGAGGTGAGATGGATGGTTTGGAAACAGCAGAGGCAGATGGTAGTGAATCCAGATGTGCCTCTGTTGGGGTGGGAGTAGCAGTAGTTGGTGTAGTTTCTTCAGACTACCAACTACACAGTGCTCCCTGCTGTCCATTATGGTCTGGGGTCAGAAATACCCTGAAAAGACAGACACAACCCTCAGTCCTCCCAAACAGAGCTTCCAGATGGAAAAACAGGACTTGTACTGGATGAGGAGGTCCCCTAAATCCAAGCACAGAGGGGAGATAAACGGAGAATTCAGTCTGTGAATTACGGCTACAAAGAGGTATTTAACTCTGAGGCCTGTTGAAGGCAGTCTTCAGAGATAATTTTAGAGGGGCTGTTCTCCATCTTCAGTGTTTTCTACTAGTGGTAGGCTTCATGTCAGTGACACGTTGGGACTGCTGTTCCTGACTGGTTGCACCTAACTCCATTTGTGAGATCTAATCCAAGGATCAGGTTCCAAAGAAGTTTGGCTTTGGCACTGCTGGGGCTCACCTCACAGATCTCATACTGGGATGGAAAATAGGTAAGATACCTTAATTCCCAATGGATTTCACAAGACATTTCTCTCTCATCATGCAGGCCCAACAATTCAGTCAAAAGAAAAATTCTGGAAGCTGTAAAACCATCTGTTGGTGTAAAATCTCATTGATATTTTTATTACGAGGCAGAAAATCACCATTAAACTAATAATACAATGGACGATATTTAATTCATTTTCCTCACAAATCATTTACAACCACAAACGAACAAAAGTGGTGAGTCTTTCCTTCTCTTCCAGTCTTCTACAGTAGGCTGTGACCTTCCAAGTCTAGTCAGGTCTATCCAGATTTTGACTGAAGTGATATTTACTGTAAGATATTTACTTTTAGAACAGTTTAGGAATTCAAAATAGAGACACTCTGCCCTCTGGAAAGTCAGAAAACAGAAACACTGAGTCGCTATCAGCTCTAAGATTGCACTGCTACAATCTGAAGAGCTGCACTCAGCCACTCCCAAGTCACACTCTCATTCAGACATCCTCAGACAATCCTCAAAGCATCCTCTACTTTCAGGTGGGATGGTATTGTGAACCTTTATTTCCTCCAATGAGCAATATGTTAGTGCAGTCCTCTCGAACCCTGGCTCCTCTTTTCCTGTGGCTTTATTTCTACATGAAATTCACAGAAACATTGAACTGCTTCAATTGGAAGGGAACAGTAAAGGCCATCTAGTCCAACTCCTCTGCAATGAACAGGGACACCCACAGCTCCATTAGGTGCTCAGAATCCCATCCAGCCTGACCGTGGGTGACTCTACTCAATGAAACATTTAATAGAGAATGAATTTATTTGGTCGACCCTTTTCTTGTCCTATTGAACTGCAGATGAAGAAGGTTGGTGTTTCTTTTTTCCAGGGATGATCAAAGCTGGCAAGAAACTAGAGTGCTCCCCTGAGGCCAAAAAAGTAAAGCCAAATGAGTACCGAAAGTGGGGAGCTGCTCTCAAAGGATTCTGCAAAATATGACAGCCTCCAACTTGTTGTCTTGAACAACAGACAAAGCAGAGGTGTTCCTCCTCCACAACAGTGTGACTTTGTTTCAAAGTTAGCAAAAAAAAAAAAGGAATATTTAAGAAATTTGGAGACCAACATTAAAGAAGAAGATGGAGATTCTAATTTCTTTGCATTCTTAAAGAAGCCAATGGCAAAAAGCACTCGTCCTCTGTGGTCTGAAACTGCATTAAAATTGCAATTAGAGGTTGTTTTAGATGGTGCACCCATGACTTTGGGGGGGATTTAGAAGCTTTGTGACATTAGGCTGTTTCCAGACACTTTGCCTTGATTTGTTTTCTGTTTCTGTGAATATGAGGAAAGTTTTGGGAAAAGGGAGTGTCCTGTATTTAGCTGGGCAAGTCTGGTGAGCCCAGGTTTTGCAAGCTTCCTGAAGAAACCTTCTCAGGTTAAAATATAGCCCCAAGAGCCCCAGGCCTGTGTGTAGTCAAGCCATGGCACTGATGAAAAGACAGTGGATGACTTTGGTTCAGAATTTCCAAGAAGAGAGGACCCACTCTGCACCTCTGAGAACTGATGGATGGCAGTCCAGTCCTGCTTGCTGAGGAGTGAATATGGAAAATCCACAGGGGGGATGTGTGATGGAGTTCGTAGTTTGATGCTAGCTTGAATCACAGTCTGATGAGAAAGAGAGAAAGAACAGCCAATACAAACCATCCTCATCCTGTTCTCCCAGCAGTCTCTCCTGTAAAGCATTGCTTGGAGGTGAGCATACTGGAAATACTATTATTACTCAACTCCTGCTACTGTGAGACCGCCAGCGACTGGTGCAGAAAGAGCCAACTTAAATGACAATAAAGTAAAATCCTTGGCAGCTGTGAGTGTTTGCTTCTCAGTGACTGAAAAGGGAAGCCTGGCCTGTGCTCTGCACTCATGCTGTTTTGGAAACTTGAAGTTGTCCATAAGGCATCGTCTATGCAGAAGCCCTATCGCCAAGCAGCGGGAGATGTTGTCCTTAGCAGTGACAAATGATTGCCAGCAGTGATTTCGGGAAGAAAGAGCAGCTTTCAGATGTAGAGCATCTAGCAAGCCAGCGAGCTGAGCCGAGCAGCAGGACCCTACAGTCATGCAAATACAGTAGTGCCACTGCGATGGGCCAGATCCTGAGAGCGTTCCCCTCTCCACGTGGGTGGCAGGACCTGGCTTGATGTCAGTCGTGTTGCATGTCATTTCCAATAATACGGGGCCAACTCCTGCAGAGCTGTGCTGCACTGGCTGAGACGGAGCACTGTAATTACGGAGAGACTGAGTTGCTCCCGATCTGGCTGGTCCTACTGGTGCAGCCCTCCTCACCCCACTGCATCTTTCACATCCAACCTGAAAGGGTGATGGACACCTTCCTGTGAGTACTTATTGTTTTTGTGAATTAATTTGGGAAGGTCTGATCCAGTTTTCAGAGAGTCTCTCCATTGACTGTAGTGGCTCTTGATTCCTTGATTGCATAAACTCAGATCTGCTGTTTCACACTTCATTCCCTTCCATGCCCATGGGTGAAGATCATCAGCTCCTATTGATTTACTGCACTTGAGCTTCTTGGGTTCCTCCATAATTCTTTTTCTTTCTCCCCTCCCCCCCCCCCCTTTTTTTTTTTTTTTGGAAACCTGGATTTTCTTTCAAGGCTACATTCACATTTCTCTATAAAAATTCCCCAAGAGCAGGATTTTCTCTATTATATTTTACGGTTGAAGAATAATGCACCTAAAAGAACTGGAAAACAAAGAAAAAGCATTTAACTTCTCTGCTTCTTTTGTCTCTAATTGCCTCTCTTAAATCGATTTGGTTTCATGCTCTTGTGGGTATCACTAAGCTTTTCCTGGAAACACCGTACTTCTGCTGTACATAAATATGAAGGTGCTCACAATTAGACACCGATTACAGATGTACCTGATGAACATTCTTCAAAACCATACATTCCTGATTAGTGGCCAGAATCAGGAAGGTGGAAGATGTGGAGATCTCATACCCTCCTAATGTCCATCTCATTGCCTTCATATTAAGCATTAATTCCTGTATAGCCTGCTCTTCCCACATATCTAAAATCCTGGAGATACAGTATTCCCTTGCTTGCATTAGGAGCTACAATTGCACTCTGCTGATTCAGAGGCAGTTATTTTTGTTCCTTTACGTAGCTTTTAGAAAAGCTGATAGCAAAGGCATTCTCAGCCTCCATTCCTATTTCTGTACCCACTCAGAGCCACTGGCTTTTGCTATTACACGGCTTGCAGAGCAAATACAGTTAAGATTGTCAGCTGCTTTCTGTTCCTCATGCAGTCAAAAAAAAATTATTTCCTTTCTGTTGTTTCTAATTAAACCCACTGGGGTTTAATGGGTTGGACACATACCCCGGAGTATCACACTGAGTGTGTAAGGTACGAGGCTATCATTTATTCTTTAGGACCACATTAAAAGAACACTAGAGGAAAGGAGCTGAGCCCCTGCATCTCAGATCTGTGGCTATGCTTGCAGGGATGGAAAAGAAAATGATGTCCTGCCTATTGCATGTGCAACTGATTACAACAGCAGAGTTAGCGTGTGGTCCTGTGGCCCTTTTGTTGCCATATGGCAAACACTGCTAGTGATGCCATTGGATCAATGGCTTTCACTGTGTATAACTCTGCACCGTGGGACAGCTGGGCAGCACGAAGGGCTGGCAGGCCACCTGGATGTAGGCTGTGCATGTCACCACACTGATGCTTTCACTCCCATTCCCCCTTAGTGAGGCACAGGTTGTGGTGATGAACTCTTCACAGACTTGGCCTCTTATATCAACTACACTGCTGGAACTCAGAGACACGGGGGGAAGAGGAACAGTAAAGGAGAACTCCTCATCCTCCTCCCCATTGTTTCTAAGTCCTGGCATCACCATCACATAAAACCAGACACTGGGAAGAGACAGCAGTACAAAGAAGAGGGGAGACTTTCTTTTCTGACTTCCCCATCGTTGCTGAGCCTTGATGTTAGCTGAGAGTCATCAGCCAAGGAATTATTAATAGCAGCTTCTCAAGCTCCTCTTAGCTGCATCACACCTCTTCTTCAAACCCAAAACCAGAAGCAAGGAGTTCACAGCCTGGATAAGAAGCTGTTGCAGCACAGACCATCCTTTAACCATCTCATTAGAGCTCATACCCGAATTTGGGTGCAGGCATACCATACAGACTGAGCATATAAAAAAAAAATGCATTCAGTGAAATACCACAGTATCACAGAATCACAGATTCTTTACTGTTGGAAGGGACCTTTAAAAGCCATCTAGTCCAGCTCCTCTGCAATGCACAGGGACACCACAGCTAATCAGGGCCTGATCCAGCCTCACATTGAGGGTCTCCAGAGTAAGGGCATCAACCACATCTCTGGGCAACAGGTTCCAGTGCCTCACCACCCTCACTGTAAAAGACTTCTTCCTTATATCCAACCTAAATGTTCCCTATTTAAATTTGAAACAATTTCCCCCTGTCCAATCAACACAGACCCTGCTAAAGTCCCCTTCTTTCTTGTAGCTCCCCCTTTAGATACTGAAAGTTATCACCAAGGTTATACTATAATATTTAATTCCATTATGAGTTTCCTACAGGAACTGAAAGCCCCCAAATGCAGCGTCTGAATCATGGCAAGACTTCTGCTTCATTTCTTTCTTTCATGCATATGCTGATTAGATCCTAGGAAAGCCTCACTGCAATCTGGATGTCAAGACTGATGTGCATCTTGGTAAGGACCTGTCTACACCTTTGATGCTGGGAAAGCTTTTCTGTGGATGCAGACTTTGAAGCTGTTCTTTGCTTTCATTTGAAGCAGAGCATGGGAGCTCAGCTGCTGAGCAGAAAGATCTGTGTTCCATGGCTGGAAGACAAGGCAGCAGAGATGTGTTAACAGCTGCTAATATGCTGCAGCTCTAGCTTTAATTTCAGAGCATTGTGTGTTAAAAAACAAAACCAACCAACCAAACAAACAAACAAAAAAAACCAGTAAAGAGCACAGATATTAACAGCTGGAAACAAGAGAGTATTTCACCAGTGTATCTTTTGACATAATGGAGGAGGAGGGTTGGTGAACCAGGAAGGGCTCCATAACACAGCATCCTGAGGCTGACAAGGAGCAGAGAACAGATGAGAATGCTCCTACACAGTCTTTAATTTATAGCAAATCTAATTTTGTGACACAGATCACAAAATGAATAAGAAAAAAACAATAACTATTAGGGTAACATTTACTGAGGCTCTTTACTGAAGGAAACAAAACTTGGAAATCACCTCAACCTACAAGGCACCAAGATTGCAACCAGGACCAGGACCTATTTGCTTCACCCTTCTCCTCTCTGGGTCTGAACTGCATTTGCTTCATCGTGTAGGAAAACACCGTGATAGTTTTATTGTACTGCACTTTGGTAAATGAATCAAAGAGGCTTTGAAATCTGATATTCAATTAACCCCAAGAGGACAACAGGAGGACAAGCACATCCACACACTGCAGAGGTCGCATGGATGGTGGATGTAATTTGTAATAGTGAAGCAGAGTCTTCCCCTGATGTAATCAAAAAGAACAACCCAGCCAAGCAATGTAATTGCAACCATCAAGGCTGTTTGCCAGCAATAAGCAGGAAAACGAAGTGTAGGACTTGGCTCCGTGTCTGTATTGCATCGGTGAGTCTGTTATAGGGTTGCACATTTGGTGAACTTCAACAAAGACACAGGACAAATGGGAGAAGTTCAGAAAAGATTTAAAGTAAAGTAATTCCCGACCTGGAAAATACAACTGCTAATGTAACTGTTGAGTTTTTCCAAAGGGCAATTAGAGAGTGGTTTAATCTGGGTCTGCAAGGTGGGAGTTGGCTGGGCCTCATCCTAATATTTCAGCATGCATTGCCTGCAGTGTACCCCATTACAATTCTATGCCAAGGCTGTAGCTACAGCTGGGAAGACCTCTGAGTCCTGAGACCAGACCCTGAGCTCTGGTATACAGCCTGGATGATGGCTTCTCATATCACATCCAGCCTGGGAAATCATCCCTGCAGGCTTTGCCTCTTTTTTTCCCCCCTTCTTGGCTTGGTGATGTTGAGAAATATCAGGTCCACGTCTTAGCATGATAGTAGTGTCATAGAATTATGAATCAGTCGTAGAATAGCTTGTGTTGGAAGGAAACACCTAATTGCAACCCCCTGCCAAGGGCAAGGCTGTCAACCATGTGATCAAGTTAATGGTTAGTGAAGGTTAATAGCACTACCTGCTGGCTGAGGGTGGGATACAACGGCAAGCTCCTCACTAAGCAGGATTTTGTAAAGAGAAAAAATGTCACATAGAGAGGCAGCAGGAACTTCTCCATCTCTCAGCCGAAACCAGAGCCTGAGTGTGCAGCTTCTCCCCCCACCCACTATTTTGGGATATTTCTGTCAGCTGGTTTGGCTCTGCTTGCAGCTTAAAGGTACCATTTGCTGATGGGTGCTACATCACCATCAACCAGTGCCACTTGCTTCTCAGATGACACTTGTCCATTTGGGTTTCAGTATGCATGCCAGCAAACTGCTCAGATGAATCTTAGGAACCACAGTCCTAACTGTGGCTTGCAGAAGATGGTGTGTCTTCTAAAGTTAGAGCAAGCTTGCATGTTTTGAGCTGCTATCTACAAGGGTTCAAGGCAAAAAATGGACACAACCTGCAGAGGTGGGACTTATCCATTAAGATTCTACACCCAAAGTTGTGATGTCCGTTGCAGGACTTGATGCTTGGGTAGCTGCCCTGAAAGTGTCACCCAACTCTAGCACAAAATGCAGAAATCACTGGCTGAAATTCTATGGCCCGTGCTGTCCAACAATGAGAATAGATGGTCCAAGTATTTCATTCCTTCTGGCCTGCAGAACTGTGACTACTCTAAAAATAAAAACCTTCAGCTTCCCCCTCTCCCATTCTGCAGAGAACACTTGGAAGGGGGAAGGAGGCTGGATCTGATTTGGATTTAGGAGACAGGTTAGAAACAAAATAATAAGAAGCATTAAAGTGAAAATGAAGAGTGGCCAGATTGCTGAATTTTAAAAGAAAAACAAACACACAATAAAGCGATACCTCCACTGCTTGGACCAGCTCCTACTCCAAACCACCTATCACATCTCATTAGAACAATGTTGAGCGCTTTGGAAAAGAGGTGCCTGCCTAGGATCCTCTTTCAAAGAAAACTGCTGGGAGTTTACTTAGAGATGAAGGAGAAAAAAAAAAATTAGAACTTTTATAAGAACCAGAGAGAGTAGAATTCCTCACTCCAAAGCAATTGTTATATTTTAAATATTGTATTAAAGAATCCATTTTCTTCTCTTCTCTTTCCTTAAATGGATGGGGATAGGTTTCAATGTACATCTTGAACTGGGCTTTGCAGCGTTAGGATTTCCAGTGGCATTTGGTTTTGATAAACCTCTTTTTTTTTTTCCTTTTTTCCTCTGCCTTGAAGCAGTTTGTTCTCTTGGCAAGAATACAGAGACTGGCAATTGTAACTCACTTGTTGTTGCCAGTAGTAAGGAAGGCTTGAGGTCCTCTTTTTAGCTGTAGCACGTTTGGATGTTTGGAACCAGCGCAGTGAAAAGAGGGGGAAAAGAGGAGGGAGAAGGAAAGGGAAAAAAAAGGCCCCTAAATCTGTTCTCTTCTCTACTGTAAATTACAACCCTGCTTTTTTAATTTCCTTTCCCAGCACAATGTTATTCATTCACTTCCAAAATAAACAGGGGGCTTAGAGAGCGAACAGCTTGGGAGAACAAACTGTCCTCTTTTCACAGTCTTTACCTGTCAAGAGCCTAATTAAACACATATATGCTGATGGCAAGCAGAGTATGATGGCCTTTGGGAAGCTTCTGCATCCCAAGGGTTACACTAGGCTGGTCCTGAACTCAGAGGGCTTGAGAGAACCAATAGGTTCTTGTTCAGCTGAGCTACTGAATGAGGCTGAAAATGTTCATTTTCTGTGAAGGCTCTGGTTTTCAAGCACAAAACCTAGGTTAGATTGGAAGAGACTGTAAAGAAAGACTTCCCAGTTGGTGAGCCTCTTGAGATCCCTGATTTGGGATGATAGATGTTTTTCTTGAAGAAAACTGATTTGGAAGATAGAATTTCTTAACTGAAAAACGGACAGCATTAAATCAGTTCAAAGTACATATATATATGTGTGTGTGTTTGTGTGATTGTGTCTTTCCAGGTTCTGTTTGGCACGACAGCCAAGTTATCTCCATCATAATTTCTATCTCCTCAGTAGATGTTAGTATTTCTTTTATGGAGCCTGAATGGTTAAGAAGGAAAACTAAAGTGGGACTTATATTGCACAGATCCTGTTCCACCCATCTCCTGAACATAATATAATACTCAGAGAAGTATAATTCATCATGCACACAATTTGTAACCAGGGTTACAAACTGGAGTGTTTGGAGGTGGAGGTATTCATCTCTTTGGCACCACAGCTGAGATCTCAACATCCTTGAGTGAATTTATTAACCTGTTGCTAATCTTGACGTGGAAAACACCATGGCCTGAAGTATATGATTTTCGACCAGCAGTTGGTGTGGTTGAAGTAAATGGAAGCAAGAGTACTGCTGGGAAGGCTACCCAGAATCTGCCCAGAGCTGTTGGTCTTGGTGTTCTCCAGTGTGAGCTATTGTCCCCACCCTGGGGACAGCTCTGGTGAGCACTTAGAAATGGGACAGATGTTCCTAGTGCACAACACAGAAGTGGGGTGCAGTGGATGTTCCTAAAGTTTGTTATGCCAGTGGTGGTGGTGACAAAGTCTAGGGCAGATCTGTAGAAAACAAGAAAGCATAGAGGTCCAGTTCTCTAAGAGGTGGGTGCCTACAAAAATCTATTTTCAGTCTGAGGGAAGGAAAAAGGAGGAAAAGGCCATCTTGTCTTATTTTTTTTTCCCATTTACTGTGTATACCAGGTGCAGCTGACTTTATAAGTTCATTTTCTTGATGATTTCTTTCTTTTTTTACTAGCATGCAAGGATTTAGAGATTCTGGAAAAACTTTTAGATTTTTCCTGTTTACGTAAGTTGGTTGCTGTTGTGTGTTTCTTTTTTGTATATGTATTTATACGTAAATAATGCTGGAATACAAAATAATGACTGGTTTGTAGAAAAACCATCTGGAAGCTCCTCTGTATCCAGCCTCACAGAGCAAAAAACAAAGGGGGTTGCTGCAAGAGTTTCACAGGCAACAAGGTTAAAATGGATGCAAGGAAATACTTCTGCTTAAAGCATATAATCACCCTGAGGAATTCCCTGCCACAGGAAATCATTGAGGCAAAGAGTTGAAGAAGGTCAGAGATATTTTTAAAGGTTTGAATGTTTATATGAACAAGGAACACATACTGTTTACTTCTTCTCACTGGACAAGAAGATGAGTCAAGTATCACAGAGATTCAAAATACATGCCTACCATGTAAAAACTATGGCCATAAATCAGTGATCTTAAAGGTCCCTTCCAACCCATACTGTTCTATGATTATATGATTGTACAAAAAGGTAACCATCTCTATAGTGTGTTTCATGGGGCACCAGTCAAGAAAGAATCACAAGTTAAATCAGTGTACATTAATAGCTGGAAACACACATTTTGAACAACAACAACAACAAAATTTAACTCTGTTCTATGGTGGTACAATGATACTTTCACACAGTTACCTCAAAGAATATTGGAATTCATAGTGTTAAATAATTTTCTTAAAGTTTGAACATTATTTTTTCTCACTTGTCTTGTTTTTCTATAAGAAAATCATAAAAAAACAGGCAACCCGTGCCAGCACTTCACTACCCTTAATAAAAAAAAATCCTTATTTCCATTCTAAATCTCCTCTCTTTTAGGTTTGAAACCATTTCCACTTGTCCTATCACAGCGAATCCTGTGAAAGTCTGTCCCCTTCTTTCTTACCCCTTTAGACATTGAAAGGATGCTTTCAGGTCTCTCTTGTGCCTTCTCTTCTCCAAGCTACACAGCCCTAGCTCTCCCAGCCTGTCCTCACAGGGGAGATGTTCCATCCCTTGGTTCATTTTTGTGGCCCTCTTCTAGACATGCTCCAACAGGTCCATTTCTCTCCTCTACTGGGGTCTTCTTCTCAAGGTTTACCTGGGCCCACAGCCCTTGGTCTCTCTGAATGACAACCTGTCCCTTGAAAGTGTTGGCCGCACCACACAGCTCGGTGTCATTTGCACAATGCTGTGGACAATGCCCATCAAATCCATACCTTTCCAATTTACAGAGAAGGATGTTGTAGGTGTCAAAGGCTTCGCTGAAGTCCAGACAGATGGCATCAGTGGCTCTTCCCTTGTCCATTGATGCAATTATGCCATTACAGAAGGCTACGAGGTGGGTCAGGCAGGATGTGCTCTTGGTGAAGCCTTGCTGGTTCCCCTGTATCACCTCCCTGTCTTCCAGGTGCCTTAGCAGAGCTTCCAGGAGGAACTGCTCCAGGATCTTTCCTGGAACAGAGGTGAGTCTGATAAGTGAGATGTTCCCTCAATCTTTTGTATCTTTCTTATAAATGGGTGCAACACTGCCTCTTTTTTTGTCAGGAACATCACCAGGCTTTCACGACTTTTCAAATATCAATTTTCAAATAAGATAACCCAAATATGTTCAGCCTCTGCTCATAGGACATGATTTCCAGCTTTTTTTATCAGCTTTGTTGCCCTCATCTGCGTGCTTCCAAGGACCTTGACATCTTATTCATATTGCGGAGCCCATGCAGTATCAGAAGTGAGGCCACATCAACACTAAATATAGGAGAAGTGAAGCTCATGGCATTTACTGAGTCTGTTCCACTCCTCATCCAGATCATTAGCAAAAATGGTGAAGAAGACTGGCCTTCAAACTGAGCCCTGAGGAACATCCCTACTGTCTGGCCACCAGCCAGATGGTGACCATTCTCTTCAATACTGTGAGCTCTGCCATCGAGACAGTTCATCACACAGTATAGCCTGAAGCTGCTCAACTCACAGGTGGAGCATTTCATAGAATTATAGAATCACAGGATCCTTAGAGCTGGAAAGGACCTCTAAAGGTCATCTAGTGCAAATGCCCTGCAGTGCACAGGGACAGCACAGCTAGATCAGGTTGTCCAGGGCCTGATCCATCCTCGCCTTGAAGTTCTATGGAGATAGGGCATCAACCACATCTCTGGGCAACCTGTTCCTTACCACACTCAGTGTGAAAGATCTTTTTGTCCAGAAGGATGATGTGAGGGACAATATCAAAGGCTGTACTGAAATGCAGAAAAATTACATCCACCACTTTCCCTTGAACCAACAAGTGGATAGGAGAACATTACGTATAGAGCAACATCTCCACTTTGTCTGCCCAGCCAATCCCTCCTGGACAGCCAGCATTTATTTCATCACATTCTCCTATTATCAGTGATATCACAGCTCTGGGAAAGGATCAAAGCTTCCAGTTTGTCCCATTTGTTCCTCATACTTCATGTACTGGCAAGCATCTCAGATGTGCACCAGAACCATAAATGTACTTGCTGTTCTAAATACACGTGCCCTCACTGTACTTACCAAAAAATTTAATCACTCTCTTTCTCATGTCCTCATGTTAATGATGGGTATTCTCCAAAACACGATGAAGGAAAGAAGCATGTCAGAATGATTTTAGATATGAGCTTGAAGTGAAGTTTTGCCTCTGAAGGCTTCCAGTCAATTGGGTATGACATTTATTTAACCAAGATAAAAATCCTGTGGCTTTGATTTCGTTGTCACGCAGCAGCACAGCTCTGCAGAAACTAAACAAGGGTCTGTTTAAACTTGATTGTAGTAGGTCCATTTTTTTTATCCCCTTGAAACAATACTGGCTTAAAAAATAAGACAATACTAAATGCTTATTACTCCCATGGAGAATTAATGAACCGTAGCATCAAAACTATTGAGTGGTCAGACCATATGTTATTAGAAATGGTGGATGCTCTTTATTGGTTAGGGCTGTTATGCATTTGTGATTAAGGCCATGAAACTTTACCAATAAACACAGCTGAGAAATAAGCGTAAACAGTCAATCCATGTGAGGGAAGTGAGCCACGTGCAGTAAATGTAGCAAAATGCAATTTAATGAGCCTTGTAGAGCAGACTAGCTACATCCAAGAAACTTTCCCACAAACTAATATTACTCAAGACCAACTGCTTATCAAAATAATCCTTGGTCTTACTGGACAGTGGTTCTATACATGCAGTGTGCAAGAGATGTCTGACATTAATAATCTTCATTACTCTGGGGATGTTTACTGCTAGCAATACGTGTCCTCCCTGCTACAGCCTTTAGGGCCAGGCAGCACTGGTGTAATGGCAGAGGGATCAGTGCAAATGAGGAAATGCTACAAAAAGAAGGAAAGGAATACACATCTGCCTCCAAGGATTTAGGTTCACAGAAAAGAACTCAAAGAAGAAGGTTCTCCAACGAGAGATCTTTCCCAGTGGCACTCAGCCCTTAAATGAGGTCTAAGAGGGGTGCAGCCTGGCTCCACCCCTTCTGGTCACATAGGTGAATTGCCTTCACCTGTGCTCCCACAGCTGACCTGGTCTTTCCTTCAGATTCTCAATCTGTGGTTCAGGCCGTGACTCAGCAGTTCCCATACAACTGGTAAACTGCTAAGATGATTCTGGTGCTGATCCATCCTCCTGGGTGACACCAGCAAGCCAAGCCACTGTTCTGAGCCCCAGTTTACCCATCACTCTAGTGTGCTGTTAACACATACAAGTAATACAACCTCACAGGTTTGCACTGAAAGGGATTTTATTAATGTGATGCCATAGAATATGACCACATCTATATCTAAAGCTAGGGGAAGCTATGAAACATGTATGTCCATAGGGCTCAGGGCCAACCCTGGTGATCCAAAAGTAGCATGGCGTATCTAGTGCTAGCTCCAGAAGATAACCAGAAAGGTAGGAGTGTGCTACAAGTTGTATTGAAACTTCCTTCAAAAAACAAGAAACCAAGTTTTTAAGAATTTGGGGAAATTGGTTACCCTTGCTGAACTTTGCTGAATGGAAAAGGGAATGGTGTAAGGCTGTCATGGGAAGGCCTGCTGAAATCCTGGTGGCCGCAAAGCTGAATTCCTGTTACATTCACCAGGCTCCCTCCAGCTCCTTGCAGCTTTCATGTGTTTATTATTCTTACTTGGTTTACAAGCTCCAAAGAGACTTGACATAGATTATTATACAGAAACAAGCTCAACGCATCTTGAGATAGATGATTTCCTTCCTTCACAGCTACAAGAAGGCTGGTGTTGCTCATGGTTGAGTATCTTTTGGCATATCACTGGAAAAGCCTTCTTTCTAACACAGTAAGGCTTCAGTGTAGCAAAGTCTGACCAACACAGACCTGTTTACATTCTGGCATCTCCACTGCTCTGAGCTGCAATGGGACTTGCTGTTGCCGTCATGCCTTGCACCTGATCCTGCTGTTCAGAAATTGTTTGCTTTGACATACTGATAGTAATTAGAAGCATTTCTATAATGTCTATTCCTGTGAGGAGTGCTCTTGAAAAAGAAGCATGTAATAGATAACACAAATTAAGAGAAAAGGATGAAAAAATAAGTAGAAAAGGCAAACAAAAAAAATCTCCAGTGGTTTGAAATAGTTTATAATTAGGATTAAAAAATGTCTGAGCTAGAAAATTAATCATCATTTTGGGGTTTGAACTAATATTTAGGCTCATGGTTGTCTCTGAGCTATTATTCAGAGCATCAAGATTCCAGACCCTCTGGACAAGTAGATTTGTCCTAGTCTGGCACAGTTTAATATGGGGAAACTTCAGTTTTCCAAATTCAAAATCAGAATATGACTCAGGTACTACTGGTGCTGCTAATACTGTATCACAGCTCACAGAAATCAGTAACAGACTCTACATAAAACCAGAGGGAAGATTGAGTCAGGAGCACAGATGGACCCCATGGCATTGCAGTGACTCACACCCCAGAAAGAATTGGGTCCTGTTTAAAAGTCAGTGTTCAGTAGGATTATGTCGACCTGTAAAATGGCCCTCCTGAAAACTTCATCTGACACTTGTTGGTCTGTCCTGCCAGAATCTGAACTGAGCTGATCTCCAGTGGCACTGAGGTACCTTACACGCAGTCAGGCAGAAAGGTTCAAGCAGGATTCTGTGTTGCAAATTAATGTGATTTTTCTACTTCACTGCACTGAGCTAAGCCTTCTATATTATTCCATTTTCCAGGGAAAAATAGATTAAACTACAGCATGTGTTCTGTTTTTAAAGCAATTACACTTAAATATACTTGTTGTTTAGTTTAATTTTCCTTCTGAAAGCACAGCAGTCATCTTCTATCAACAAATCCATTCCAGAATGATTTTGCTAGCAACTAAGACTTTTTTCATCCGAAGTAGAAGCTTAGGAGGGATATGATCAGGTCTCTAACATGGATAGACACATTTCCAAGAAGCTCAAATGTACAATGGACATTATATCTGCCTTTTGGATGTGCTTTTTGAAATGATTTTTAGTAATTGCATCTTTGGGACATTGACCTCATTGGCTTCTTGTCCTTGAAAAGCAGGAGTCCTTCAGCAAGGAAGGTACAGCTCTCTGGTCTGAGCAATCAGAGGTCAAAGCAAGAGCAACTGGAAGAAACTCAATGATGAATATCATGTGCAGTGATGGGATTGGGGTGTGTGGTCCAGAAAAATGCAATTAGGGAAGATTGCCTCACAAAATTGAGTTCTGCAGATGATATCTTGTCCTGGATCCCCAGAGCTGCTCAGAGGGTCCCAGTCAGATGCAAGTACAGCCAGGATTTGCCCTGAGGGCAGTTTTGGCAGTGGATGCTGAGTAAGTCTGTATCCAGGAACAAAAGCAGAGCATCTAAGAAAATGGCCAAACAAGACCCATGCATAGTCCTTACTGTTGACATCCTCCATCTTCTTACTTTGATTCAAGCCTTTAATTTGCTGACAACTGGGAAATGCTTCTTCCATTTTTCTTATCCTTTTCACATTGTAGGGTATTAAGTGGCATAAGCTCACCTCTGCACTGCTTGTGGCTGAGATCTTGTGCTCATCAGCCAGCCTATGGACTACGTATGTGACCCCACTCCCTAATTTGTTATAAACGATAATGATTTTCATTAGCCAGCCTTCTCAGAAGGTCTCTTTCTCATTGTGTCTGTGTGTCTACATGATTTGTGAGATTTGGATTGCTTTTGAGGTTTTCTATGAGCACTGTTTCAGATGACAGTGATGTTATCAGGAGTAGCTGGAGAAACAAAGGCTTTTGTACAGAAAAATTGGCAGGTAAATGTATAATAACAAAATAAGGAAATTATTTTCAGATTATTTGTTTTAAGGTATATTTATCACACTCAAATCTAAATATACTGATTTACTTTATGGCTTTGGAATCATAAACATTTGATAGGATTACTCATTAAAACAGTGCTGCTCTTTTTTGGCTTTCCAAAACATACTTCTAATAAAAGATTTAAACACATGCATGCTATGCAATTGGCTCACTCAGTTGGCTTACCCCTAACTGCATTGCAGGAATATTCACGTGTCTTTCACATGGAAATCCATCACTCCTGGGTGTACAGAGATCACAGAATCACGCTTCTGAGCTAAAGCTACAAATGGACTTCAGCAATACTTCCAACATGGGATATTACAAGGATCCTTCAGATTCCCAAGGCTGAGGGCTACACACATTCACATTACTTCTGGTAAAGTCTTGAAACTGTCGCCCTGCTGAGAGCTCTGCATCACATCAGAGGCAAAGCAGAGCCCTCAGGATACCTGTTTGCTTCAAGTCCTTTCCCTAGGACGTTTTTCAGGACACCTGGTTCTGTGAACACCGCTATTATGTCTGGCTTTGTACCAACCAGAAGTGGCAGTGAAGATTTCTGACATTGCCATGTGTAACCCATCACATCCCATAGCCCAGTGACTGGACTTTACTGCCCACACCTCGAGGAGAAGCCCCAAAAAAGACACCAAACCTCAAGGTCTGAAAACCTCGCTTCAAGAAAGTGTAGAATGTATTTGAGAAGACAACGACCCACTTTTCTCTTTCATTGTTAAGGGGTGATGCATCTTCAAGTTTCCATAAAATTGGGATCATGTAATTTAGGTTTTTAATCTTGAAAATGATTCACAGCTGAAAATCCCATCTAGAGTTTCTCTCAAGGACCAAGAATCTAGAAACGCTCAGTCTTGCCTACCTTCCTGTTTTCTACAGGTTGCCCTAAGTTGTTTCACAGTCTGTCCTCTGACTTTGAGTAATTCACCTGCTCTACATACAGAGATCCCGAGTGCACGATGCATGAAACAACCCATCTTGCAGACCTAGCTTTAACAATCCATCTTACAGACCTAGTTTTAAGTGACATAGACTCATAGAATCATTGTATGGTTTGGGTTGGAAGGGACCTCAAGGATCATCACGTTCCAACCCCCTGCTTCAGGCAAGATTGCCATTCTCTAGATCAAGTATTAGATGAAGCTTCCCAGGGCCCAGCCTTGAGCACCTCCAGGGATGGGGCAGCCACAGCTTCTCTGGACAACCTGTTCCAGAACTTCACCTCTCTCTCAGTGAAAAAAACTTTCCCCTGATATTTAGCTTAAATCTTCCCTCCTTATATTAAACCATTCCTCCCTGTCCCATCTCTATCTACCTGCGTCAAAAGCTGATTTCCCTCAGAGTTCTCTGAGAGCAGGCAGAAATTCAATGCAAGAGCCAAGAAAGGAAGCCAAGTTTCTTGTTTCATGGAGTCCTGAGTTAATCACTTATGCTCATGAGTCAAATACTGGGAAAAAAAAAAAAAAAAGAAAAGAAGAAAAAAAGCATAACAAAAGGGGGTAAGAAGGAAAGCTTTCAAAGGCACAAAACCAACAACACCCGTTCAGATTTCTTGAGTGTCTTGTGGTGCTGAACGTTTATGGCTTTGAGCTTTGTTCAAATTCCCAAAGCCGGTGAATGATTTTCCCCATAAATTCTGTTACTTTGGAATCTCATTCTTACCCATCTTGGTTGGCCCTGTATTTTCCCCAGAGACTGAACAGGGCCTGTAAGTTTTGAGGACACACAAAATTGCCAGCTAGAGAAACTAACTTTTAGTTTGTTTTCTTTTCCTAAATAAGTAAATAAATAGAGACAAGCATATGAAACCCACATTGCTCTCTGAGCTCTTTTCCTTGCTAATTACATTTGCTTTCCCTGCTCCTATAAACTTTTCCCTGTTGTACTACCCAAATATGACAGAACGAGGTAACATTGAATTAGAAGCAGATCTAGTGAGAATTTCTCTCCTCAGATCACTTTCCTGCCAGGTTTGCTACTATCTGAATGTTTCTTGGAGCTGCTGTAATTCTGGCAAATGTTTTAGGGGACATAAGCAAGAAGTGACACTGAAATCTGTCTGAGATGCGTGTTATTTTCTGCTGGCTCAGAGCAATACTTCTAACTTCTTTGCAATGAAAGTCTTTAGGAAATCGTGTTGAGCACCTGGGAGCACAATATCCTGTGTCTGCTTGTCTTTCTGTAAGGAAATAACAGCAGTTAAATTGTGTCCACACCTGATGGGATGGTTTGGGGTGAGTAAGAAAAATAATTAATTACTAAAAGAGTAGAGAAAATATTGCAATGGACTTATAAGTTCATAAGTTCATAAGTTCATAAGGTTGGAAAGGACCTATAAGATCATCTAGTCCAACCATCCTCCTATCACTATCTCTACCCAACTACTAAATTAGTTAGACTTCTTTTGTTCTTTATTTTTCTTGCTACGATTTAATATGCATGGATGCAATTTCTGCAGCAATTGCTAGAGTTGCAATGCAGTCTCTTTGAAACAGGCATCCACTCTATTTCTCAGAGAAAGAAAAAGACATAAATGACTGAAAACAACAGTAATGAATAAGTAGAAGCTTCCTGGCTTCTGATCAGCAAGGGGGAGAAAAAGGAGGAAAAAGAATATAAAAAAAGGTGGCTGCTGTAAAACACAAGGGAGAGGAAAAGAACAGTAAACAAGACAAAACAGACCTAATTGGAAACAGTGCCTCAGCAGCACTCTGGGATGGAAGGTAAGAAGGGAGAATGGAAGAGCTGTAGAGAAGATTAGAAGAACTGAAAAAAAACCTGAAGAAAACCATAGGGAATTGAATAAAAACAACAGTCTGCTTACAAAAGTAAACATGAGGAGAAGGGAAAATAAGCAAAGGGAAAACAGATGCAAAATGAGACAGTGCTCGAGAGACAGAATGAATTAGAATTGTCTAAAACAAGGAGGAAATGGAGTTTAAACAAAAACAAAAAAGCAAGGAAAAACAACAACAACAAAAAACCAACTAAAAGTATTGGCAGCCAACCCCTGGTAACCTTCACGCATTGAGATGCCTCTGCTTGTATCAGCCCTGGAGAGGTTGGTGCCATTTTATCCACATAGAGGAATTTTCCATCGAGAACCAGACTGAACAACCTGAAAAACGAGCATGTTGTGCTCAGGGTTATTTATAACATCTCTTCTGTTTGTAACTCTGCTCCCCGAATCAGGCACATCCAAGATGGATTGGGTGGGAAGGAGCTCTGAAGCCATGTCAGGATACCTGTCTGAGGTCTGGCTTCAGCATCTCATGGGAGCCTGGTCCCCCAGCATGCAGCTCAGCAAGCCCTCCCATGGGCTGCAGGTGCACATGCTTTCTACATGCTTAAACACAGACTTACAAAATCATGATGGCCAATCCCAAGTATGGCAACATGTAGGAGGGTGTACTTTCTGCTGAAGAGATGCATATCAGTAACCTGTCATTGCAAAAAAAAACCAAAAAAACAAAAAAACCCCTACTTTTTATATCTCCTGGAATGTTTGTGGAAACCTATAATGATTCAGAGCAGAGCAACCACACGCAGAAGATCCTCTGATATGAAGCAGCTTCTGCTAGTTTATGCTGATAAAATAGGCATCTCATAATGCTTTGTGGGCATTTTTAGTCAAATATTTTTGTAGCTTGGGTGCATTTTAGCCTTGCTGTTACAACTGTTACTTGGTGAGAAGCTTTACTCCCAGCTCTGTTGGGTTCCTCAAGCCACCGTGAGCTTCAAGTCCTGAGCAGCACCAGCTAAAGGAGTTATCTCTGCTTTGAGCAGAGATCAACCAGGCAACTGCCTGGCACCTCTTCCAACACAAATTACTCTGTGGCTCTCAATGTCTGCTTGCACTGCCTACTGCCAAAACCATCTAAGTTGAGAAAAACACCACTGTCCAAATCAAGAGCAGCCTAAGCATGTTTAACAAAGCCTAGGGATTATGAACCTGTTGTCACCATTCTACAACAGAACCCACACACCAAAATTGTATATATTTTGTATATTTTCTTGCTTCTCCTGTAGAATAGTTTACAAATTTGTCTCTGAAGAAGGACCTTGGACAGCTTGTGATTAGTTTAGTTGGAGTCTTAATCCCAATTACTGTTTTCTTTTTTGCACATCATTACGTGATCCATAATTAATGTGTTTATTTCTGGATGCACAGAAAACACAAGTATCCAAAAGGTTTAAAAGGAGCAGCAGAACTCAAATATTTTGGACTCCTACAAGGATATTTTGGGAAATTTGTTCTGTCAGCTGCCTGTTCTCCTCCTCAGAAAGCTCAAAGTTTGGGATTTAGTACAAACTGACTTTCATTACTAATTAAAGCTAGTACCCCAGAGGAAGTAGGTAAATATTTTCTCTGTCTCCTCTGCTATGGTATAGCTAAACCAGGAGAATAGATAGAGTGTGAAAACTTCCCCAGACACGTCCATCTAGCTGTGTGGGAACAGGCAGAACATTGGGAGCTCACAGGGAGGCTGGTATGACACTGAAAGGGAAGCAAGCCCTCGAGAAGCATACATGGGCTCTCCAGGCACTGTTTTGATGGTGAAGCAATCTGGCTTTGATTGTGGTCCCATCAGTGGTGAGAGTCTGGCATGCCATTTGTCTGCGGTACGGAAGATCAGATTGGAAAGCTTTGAAGAGGCTCAGAAATGTGATTTCATGTGGAGTGATGCTGCCTCTGTGGTACTGCCCTGTGGAACATGTGCTGGAAGACCAAGGACATTTTGGGCACGGGGTCATTTGGATTGTGACATCCTCTGAAGGGTACTTAAAGGACAGGGTCATCTGAGGGCTTCCTTTTTGATCTTTCTGCTGGGAAAGCATTCATAATTGGGCACAAAAAGTCATAGAACTGTATCTCAGAAGGATTGCTGATGGTCACCATTACAGAGTATGGTAGACACAGTAATGATCTCTGTCTCTTTTGGCAGATTCTATGGCGTGTGTTTAGTTGACTTGGTCCACTTCAGAGACGAGTTTCACGAGAAACAGAGGAGTCTCATTGGCAGTACTGGTAAAAAGAACTAAGGTCTTAATAAGTCTGGGAGGCTCGAGATGTTTTCAGTGGGCAAGATGAGAGCTGTGGCTTTGGGTTGGTGATACAGCACCAAGTGCTGCTGTGTACATTATTCCCATCTAGTGAAAAAGAAGATTGATAGACCAAACTCTTATCATTTTTCGGCCTTCATCTCTCAGAACACTTAAATGTGTTTCTCTGTCCAGTTTGTCTCATTGACCTCAATGCTACAACTGCATTAAGAATACAAATGTTGACAGGATTCATACTTTGGCATGGGGACTAACAGTCTAGGTCTGCCCAAGGAATTGGTGCTTCCCACTGAGGTTGAGAGGAACCCCTTCTTCAGCTGCTCACCTCTCTCCATTGGTTCTCTCTGATATGAAAACTAGCAGAGAAATGGTTACATATGGAAGAAAAAAATAAAGAGTTTTGGTACTCTTTCCTCTAAATATATATATATATATATCCCAAATCCCTTTAGGACAAATCCTCAAAGCCATATATAATTTCACCACTCTGTAAAATCTCACTGTTTTGCCCTGAGCCATTGTGTTTGCCAGGAGAAATTTGGAACAAAATGAAATTTTCTCCAAACATAAGAGGAGTAAAATTCCAGTTTCTCCTTACTGTTTTGCATAGAGAAAGGCCGTGAGTGGTTTATTCTTGTTAGAAACAAACTTCCCCAAAGCCTAAGTCTCCTAGAAATTGGTTTTTGGAGACCTTTGTTATAAAGAACATTTTCCAAACCCAACAATGTTGGGATTTGGTATTTAGGTGTGGGCCTATTAACAAATTAGGACTGTGCATGATGCTGGGTTGAAGATCCAGACTTGCCCACATGTTCAGGGAGTGATCAGATCTGTGGTTTTGGTTCAGCTCCACCACCAGTTTAGAGGGAGGAAAAGCAGTTTGGACTTCACTGATAAAAGAAGTTTGTGCATGAATCATTTTATACCGGTAATGTGTTAAATACACCACAGCAGATTCATATGGCAAGGAAGTGTTTTAAGCCTTGCAGTGAGTTAACTGAATGGAGCCATAGGAAATATATACCAGAAGTTAATTTTTTCCAGTTCTTTTTCAGCTCTGCACCCTGCCTGCGTTAGCTCGTGTGCATGATGGCTTATTTTCACTTAAGACTGTTTTGGAATCATTATAAAATACAACTCAGGCACCACAAGGACCCAGGGAGTCTCTTGCCTTATATTTTGCAGATGTCTTCTATTGAATCAGACCAGCAGGTGACTAAGATGACAAGGTCACCTTATGAAGGCTATCAGCTCATGGCTGAACATGGGCAGCTCATAGGAACACTTTGGGAACGTTGTACCCACGTTTGCTTCCCAGCAAGTTGTGGATATTAGGTGCTCTCTGCCCGAAATCTGCCCCTCAGGTCTGAGTTACAAATCTCACAGTGCTTCTGGTCAGCCTAGCGAGGTGCTGGGTTTGCTAAAAGGTAAAACAATCCAGGGAACTTTCAGATCTGGATGCAGTAATTTGGTGATGATATCGATGGTAGGTGGACAGATGGACTGGATGATCTCAGAGGTCTTTCCAACCTTGGTGACTGTGTGATTCTGTGATTTATTAGTTGTTAATGGCAGTGCTTCCAGAGAGCTAAGCACTTCTCAGGCAGCTGCACAGCATCCTTGGCCTGTAATAGATGGGAGTTTATGAATACCCAGACAGTAAAGAAAAGAGCAAAAATAAAAACAGATTTTAAAAGATGATGTGGTTCTTATTTTGTTTTTCTCGTCATTAAACTCACATAAGTCATTGTCAGATGGCAGTAGGCAGTTTCTCAGAGGTGAAAAGACTCACGGGGAAAAAATAGGTAGGGTGAGCTAGCTGAGCATAGGGAGGTCAGGTGGAGCTGGGGCTTTGCCTTCTCCAGGTGTAGTGCAAAAGCAGCAAGGATTCAGCTAAAGCTTGGGCAAGAAAAATCACTCCTTGTATGATGAACCTCAGTAACAGTGGCAGAGGCTGTGAACAAGGTGACCAGCAGAGAAGGAAGAAATGGTGACTTGGGAAGTCACACTGAGATGTCAGCAGTACCGAGACCAGATGTGGCAGCCAGTGATCCTGATGTCCTCCTATGGGAATACAGGTGCTGCTTTCTCATCAACAAGGGAAGTCCTGGAAGCATGAGATCCCTCTGGGTGGTCCTTCCCATCACTGTGCAGTGCTGACCTGCAAGAGAGGACAGAGGAAGAGTTCAGATGTTTATGGGCTCACATCGGGCTGATAAATGACATCCCAAGATAAATGAGCATTACTCAGCAAAGTTCAGTCACTCGAGCTGTGATGATTTAACCAGCTCAGACTGAGTCATTTCTGTGCAGAGCTTTTGCTGGCCAGGTTATTCTCTTTTCTGTTACCTTAGGGGCTGCCTTGTGACATGGGAAGGCCTTTTCTCTTTTGCCAGAACAGCTTCTTCCAGCAGATATGAGAAACTCACAGCAGCAATTCACAGTATGGCTGAGACAAATGAATGAGTGGCCAAAACCAAAAATAAATGCTGCTATCCACACCACTGAGCTTTTTGATATACATTTATTTCTGTTTTTCACTTAAGTCCAGGATTTGAAATTTAACTTCTAGCTCTCCATCAGTATGACCTTATGTAGACTCTTTAACCTGTCTGGGATTCCCAATGCGTAATGTAAGGGTAACAATGTCAGGCAGATTTGTCAGTGGCAAAAGATGTCCCTGTGGAAGTAATTGGCAGATCAGAGAGAACAATACTACTGTTGATGAGCACAGATGTCATGTGCCAGGGCTCCTTCACCTGAACAGCACAGAAGTGCTCTGGTCAGAAGGAACCTCTGTGTTCCAGCACAGGCACTGGGAACCACTGAGCATCCTCAGGTATTAATGGACAAGTGTGGGATCTTCCTGAGACTTCTGCAGGCTGATCAGTCCCAGATCTTTTGGGGGGCTCCAACTTCTTGACTATCTTGGCAGCCCTACCTTGGACTCTCTAGAATGTTCGTGTCTCTTGTACTACAGGGCCCAGAACTGGAACCAGAACTCCAGGTGCAGCCTCACCAATGCAGAGCTGACGGGAAAGATCACCTCACTTGCTGGTAATACCTTGCCCAACGCAGGCAAGAATGACATTGCCCTTCTTAGCAGTGAGGACACACTGCTGACTCATGTTCAACTTGCTGTCCAGGACTCCCCAGGCCCTTTTCAGTTCATTGAGAAGGCAGAAAGCTGAACTCTGCTGACTCTGGTCTGGGGCTCTGACACTGGATAAGCAGCAGCCCTTAAAAGTTTAGAAATGGCCCCACTCAAAAATATTACAAGTGCTTGAGAGACAAGGGATTGTAAGAGCCAGGCAAGATGCCTGGAAGCTAAAACAATGTTGAGTGCTACTCAAAAAGCACTCTCTGAGGACAGAAGATCTTTTCAACACAGCCAGAGATTACCCACATGTCTTCAAACCCCATTGCATGCTACATGATGCACTGATGGTGCTCAGCAGCTGAGAGCTGAACAAATCAGCTGCTGCTGCTGCTGTGCAGGGGTGGGGAACATCCTGGTGTTGCTCTGACATTTCTCGTCAAGTTTTCAGACTCAAATGGATCCCACATGGGGTAGAGCATCAGTCTCCATCAGCAAGCAGAAGATTTGGAGGCTGGATACAAAGCATCTTTTGTACTTCCTTCCAATCAGGACAAGGGGTTGAAAGAAAACTTGGAGTGAGTCAGCCTGCTATTATAACAGGCAGCTGAAAGGCCACCAAAACCAGGCACCACTGCTGGTCAAGCAGGCACTTTCCCATTCCTCTCTTATTTTGGTTCAGCTGGCAGGCTGGGGGTTTGCCACTTCTTTCTTTGCCTCCTCCTGCCCAGAAACATTACAACTAAAACCCCAAAGGGATATTAAAATGGGAGGCTGAGCTCGCAGCCAGCTGTTAGCAGATGTGCCTGTGAGCATGGCAAAGAATAGGACAGTTTAACCAACCCAGTCTGCTTGCAAACCAAGGTCCATTGTCACCATGGGCACAACAAGCATCTGCAGAGGCTAAACAAATCCCATCGTGTCTTCCATCAGCTTCTGTGAGTTGTGGACAGGTTCCAGAAAGGTTCTTGGGACTCCCCCTGTGCTTCTTGCTGTGTGGAAGTTTTGGAAGCAATCTGGAACAAAAGATAGGTACCCAAACACAGGTGCTAAAGCAACAAAAGTCCACAATTCGAGGCACCCACTTTGAAGACAGTAACAGGGAAAGGTGCACTTAAGGGGTTGAAGTGCAGGTTTCCAGGTGTGCAGGCTGGATGGGGTTGGCTTACATGACCTTGAAGTAAAAAGAGCTCTATGATGAAGCAAGGAGCAAACACCCAGGGTCTTTGCCACCACTTTAAGACCACCCTCCCTCCATCCCACCATCCCCCTCATTTGGAGTCTGTCTTGCACCACTCAGAAATGGCAGTGGATGCAGCCCACTGGGACTCTTTCTCTACCTTGAACCGCAGCCTCAAGGTACAGCAAAGAGATGAATTTGGCCATGCCCTTTCAAACCAGCTGCTTTTCTGGGTTTTCTGCCTCTGCTGTTGGAAATCAAGAGGTGCAGCAGAGGGGGAGGCTTCAGCTGGGAAGGTGGGGTGGGTGAGAGGAAAACCAGGAGGGAAGTGCCTGAGCGATTTCACAGCACAGACAGAGTATGAAGTTGCTTTGGTTCGTGGTCTGCACACTGGGGTTTGTCTGTGGGAAGCCTGCAGGGGTGTTGCAACCTGCCAGTGCCAATAAACATCACCACAAGACCAGAGGAGCTCAGGGCCTGCAATATGAAAGGCAAAGAGAGGAAAATTAGAAGCAAAAATATGAAGTTAATAAAAATCCTTGATCCAATCAGACCCTAAAGAGAGCACAGCCATGGGCTGGAAGCAGCAGCCGGGTGCTCCGAGCCCTCACTTTGCTTAATTACCTAATAGCTTGCAGAGTTCCTTCAGCTTTATGAGTTGCACATTTCTTTGCAGCTGTTCTGCCTCGCAGGAGCCATGGAAGCTGGCAGAGATTGCCTCTGCCCATGCCCCCTGCCAGGCTGCAGGGAGACAGGGTGCCGGGCTCCAGATCTCAAGGCTCGAGCCAGCTAAGACCCTATAAGTAAATAATCTTTCTTCTTGAATATGTAATTTGTGAGCTAAGGGAAAGAAACCTCCCCGCTGTTTGCACAACAGGTCCTCTGGGTCGTTTATGTGAGCCCATAATCCCAGGACAGCAAGCTGATGATTTCATGGAGATCTGAACTGATGCCTTTGGCTATCTGAGGTCTGACACAAGCATTACTTTAGCTTTCCTGCTCCACTGCTTCTGCAAGAACAGCCCTTCCCCAGTCAGCTCCTCTCTCCTGCTTGGAGTAACTCACAGAGCAGTGGTGAGTGGGATGATGCAAAGTCCTTTGGTGCTGGTCACCTGGTTAACAGGGACAGCAGTACCCTGGGGTGCCCCGACCCTCAGAAGGACATAGAAGTGTTAGATAGCATCAAAAAAAGGGCTGAGGAGATGGGGAGGAGCCTGGAGGACAAGGGGTATGAGGGGCAGCCAAGGCCCCTTGGGCTTGTAGGCCTCAAGAACTCAAGAGATGATCAAGTCCAACTGCCCTGCTAAAGCAGTACCCTACAGTGGGTTGCACAGGTGGGCATCCAGATGGGTCTTGAGTATCTCCATAGAAGGAGATTCCACCCTCTCTGTGCAGCCTGTGCCAGTGCTCCATCACCCTTATCGTAAAGAAGTTCCTCCATGTTTTCACATGAAACTCCCTGTGTTCAAGTTTTAGGTCATTGCTCCTTGTTCTCTTGCTACACACCACTGAGAAGATCCTGGCCTCATCCATTCGCCTCACACCTCTCTTTAGACATTTATAAACATCTCAGTCTTTTTTTCCCCAGGCTGAACATCCACAAGTTACTCAGCCTTTCCACATACAGGAGATGCTCCAGGACCTTCATCATCTTTGTGGCCCTCCACTGACTCCTTCCAGGAGATCCCTGTCTTTTTTGAACTGGGGAATCCAGAACTGGACACTGTAGTCTAAATGTGGTCTCCCCAGGGCAGAGCAGAGGGAGGATCACCTCCTGCTGGCCACACTCATTGCAATGCACCCCAGGATACCATTGGCCTTTTTGGCCACCAAGGCACACTGCTGGCTCATGGCCAATCTGTTGTCCACCAGGACCCCCAGGTCCTTCTCTGCAGAGCTCCTCTCCAGCAGGTCATCTCCTAATCTGTACTGATGCATGTGGTTATTCCTCTCCAGGTGCCAGACTCTACACTTGCTCTTGTTAAACCTCATCAGATTCCTCCCTGCTCAACACTCCATTCTGAGATCCCAATGAGTGGTAGAGCAGCACACATTCTCCATCCCAGGATCCCAGTTCTGCCAGGACAATCCCCTGCATCCCCATGCAGTAACAAAGTGGACAGTGTAGATGTTTTATATCACCTCTGCCTGTCCTGGCATGGGGCTCTGGTGCTGGCAAGGACATGGTAGGAGTCAGGAAAGTAAAGCAAGCCAAACCTCGCCTTCAGCAGACTGTGAGAAATTGGGTAGAGCTCCCCATGAAGATGAAGTTCGATGACTTCCTACAGCACATCCCAGAAATGAGCAGTGGTCAAAGGCCTCTCTACCCAATTAGAAGTTATTCTCTAGGTGTCTTTTGGCTATGATTGACAATTTGCTTAGTGGGGCAAACTTTCAAGGCCCCATACACAGAAACAATTGCCCCCAAAGATAATTTGTTCTTATCACTTTCCTGGGAGAGGATTTGTGCTTAACAAACCAGAAAAACACCATGGCTTTTATAGATCTCTGAAACCCAGAAGGCATCAGACTTGAATGATGTGCAGGGATAAACACTGACCATATGGGAGGGGCTGATGGCTTACTTTTCAGCTGAGCACCATTAATTCCACCTGGACATTAGTTCACAGGAAATTTAATCTATAACAGAACTGGAGAACTGGAGAATAGAGGAATGGGGGTTGGGGAGGGAGGGGGGAGCAGGCAGCAGGTTTGTGATAGTTTATCTGACCTCCTGCAGTGTCATATCAGAGAACCTGTGTTCTAGCTTCTCTGGCCCTACAAGCTAAAAAATTAGAGAAGTAAGAAAGGAGAAGATGAAAATAAAGACAAACACTGAACAGGAATTGTGCTGTTATTCATTCAGTGCCTTTCTCTGTTGTTACACCCTTACAGTTACAGTTGGGCACGTGACTGCATTCATGCAATTGCAGCCTGGCTTTATGTATGATGGCAATGAGAGCTGGGAGATGACTTACCTACCTTTACAGTTTGAGTCAGGTGCTAAATTTGATGTGACAGTGTGTGTGAAACCTCTCACCTCCTCCCCTCCAAAACCAGCGTGAAAGATAAGCACAGTCCATCATCATCCATCCAGACAAGCAATGGAGCAGCCAGTGGGATTTCAGAGTGCTTTATCCCCGTTGCAAAGAGATTTCTCTGCAGCTTTTGGAGTGCTTCCTAGGTACCTGGGCCCAAGTACAACAGTCGTGTATGATCAGCTCACCAACATTTGGTTCATCTTTTTGCTACTGATTGCCCTGAGTACTCCTGGTGCTGGATGCTGAGCACTGAAATGAGCCAAATGCATAGCATAGCATGCATCTCCATCTGGTAAAGCTAGAGGCTCCTCAGAGATCAATCTTTAAGAAAGTTGAAATGTTCTCTTTTTGGGATTTCAAGGTCCATGGGACCCCGATTTGAAACATCAGGCTACTCAAGAGGGCACCCACAAAGGGCTGAAGAGCCCAGCACAACATCATTAGCAGATATAACCCCTAGGAAAATCTGCTCCGTGGTCGTCTCTTGGCTATATTTCTATAGCTGGCCCAGAATGTTGTGTTCTACTATTGTCTGAAAGTACAACAGGAGAAATTGAAATCAATATTGTACCTTTGGGTAGGGATAGTGATAGGAGGATGGTTGGACTAGATGATCTTGTAGGTCCTTTCCAACCTTATGAACCTATGAACCTATGAACCTTAGGTCAGTGTTTGGAAAAAAAGGATTGCACAGATGTCTTCTTGTCTTGCATTTTCCAGCTGCATTTTCCTCACCTGCTCTCTGATAGAGGTTTACAGTGAAAATGTTTATCACACGTGAAATATATATATAATTAGCATTCTCTCTGCACATTTCATATGGATTGTTGTGAAATAAAAACACTCAGGCTTCCATTAAATCCCAAAGTCAATTTCTAAGGGAACATAGGCAAATGAAAAGCTTCAGTATTCAGAAAGAAACTGAAGATTTCAAGATGACATGAGAATAAAATATAATAAAATAGAAATCTCCTTTCTCTATTCAACAGAAAGAAAACTGCTCTTGTTTCACCAGACCATTTCACGTAGAAAACTTGATGCGATGGGAAGAAAAGACTGTCCCTTGTTTTCTGTGATACAGAAGTGGAAGAATACAGATGCTTGCTGAAGTCATGAAAAAGAAAGAAAAAGAATAGTTTCTTCACAAATGGGTTTTGATTAAGTCCAAATAGCTCAATCTGCAACTGATAGAGGCTATGTAAAGCTGGATTTTGCTTCTTATTCCCATTTTTCCAAAACATCTCAAAGCCCCACACTGGGCACGTCTGAAAACCTGCCCGTTGCCTAATTGGGAGCTGAGCCCTTTTGAAAACGTATCTCCAGTTGGGAGAGCTGACCACTCCTGTAAATGTGAACTGAGTTTTCAAAGGGAATTAGATGTCAAGTTTTGAAAACTCCAGCAGGCATTTAAATACCACGGAAAGTTTGGCTCTAGGTGCTCGGAGGATAATAACCCTTTCTTCCCTTCCTCTGGTCTTTCTTTGGTGTCTTCTTAGATTGTAAATCTCACTGTAAAATCTGTCTCTACTGTGCATCAGAGCCCTGCCTTTGCTTTAGAACTATTAACCATTGCCAGAAATACGTGTAAAAAATATCAATAATCACCCCTTTCATATTTATAAGTGAAGAAGGATGCTGAATTCAGACATAAATTGACTTTAATCTTTATTGGACCCATTATCCCATTTTTACATAGATTGATGCCAGGTAGTATTGCAGTAGATAACACACATGCTGTCTGGAGAATATAAAACTTTTAGAAACGCACGTCCTGAAACCAGCCTCAGTGTTAGGTCTGTGGCCTCAGCAGAGCTGCATGGGTGAGCCACATGTGGCCACGTCATCCACTCCCCACATCTATCTGACACTATTCTCCTGATGCAGTGAGCACTGGGCTGAGCACTGGGATGAGCTCGTCACATGCAAGGCATTCTGGAGATGAGGGATCTGTGCACAAAGCTGTGCTGGGCTGGTCCATCTGCTGTGTGGTGTACGTTTACGTGGAGCTGGCGGAGCAGACAGATCTAACCAGCACAAAACGAGATCAGTATCTGATGTCCAGATGAAATTCCCTGACGTTATCCCTTAAAAGTTTCAGGTGGGGGATAAAGAAAAATCTTGTAACTCGAAACCTTCTGATGTCCAAATTGTTATGTTACATAGGAAATCTCCTTCTTTCTTACAGCCCCTGGTGGACTTTCACTGATGAGTGACTGGGCCATCTGTTTAATTTCATGATTAACATATGTGTTGTGCAGTTACAAACGCTTCCCTCCCGGCGCTGTCCGGCTGCCCATATCTGAAGTGTAGCTGATTTTGGTCCAAAAACCACAGCAGGGCGTGTAATTAATAAGGATAATGTTGTGATATGATAAGTGCTGCAGTTTAACGTGTGGTTGAGCCTATTGTTAACCCCAGAGCTGTTAATTTCAGACTAATGTTTTGAGCTGATTTACATGAGAGATAAGCAAATTCATCTGTATTATGGCAATAAGAGTACTTAGCACTTATCCAGCTGCAGATCTTAAAGCACTTTATAAACATTAATGAAACTCAGTGTTCGACGAGGCTAAAAACAGAGTTGCAGTGTTATAGCCTCTTTACTAAAAACAAAATCCACTCGTGGGAGAGAAATCACAGTTTCTGAGCTGAGAGCAACAGTCTCCATCTTTTATTACCAGTTGCAGCAAATCAGTTTTGAGGCTCTGTCCTTCTTTTGACACCTAGGTCAAAACTTCCTTTCACTTTGGCCATTCAAACAGCAGATTTCCCATAGTGGCTTCGTAGTGAAATACTCCTTTACCAAAACTAGTGCTAGGAACACACCACTGATAAATGAAGTAGGAGCAGGTGAGATTTTTCTCAGCATGTTCCAGTCTAGACTAGAAAAATGTCTTGTGTGCCCTATTTATCTGTGTCTGCATCTTCCCTGTCTCTACTCAGTGTCAATGTGAAGAAGATGTACATTTCAGCAGCAGTGAGTAGTGGTCTGTTCCCAGCTCTGTGTAATCAGCTGAAAGGATCTCTGTGTTTTGTGGTAACTCTGGATCAGACAAGTGCTTCTTCCTTGTTCAAAGCTAGAGAGTCCTGTGGTAAGCTAACCAAACCAGGCCCACATGCCCCCTCTTGTCAAAGAGGTTTTAAGTGCCCTACAGGAAAAAATAATACTGTTCAAAACAGATCTCATTTAGTAGGTTTGTCAGTGTGTGCTGGTGCCCTGCAGGCATTATTTCATGGCACGATGGGTAACACAGCTTTCATTCTTGAGACAGGGCTTCCTAGCAGTAATAAGGCTTCTCATTAAAGTTTCTAATCCAGCATCAGTGACATTCAACTTTTAGGTGCCCATGTAAGTGGCAATGGTTTCGGGAGCTTGGGTTACCTGCAGTTGTCATCTCTGTCTGCCAACATCACATCATGGTGGTTCTTACATTCTCTGCTGTCATTTACGCATCAGACTGGGATGGTGTTCTCCTCGTGTGCTACAAGAATGGGTACTGCTAAATGCAATACTGAGTCAAGAGCAGTATCCTCTGGGCATGCCCCAAAGTCCACCTGTACCCGTGCCTGTTGTTAGAATCATAGAAACATACAATCCTTAGAGTTGGAAGGGACCTTTAAAGGCCATCTAGTCCAACTCCCCTGCAATGCACAGGGACAGCACAGCTACATCAAATTGCCCAGGGCCTGATCCAGCCTCACCTTAAGGGTTTCCAGGGATGGGACATCCACCACATCTCTGGATAACCTGTGCCAGTGCCTCACCACCCTCACTGTAAAAGAAATTCTTCCTTATATCCAACCCAAATCTACCCTCTTTGAGCTTGAAGCCATTTCCCCTTGTTCTATCACCACAGACCCCGGTATACACTTCTTTCCTGTAGCTCCCCTTTGGATACTGACTCTCAGGTCACCTCGCTGCCTTCTCTTCTCCAGGCTGCACAGTCCCAGCTCTCTCAGCATGTCCTCGTTAGAGAGGTGCTCCACCCATTGGGTCATATTTGTGTCCCTCCTCTGGATGTACTCCAACAGATCCATGTCTCTCCTGTACTGAGGACTCCACACCTGCATGCAGTGCTCCAGGTGAGGCCTCACTGGCATAGAGCAGAGAAGATCACTTCCCTCGCCCTGCTGACCATGCTGCTTTGAATGCAGCCCAGGATATGGTTGGCTCTGTGGGCTGTGAGGGCACAGTGCTGGCTCCTGCCAAGCCTCCCATCCACCTGTACCTCCAGGTCTTTTTCAGCTCAACCTTTCCATTCCCCAGCTTGTATTGGCAGAGTATGTTGCCTTGACCCACGTGCAAGACCTTGCATTTGGATTTGTTGAACCTCATGAGGCTCACCTGGGCTGTTTCAGTCCCTTTGCATGGCATCCCATTACTCTGGTGTTGCTGCATCCTAAAATAAAAGGGTCTGCTAGCAGAGAATTGAAGGTCCTATTGCTAAGCTTTTTCTTCATGTGGTATTGGCAATGGCCTAGTTATCACAAGAGCCTATTAATTTGGATCCAGACATCTGCTGACATGTCTAACATCATAGAATCATAAAATCATAGGATCACCAAGGTTGGAACTGACCTCCAAGATCATCCATTCCAACCATCCACCTCTCACCATTATTTCCCCACAAACCCATGTCCTTCGTACATCTAAGCATTTCTTGAACACCTCCAGGGATGGTGACTCAACCACAGAGACCAATAGAGATTTCTGCAGAAATCTCTATTCCTGCTGGCAGAGCATCCTATGGGCATCACCTGCAATTCATGTTTACATGGAGAACTGTCAAGTGCAAGGCACTTCAAGCTGCAGGTCCTTAATTACCGCTGTAAACAAACAGGATATCTGATGGATTTTTGTAAGGCTTGATGAGAGATAGGAACCCAAAGGGAAGATGAGAGCCACATTTATCTGGTTGGCATTCTCTGATGCATGAACCGGGGCACACATCATAAGCCTTTAGCTCACAGACAGAAAATAATGAATAACAGGAACCTACCTCCTTCAGCTCCTGTGCCAAGAAAACTCCTATCTAGGGCCTCCTAAACACTTTCCCAGTGCCAAAGGATGATCTTTAAACATCTGTTACAGCTCTGCACATGAAAGGCTCACAAGCACGTTAGTTTGCATGTTCAGTCATCCTGTCTCTGAGGGGAATGTGCTCATGGGCTGACGGAGCTATCTGCAGGATGTGCTCATTCATGCTGCAGCCAGGTACTTGGCACGTGAAGCGGGTGACGATGCTCTTGGCATCACACCTGCCTTGTGTAATCGGTCAGGGGTGGGATTTCCATGTTGCTATCTCCCCCTGCCTCAGGAGGAGAGGTTCTGTGAGCTCACAGCTGGAGCTGGCCAAGCGAGCAGCTCAGGAGGAAGGAGTTCATCTCCCACATTCAAGGCAGGGCTGTGAAAAGACTTGAGCTTATCAAATTTCTCTGTCTGGATTGAAGGCACTCAAAGAGCTCAGCAGACAGTCTCCAGCTTTCAAAATGTGCTCCCCCTCCCTATGAGGGGATGGTGGTGACTTGCAGGAGGTGGCACAGGGGAAAGACACCAGCCTTGCCTCACCAAGCACGTCCATGGCTTTCCTGGTGGCATCAGAGCAGTTTCAAAACCACCAAAGCAATGCCAAATGTTATGGCTTGCTCTGAGTGTGAATCCCACCTCCACCTGTGTCTCTTGTGACATCAATGTCCATTGCCTATCATAGAATCATAGAATGGGTTGAGTTGGAAGGGACCATTAAGATCATTTAGTTCCAACCCCCTGCATTAGACAGGGACACCTCCCTCTAGCCCAGGTTGCTCACAGCCCCATCCAGCCTGGCCTTGAGTGCATCCAAGGAGGGGAACATGTTCCAGTGTCTCACCACTGTCACAATAAAGAATTTTGTCCTAATATCTGGTCCACCACCTGCATCTAGTCCATTACTAAATATCACAAAAGGCCAACATGAATCCTTTCTATTCTTAGCATGGAAATGACATCACTCACACCAAGTGAATGCAGAACCCTGGGAGCTGTTGGACGTGTCCAACCTCTGCTTGTTGTGTTAGAGGTTCAATTTTACATAGTGTGACCATACACAAGAGCAGTACCTTCTCCTCCCATCTGCCACCAAGTTATTAATTACATCATAAAGAGTTTTCTAACCATACTTTTCTATCAAATACGTTAGAAATCATCCCAGAACTGTCAGTTTTCTAAAAAGTCTTTTGCTTCTTGTTTTTTGCCCAACCAGAAATGCCTGCTGGAAGCAATGTATCCCTGGCCAACTCTTTTTGGGTGAGGAGGCACCAAGAAAAAAGGTGATGAGATATCCTGGTGTTTGCATCACATGGAAGTTTGAGGTTAGAAATGTCTTAGATAAAACTCTATGAAGGTTTATCTCTGCTCTTATCTCTCCTTTCTACTATAGATTTGTTTCAAAGAAAGTATGTGGACCATTCACTGGACAAAGCTCCCTGTTCAGTCCAGTTCCCTGCTATACGTAGTGCATCTTATGCTTGGAATTAAGACTTTTTATGTGGTGTAGACAATTATCTACTGGAAAAGAGGCTGAGACCAATGCTTGGTTTCATGCAGCATGTTTGGCAAGCAACAGCCACCCGAGTAACAGCTTTTGCTCACCCATCATAAGGGTTTATTGTTACAGCTAATTGCCTGGAGGTGAAAACACTTGTGCTGATCTGCTTCTGCATGCACATGGGACTGTCTTCTTCAGAACAAGGAGACGCAGTGATAAGGCAAAACCTGATCCTAAATCTTACAAGAGCTTTGATTTTTCTCTCGCTTTTTACTGTCTCACCCCATTTAATTCAACTCTTGCTTTCCAAATTTGCAATAGTGAGTTATTTTACATCTGCAGACACAAATCCAAATCCTGATCCCATTAGTGGCAAAACTTCCAATAACTTCAGCTGAACCAGGACTTGGCTCACTGCGAAGAAAATGTTGTTCTGAAGGCAATATGTACTACTACAAGGATTCAGACGTCCATAAATCCATCAGGGCAATGAGTACTTCCATCTGCCACCCAGAATTTGGAGCTGTGTGTGTTAACAATATGAGAGTGAAAGTTACCAGCAAATGCATTTCTGCAACCATTCCTCCCGCCCTTATTAACGAGGGTTTTGCATTTGTTGGCAGAAGGATAAAGAACAGCTTCCAGAGCACAGTGGTTTACATGCAGGTCAGGCTCTTGGTCAAGCATGGATGACAGTGTGACGGACACCTTCAAAATGTTGTAGCTAGACCTGTTTTAAAGAGTCTGGTTTGGATCTCGGGAGAGCTGAGCTCATTTCCCACCTTTGCCACTGACCTCCTGTGTGTCCTGGGGCAAATCATTTGATCTCGCTGTGCCTCAGTCCCTCTGCTAAGGAATTCCTTACTCCTATCCTTTGTTCAGCTGTGCAGGATTTTGGGGAAGGCTGTAATACACGTAATAACAGCAACAATAATAACAATAACGACAATCTGGTATATGCAGTGCATCAAATCTCAGCCACCCCCATCTGGCCAGCTGCGTGCTGGCAGGGCGCTCAACAGCTGAGCTCTGCACACACAGGAACCCTTTAGCTGGGAAAAAAAAAAGAAAGAAACCTTTCCCTTTCCCGGTGAGTAATTTTAAGGACTAGACGAGCAGCAAAGCCAGAGTGAAACCTGGAGGTAATTTCAGCAGTGTTCCAAAATGAGTTTTATTTAAGTCCATAAATGCGTTTGAAAAGTCTGTTTTAACAGAGGCCAGAGTGCCCCGGGGTGACTCTCTTTAAAGCACTTTGTTGGGATAGCAATGGTTTGTAAATGCTGTCTGTCGGAAACGTCGCTGCCACTATCTTGGAAAAGTCTCAGCTGGGAAACACAGGTACCCTGTGTTAAGCACGTGCTTCAAGCATTTTCCATTGCAGGAATGACTCTACGTGCTGGGAGCCTTTGTGGCCACAGCTGCCGCGGCAAAGTCATGCTCTACTGAATGACCAAGCATTCAGGCTAGGTTTGGCTGTCCTCCAGGGGCATGGAGGAGGCCACAGAGGGAAGCAGATGGTGCTAGACTTGGAGATGGGTCACAGGACATCTTTGGGGGGGCTCACTGGGCCATTCCTCAGTGAGGGTGTCTCCTCCCTGGAGGAGCCTTGCTGGAACAATGGCGGGATGGTGCTGTCCTTTGAGTTTAGACAAGGCTCTGAGAAATATGGTCTGAAATGTGGGGATGTGTGGAGTCAGGAGCTAGACTCGGTGATCCTTGTAGGCCCCTTCCAACTCAGGGTGATTCTGTGCGTAAGGTCCTGACTCATGGCACAGAGAGTGTCCCTCTGGGATGGAGAACAGCAGCTATGGTGATTCCTTAAGTAAAACACACGGACCAAAACCATGAGTTGCCCAAATTGTCAGAGAAAGGACTAAAATCAGTTATCTGAAATTCTGCATCTACATTTTGTAGGAGTAAGGAGCACCGGGAGAAGCAGTCAGTGCAGACGCCCAAGGGAATATACAAAGTTGTGCCTGCTGCAGATATTTCTCATGTATGAAACCATGATCACTGCTATCTCCCTTTTGAAAGCTCACAATTTATTTTATTTTGTTTACATGCAGCGTTTTAAGCCTCTGAGTCCTTTCAGATCCTCATCTTCCTGGAATCTATCGTGCCATTTCCACCCCTCAAATCTACCTTCAGTTGGGATAGAATTACAACGGCCATCAATCCAGCCCTGATACTTCAGAGCACAAGCTAATCACTGCAGAGGGGAAGGAAGCAATTTTCTTCGCACTTTATTACAGCACAGCCACGTATGCTGCAGATCTGGGTGCTGCTCTTTGTTGGCTTCCTTGCAGAGCATCTGTCACTGGCTGTTGACAGAAAGCCTGATGGAAAGCCGGGCTGGACAGACCACCACGCTGTCCAGGTGGGATTTCCCTGACCCAACTGCAACTGTCTGAAATGTGTCTGATGCCAGATATCCTTCTCTATCCGATGGAGGGGGTGAGTGGATGATCCACCCATGCTAAGATAGGTGTCCCAGGCAGCTGAAATAAATCACCCCGGGGAGGCCCCATCTCTGTGTTGGCCCCTGTGATTTTCCCATGTGAGCTGTTTAACTTTTAGGTAGCCAATGTGAAATGAGGTGCCTCTCATCTCCCTTGGACGTGCTCCCCTGCATGGCCTTCATCTTCAGACAAGTGAAATGCTGGATGTTTTGATTACACTTAATGAGAAGCTGCCCTGGCTGTGCTGCAGGGTGATGCTGGGACACTAGCACAGTATGGCTGTGAAAAGATAATAACTGCCTTTTTGGAAGTGCTGAAGCACAGAAGAAGGGGACAGCAAGAAATCCTGTTCTGAAGTGAGTGCTCACCGAGATGGAGCGAAAGAAGATGGGAAGTTTTATTAATTATTGTGCTTAAACCTGAGCAAAATGGCAAACACTGCCTGTTTTAAAACTTCCCAGCTGTTCTTTCCTTTGTTCTGGTGACTGCTTGGAAGTTTGAGCAGTGATAAAAGCAAGGACTCTTTAAGCAGTTTGCAAAGTTGTAAGAGACTTTAAACAGCTGGCATGATAAAACACCCACATTTCCCCTGACAAATGTAAGCTCCACTGGTAGCTTTTAGAGAAGGGCTTCATAGCAGAGCTATAAAAGAAATAAAATGGTTAAGTGTAGAGGTGACGTTCTGGGTTTTCCTAGCTCAGTAAAGATATATCTAACCAGCCATTATCACACAGGTGCATGTATATCATTCAACATCAGACATCAAGGAAAAATAATTGCTTGGAGTGAGAGAGTAAAGTTCAATGAAAGTTTGAAAGCGTTACACACCAGCACTCCTGGAAGTATAATCAGGCACTGAAAAAAAAAAGAAAAAGACTGCTCCCATGCTTTTGTTTGGTTGATGAGTTTGGGTTTTCTGGCTGCATGAAATGAGAGATCTTATACAAATCTGTCTTCATTAGGCTTCTTCTAAAAACAATTGTACGTTTCCTGGAAGCTCATTAAGAGGGGAGCATTGCCAGGCTCTTGCTCATAATGGCTTTGATTCAGCAAAGTACTTAAACATCTGCTTTGGGCCCAAGGATTTATAACAGGGGGTATAAAAGTCACTCAAACTTGTTCTACATTTTAGATAATACGAAACTTAAGGTTTAATATTGCATTTTTAGTGACAATTCTGTCAAAGCCTCTTCTCTTTGATTTAATCTCTTATGCAATAACATTTATCTGTCTGTCATTTTAAAAGGTGGCATAAAGTCATGCCACATTTAATAATGTTGGTGATTCCACATCTGCATCAGCTGATTCCTACTTGTCTCCTCTGGAAGATCTGTTCATTTATGAATATCTCACCCTTCCTCAGCTCTCAGGTCTGGGGGATGGTTCTTCAGTGGGGTGGAGTGCAGGACATGAAGGACATGCAGTCCTTCCTAACCATGAGGCCATCCAGACCCTGAATGACAGAAGCAATGCTCCCAGCTCTGGCCAGCAAAGGCATGATGGTATGCAATCTATTAACATGGACACAAACTCCTAAGGAGAACACCCACAAATGTTTTTCATCAATTTTTTTCTTTTCCTTTTCCTTTTTCTTTTTCTTTTTCTTTTTCTTTTTCTTTTTCTTTTTCTTTTTCTTTTTCTTTTTCTTTTTCTTTTTCTTTTTCTTTTTCTTTTTCTTTTTCTTTTTCTTTTTCTTTTTCTTTTTCTTTTTCTTTTTCTTTTTCTTTTTCTTTTTCTTTTTCTTTTTCTTTTTCTTTCTTCTTTTCCTTTTCCTTTTCCTTTTCCTTTTCCTTTTCCTTTTCCTTTTCCTTTTCCTTTTCCTTTTCCTTTTCCTTTTCCTTTTCCTTTTTCTTTTTCTTTTTCTTTTTCTTTTTCTTTTTCTTTTTCTTTTTCTTTTTCTTTTTCCTTCTTCTTTTCCTTTTCCTTTTCCTTTTCCTTTTCCTTTTCCTTTTCCTTTTCCTTTTCCTTTTCCTTTTCCTTTTCCTTTTCCTTTTCCTTTCCCTTTCCTTTTCCTTTTCCTTTTCCTTTTCCTTTTCCTTTTCCTTTTCCTTTTCCTTTTCCTTTTCCTTTTCCTTTTCCTTTTCCTTTTCCTTTTCCTTTTCCTTTTCCTTTTCCTTTTCCTTTTTTTTTCCTTTCCCTTTTTTTCCCTTTCCCTTTCCCTTTCCCTTTCCCTTTTCCCTTTCCCTTTCCCTTTCCCTTTCCCTTTCCCTTTCCCTTTCCCTTTCCCTTTCCCTTTCCCTTTCCCTTTCCCTTTCCCTTTCCCTTTTTTCTTCTTTTTTTTCCTTTTTTCTCTCTCTTTTTCTCTCCCTTTTCCTTCCCCTTTCCCATTTTCTTTCCTTTTTCCTTTCACAGAACCAAAGAATCATAGGGATTGGAAGAGACCTTGGAAGGTCATGTAGTCCAACCCCCTCCTAGAGCATTTCTCTACATCTGGTCACAAAGGAGCATCCAGGAGGGTCTTCAATATCTGAAGGAGACTGCACAGCCAGTTCCAGTGCTCTGCTACCTTCAAAATAAAGAAGTGTTCCTCATGTTCACATGGAACTGCTTGTGTTGCAGTTTGTGCCCAGTGCCCATTGTTCTGTTGCTGGGCATTGCTGAAAAGAGCCCGGCCACATCCACTTGACTCCTGTCCTTTAGATATTTATAAGCATCAAGTAGATCTCCTTTCTTTTCATAGTTTATATGTCTTTTCCTATTGCAGTTTCCTTATTAGAGTAGATTTGCTGCTCCCTGCGGAACTGTAATCAAACTTCGGTCCTCCAGTGGAGGACCTAATCTCAACCACTCCTCCATCACTCCACAGTATCTACCAATGTGCTTCACACTTCATTGCTACTTCATGGTTCCTAGTGCTGTGGACAGCCTCAGCTGTGATTAAATCATCACTATGTATTAAGCTGTACAAGCAGGCTAACATCTCTCTGAAAAGCCCATAATCTGAAGAGAGGAAATAAGGAGATTATGGCCACAAGTTGCACTGGGGAAGATTTAGATTAGATTTGAGGAAACATTTTTTCTCTGAAAGAGTGGTCAGGCACTGGGATGGCCTGCCTAGGGAGGTGGGTGAGGCACCATCCCTAGCGCTGTTCAAGAAGCGTTTAGATGAGGTGCTAAGGGATTGGATTTAGTAGTTGGGTAGGGATAGTGATAGGAGGATGGTTGGACTAGATGATCTTGTAGGTCCTTTTCAACCTAATGTACCTATGAACCTTTGAACCTATGAGATGTAATGATTTACCAGGCAGCCAAGAGAAGTCCTGCCAAGCCAGGAGGAAAACTGTCATCTCCTGGTTTTCACCTGACCTCTTTGCATCTTGGTGCCCAGTCATGAATCTTTGCTTGCCCTGGGGACCATGTGAGTTACCTGCTGGAGGTTCAGGGCCTGGAAAACCTTCCAGCTACAGATTTCCTATTGCATGATGCATAGAATTGTAAGTAGTCCAAGTACAGAAAATATTTTATGCTGCCAATCTTCCAAAGCCTCATCACTGGCAGTAGGGCACCATCTTCAGAATGTGTGGATTGTGCTTCCAAGAGGTAATTAAAATCATTAGCAGCACTCTCAGATCAATTGCCAGAACCTACCCTTCATGACAGTAACCTTATATCCTTCCCTGAGTGCTTATGTACATTTAAGAGTTATTCTGAAGTTTATTATCTACCTTTTTAAAGATAATTCATGGTTCTTTTATGGTAAGTAAGGCAAGACATCTTAAAACGGTTATGTATACCCAGATAAGCAATAAAAATCACAGAGGTCAAGAAAGAGAAGGACTTCTTTGGTTGTTACAAGTGCTCTGCATCTGCTGCGACATTCAAGCCCAGAGCCTTTGCCCAATCCCCCAAGGTCAGACATCTTTGTGCTCTATGCACATCACGAATTGCAGTCATGTCACTGCTCGAAAGGAAGGGGACAGAAGGACAAAAGGGCAACTCTGAGAATGGACACAAGAAAAGATCTCGTATTTCACCTGGCTGTCTGCTTCTCTCATTCTCCACTGTGCCCAGTTTTGTATCCTTTGGAAATGGAGCTATGTGCAGGCCGGTTGATGTCTCCTTGGGGTATGGGTTAAATCTCTGGCATGGATTTATATTGCTCACCTGAGTGCTTGTGTTAACAGTACAGCTGCTCTGAATCCCTGGGCAGAGGGGGGTGACTCCATTCACCGAGTAAAGGCTATGGCTCGATAAATCAAAGCAACTCCCTGAATCCTTACTGCTCCTGTCTTTTTTTTTTTGTTGAGTGCATTTTATTTGCCTTTATTATGGCATGCAGAGGATTCCCCTGATGCTAACATAAAGCACTCAGAACTGCAAGGCACGTTACACCTGCAGAGTGCTGGGTGAACCCTGCAAGAGGTGCGTTCATCTCAGCTGTGCTGCGCTCTGCTTGCTGAGAGCATTTTGGCAGGGAAATCCAGAGGCCAGAACAAATGATTTGGGGCTACTGTGGGCTATTATTCGTGCACATGATTGCTTTTGTAGACAAGGAAATTCACGCTGGAAACACGGATCTAATAAGCAAATTCATTTGGGTGTTTAATATGGAGTGTCGGCTGAGTTCTGTAACGATAAATTAATTCCAGTATTTCTTCTGGTCTGTTTGCAGTAAGTTAAATCTTACTGGAAGAAGCATTTCTGTTCTGCTTTCCACTCTCTATTGCCACCTACTAAATGCATTTGCCCATCTACAAAAAAGGATCCCAGTGGTTCCTGTGTATTTTTAAGTACATCAAATGAGCAACAATGAATCTGTGAATCCTCATTGGGCATGAAGTTGCTTAATGACACCCTTGCTGTGCTCTGGCATTGCAGGTAGGCTGGTGATCCAGGCTGGACCTCCATTCTGTATTTAAATTGAAATGTTGGCTGGTTTTGAGCACTGGCCATGCTGGTGATGCTTGTTGCAGCGCATGGCTCTTGCCCATAGGCTCCTGGTTGGGATTTCAGAGCTTTCCTCTCCCTTGCCTGCTGGGCAGGAGGCTGCTGACAAGGCTCACATGGCCTCGATGAGGCCACGTTTCCATGCTGAGGAAGCACTTTCTGTGCCTACGAGAATATTACTCTAGGCCTGAATCCAGTGACCTTTATTCAACTTCTGCTCTAAGAGAATAACGATGGAAATCGGAGGAGGAAGGGGATTAAAACCATTTGAGGGAATGCTTTCCCATATGGTGCCATGGGAGAGGAAGGAAAGGACTGAAACTTACCCCACCATAGGGACACACGTTGGCCTTTGGCTCTGCTGGTACACTGTTGGTATGCCCAGAGAGGCTCTGAGCGAACAACACCCACCTGTGGCAATTCATGTGGATATTTTGGTACTTTGATTTCCCTTGGGAAGATGAAGGGAGAGAAAATCTGGCTGTCTGACTAGAAGGAATTCATTTAAATGTATGTTCTTACTCCTTGGATCAGCTCTCTGCTAGCTGAAGGTCTGTTCTCCAGGTGCTTCCCGTACTCAGGACCATCCCAAGGAAGCTGGATGGGGCTCCCCACTGCTCCTTGGCCAACGCCATCTGTGAGTACCTCTCCTGCACGTGTCAGTGATTTCAGACTGGTATAGAGCTGCTGTGAGTGGTTTTACTCAGAAGGGAAATTGAATATTTCCAATGGCGATGGAGGGACATGGTTTAGTTCCTTCTGTCTAAAGGGAGGTAACCTCTCTCTCCCATCTGGCCAAACTACAAAATAAGACTCGTTTTTGGTCTCAAGCTCCACTGCAAGGAGGATGGCAAGATACTTGGACAAAAGAGGAAAACAGGCAGAAGAATGTCTTTATTTTTGCCCCCTTGGCTGGGATGGAGGCACCCAAAGTATCATCAGCCTGGGCAGATCAGGCACTGAAAGTTGCATTCCTTGGTTGTAAAAGGAAACTATCTCGAGAACGTGGTTTGAAGGGAAGGATTGCCTCCTGCCCAGCTGTGTAAATGTGAGCAGGAGCTGTGTGCTGGACCAGAGGTGCCCCAAATCCTGTATGAGTACTGAGTGCCTGGGTGAAGCTCACCCTGAAGTCTGCTTGGCAGTGATTGGGCTGAGATCCCTATCTGTTGGTGGGAACTCTGCAGGCAGTGCCAGAGACAGCAGGATAAAAATACAACTATTAATGACATTCCACGGCTTTGACTGCGTTGCTGCTCACCTGGAGCCTGCTCAGACTCTTCAGAGTATCCTATTCACCCCAAATAAGTCCAGGGACTGAACAAAAGCATTCGCAGACCTGATTCACACCACGTGTGAAGGCCGTACCTGCAGTGGCCAAGACACCACCCAGTGAGAGCCAACCCTGCAGCAATCCAGCTACGTTCATCAGCTGCTGGTGGAAAAATATAGCAGCTCTGTGCATCACTCACCTAAGGCCAGACTGTTTTCCAAAGTTTTACAGCTTTTTTTTTTTGGGGGGGGGGGGTTAGTAGTAGGAAGCTTCCTTCGAGCGAACATAAGATCATTTGATGTTACAATAAACCATTCTGCTGGCTCAAATCAAAGATGAGGCACGGAGGTGTTGTAAAAATCTTTGAGTCAAAGAAAGACAGCTGGTTGAATCATTTCCCAGATTTTCATATGACTCATAAATTTGTTACATAGTGAGGAAATTCCCTGAAAGCTTTTTGGCAGGCACCATCGGTCTGACCAGTAGCTAAAACACACATAACCTTCCAGTTATTGGGGGGCAGTGGTGGAGGAAACAAAGAAGACTCTGCCTTCAGATTGAAGTGTGGGGTCAATTTAAAATGTGTTCTCGCCAGCAAAGCCAGAATCCTTCCGCATAAGATGAGGGAAGACTTAAGGGATAGCTTCTCAGTTGCAATGCACATGTCCAGGAGAGTCTGCCTCCTCCACATCCTATTCACATGAAACATGTATGGTCACACTCTGCAGGAGTCCAGGCATTTCTTTCCTTGTATAGGAAAACATCAAGAGAACCAAGTCGTTAAACATCTACAGTCTTGGCATAGACTGGGGTCCCAGTGGTGTGGACCGCAGCTCCTTTATGTAGTCTCCACAAGTCAAAGTGTGGATGTCCTGTCCATGGAGGTGTTTAAGGCCAGGCTGGACGGGGCCATGGGCAGCACGACCCGGTGCTTGATTTAATGGCCAGCACTCCTGCTTGTGGCAGGGGGTTTGAACTGGATGATCTGTGAGGCCCCTTCCAACCCAGCCATTCTATGATTCCAAGCCCTCTGCTTTAATGCAAATATTGGGCCAACATCTTCCCTAACATCTCATTTTGAGGCTGCAGTTGTCTCTGTTACCCCAGAAAAATAGGGTTTTACCCACAATACTCCCCCAGCTTCATGTACCCCCAGTGCAGACATCTGCAGCCAAACTCCTTATTTACCAGAGCCAGAGGAAAGGAAGGGTGTGCTCCTCTCATCTCAGATAAGGTAAGATGAAGCTCCACCTAAAACGGCTTTCAATCTCTCTGGCATTGTACAGATAGTTTCACAACAGACTATTTTTTAAGTCCCTGGGACAGAAAAGAATAAAACACAGCAAGGGACATGTTGAAAACAGTGTTGTAACGCCAGGAAGATCTCTCTAGAAAGACTCCCTCCCACAACGGTGGGCACAGGGGCTTTTCATGCAGTGTTGCTCCTGGCTCCCCAAATCCTGCTCTGTTTAAAAAGGCCAAAGGAAGCACAAATGACATTTTGTTTTTTTCTCTGTGAAAAAAAAAAAAAAAACTCCCTTGCAAACTCCGACCGGCAAGAATGGATTGCATTTCAGGGACTTGTTTATTCATCCCAAGCTCAAAAGATTTAAGAGTTTAAATAAAATGTCTGAATGAGGCTCCGTGAATGCGAGCCTCTGAAATGCTCTTTTTAAGAGACAGACGTCTGACGCCTCGGAGCAGCCTGTCAGTGGCACTGAAGGCTCTGGCAGATTCAGTCGTGTGCAATTAAAGCTGATCGGGGCTTCGGATGGGTTGACAACACAGAAAATCATGCCCAACACAGCCCTCCAAAGCGCTTCTCCGCACCATGGATTTGTAATTACAGCACGAAATACTGGGCCAATGACCAGGTTCAGGAATAAAAATGTTCCTAGGAATTCAGAAACGCTCCCGAACTGCTGTTCTGACCGCTTTCCAGATTCTCTCTTCTGTTTTTTCTTTTTTTTTTTTTCCCTACAAATATATATATATATATTATTCTCTCTCTTTCTTTCAGTTGCTTTAATTTTCCAGAGGAAGCGAAGGCAAATAGTTTAATCATAACCATCCCCAGGGGCAATTTAGAATCATTTTCTCATTAGTGCACATAATACGCAGTATAAATAATCTTCAATCAGATGGCTGCTATAAAGGCCCGTGCAGACACCGAAACAAAATGCACTCCAGTGCTACGAATAGTTAGATGGAAATAATCTTGTCTCTTTGCATCCCGTTTCTTCATTGGTGGGTGAAAGAGATTTCTCCTGTTTTTCCTTCTCCTTCTCCCCATCTTTTTTTTTTGAAGGGGGGGAGGAGTGGAATCAAACTTTCTTCTAAATGTAAGCAAAATAGAATTGTAAAAGTGGGAGGACTGCCAGACTATTTAAACTCCAGGGAATTCAACCATGGGCAGCCAAATACAGGGAGAATTTGAAGGGGGGACAAGAAAATAAATGCTCCACAGAGCAGGGCATACATGCTTTGTAGGGATAGATAAATTGGGAGGCACAAAACACAACCACAGGAAGGTCCAACGGGAGAGCATAATGGTATTTTTGGAGAGGCAGTAGTTTCAAAAGCTCCTCCTGCCCCAAAGTTATTCAACCCATGATGCAGCCCCTTCCCCACTTTCGTCGTCCCAAGTCCTTCTGTGGCTCAGACTTTAAGCTTGATCATGGAAAGGTAAAAGGAAGCTATGAAGAATGAGGATGGCAGGGCAGGAAATCCTTGCAACTTCTCTCCTACAAAGACTAACACAGCAAAGGACTACAGCCTGGGTTGTAGGTGGGTAGGCAAGTGATAATAAAATGCTTATTGGTTGGATGGCCAGGCAGGTCCATGTTCACCCCATAGAAGCCATCAGCTGCTCTGGGCTGCTCAGGGACAGTTACATCCCATAATCGAGGTCTCATGGACCATACTGAAGACTCAAGAGCACTGCCTGTGATTTCATATGAGGAAAGTAAATCCTTTCCTCTTTTCAGAAGGAGGCAGTAGGATTTCCAGCTCTGCCTCTCCCAGTAGTGAGCTCCATCGCTGATCAGGGTCATACCTGCTGCCTTTGGTGCGCCCTTCCTGGCAAAAGGGTGGACTCTGTGTTTTCCTCTTTTCCAGGGTGGTGGCTGAGGTTGGATGGTGTCTTTGGGACGTGAAAGTCTTTGCATAAAAATGTGTGGCTTCATAGTGGCTTCACTGGCCTGTTTTTTTTTATAGGTTGGAAGAGACACGAGAGCTGCTCCCAGTATCCGCCAAGATCAAAGGCACGAAACAGGACTCCAGAGCAAGGGGTTTTGCATATCATTTTTCAGGATCATTCAATGAGGGTTTGAACCTCCCAAGTTTCACTTAATTCTTCATAACGGAATAAAACCAAAAATTCAAAGTGAAACTCAACCCAGAAATCCACGTTCAGTTTGGTTTTGGATGGAAACCAAAGGAAATCATTTAATCCCAACATGGTTTCCACCCATCTTCAAGAAAGGCCGTAAGGAAGGCCGTAAGGAAGACCCGGGGAACTACAGGCCTGTCAGCCTGACCTCGGTATCAGGGAAAGTTATGGAACAGATGTTATTGAGGGAGATCACACGACACGTGCATGGCAATAAAGGGATCAGACCCAGCCAGCACGGGTTCACCAGGGGCAGGTCGTGCTTGTCCAACCTCATCTCCTTCTATGACTGGGTGACCAGACAGGTAGATGAGGGAAAGGCTGTTGATGTAGTCTACCTGGACTTCAGCAAGGCCTTTGACACGGTCTCCCACAGTATTCTCCTAAGGAAACTGGCAGCCCGTGGTGTGGACAGGTTCACTCTTCTCTGGGTGGAGAACTGGCTGGAGGGCCGTGCCCAGAGGGTAGTGGTTAATGGAGTTAAGTCCAGCTGGCGTCCTGTTACGAGTGGTGTCCCCCAAGGGTCAGTTTTGGGGCCCATCTTGTTTAATATCTTTATTGATGACCTAGACGAGGGAATTGAGTGTACCCTCAGTAAGTTTGCAGATGACACAAAGCTGGGAGGATGTGTCAAACTGCCTGAGGGTAGGGAGGCCCTTCAGAGGGATTTGGATAGGCTGAACAGCTGGGCTGAGCAAAATGGGATGAGGTTCAATAAGACCAAGTGCCGGGTCCTGCACTTTGGCCACAATAACCCCATGCAATGCTATAGGCTTGGGGCAGAATGGCTTGAAGAATGTAGAGAGGAAAAGGACCTGGGGGTGTTGGTTGATGCTCGGCTCAACATGAGCCGGCAGTGTGCCCAGGTGGCTAAGAAGGCCAACAGCATCCTGGCCTGTATTAGAAATAGTGTAGCCAGCAGGAGCAGGGAGGTGATCATCCCCCTGTACTCAGCTCTGGTACGGCCGCACCTCGAGTACTGTGTTCAGTTTTGGGCCCCTCACTACAAGAAGGACATTGAGGCCCTGGAGCGTGTTCAGAGAAGGGCAACAAAACTGGTGAGGGGCCTGGAGCACAAGTCTTATGAGGAGCGGCTGAGGGAGCTGGGATTGTTTAGTCTGGAGAAGAGGAGGCTAAGAGGAGACCTTATTGCACTCTACCACTTCCTGAAGGGGGGTTGTGGTGAGGAGGGGGTAGGCCTCTTCTCCCTGATAAGTAATGACAGGACGAGAGGGAATGGCCACAAGTTGCGCCAGGGAAGATTTAGATTAGACCTCAGGAAGCATTTCTTTTCTGAAAGAGTGGTCAGGCACTGGAATGGCCTGCCTAGGGAGGTGGTTGAGGCACCATCCCTAGCGCTGTTCAAGAAGCGTTTAGATGAGGTGCTAAAGGACTTAATTTAGTAGTTGGGTAGAGATAGTGATAGGAGGATGGTTGGACTAGATGATCTTATAGGTCCTTTCCAACCTTATGAACTTATGAACTTATGAACTTATGAACCAGAAGCTCTGTATTGGTCTGGGTTTGGTTGAAACTCAGCTTTTGCTTCCCTTTGCTGAACTGTTCTTGTAAACTATTGGATAAGAAGAAACAAATTCAGGAAATATTTGTGTATTTTTCTCTACTGGTTTTTAAAAATACTTCTTTTTTTCCTTTTCGATCAAACACATCAGCACCATGAAACTCTAGATTAAGCATCAGTCTTAATGTAAATTAAAAGTAAATTAAAAGTAAGAGAAATTTGTCACTATTTATCTTCAACACAAATACAGATATCCCAGCACTGGAAGAGCTAAGAGTACACAGCCTGCAAATTTCTCCTGTAGGTGGAGAAGGAAAGGCAGCTCTAAAATATGTTCTTGGTTTAGATAAACAAAACCGAAATGCCTAGATGGTGAGGTGAACTCGTTTCTCTCTCACTTTTCTGGAGAAAGCAAAAGCATTGCTCTTATTGCTTACAGCAGACCTGGAGGATGTTTTCTAACTCTTAATGGCATTATCTTAATGTCCCGTTGTGTCTTATGGTCATTGCAAGAAAAGCTGCTACACGGAATAGTTTGGATAGTACACAAATAGTGACTGGAGGGTACCAAAATAGATGCTTCTTATTTTAGGGTGTTTAAATCCCATGAGACAGTGCCGTTTTATGGCCAGTTTACTAGACAGGCTTGTCTAGCTCATATCCTCTAGACCTTGAGAGCGTGATGTTTCAAAGGAAGAGACAAGAAACCATAATTTATACTTAAAGACGAGCAGTGCTGTGCAGGAGTATTTTGTAAAGCCAACAATCAGGGGTTGCTTGAACTCTCAAGTATTTGCTCCTTGGAGCTTGTGGATGAGGTTTTATCAGCAGGTCTGCACTACTGTCAATCAGTATTTCCCAATATGTGTGCTGGGTGACAAACACACGTGCTGCCAAAGTGTGGGGGGATGGCTGTTACCCCATAGGCAGCAATGGACATCTGCAAGCTGTGTGCAGGGCAAGCTCACAACCTTGGAGAGATTTCATGATAATGTTTCTCTTGAAATTCGTTAACATATTCTGCACTAATAAATCATTTCATTGCTCAACGAGCTCTGGAGAGACAGAAGTGCTGCCAGCGGAGTGTTTGATTGCAACATACTTTTCTGTAAAGAATGATTATTAGCCAGTAAAGCTGGGAGAGCTAAACACTCCACTGGGAGTGGGTGCTTCCTCATTGGATCCTCTTGAAAAGACTTGAATTTATTCTGCTTTTGCAGTCATTCGATTAGCTCTTGTTTCAAAACCTAGACAGTCTGAGCTGTGGGCCCAGGTGAGCCTCATGAGATTTAACAAATCCAAATGCAAGCTCTTGCACCTGGGTCAAGGCAACATACACTGCCAATACAAGCTGGGGAATGGAAAGGTTGAGCTGAAAAAGACCTGGAGGTACAGGTGGATGGGAGGCTGGACAGGAGCCAGCACTGTGCCCTCACAGCCCACAGAGCCAACCATATCCTGGGCTGCATCCAAAGCAGCATGGTCAGCAGGGCGAGGGAAGTGATCTTCTCTGCTCTATGCCAGTGAGGCCTCACCTGGAGCACTGCATGCAGATGTGGAGTCCTCAGTACAGGGGAGACATGGATCTGTTGGAGTACATCCAGAGGAGGGACACAAAAATGACCCAATGGGTGGAGCACCTCTCTAACGAGGACATGCTGAGAGAGCTGGGACTGTGCAGCCTGGAGAAGAGAAGGCAGCGAGGTGACCTGAGAGTCAGTATCCAAAGGGGAGCTACCAGGAAGGAAGCAGACAGACAGATTTAGGTTGGATATAAGGAAGAATTTCTTTTACAGTGAGAGCGTTGAGGCACTGGCACAGGTTGCCCAGAGATGTGGTGGATGCCCCATCCCTGGAGACCCTTAAGGTGAGGCTGCATCAGGCCCTGGGCAACCTGATCTAGCTGTGCTGTCCCTGTGCACTGCAGGAGAGTTGGACTAGGTTGTCTTTAGAGGTCCTTTCCAACTCTAAGGATTCTATGATTCCAAATGTGATTGAGTTTCAAGAGAGATTTATATCTGAGTGGGTAACCTGAGTAACTGCAATTGTTGCTCCTTTTGCTTTATTTAATGCATTAAGTACAGTGTATAAGTACATAAGCATATCTTAGACATGTAAAATAGCAGACTTAAAAGATTAAAAATATAGCCATGCACACACGATGTTGTTGCACTTCTCTCCTTACTCCGTCTGTCTGCAAGAACATGATGTGTTTTGGCCAGGCCATTGTCAAAACAGACAGAGATTAATTACCACGGCCATTTGTTCTCTTACGAAGACAAAAATAACTCATGAGTCATGACAACAGCAAATGCCGTGGAGCCAAATCCTGTGTCCTGTTTGCCACTTTCTAGCCCCGCTGTAGAAGACAAGATGTAACTTTGAGAAATGATCCGATGCTATCTTTAGAACCTCTGCAGTGTTTACACAGCGAGGGCAGCCAGTGTCTGGCATCACCTCTAATGACGTGCAGACGTGTTTTTGGGGGGGAGGGTGCCCTACAGCAGGCTGCAGAAGTGGGGTGCTGCTGGACGGGGCTGAGAGGGGCTTGTGTGCATCTGTAGATACGAGTGCAAGGCAGAGATGTAACTTTAAAACACACTGGGACTCAGAAATGAAGGGGAAACCATGGCTTTGCTCAAGCAGAATCCTTCGGCATGCATTTGGTGGGCAATTATTGGGTGCTGACAGCGTGCTTAGGTGCTATGTGTACAGGACAAACAGTCTGAGTGGCTGCAAGACATCCCGCCATGTGGCAGACACAAATAAGAGCATTCTTGCATGCTGGTTGGTATAACCTTACCTCTTCTGTGGCTGCTGCCCTGGTATTTAGCAAAACGTGGACAAGGAGATGAGTTTCACCTCTGAAGCTGTTCTGTGGCTACAGATGGATATCTTCTTTCTAGACATTTCTAGCCACGCTAGAAAAATAATCCAATGCAGTGCTTCATTTTGACACTTCTAGCTGTCTCACAAGAACCAAAAACCGTGCTTTAAGATAGCTGAGTCTATCATAGGTTCATAAGGTTGGAAAGGACCTACAAGATCATCTAGTCCAACCATCCTCCTATCACTATCCCTACCCAATCAGGAGGTAATCATTCCACCCTACCTACTGCTGACATGACAAAGATTGCCCATGCTGTCCCTTTGGCAAATACAAGCACTGTGAGAGTCTCCTACCCTCTTCCTTCCAGTGGTGCTCTCCTGAAGGGATGAGCTGAGTGCCTTGCTGCTATGGTGTAAATTGGGCAGATCCAGGTGCAGGCATTGCAGAGACCGATAGGTCACCTGAGTTCCATCAGCTCTGGGAGCACAATGATGCCAGACAGAAGGCATCTGAGGTCAGCTCCGCTCGTGTGACACGAGCAGAAAAGCATCAGGACGCACTTTTATAAACGTTGCTGGCACACATCTCCCATGTCAGATCATCCCTTCACACACACACGCACGCACGTGTGCACTTCATTACAGACCCAGGCTTCCCTCCTTTCCCCTGCCTTGCTTGGCTCCCCTGCAGCATCCTGGGGTGGAATCTCAGGGCCTGGGGGCCGTGCTTGGCCTCTGTGAGCAAACTGCTTCCAGCTGTGGGCAGTGGCAGCCACTGAGCAGCTGTTCTCAGCCTTCTGATCCCTAAACAAATGGGAAGGGTGGGGAGAGGCTGAACCTTACTGCAGACTGCTTTCAGAAGCTGTCAGCCTTCTTGCAGCAAAAGGATTGTACCTGTGCTGTGCTGATGCAGCGGGCAGCTCTGGATGTGGGGTGTGATTGCTTCATTCTGTGTCAAGGGCAGTTCTCAGCAGGGTCCAGGGTGCCTGCTGCTCCTTGATGCCAGCAGGACAGTGGTGCTGGACTGGTGTTCCTAAAGGAAATGGAAGCAGCTCAAGTACAGTTGGTGGGTTCAACAGAAATATCTCAGTGCTTGCTAACGGGACCTGCAGACTTTGCCCAGAGAGGTGGTGATGCCCCATCCCTGCAGACACCCAAGGTCAGGGGATGAGGTTCTGGGCACCTGAAGGAGACTCCATGAATTCAGTTACATTGGTCCCCAAAGATCACAAAAACAGAGGATCATAGCGTGACTGGGGTTGGAAGGGACCTTAACACCATTTAGTTTTACCCCTTGCTACCCACCAGATCAGGCTGCCCAAGGACCCCTCATTTCTGTACCACAGACACACCCAGAGCTGGAGGCTCCTTCCTGACCACCACCACGTCTGGCACAAGCCAAAGTGTCCCCAGAACACCAGGCACAGTATAACCTGGGCCTCTGTCTAGACTTGAGCACATTCATTCTAATCCACGGAGACTTCCATAGGTCACGGTCCTTTCCTCTGTACCTAAGGAGCTCCAAAGCCAAGCTGCTGTACGACCAAGAAAGCCTCCCCAGGAGGTGGATAGGTGCCTCCTGATCAGAGGGCATCTCCTCACCTCTCCTAGCCAACTCCACATCATCATCCATGGTTACCTTTCACTCATGATGTCTGTGAGCCCTGCTGCTTCTCCCTGGTTCAGCACCACCAGTTTAACGTGATTTGGAACGAGGTGGCTGTCTTACACTGCTGGTAGGTTGAAGGATGCTTTTTGCCCAGACTTCCATAGCATTACCATTTCTAAGAAAGACAGGATCTCTCTGAGTTGTAGCCAGGATGAGCTAAGGATGTGAAAAGAAGCATGGCTTGGAGAGAGAGTATCTTTGAATGAAACAGCTGGAAAAGGGAGGTGGGGTTCTATACTCAGTGCTCATAACTTCATAAATATCTGTGTTTTCCATGTATACAGTTCAATGAAAGAGCCTACCTGCCCCCAAAGCCTTGAAAATCTTTGGAAGAAGATCGGGCCAAGGAGAGGCAACTCTGTTCAGCTCTAGAGACTGATTTGGTTGAGTTTGAATTAGGAACAGAAAGGGGGGGGGGGGGAATCTAAGGAATAATTTATCCTCTATTTATAGCCACCTCATGGTCTGCCATGCAGATCAATTAATGCAGTCAACTTGTGTTTTAAGATCCAGCTACAGTGCTGGTCCTGCCCAAGTGCTAAGAGAATTCATGAACGTGAATAGATAAGGGAGAGACAGCTTTGAAATCGGTGCTTTACACATGGGCTAGATATTATCAAGATCAGTGCAACCATTAGTTAAAAAAACCCATAAGCTGAATGACTGCAGGGTGCCTTTCTGTCTGAGGTTCAGCTGGTGGATTCAGCCCCTTCAATCAGAATTAGCTCTGGAAAAGCTTTTGTTGGCTGTGGAGTAGAGATGCAGTCCCAGCTGGCTGGTTCAGCTTCACTCAGCCTCTATGACTATTTGTCAGAAGAGGATCTTTTTCTTCTCCTGACAGAAAGGCTTATCCAGCACAGATGGGAGGAGAGAAGAGGAAATGTCAGCTTTTGCTGAAGCTGAAGCCAAATCTCCCCTTGACTTCACCAGGGCCAAGATCTCACGTGAGGTGCACAACGTGCCTTAAAATGCTGCTGGAGTGATAATGACACAAAATGGACCACGTGTTAATTCTGAGGATGGAAGGGAGTGGGAGAAATGGGAGGGGAAGAAGAGAGGAATCTAGCAAGCTCTCTGGTCTGATCCTCAGGTGCTGACCTGCAGTCTATATTTGGCAAGTGATCTGATGCATGAGCCGCACAAATAAGAAAACAGTCTGTGTCTCCTCATATCACAATCCATAAATGCCTCCAGTGTGATCTTAAAAGTACATCCATCGACTTTGACGCATCCAAGCTCATCAGAACCACCGTTGTAACACAGAAACCTGAAAGCCACCTAACTCTCCTTTGCTTCATAGTCACAAAGGGCCTTATTGAGCGTGGGTCACACTGAGATCAGATACAATTCTTAACGGGATCAGACAATTACACACCCCAGGGGAGCTACAGCAACGGGTTGCCTTACGTCTACTTTAAGCACGTGCTTTGTGTCCTTCTGTGAGTCAGGGGATGCTCTTGCTCCCATGGGAGCATAAGACTTCCAGACAACCAGAACCCCATCTTCCAATTGTTGGTAAGCAAAAGGACAAGCTGCATCGCCAGAAAGGCAGAAAACACAAGTCTGGAACCAGTTATGGGGACGCTTTGCTTTCAGATGAGCATCTGGCCATTTTTCAAAGTGCATTTTGCTGAACTAAGAGAACGGGGGAAATGCTATTTAATACTTTGCTTTTAAATCCTGCACGGGAGACAGGTGTTGCTTTGAACCCGCAGCGTGGAAGACAACTGCATGCTGGATTCCTGAGATGGATGTGGGGCAGATGAAGTCCAGACCGCAGTAACGTCATCTTCCCCAGCACTACGACTGCTTCCCAGTCACTGCAGTGACTCATTATGAAGTTAACGCACTCTTGGTTCCCTTGGACGTTTGCCACGTTCTGGGAGCTGGCTCCAGCTCTGTGGGATTTCTCACAGAGAAAGTCCTTGCGTGTTTGAAGCCTCCCCCTTTCCTCCAGCACATCCTTTGGTTGTTATCAGCCGTTTTAATTTACTCAGTCCTATTGGCTTCCTCAGGTAACCCGAGTCCTCAGTTTGAAGTCAACTGCAGTCTCATCAACTCCACCAAGAGCTCCAGCTGCAGGGTTGATCCAACAAGGAAATCACTGGCTGAAATTCCTTACAGACTCGCAGATGTATGTTGGACATGGAGGGATTTCTCAGGGAGAACGTGAAATAATTCTCACTGTTAGCACACACACACTCTGTGAGGTTCTGGTTTCTCAGTGCAGTAGAGCAGCAGCTGGTTTGCTCCATACATGGTTATATTTGCTTCCAAAGCTTCAAATCAAAGCTTGTTTTTGAGGTGTGCTGGTTACTCTTCTGTCTGTGAAATACCTGTATTCACTCTGCAACTCTCCAAAAGGAGACTGTGGGGAGGTGGGGGTTGGCTCTTCTCACACGTAACTACAGTGATAGGATGAGTTGAAATGGTCTCAGGTAGTGCCAGGGGAGGTTCAAGTTGGATATTAGGAAAAATCTCTTCTCTGGAAGGGTGATGAGGTGCTGGAACTGGCTGCCTAGGTGGTGGTGGAGTTACCCTTCCTGGAGGCGTTCAGGAACCTCTTAAACGTTGTACTGAGGGACGTGGTGTAGTGGGGAAATCCTGGTGGTAGGTGGATGGTTGGATTGGATGGCCTTGGAGGTCTTTTCCAACCTTGGTGATTCATGATTGCCTGCTGTTGGGACCATCAGCACGTGCTAGCATCCAGCTTTGGTTGAATAAATCTAACTGCTTCAATTTCACCTGCCATACCAGCAATCTTCATCTCAGGTGCCTTGGCCTTGCCCTGCTCCTGCTCACAGACCTCTACGGATCCAACATATGCAGACAAACAACATCCCATGTGAATTCTGATGGTTCTTACAGCAGAGCCCAACAGCAGCACTGAGGCAGTGCTAAGCACTCAGGCCTAACAGTCTCAGACATCATCTTGAGCATCTACCAGCATCATCTTCCCATGGCATTGAAATACTTCTAGAAATAGCAGGCAGATCTGGTGCCAGAGTCACACCTCAGCTTAACATCACCTCCACACCCCATCCTTCTGAATTTGCCACTAAGAACTATTTGCTAGGGCAGAATGTCAAAACACACTTATCTAGTTCTGAATCTGACTAAAATACTAAAAGACATCAGAGGCTCTGTTGTAGCCTTAAAAAAAAAAAAAGAAATAATGGTAGCCCATTATTTACTCCAACCCAACCTAGGGCCACTCTGGGCAACACAGCACACCGACTCACCCCCTCTGTCCAGGAGGGGCACAAAGTACCACCAAGGATCTCAGAAGTGCTGTGGGCTCAGCATGTAACTCCATGGTGGTGTGCAAGGCTGAATGTGAACTATGGCACAGTACAGACATATCCATGCAACTGAGCCACCAGAGCTGGTCAAGTTCTCACCACTTATTATTAGCTTTCCCCAGCCTACATTAACTCACACTATATGCCTGAGTGATGCTTGAAGATGAAGGCTGTTCACAGCTTGAAAGCAAAGACCAGTTCTAAAAGCCTGAGTCCTGTCTCTTATAAAACACAGTTTTCGGGGGGACTGAAAAAGTACAAGTGTGGAAGAATGATAATTAACAATAATTTATTCAGTATGGTGACACAGATCTGGGTTGGGGGTGGATTCTGTTTCAGTCAAAAGACAGGCATTTTATTTCGTAATTATTTTTAACATTCCAGGTTTATTCAAAAGACATTACTCTGCAGGCATCTACCTCACAGATCTTAAGACTGATAAAACACCAGGAATAATGTGGTGATCCTAGTAAATTGAAGACATAGCTAAAATCATACCACAGTTATGTTTTCCTTTTTATTAAAGTTCGAGATTTCAACCCTTTTTTTTTTTTAAATCCTTGACAAAGCCATTCATACCTAGAACATCTGAAACAGTCCAGTAAAGAGAAAAAATTGGACAAGATGCAAACAGCAGACTACACTTGCTTTCTGCAACTGATGGCAAAAGCTGCTGGAGAAGTATCTGCATACCTGAAAAACATTACATCAGTGATGAAAGGAATTTTGTGCTTTAATACTTTGATTGAAAAGTCTCTTTATCCAACATGAAATCAGCGAATCTCTGCTGGAGCTCCTTTTCTCTCTCCTGCTGCCTCTGCACATCTTCCTTCAAACACTGAAAGGAAAACAGTTAACCAGTCAGCCACACATCTACGAAGGTTAGATTTCAGTTCTTTCAGAGGTGTGGTCAGCTTATTTCAGTATCCTGTTTTTGACAGCAGCTGATATGAAATGCTTCAAAAAGAGAGCTTTCAGATTAGAAACCACCACAAGCAGCTCCTTGTACTTAAAACAGTTATCTGTTACTCTTTTCCATGAGTTTGTTAGAACCTCTGTTAGCCAACCTTCCTCATTAACACAGCATCCTGCAGTAGCACCTTCCACAGGCCCAGTTCCACCACTGCTGCAGCACGTGAATGAGTGCTTCTGCTAGTTCTGAAACTGCCAGCTCATTTTATATCCTTTCACTCTTGTACCTCTCTTTGAAGCTGCTCTTTCCTCCTTGAAGTCATGCGGATCAGTCAGAGCCAGCAAGGCTGGTTGGTATTACTCAGGGACAATGGCCAAGGATCATTAAAGACAGTCAGCAAGTGACAGGACACAAGGCAAAGAGCCTGAACTCTGAGGACAGCTCAAAACTGAAATTACAATACAGTTACACAGCTTCTGAAACCGTGAGCCATGTCAAAAGCCAGATTCAAAATGGGGTTATGATATGAATTTATAAAAGTCAATTTATCTGCAAATCTGACAATAACAGCACAGTTTGAGAGAGGAATACAATCAAGGTTTCAAAACAAAAAGACCGTCACTATAAACTAGGTCTGACTGACTGAAGGTAATAGAAAGCTTTACATAACTTGCAGATCTACTGTAAGTTCTAGCAGTAATTAAAAACAAAACAAGGCAAATTAAGATAGACACGGAACCTCTGCAGACATGCATAGCAGAAGATTAATAAAATAAACCACATGAGGAAATGAAATAAAAACAAAGTCAAAGAACATGCTAGTAGATTAGTACCAGCTTGTAATATGTCACAGAATCTTTGATAGTGAAGTGCTCAGCAGAGGAGCCTGGTAATAGGCAAAAGGATAATTTAAGAAGAACATTAAAACTTAGTACAAACTCAGGCCATGAGCTTGCTTTGTAAAAATATCCTTTCCACAGAATGCCTGTATTTGACCTAAGGAATCACACTGAGGAATCTCACCTCCAGTCTCCGTGGAATAGCAGCATCTTCATGCTTCTTCAGCTCCTCAAACGTACGCAGCTCCAGGTGAGCCTGCTCTATTTGGTCCCACAGGTCATTCAATTGTTTGATGAGGCCCATTGCTCGAGACTGATAGCCACCAAGCAAAATCTTCAGCTTCTTTTCCATCTTGGCAGCCCTCTTTGCTTCAGTTGTCATGTGACCCCTGTTTATCTGCCAGAATGAAATCAGGAATTGTTTTAATTATCCAGAATTAAAAAAAAAAAAAGTCAAACTCTGCTGCACAGCACGGAGTTGGAGCTCTTTGATTTCTATTAACACATCATACATAGCACATTTTACAACAACCTACGAGAGATTTCTAGATTAAAATCTGTACAGTGCAAGTAGGCTATTGAAGGGGTGATTATACATCAGGAGTATGGCTTTACAGACTGGAACTGTTGCAGTTGTGACACAGGCAGACAAGACATGTACATGACAGCTTGGTATGCCACCCCTCAGTCACACAGGAGATGTTCTGTGCCTCAGAAAAGGAAAACCAGACAGATATTTTTTTTTCTAGATTATATTCTTTATCTTCAAAAACAGCCACATGTTTCAGCTCATTTCTGAGCATGAGGGGATGAGACTGCAAAGAAGTGAAATCGGATTTGGCTTAAAACGAAGTGACCTCACCTATCTATCAGATCTCCCATTCAGATTTACTGCAGTGCTATAGTGTTGCAGTATTATTCCCTCCTAAGCCATATTATAAGACTGCCAATTCCTCAGTGGCCTCTCAAGTAACACTGCTTTTTACACAGGGCTTTTCCTGTATGGATCTCAAAGCAAGAAAGTAAGATTATCTTCAGCTAGCAGACACTGAGATAGCATGATGAATCAGCTGCCTCAGGTGAGTGGCAAAAGCCACAATTTACAGTCCAATACCATACACAACAGATGTGACAAAGTGATGAGATTAAAACGTGGTACCAAAACCAGGAAGCAATTGGCACAATAGAAGTGAAACTCTCCTTCTTGCATTGCCTGCTAAGTGCAAGCTGGTACATGCTGATTTAAAAGTCTTGGTTTCAAGTCCTCTAAAGCCACAAGCTAGAGCTGGGACAAGTGATAATTCTGAAATTCTGCCACCTGGGATACAATGGAAAGATAAACAAGCATAACCATGCTACAACATGTTATAAGCAGCACCATGCACCAGGCTACTGCTAAGTGGATTTCACCAACCTGTCTACCAAAGCACTGACACAGGAGCCTGGGGGGTTGGGATAAGTATGAACACCTTTCCCCACCTGCACGTTTCTCTCAGGTGCCCTGCTTGTTAACAATTTATTCACTTATTTTAAACAGTTTTAATATGTGATGCAGAGATTAAAAAAGAAGGGGAGGGTAATGGGAGAAAACTGTTAATGGGAGAGTGGAAGAGAAATGTGACCTTTGGAGCTGCTCGGTTTGCTCCTGGGGAGACAGATGCAGACTGCTACACTTTTCAGATTTTGTTTGCAATTCAGTCTTACCATATGCCCAAGGTGCTTTAAATATACGGAAAGGCACCTATTTTTCAATATTTATATAAATCCAGAGAAAATTAAATAAATAGATTAGGGATTTGTGAGGATACTCTCTGATGGAGAAGTATGAAAGCTTTAAATGTCTTCCCTGGTAAATAATATGCTATTACTGCAACAACAAATATAGCTGTGCAGTAAATGAACTATTTTCCAATTACTGCTTCTTGGATGAGAAATGCGTGCTGAGAACTCCTGACATTTAGAGCTCGTGGAATAGATGGATGCACAGGCAAACAGGATTTTATTTATAACAGAGGTCTAATGTAACACAGACCAACTGTCCTGTGTTGGTTCACAGCATTACAGATGATAGTGTGACATGAAACACCAATCAGAATGCCATTATTCTCAAACAGGTTAAGACCATTCAGAAAACTCACCCTTTCTCCACTGAAAACAAACACTCGTTCAGATCTAATGCCTGTTAAAATCTGACCTTGATTACTTAAGGATTCTGAAGCTTTCAGACGTTGAGGAGTGGACTTAATATTTCCAGCTTTTTACTGGATATAAATTCTTGCTTTTACCTACTGCAGCTCCCATTGCTATTCAGCCCTAGCTCAGCTCCCTGTCCACCTCAGACTATCACAGGCCTCACTGCTATGTTAAAGAAAATATAATAATAATCAAGTTTTAAAAACCAGAAATAACAGCCCTTTCTTCTTTCCCTGCTTACAGAGAGCAATGTGAACACTCACCACCTCTCCTCCTCTCTTCCAGCTACAAGATTTTAGGGCCTACTACCAGAAGGTCAAAAGGAGGTCTCTGCTTTTGTAACAAATGCTATTTATGAAAAATTGCTGACTGCTGCATTAATGCCAATAACTGCATATAATTTTAGTTCAGGCTTCGTAAAATTTTAAGGCTCAGATACCAAGCTAAGAATTCCAAGCAGTTATGAAGAGGTGTGTTTAAACAGTAGTCTACATTATTTGCTTAAAGCTAAGAAATGGATTTCAGTAAAATCTGACAACCATTTCCCCCTTGAGCCTAGCAGAAAACGTAAAGACACTGCAAAGATTTCTCCACTTAGTTATTTATTTTGTACTGCTTCTTGGCCAGCTTCAGTTCTGTTGTCTACTGTGCCAGCTTCAGCAAAATGGGAATAGCACACACAGGTAAAACAATCCACCATCTCAGGGGAAGCACTAGGACTCACCCATCCCAAACCTCTCATGTAAGAGCCTTCCTCCATGCCTACCTACCTAGACAATGGAGACTGGTTTTTGACACTGGACTTGGTATAGGAAGAGCATTCAAAACAGAGCAACAGCAGAAGTCACAGGCTTATGAAAACATCATCGAGATCAAAGAGAGAGTGATTGAAAAGCAGTGCTTTTTCATCTAACACAGAAAACTTCACACCATCCCAGGGCCAATGATAACTGAACACCAGTGAAACCTCTGTACATATTTAGGTGATCTGTCTGAACAAGCTTGCTGGTACCAATAGCATGTCTTTATATAGGAACTCACTAATTGCTCTACTTAAAAACATCAATTCATGATGATTTATCAGTATGATTTACTGATATCAGCAGGCTGTTGTCTCTATCCACAGACAAAACCAATAACCCGTGAGTAATGTCCACGTGAACTATGTTTTCAGAAATTATGATGCCTTCTCTTCAAGCATAGTAACAGGAGTTGGTAAATATAAAGACCAAGGGGTCTCACCTAACTCCATAACTTCAAATTTCCTACATGTACACTAAGGCAGAAAGTTACCAGGTAACTTAGCAGCCACCCTGATCTAAAATAATGACACCAAAGGATGTTTTGAGTATTTCTGTTTGGGAACTGCTTTTAAGACCATCCAGCAGCACTGTCTGTGATACCCACAAATGACGTTCACAGCAGAAACACAGCTTGAAAAGAAAATCGGGTAATGAACTCTTAGGAAGCTTTTCTGAAACCTTTCACCTCTGTCTAGAAGAGGAAACTGCAGTAAGATGACAGCCAGCAACTACCTCAGGATAACAGCTCTGATTATCTGTAAGCACCGACTGGTTGCTGCTGTGTAATGAGATAACATGGCAATGAGCACGGCATTATTAGCTTCAAGAAGGATCACTGCACACCAAGACTTCTCAGGCTGGTCTCTGACAAGTCTTGAGAGTTAGCAGACTGCCTGATTCCCTTCCAGCGCACACAGAAGTGTCCTGATGAGCTTGCAGAAGTCGCCAGCACTCCATTTCCAGCTGCTAACACTATACTCAGGCGAGTTATTTCAGGAGCAGCAACTCAAGCTGGTACAATGTTTGCAAACTGTGAATGTCACATTAGGACTCTAATGAGCAACAGATCTGCAGATGAGCCAGCTTGCAGCAAGACACCACATCAGTATTTACTTCCCTCTGCCAAAAAAACAATTTCCAGCAGTGATGGCACGCAAAGACCTTTTGTGGTGAACAAAAGGATTTACCTGGTTTTTATTGCAGACTTCTAAAAAGCAAAAGATGAGGAGCTCCACGCAACAAACAGTGAACTGAAAAGATTACTCTCCAGGTATTACAAGCACACTTAAGGTTTAGAGGGTTTAGGAAGTGATTTTCAGACACAGGTCTGCAAGTGCCTTGCAAACAGAACTTCACAGAATTCCATAAAGCAGACATTATTCCTGCTCCAGAGACAGGGGAACTGAAGGAGACATTAAGACCTAGTTTTGTTTCGCTTATCTGAGATGCTCTAGGTGCCTCTGTAATCAAAAGAGAAAAGTAGAAGCCTCGGGAGGGAAATACAACTCTTAGGCAGGCCGAGCTGCTCTCAGGAGGTGCCTTGTCTCTCCACCAAAAACAAGGGAAGCCTAAGGCAACTGCAGTTTTGTTTTAGTTAGGAGGCTACAATGAGGTGTATTGAAGCTGAACTCATGGGACCTGCTTAAAAATAGGCAGTGAGTACACACACGCTAGAAAGAAAATGTATTTCTGGCTAAATCAGTTATCTTCTCAGGCAGGGCACTTTTTCTGACTGCAGACCTAAGTTATCCTTGGCTACAGAAGAACTTTTATTTACTGCATCACAGGTTACAGACAGCAGCTTCGTTATGGATCTCATACATAATCCCAAATCCTGCAAGTGAAGATGTGACGTGCCACAGGTTAAGCTGACCTAACAGCCAGCTGCTACAGAAGGGGCTCTGCTTCTTCATCCAGAAGTCATTTATCTTCTGCAAGGAAGATCAAGGAACAAAAATCAGCTTAATGTGGAGTTGCAGGAGCACTGCTACAAGGGGTGAAATAATTACTGGGAGATCCAGGGGACAACACAGTGGTACTGCTGCTTTTCAGCATGAGCTGAGGCACTAGAGCATCCTAGCTACAACACAGACTGCCGTTCTGCTAAGTAGTTAAAAGTGGCTTTAGTTGTTTTCACACAGAGGTGAAGATAATTCCTAATGGAGCTGCTATCCACTCGTGTGAAGCAGGAAAAAAAGTATATGCCCTACACAACTGCAAGGCTGTATGGACTTTAATCTGATGCAATCAAGTGTCATGAGAACATCACCACCACGATGTTAATAAAAATATCTGAAAGCTGCAAAGCCAACATTATGAACTCTTCAAATACAAAGTAATGCTGGCAACAATGTCTCATGCTCTGAATTACAAAGGGAAGCAACCAGCTTGTTCAATAGATGCCTCTAATATCACTTGATACAGTTCCTAGCTTAACACGCACCCCAGGGTAGGAAGAGCTTGCTTTAGAAGCGTGTTTAGAAAGGAAGCAAATGCAAGCTGCTGCAATGAACTGAAATAGCTACTCAATGCCACTGTGCTTGAGAAAACCCCCATTTCTGCAAGGACTAACCCTGCAGAATGGCCACCCTGGAACAAACAAACCACCCTTCTGGAAGATGCTGCACAGATCAGGAAATCCCACCTGGATTCAAACAAAAGCAAGCTGTACCACTGACTCACAGTGAAATCAGACTAACCTGCATGGACAAAAAACACTGACTCCAAAAATACCCTCTCCCCATTTACAGAGCCTAAAATACTCAAAGGAGACATGAGAAGAATTAGTAGTACATAGAAGTATGTTCCAATATTTCCATGCTAGAACTATCATTGTATTGTGCATTATGATGCCTGGGCAAGACATCCAACCAGCCAGAGGCTCCCCACAACTGCTCTGCTTTGCCTCAAGTCCATCAGTAACAGCATCATTTCTGAAAGATAAACGTGGTGTCCACACACACAAGGCTGCCATCACTAAATCACTCAGGTACCGAAGAGAGGCCAATGAGAGAAAGGTGTCCACTTGTCCATGCCATCAAATGCAACCAACAACTGCTGGGCTGTGAAGGTGGTGCTGGAAACAGCTTTTTCACACAGGATCTGCACAGTGTCAGCAGTCCCATAGGGAAGCAGTACACAGTGACTACCCAAGGTGCAGCCATCCCCAGCACCTACCACTGGGCAGTTATGGCTTTTTCCTACTGGTCTCACTGCAGTAGGAAAGGGAAGAGGACATCCCAGGAGCTGACCTCTATCAGTTGTTGTTGCTGGCAGACCCTATTTCACAGTTTTTGTTTTCTCTCAAAGGGAGACAGAGCACAAGCAAATACCTTGGGGTACTGAAAGCAGAACTAATGACCTTAGTTTTCATTACAGTTGCCTGGTACTTCCCATTAAAATAATTACTTCAACCAACGCTGCTTTCAGACAACATTCCTTAGAATAACCTTAAAAAGAAAGCAGAATTTATCACTTCTGAGGAACAAGATAGGAAAAAAAAAGTTGATCCTATTTTTTTTTTTACTACTGTATCCTTATTTGTACACTGAACTGCTATGCTTTTGATTTATTAATAACTAGAACAATTCATCTGGCACTCTATACTCTGAGAATTATACACATTTATTTTAAGAAGTGCTTTCTAAATAGGTCAGGCAACAGAGCTGCACTGAACCACAGTCTGCATACACCTAAGGAGTTTTGCAGCTCCTATTTAATTCTGCAAAGTTCACCTGAGCTCCACAAACACCAGTGAAAGGCAGCCCAGGCCTGCCCCTGCACCTGTAGCCAACGTACTGAAGGCACCAACAAGTTTGCTCTCGCTTCACCCTAAATGCAGCAAGCACTAGCAGGGCTCAAAGCTTTCAGCTCATCTGAAGATGTTATCAAGACACAGAGCTTGATGATTGCAGCAACTGATCACAGCCAAAGCTAGCTGTGATTTGTACCTCTTTTGTGGAGTCCCACACGATGCTGGTAAGCAAGTGGAAGTTTTCTTCTTAACAGAGCTTTCAGCTTGTGTGATGCCTTTCAGCTGACCAGAGAGCAACGTACACTTAAAGAATGAACAAATGCAACAGATAATTTTTAGATCTCACCCTGCTTTGCTATCCTTAATGAGCATACCACTGACAACCACTTATTCAAATACTGGGAGGAGATGAACAGAGATGAACAGCACAAGGAAGCCCACACAGAAGATGCAGACCTCAGAAATAATCTGCAGCATAAAGGCAGAAGGCCACACACTGAACAATGATGAGAAAACAAAATATTCAATAGCTACTCATTAAGCAAATACCATCCGTCCTGAGCAGTAAATGAGTCTGGAAAAAAACACTAGGCTGTAATCATGAAATTAAAGACTGCCTCATAATGTGCATGCACAGGGAGATTAAAGCTGCCAGAGTAAGGCTGCTTGTGCATTCCCTAACTCTGACTGTTTGACTTTGCAGCTTTAATAACACACTTCTAACGCAGTTTTGGGTGTAGGATATTTAAATTCCCAAATTATTTGTAAACAAACGAGTTACAGCCCTCTGACTGCTAGTGGGATGCCAGCAAAGCCCCTTGCTGCCATGCAAGCTGGGTGCTGCCGTGCTCACAAAGCTGCCAGGAAAACACAGCAGGCTGAGAGCACACTGAGAAGCAGGCAGCATTAGGCAGGGCGGTGGTTCCCTCTGCTGGGAGAGCTGCAGCACGACAAGCACTCAACGCCAAGCTGCTCCTACCCGGCTGCGTGGACATGACCTGCTTACAGCCCAAACCGTGGACTAATGACTGAATCCTTAATCAACAGATACTACAAAACATACCCTCATTCTGCAGCTCACATGAATCAAGCGAAGATTCAGCCTGACTACTCTTGTCACCTGTAGTTTCGGCGGTAAGAGCTGTCTGAAGCAGTTCACTTGTAGCAATGGTAGTTACACTGATGTGTAACTCCAGGAGAACTGGAGAAAATGGAGTTTCCTTTTATCACAGAAGGAAATAATCCCATGCTTGTGTAATTTAGAGAATCTTTTAGGCTAAAACTGTATTCTGGAAAACATCTAACGACTTACTGCAAGTCTGAACACATGTTCTGTGCAAAGAAGCCCTTTAAAACTAGCTTACCTTTTATCATGAAAGCTATCTAGCCTTGCATTTTGTGTAGTGTGGGCAGTGCAAGGAGTAATCACTACCAAAAGGACCACACTTCAGTTAATTTCTTCCTCACACACACCCTTAACTGATTAAGTACAAGAGACAGAGTCTGATAATTGCTGCTGAAACCAACAAACAAAAAAAACCTATCCAGTATCAGAAAACCCACTCTTAGTGTAGGACTCCTCAAAGCCAGGGCTAATTTCAACCCCTGGTCCCAGCACATTCCCATAGTACTAAGACTACATGCAGACACATCTCATGCAGGTGAGATGCTGCTATCTGACCTGTCATTTCGTACTTGCAGAAAATATTTAAGCAAATGCACAACACCAAACTCAAAATTTAAGCTTAAAGGACACATATAAAATAAGCCTAGCTCTTCCCAGTAAAGGGGAATAGAATCACAATCACTATTCTCTTTTTGGGGCACCACTGGAACTGGCTGAACTTTCATCTACACGATAGACTACAGTAAAATATTTTACATACATCAAGTTTCCATCAATCAGAAAACAAATCTTGAGTTTAAAGGAGAACCTGAGAGAGAACTGGGAACAGAGAGACCGCTGTAAAGCATTTTTCCCTGAAATACCTCATACTGCCCACTACCAGAGACAAAGCACAGAACCAGAGAGACCTGCCATCTACCTGCTGATAGCAGTGATACAGGAAACTGCACAGATGCCACACTGAACTAAAGGAGAGCAGAGCCTGACTTGCTCTCCAACTGAGAAAAAAGTGGGTGACATCACAGAATCACAGGGGCTGGAAGGGACCTCTGGAGATCACCAATTCCAACCCCCTGCTAAAGCAGCATCCCACAGTAGGGTGCACAGGGAATCACCCAGGTGGGTTTTGACTGTCACCAGAAACTTTACAGCCTCTCTGGGCAACCTGTTCCAGTGCTCTTTGACCCTCGAAGTAAAGATGTGCATTGTCACGTCCAGAGAACACTGTGCCAGTGAATAATGCAGAAATACTTCTAAAGGAAAGGACAGAAGACAATGTGAACACCTCTACAACCTCTGCAGCCACGAAGGGAATTCTCTAATAACTTTTCCAAAGGAGGGCCATCAATAGACCTGAATAAATTCCAAGTAAGTAACACACTAGAATTAAAAAAGCAGGTGCAGAAGTGTACAAGAAAAAAGTGACACTGACCTCAAGCCTCTTTTCAAGTGACTCTATCCTGTCTTTTTTGCTGGCCAAGTTAGCTCTTGTGTAGCGGCTCTGTCCGGGCAGATATAACACCTGGCTGTAACACTCTTCCCACACCTGGTTATAAGCTTCACTTGAGAGCTCTCCATGCCCCATTCCTTGCTTCACCACTTCCATCTCCTGTGCCAGTAGATCCTGTGCCTGTTGAAAATGATGAGAAATAAACTGCAGTTACAAAACACAGGGTACAAGAAAATTCCTCGTTGTTTTCAGTCCTTCAGTGTGCAATCCACAGGGGTAGTTCTTTACAGACCAACAGCTCACCATCAGGTTAAGCTAACTATGAAATCTAACCCAGATGCTATGTATCACAAATGAAACCCAGGCTAGAAGGCTGTTCACACCTCAACCATCCCTCATCATTTGGCCAAATCTGATATCATTCTGCTGCAGCTAAAGAAAGCTGTGGCACAACTAGATACTTCATCCTGCTGCAGAGGAACGCAGATAAAAGCAGGGACCTCGAGGGGTGGGAGAACTTCACAAGACAGAAGCAGCTGTTCTATGACACAAAAATCACTTTTCATTTCCTTCTGCTTGTCCCTCTCCATACAGTACAGAAAATGAACTAAGCACTAACAGATGAGCTGTGAGATGTGCACGCATCAACAAAGGACACACTGACAAGCAGCATTCTGTCTGCTGAGAACTACTATTGAGATAAGAGCTTTCTCCTGACACCAGGTCAGTTTACAAAGTTTACAAAGAACAATACAACCGACTGAAAAGATTCATGTTGTAGTCATAACTCATATTTTTGACAAAGAATCCAGCCCACACAGCCACGTATGCACCCAACTCGCTGTTGATCTAGATTTCACTGACAGTGCCTCCACCCCTTCAACAGGATTTACCACAGCATCATTAATTTCTGTATAATCAGCAGATCTCATAGCAAACAAACCTATATTTTGTAACTGCTCATTGCCCAAGAAGTACATAAAACCGTATCACAAGTGTAGATGATCCCAGAGATACTGGGAAAAGTAACTACTTGTCTGGATGGTCAAGTCAGATAAGGTAGTACTGCTCCAGCCACACCTGACAAAATTAAACCTTTTCTTTGAATTAGTCTCTATTTTTACACCTTAAAGACTACTTAAGACTATTGAGCTGGGAGAGCTGACAGCTCTACAGCTCACATCACTGTGCTCAGCACCATGGCTGATCCTCCCCAAAAGAACATTACACATCTGGAAAAGGAAGGAGCATTTTATGAAGGGATCTAGGTAGAAACGTATTCTATAAACAACTGAAGAAAAATCTAAACAAACTATGTCCACATGAGAGCTGAGAGACAGGAAAACTACTTGGTTTCTGTTTTTTTAGACAAAGAGGGGGTGTCACACTAATATTATGCAGCAAGAAGGAACAGGGGAGCAAAAGCTTCTGACCATCAGGTAGGAGAAAAACATCCCAGAGATCCTGAATTTCTCAGACAAAAACTAATTGAAGTATGACACAAAAGTCTTTAAGAGAAGCAACAGAAAACTGAATTCCTCTCCCACCTCAAAACAAACCAGAGAAAGCACTCAGAGAGTATTCCTAATGCAATAATCTGACATCAGCAGGACAGTGAGATTCTTGATCTAGCTGCAATTTCCATCTTTAATTTCTCCTGCTAAGAAATTTTCCAGTAAAAGTTTTCATTTATCAGCAAACTGGAAGTATTTACAGTTCAGTGTTTCCCATTTTAGGCTCTTGATTCATTGGTCAAACACGGTCAAGGAGATGGCTTTAAAATCTGCTTACTTATCCATAAACTCACTTTAAAATGAGATCTAGGTGCTGAGATACAACTATTGTCAGAATGCACGCTGCAGATAGAAGGAACCAGTATAAAGCAGATGATTTAGTGGCATGTGATTTTTACCTTCATTTCCATCACCATCCCTCTAAGCATCTGGTAAAAGGTTACTGGTACAAGTTCACAGGTGAAGCTCCTCAGAAGTGCTAACCATAGCACTGTGTGTCTGTCTGTCATGTGGCAGCAAATGCAACATCTGTAGATGCTTACATAAAAGAGCCTAACTGGAGGCCCTGGCACAAGACTATGCGGCTTGGGACTACAAAACACCCAGACAGCCTCCTCATTTCACTCAGTGACAACCTGCTCTGCCTATTCAGCACTTTAAGCAGGTATGTTTTTAAGATCAGTTGCCACAGCTCAGCAGGCTCTGCTCCAGCACAGCACTGCTGGATCAAATTTGAGAAGCATAACTGGATAACTCTACAGCTCCATGTGGTAAGCTGGCTAAAACTGTCATACTTCAGTCTCTATTAAGAGATCCCCAAACTCAGCACAGGCTTGACTCCACCTTTTTTTTTTTCCCTAAGATTACAGGACTGTGACATAAGATGACCACAGGTCAGTGGTAATTAGGCTGTGCAGTTCTCACCTTCTTGAGATCCTCTTTGGAGAACTTCTCATAAGGGTTTTGTTCCAAGTAAGCCATATGTTCTGCATTGTTGGTTCCAAATCCTGGGCCTTTCCCCTTCTTACCACTAGGCTGTTCTCCAAATGGGTGGTGTAGAAGATCAAAATGAAGCATAGTAATCATCTCTTTCTTTATTAGCTCTTCACTTCTCTGCAAATCTGTTAGAGGTGGCTCTACATTCACAGGTCTCAATACTGTTTCATTAACCTGCATAAGAATAAAAAAAAACAGGTTCATAAACATTGTGTGTTACCTTCAATTTGAACAAGATTTTTCTCCATCAGTTAAATCCAACAGAAGTGGTGCCACAAACCCTTGCTGTGTGACACAGATAAAGCAACCTGAATCCAGTCACATTTTCAGCTGTGCGTATGAAAAATTTCATAACATTTTCAGTGTGAAAAGCTGAAATCAGCATACTAAAATGAAGATTTTATTCTTTCACTATGTACTTAAAGCGTGTTTCCTCCTATAACAATTAAAGTTGTTTTTTTTCCTTAAAAATGAATGTTATTTTTGCTTACTTCTGAGGGTCTTGGTAGATTTTTCTGAACAGCCTTATGCATTCTCTTCAGTTCCTTGGCACGCTCTGCTTCTCGGAGAGCCTAGACAGACATGCTAAAGGTTACTTCAGCTACTGCAATAAAATTAGATGCTTTTTATAAATATAGGTGATATAAATACTAATTGACTACTGCAGTAAAGATCCCTTAAATAACAAGGAATTGATGTTACAAACCCAAAGTCAAGACACAGTTCACACTTTATATGATGACATCATAATTTACCATCACAAATGTTAACGAGAACAGCAAACTAAGAGGATAGCAATCCTAAAATGTCATTTCAAGCTACATCCCCCCAAATATAGTTCTTTATCAATTTGTCCACATTTAAGTTTTAATTCCGCTCTAACTCTCCGGATAGGAAATCCAGAATCTAAGCTTAGAGTTGGAAAGGACCACTGAAGGCCATCTAGTCCAACTCCTCTGCGATGTACAGGGACACCACAGCTAGATCAGACTGCCCAGAGCCTGATCCAGCATCACCCTGAAGTTCTCCAGAGACAGGGCATCAATCACATCTCTGGACAACCTGTTCCAGTGCCTCACCATCCTTACTGTAGAAGAGAAGACTTCTTCCTTATATGCAATCTAAATCTACCCTTTTAGCTTGAAATCTGACAGTATGAGAGAGATTTTTAAATCTGTAGCCAACATTGAAACATAAACATGATATTTTTCCCCACATTCCACCTTCCAGCTACATATAAAATGAAAATACTGGCTACTACAGCTATCTATGAGCTGAACAGAAATTTACAGCTATTATTTTCTACAGGCTCCTACAATTCTGAAACAACAAGAAGGATCTATTTCAGAATTTCTCTGTTTGGATAATCCTGTGGTAATCTCCTACAAACTGTGACCAGTTCACTGCACAGTGATCTTTGTGTGCTCTAGCAGCCTACCTGAATTTGGATGCATCTCTTAGGACCTCTGAACAATAACTTTTAACCTTGAGTGTAACCTGAAACTGAAAAAAGCACTATAATCACATGCTTAAAATTAAGCACGTGCCTCTCTGAAAAAATGTTTTTATGTTTTATCTCGAGGGAGCAAAAAAAGACTATGATAAAAGAAAGGGAGTGCTATATAGCATATACAGGCTAGGAAAATGATTCAGAGTGAAAACTGATTATGCTTAGATGTGTGTGTTCACTCTGATGGCAGGGTAGAAAGCATGCACATTTTATTCTCTTATTCTACAGAAGCTGTATGACTTCCCCTAAACGTGCATGAATCTGAGAAACATAAAGGACCACATTTTATTTTAAAGCAAAGGCACTTTCTGCATTGCATATACCTACCTGCTTGCGGGCTTCTATATCAGCAGTATCTTCTACAAAGGCTTCATCTACTTCAGGTTCCTCAAGTTCCTTTTCTGCATTTTCAGGTAAAACAATTTCAAAGTCATTCTTTGGAGCAGGAAGGGCCATGAGCCCGAGACGCAGGTGTTCCCGAGACTCTCTCTCCTGTTGGAATAGTGATAAAATATGTTTCTGAATTCATACACTGATTAACAATATGACAGAATTCCATTCATCTGCATCAAAGGACATAACACACAGATATTACACAAAGCCAATAAAACCAGCATTTCTGAGGCCTGAGAAAAGAGGTACGTTACCAAACCTACAAACCACTACCCAGAATTTATCCACATAAATCTGTCTGATGCTAATAAACAACAGATAGCCTGATTAAAGACAGCTAATGAAATCTTCAAACAAGCTGAAATATACTCAAGTAAAACAACACGGCAGCTTCACCTTCCAGCAGTCAGAACAAGTGTGGAGATTCACAAAAATGCCTTTTAGGAAACTGAAAGTACATGAAAATGCATTCACACTCACATATTTGTAAGCCTAACATTTTTTTTTCATTGCTCCCAGACTTGAGGATTGTCACAATGAAGGAAAACGGAACAAACACCGCCAGATCTGGAAGTCAGCTCATCAAGAACCCAAAGTGCCAGTCATTCCTCCCAACAGCAAAAGGTTTTACTTCAAACAAGCTGAGGCAGAACCAAATTATGTACAAGGATATCAAATAAGCCTTGTCCATCAAGCTAGCAGGAAACTCTGATGTCAGAAAGTTATTTGTGAGATGAGGATACCAAGAAGTTGAAGTAGATACTGTAAGCTAACCCAAAAAGAAAAACATCAATAGCTCTTGTGGGCAACATCTGAAATCTGTTAAGGCATCAGAATCAGCCACATAAAAGGAGTTCCCAAGGTGCTACCTATTAATTAGAAGACCTTTTTAATATCAAAACTAATTAGCAGGGCACCTCTAGCACAGTCTGAAGGAATGAAAACATCTGTTGCCCAACACAAGAGTCTGGATGGCATTCAGATTACTAGGTATCTCAAAAACAAGTGCTACTACTGGTAAAACCTCCTTTAGCTAAGGCTTTTAACAGGACAGATTAAAAGGTCCCATAGGCAAGTGAGGATGATGAAGGATCTGAGGGCTGAGGAAGACTGTAGGAAAACTAAATCCTTCTTTAAGTTACATTTCCTGCTTAGCTTCAAAGATTCAAGTAGCACTGAAACTTAACTACGTCTTGTTTGATGAATAATTCTGGAGTGCTTTCACTAGGCACAGTCAAAGCTGTTAAAATCAGAAATAATTCAGCTTTTGGGTTTTTTTTAAATGAACTACTGATGTTATGACAATGCACGGGTTTGAGTTCACCAGGTGATGACTACAGACCTGCAGACAAGCAGCAGAAATAACACTTCATATAAAATCAAGCCCTGTCTAGAAGATAACAAATTAAAAACCCTGAAAATTAACATAGCACTTGACTCCACTTCTTACCATCTGCTTTGCATAAGACGGGTCGCTGTAATCTGCCATTCCCTCTTCTGGGTTGATGTTCAATTTATCACGCAGTGGAGTTCTACCAGGAGTTGTACCAGACACAGGTTTAGGAGTTAGTCCTCCACGAGGAGTTAATCCTTCTTGTCCTTGGGAAGGCGTTCTAGAGAAAAGTGCAAATACAGTTTTGTTGTTTTTTTTCTTTCTTTCACCAAAGAACTCTACTTTCCAATGTCTGAGCACTGCAAAAAATGACATGATACAACTAATAAATGCAATCTAGTTCTCAGTGTGTTTGTCCACAAGGCAGTGAAAACTTAAGGTGTAATTAGAGTAACAAAATAATTTGTTTAAACCTATCAAGGTGTAACCAATGGCTTATTAAGCTGAAATCCAAACGCACCATTCCATCAAGACAAGTTTCAGGAGCTACATCAACCCCTACTGCTGCTTTTGAGAAATGATTATCCTGGGGCTATTCTGGGATACAGTAATCAGGATTTAAACACAACCTTTGATCTCCCTGCCACCTGGGGCAAGTCATTCATTCTGAAGTCCTAGGGCTTAACAGCTGTCCCATCTTATAGCTTAATGAATCACTCTGAAGGTGCTGATTCCCTTTCACTGCTAATACAAGGATAAGTACATTACACTAATTACTTTTAAGCACACAAGGTTAGGAAAGATTGATTAAGTCTTAAATTCCATGGCCTTTACTTGCTTCACCTCTAGATTATTCCAGTAACCTACTCCTTGAAAGGTAAGTCACAAGTAAGTAGGCAAGAGATCATCACATGGGGATGGTAAGTTTAAAAAATAAAAACTTTAAAAATAAAAATAAGATGTGGTAAGACACTTAAAGAAGCAGAAGAAAACATTTTTGTGTTTTTAAATGAATGTTTCGTATTATATATATCTTATATATATAAGGGTGTACTTCAAATACTTGCTCTATTTGCCTGAATAATTAGATGGTGACTCTGTAATTCTGGCACCTTAAAGAATTAGTTTCCTTTTATTCATTGTTAACCACATAATGGATTTTTTCCCCCTCTCTCAAAGTATTGGATTTTTACACTGACATAGAATTTTACCAACAAACCAAGCTGACACAAAGCTGCTGCAGTTACATGGGCAAGTCTGAACTTCAGAAGCTAAAAAAACAGAACAAAACCTCCATACCTCAAAAAATATATACTTTTTTAATATACAGTGACCCAAAAGAGCATCCAGATCATCCCAGGACAAATTCTAGTCACTCTACACCTCACTGACTCCAATAGATCATTCGTGCAGATTTGTTACAAGAAAGGGCTTTTACAAAATAAAATTGCTTTTGAAAAGATGCCATAAAGGTCCCTTTAACTTCATTTCTACTTCATTTTCTTCACTTTTACTGGCAGGACCAAGTAAAAACAGATCTTAGGCTGAAAAATTTGACAGACAAAACGTACAAAGCATATTATTTTTTAGCTCTATGGTATTTGGCTCTTGTGGGATATGTATTTATTCAGGACCCACTCTCAGAGTTAAACCAACAAGCCCACGCTATTTAGATTGGCAATACAAGGAATATTTAATTTTGGATTTATATGGCTTATAAAATATTTACCCCAGCTTTTCAAAAATTCCAAATGGATTTGGCTAAGGGACCTCCCACACCTTCAACTCAGAGCTAATAGTTTGGAAAAGAATCCACAGATGGAATGACACGCCACCTTCTTCTTTATACTCCAGTATTAAGCCAGTACAGTTTATATTGCTTTACACTACAGAAGACCTCATCCTGGACCAAACTCCACTGAATGACATATGGTACAAATATCAATTCAGATAACATGGCTGAGTTTGCAAAGAACACAGAATCAAAAGGTTGTTCAATGAATGCTTGAAATAAAGGGACCTAAAATTTGCTCTGAAGTGATCTGTTACTTCACACAGACAGCCACTTCCTTTGCCCCATCAGACAAATGCTCTTGGCTGAGCACCCACTAGAAGAAGAGTTTGCTTTACCTGAATGGTGTGGAAAGCACAGTATTTGGAGTCTGAACAACCTGCCTCTGTGGGGTTACCCCTGAGAAGTCACTTTCATGCAGGGGAGTGTTCAGGCCTCCTTTCAAGGGCGTATCCACATTTGTGAGAGCCATAAGATTCTGTGCTTCCTGTAAACCACACAACACATACAGTATGTTACTAAGATTTTCAGAGTTGTACTCTACTGTGAATGTTTAACAGGTTCACCAGCTGTAAGAACATCTGAAGAGTTACCTGAATATCAAATCAATTTGTAGAAAATGTTTAACACTTCTGCTACACCAATATAGTGGATATTAACAAACCACAGCTATGCTGAAAGGGATTTTAATCTGCATTTCCATTTTGGTTTGCTAGACTCCATAGATTTACAAGGTTCATCAGTAATCCTAGAGATCCTGATTTCCTAAAGAAATATCATGATGACACCCTGAAAATCCACATCAATGAAGGCCTAAGTCCATCCAAACTGCACTTTCAAAGGTAAGATCTCCCCCCACACTTATAACTTTGCTTTGCACCATGAAGAATTAAGGCACTACAAATATAAGCTAAGGTAATTAAACTACTGCATACAGTAGCAAATAGTTCACACAATACTACTAATCCATCCACTAAATTTTGCATACAGATGTATGATACTGAGACATATGTCATGTCAGAGCTGTTCAGCTGATGGTGAACATGGGCATTTCTAAAAGCACTGCAGGCAGACTTAGAAGGTCATGTTCTGTGTAGTCAAGAACTCTTCCTTTTCTCCTATCATGAAACAAAAACTGAAGTACTATTCATTATCAGCACGTTGTTTTTACTTCTGCAATTACTTAATTTAGGCATTTCCCTTCTATCAGTTTCTGAAAGAACCCAAACATTCAGACAAATCAGTGCAACACAAATGTAATTTGCAGGCTGCACAAACATGCTTCTGATAATCCCCACCTAAAATCTTTTTAGGCCAATGAAGCACTAGGAAAATATTCTTGAATCAATTAGTTCTGGTTAACTCGAGGAAAAAAAAGGTGAATATTTAAAACCAAGTTGTAAAAAACATAAGGGAATTTGTTTTAAGGATGAGAACATCATGCCTATTTTTGATGCTTGATTACACAAACAAAAATTACACAAGATATCAGGAGAATTGTTACTGCTAAACGTGGTATCAGGAGCAGATCTGCATCCATGCCTTTCACTGCATCCTGCAGAGCATGTACCAGCTCAAACCCCAGTAACACACACCACCTAAGGAATGCTTTGATGCTACTTTCCCTTTTATTCAGTTGACCAGTGCAGAAGAGTAAACTATGCATTTAAACTGTACCTGCAGGATCCTGTCTTGCGCTGCTGGAGTTTTGGGAGTCCTCAGGGCTATGCTGTTGTTGGTCACACTATATTCAGACAGAAGAGTGCTGGAAGCCGAGTTTGTAATGCCAGATTCCTCAGCAGTCTGGCGCGCAATCTCACTTGCCTGGCCTACTTTTACAACTTCTTCAAGTTCTATATCAGATATCTTTGAAAGGAAAACAACGGAAGAAAGCATTATCTTTAGAAAAACAAAATCCACGTGGCATGTCAGGAGGTACTCCCCATTTGTTTCAGCAGAACGCTTCACACCATTACTTCCTTCCCAGATATGCACTGCATTAGTGCCAGGTCCATGCTAAAACGAGTTAAAAAAACCTCATGTTTCTGTAATACCACTGTCACAAGGTATACCCCATCTCCCTGATGCAGAAGGCTCAAACACACAACAGTGTATTCTCCCTTAGATATTTCCCACCAAGTCTACTTTAAAAACGAGTCCAAGAACAACCTTCTTAGATAAAGCTATTCCTTCTGGTTTACTTGTGTATTCCAGCAAAGAGAAAACACCAAGGCATAATAAGATGCATCTGATTACAAGACTGACTTGACAGAACACAAACTGTTGATTGGCTTTGGCCTTTTAAATGGTTAAATGGTTTACGATGCACTGTTTACCTGAGGTGCTGGAAGCACTAGTTTACTTCTTTTTTTTGTAAACTCTGACACCCCGCTGGTCTGCAGAATAGCTGAAGGCAAGTCTGATTCCTTCTTTCGTTTCATGTGTTGTTTGTCCTTTTTGCGCTCTCTTCCCTCTCTTTCACTGTTATTATGGACAAGAGAATCATTTTAGAGCAGCTACAAAATAACACAAATAACAACAAAGCTGTACCCTAACAAAATATGCTGAAATGAAGCATCAGGAAGAATTAAATAACCATGCAGAATTTAAGCAATTAGACATGATCTACTGATCTTGCAGCAGAACCTACAAGAAAGCATCGTAATGCTTCTACATTACAAAATTAGGCAACAAGTGGTTGGTTGTTTCAGCTATCATCAATGGGGCTCACTGAAGCAAGATGAAATATCAGTCCAAGATCTGAGATAGCTACAGTGGATGAGAAAGGTCTCTCTAGCAGCTGCTGAAGACAGAATGTTTCCTGTGGGACGTGGAAACTAAGTTCCCTTCAGTGTTAAATGAACAGCAATGGATTCAGCCTGTGAAAGTGCAATTCAGAAATCCATGGCAGTCTGAACCTTCTAAAAGACCCTCTGAACTAAGAACCACAGAGAAAGGATTAATCATATCACGAGCTAATAAGCCAAACTGTCTGTAGTACTGAACCTACTCTCCCAGTCCAAAACCCTCAGCAGAAGTAACAAGGAATGTTACTGAACAATTAGATGTGTGTCATATGGCTTCTGCTGAAGATGTGCATTTAATTATTCATTTGTGTGTTCTGAGGTTTGGAGTGGGAAGCCACAGGAAGAAATGAAGTCTTCAAGGAAATTCTTACTTAAGACTGCTGTATAAAAATACTTAAATAACTGCATCAAAAGTACTGCAACAAATAAGTTGCAGTAAGCAGTAAATAAGTTACTGTAAGCAGTACTATTAATGTTTCAACTTTGAGAAAGGACTCCAAATACTACGAGCCAAAATAAAGAGAACTTCAACAAATGTCAGGATTTCCACTTAAAGAGCTCTGATGTGTGTAAGAACCTTGATTTTCACAGCAAAAAGGTTAAAGAGATATTTCAGAAAGGCAGAAACGACCTGCACTAGTGTCTGTCACATGGAAAACACACCTACCCACATGGTATTTCACACATCTCAATCAAATTTAATTATGATTTATGCTATTTAATTCTTTTTGTGTTTATATGTACACATGTCAACTACATCTACATTCATATGCTTTTATTTATACATATGAGCAGATAAACGCTCGTAGATTTTTATATTGTTTATATTAAATAAATATATGCTTACATTTAACACATATTATGATACACATGTATGGTTTTTGTTTAACTGCTGGTTTTTCAAACACACTTTTCCCCACCAAAGTAGAACACATACTTACGATCTTAATTCTCCATCCAGGTCCTGCTGGCGTAGCTTTCTGAAATCTGCATCCAGAATCTGGTAGTTTTCCTCTGATGTATCATAAAAACCAGGTGCAGGCTTCTTTTCAAACGGGATTTCTGCATTATAATCCACACCTCTCTTCTTTTTCCTTTTTTTCTGTATCTCAATCCCAGCAGCTCGAAGTTCTCGTCTCTTCTGGAGAGCAGCAAGCCGCCTGAACAGACAGTGATACTGTGTGATTTGCAGTGCCCATCTCTAGGTGGCTCCTGTTTCCAAAGGCCTGGGACTATTTGATCAATTGCTGCTGTGATAAGGCTGGATGTATTTATACAACAGGAATTAACTTGCCACAGCCAACTACCAAAATGTCCAATTCTTACGCCTGTGTCTGAATTTCTACATTCCTTATGCTTCAGAGTCCATGAAAGAAGTCCCAGTATCTAAAACCAAGCATATCTTACCTAGCTTCTTCCAGCTGCTTCTCTCTCGCTTTTCTTTTTGCCTTTTTTCCCTGTGTATTAGCCAGACGAGCTCTAGCTTCAGACAGCATTTCAAGTTCATCTGCAATAATCCATATAAAGACGGCTGTTAATTTTTGCACTTGCAATGACAAAAAGTGACATTAAGATTAGCAATCTCTAAAAGCAGAATGAATCAACGTATTCACAGAAATTCTGATCACTAAACTTTAGTTTTCTCCCAAGCTGCTCCAACATATTTTCTAGATAGTCAGAAGAAACAGTTTTCAAGTAAAAATGCCTACAGTAAAAAAGTAACTAATAGAGAAAATCAAAGTACATTTACAAAGATGGAAACTGATGGGACTAATGAAACAAATAACTCCACTTGCACCTAGATCCAATAGCACTGTTGGTTAACTTGCTACTGAAATCCAAAAGTGCCATACTTTCAAACCTCTGACTGTTCCCCATTGGCACATTCATGGTATTTTTCCAGTGTGCAATTCTGTGCAAGAAAAAACCATGGTGTGTTTTCCTTCTGTGGGCATGCAACTTGGAAGCATGAACAGATGAATATGCAGAATATCATCACCAACAGGGCATTTGTCAAAGTAACAAAGAGCCAGTCAAGATGACAAAAAGAAATGAGAAAGCTGGAAAACTGAAAAAGCATTACCAATTGGCCAAGCACATAAATAAGATAAAAACAGAAAAATGATCCTTATGGAGGAATTAAAAATAAGTAACACACACACACACAAAAAACTTCCAGAGTACAGAACCTCTGTAAAAAGGAAAACAAAGAAATCAGGTAAGTTGTCAAAAAGAGTAAACAAATTCCTGTCTTACCTTCATCCATGTCGATAGGATCTGGCCTGGCTGGTTTGGTTTCTGGATTTGGATCAATTTCTCCAGGTTTAAGTTTCCGAGGATCATCAGCAGTTTCTTCCTCGTTGTCTCTCTGAGCAGCTTTGTCCCTAGAATATATCATACATAAGTCACAACAGGCTTTGTATCCCTACAGGTGAATAAGCACCACCTCTCTCTCAAACCTCCCCACAGACTGATCAAAACAGTAAGCCTGTACCATGTATCATACATTACATTTTGATAATCATCAGAATTAAAAAAGCTCACAAGGGAGAACAACATTTTCATTCTCATGGTGCAAAGCCCTAACATAGAGAAATGATGGCTGCACATTCAAACATTTCAAATAGCATGATTTTTTTGCTGTTTGCTTTCTTCCTCTCCCTCACATACTCACTCCGGCTTACCAGAGGGACAAAAAATACCCACATCAACCTGAAACCAAAGCTCAGAAAGTGCATCAGCCCTGAGCTCTATTCCAGCCTGCTATCCTAATTTCCACGTGCTTCCTCCTTCAAGATAAGCACATCAACAGTAAAGAAACATTCCTTAGGGACTTGCTAAGCTAAGTACTTGCTCTACTCAAAACCACCATTCTTGAACGTAATAGACTGATGCATCAACACAACAAACTGTGCAGATCCTCCTGCTGTGCATCTCTAGTACAGCAGAAACTCACAGCAGAAACTCATAGTGCTCCAAACACTGCGCAGCCGTCCTCCCAATAATTGGGGCAATGGTTCTCCACTGGGTTGGCATTAGCTTGGCCAGGTGCAACAGCTTCTCTTCTTCTTCTCGTGACCACTCTGTCTTTTTGATGCTGGGATCTAACCACTCATACCTGTTGAAAAATGAGAAAAGAGGGACAATTCCAAGTTATCCACTGATTTGTCTTGAACTAATTCACAGTGTTCCCTCAAATAATCACAATGAGATTTCCAAACCTCGTCACACATCCCTGCTGAAACTCTCATTATGAACAATTAAAAAATTATCCAGGAGAGGTTAGCACCATTCACTGGAAGTACTTGTTCTGATTAAAAATAAGTAAATATGGAAAAAATCACGTGCACGCCTTCTTCAAGCAATCCTGCATTTGCTGACACAGCAGTCACTGCTGAAGTGAGCATCTGGCTACTTTGGTTCACGTTAATTTCAATCCACAGGAATTTGTAATACCCAGAATAAAAGAAAACAAACGATCTCAAAGCTATTGTTCCTCTGCAGACATCAATTCATCTGCAACCACTTCTAAGTTGCCACTAATTAGGGATGCCATCTTCCCAGGCACATTTCTCACTTACCATCTGGCTTTGCACTGCTTTGCTGATTTCCGATGCAATAAGGAAGCAATACGAGACCACTGGTTTTTGCCATATTTCATCACAGCTGCTTTCAGAATTTCATCCTTCAAACAAAAATAATGCGTACTGTTACAAAGCATGACAACCTGCAAGTCTGAGCTCAAGAAGACAACACAGGAAACGATTTATATTATTTCTATTCAAAGAACAGCGTTAACAATCATCTCTAAATGCTTCTTTACTTTTTGAATTGTCTTTTGTGCTACATGGGAATGCAACAGCCATAGTAATTAAAACAGTATTGTTTTTTTTTTTTTTTGTAAATAATCAGCCATCTTCCTAAGGACCTGGCACCACCGATCCATTTTGAGCATCTTTAATGATGTACATATAACCACAATGTTAATTAAATACCACTAAAACTGCTATTTCATCTCTGGAGGGAAACAAAGATCTGTTTGACCTACTGCTGTTTCTTTTAACAATTCTAGATGACCATAGGAAGAGAGTAAGGACTCTCTTCTGACCTCCAATTTAGGAACAATTAAAAATCTGCTATATATCTCAAGCACTTAAAGGCCCAGCAAGTATACAGCATATTTATCTTCCACTCATACTTGTTGCTTTCTGGAACCACATACATGTATGATGTCTGCAATATACTGCTGCAGAATTCTGGATTTTACAGCACCAGGTACCACCCTTTGCTTTGAAAGTGCCATCTAATAACAAATTTTCACACCCTTGAAATTTTGTGTTACTGCAGTTAAGAAAGCACGTGATGGCAAAGATGAGAGCAAGGGAGTTGTGCTTTGTTGTTTGTTTGTTTTTCTGAAAGATGCAGATTCTGATGCATAAAACACTCTGGGCTGCAGATGAGGAGCATCTTCTCTATTTTAATACCCATCTTCTCTATTTTACAGAATCATAAAATCTTTGAAGTTGAAAAGGATCTCTAAGATCATCTACTGCAACAGTCAACCCACCCCTACCACGCTCACTAACCACATCCCTCACTGCCACATCTACAGATTTATTGAAAACCTCCAAGGAGAGTAACCCCACCATCTCCTGGGCAGCCCGTTTCAATGCCTGACTGCTCTTTCCAGAGAAGAAATTTTTCCTAATATCAAACCTGAACCTCCCCTAGTGCTATTTAAGGACATTATCCCTCACTCTCACTGTCACCTGGGAGAAGAGGCCTATCCCCACCTTGCTACAGAGCTCTTCTGGTAGTTGTAGAGAGTGATGAAGTCTGCCCTGAGCCTTCATTTCCACACAGGTAATACATTCCCACTCCCTCCAACCCTTCCCCAAGGAGCAAGAGCTCTGCCTGTGCACTACTAGGCATGCTCCAGCCTGGGAAAAGGGCATCTCCGAGGGCAATACGGCCCACACATGTCCCTTAGCGACCGCGAGGGTGGTTTCTCTATGAAAGAGGTGGGGGGGGGAGGCATTTATAGCTTCAAAGTAGGGCAGAAGAGAAGGACCTGGAGGACAAGACACGTGAGCCGAGGCCCCTCGGTCTGCTGGGCCCAGAGCAGAGGAGCCGAGGGGAGGCCTCATGGTGACTGCAGCTCCTCGCAGGGAGAGGAGGGGCAGCGCCGAGCTCTGCCCTCCGGCGACAGCACGGATGTACGGCAGGAGATGCGGGCTAGCAGAAAGCTGCGCCCCGTAGTGCAAAGCCCCGAGCTGGAAGGGCCCCCTGCGCATGCGCGCCGTCACCCTCCTCCTCCCCCCGCCCCCCTCCCCCACCTACGCTTGCGCACTGCTGCTGGACACCCCCCCACACCCCCCCAAACAAACAGAGGGTGGTGAGAAATTAAAGCCGAACCGACTCCTTACCTCAGTGTTCCGCCACACACCGCCTTTAATCATAATCCGCGGCATCTCGGCGGCGAAGGGGCTCGAGTTCCTGCGGAGAAAAAAGCGGCGACGGGAAAGGAAAGCCGCTCGCTGCGGCGGCGCCGGCCTTAACCCCGCGCAAGCGCTGTTAGAGCGTTCTGCGCATGCGCAGAACCGTAAGGGCGGGGAGGGGGAAGAGCTCGCGGGGCGTGCGCATGCGCAGGGCGTGAGGGAATAGGTTAGCTGCTATGCGCAGGCGCCTCCTGAGGAGATGTGCCCCACGATGGGAGGATGTTAACACCGTCCTGTCAGCTACTGACCAGGGCCTTCAGTGCTAACTGCTGGCTGGGGGTCACAGCCCGTCACTGGGCAGTATCCAAACCCAACTCCGGCTTCCCCCGGTGTATGCTTTCCCACCGCAGTCACAGTTGCGTTCGCAGCAGAACAACGAACGTTTTGAGTCCAAACGCTAGAGAATTCGTAATGTGATTTAGGACAGGCTCTGCTTTCTGTTCAAACTCAGCAAGAATGAGAATACGGCCGTTTCAGCCATAGCATCCCCCAAACAAACACACACAAAACAAACCAGACTATGTATTTTATTCTAAAAATGAGCACACCTTTGCCTTCAAACCCCTCTGACATGGAAAATACACAATCATTTCCACACCAAGAGTTACGCCAACTGTTGCTTTCTTATTAGCAGCCACCACCTGCAACAGCGATGTTCCGCAGTCTCGTGTCCCACCTCAAAATATATTCTCGTCCCTCTCTGCAACGGAACGAAACTTCTGCTCTCTTCAAACTCTTTAAAAATTGGGATCCTTCGTGCAGGCACAACACACTTTTAAAACGTTGCTTTACACCTCAGCCCTATGCATTACGTGGGCTTCTAACTGTCCTTAGTGCTTCCGTTCCTTCTTTGCACCATTTCAAGTTTTCTTCACTGAGCAGAACTGAGGTAAAAATGATCTTCAACTCTGCACGACCACGCGTTCCCATTTCCCAGAAACAACTCAACCCTATTAGAATACTGTTTCTCTTTCTTACAACCGGTTGGCTCAGCCCTTTCAAGATCTTGGTTGTTCTCTCATTTCCAAGCAGTGCCTTCCCAGCTTAGAAAATCAACCCACCAACTTCCATCCACCTTTGGAAAATAGTTTTCCTGCATTAACAGAAAGCCACTGCAAAATATGATCCGTGCTTATAAGGAAAACCTTAGGTTTGAGAACAACAAAAAACAAGCAACGGTGATTTCATGTTTAAATTCTCTAAATTAAGCTACAGGCTTACTGTGCTGTTTCATGGGCTGAACTTTAACATTAGAAAAAATTACCAGCACTCCTTTGCTGTTTCCTTTTCACACACGAGGGTAACGCTGCTTTTATAAATACCACTGAACATATACTCACTGCTGTCCAGAGTTTCAAGCATGACATCATTGTAAAAATGTGCAGCTTCAGTATAAATCTGAAGAAACATCTACCTCAGTGATTACCAAGCAACACAACTGCAGTTTGGCACAAGTGGCCCTTACACATATTCTAGATGCACAGTAAAGCTTTTTAACCATTTAATTCTACAGTTCAAGGGCTCGACCAGACAATCTTTGAGGTCTTATCTAACCTTAAGGATTCTACAGTAGTGGTAATGTTTTCAATCGAAATTGTCAGCAAACAGTTATATCAGCAGAAAGGTTCTTCAAACAGTGTATTTTAAGAATCATAGTGCAGCCTGAGAAAAGGCAAGGCATCTCATACTAAAGAAACATTAGATATCTCCACAAAGTTTGTGAAGATTTACTTAAGGATTTTCAGTATCATAAAATATTTCATGAAGGGCAACACTACTATTCCAGTGAGACTACTGAAGGAATTATCAGGGGCAACTACTGACATAATGAACAACCTAATAAACATCTTACATTCACACATATAGAGAAAACACTTTCGTAGCACACTTAACCAGAGAGGACATTATTATTTGGTGTGATACTAACTTGTTCTCTTGCTAGGTATTACAAGAGAACCTGCAAGGAAGGAACACAACTTAGAGAAGGAGGAGTAAGCTCACAAATCATACTAATAATTCTTAAGTGAAAAATGATTACTATACGATATGGTGTACACTTTCATCCTTCCCCTTAAACATTCTTGCAGTTAGACTTGTTTTTAAACAAAGAAGTTAAGTAGCATAAAATTGTTGACACTGATGAACATCAGCCAATTCAGAACTCTGACCTTACAGAATAGAAAAGTTACGCAGGCATGAAGAGGCACCTCCAACATCTCGAGCTCGGCCTTCACTAGAAACAAGTTCACAGCAGTACCTGGAGCAAAGCAGAATTCTGGATTTCACCCACGACCAAAACATTGGCTTCATCCACTAACAGCCACTTTTCTACGTACGGCAAGGAAACGTTCAGAAATAAATCTGAGATGTGCAAAGCTCTCAAGAACTGAGCGCCAGCTTGCAAAGCCCAGGGTTACATTCTAAAACGGTATTGCTACTTAAGATTTTCTAGGAGCTTTTTTAGAGGACAGCATCACACTACGCTTGCAGTGCTCGTGTGGTTTTTTTTATGCATCTTTATATGCTTTTGAAAAGCGTATTTATTTACTGAAGAAAAATCACACCTTCTGCACTGAAACTTTACGTGAGTCAGCAAGTGGCGCTTCAGGTGGCTGGACGTGCGGAAAGCACAACCACACTGCCCGCACTTGAACGGCTTCTCCCCTGTGTGAATTCTCAGGTGCTGCTTGAAGTTTCCGTGGTGGACTGTGGTATAGCCACACTCTTCACACGTGTATGTTTTGAAAGGTAGTGGCTTTAGTTCATAGAGGGAAACAACAGATGAGCTTTCGCTAACTGCATGTGAAGCTAGATGCTTTTTTAAGGACGGCCATTTGTTTGTTGAATAGTCACACTTCCTGCACTTGAGATGTTCCGTATTACAGTGCAGGACTTGGTGCCGTTTCAAGTGACTGCTTGTACGGAACATCTTTTGGCAAACATTACAGCTGTAAGGCCTCTCACCTGTGTGAGTTCTAACATGTAGTTTCAGGTTACTTAAAATGTAAGTAGAGTACTCACACTCCACACACTGATAGAATTGCCGCTGTGCTAGCAAATGGCCTTTCTCCCTCTTGATATCTGCTTGTTCTCCATATACTTCTGAAGGAAGCATTGAACAGACATCACTGAAACCCTCTGAGGAACCAAAATCCCTTTTTGGACACAAGCCTACCTGCATTTCACGACGCAACTCAAAATTCTTCAGATGGTTATCTGCATAGAAGTAATGGCTGAGTTCATACTGATCCTTTACATGGAGAAGCCTGTGTCTCTGCAAACGTTTTGAAGTTTTAAAAGCCTTATTGCATTCTTGACACACAAACGGTCCTTTATTGGCATGTGTTTTAAGGTGCAGCTTAAAGTTGCTATGAACAGCAGTAGCATAATCACAGTGTTTACACTTGTGCAGTTTGAACACAGACAAACTGGAAGGCCGCGTATCTTCAGACGTATAATATGCAGCACTGCTTTTATTGTCTTCCATTTGTGAATGAGAGGTTCCAGGGCTGAAGAGCAGGTCTTCTTTGTAAACGACAGTCTCCATTCTGTATGGATCCAGAACTTCTGATCTGCTCCCAAAAACAGGTGAAATGTTCTTCACGTGGCTGTTTTTGGTAAATGTCCTTGCAAGGCGCGTTTTCTTGCTGTCCTGCACATCACCTGCCTGCACAAAGTCTACTTCTGAAGCTAGAATTTTACACGTTCCCCCAGTGAGATTATCATCTTCATTAGAAAGAACACAGCCCTTGGAATCACTGTCAACTTTGCAGCCTTTGCTTTTAAGATACTCATTGCTCTGACTTGCATAACCATTAGCACTAACCTTATGCTGTCCATGACATTTCTTATGAAAATTGAGATGGCCTCTAGTGTAAAACAGTACATTACATTCATCACATGTGTAATTCTTTGCAGGTCTTTGAGTTCTCTTTCTTCCATTTCCAAACTCAAGTTTGCATGTTTCTTCACCCACATGCAATCTTCTGTGTCTCTTTAACCCACTGAGGCTTGTAAATGCTGACTGGCAAAACTCACAGGAATATGGCTTATGCCCTGTGTGCATGTACCTATGCCTAACCATGCTGGCAAAATACGGTGAAAAAAAGGTGCAGAACCTGCACTTGTACAGCTTATACCCAGCATGCCAGTACATGTGATTGAGCACGTAAGACAAGCTAGGGCTGGAGTAATCACACTGAGGACACTGGTAAGGTGGTCTCTCTTTATGTGCCTTCATGTGATGAACAAAAATCTTTGGATTTGATGAACCAAAAAAACAAAATTTGCAGGAAAAAATAACTGGAACACCCAGAGATGTAAAATCCCTTTCAATTTTGATGAAGTATTTCTCATATTTACTTTCTTTTTTCTTTCTTTCCGATTTTCTTTCTTCAGTTCTTTGTCTAACTCTTCTAGCATTCATTCTCTTTTTCCTTTCCTTTTGCAACCGAGTCATCTTGTGAAGCTTAAGGTGGTTCTTCAGGTTGACAGAAAAGAAGAAGGTTCTTTTACAAAAGCTGCATTTATGTGTTTTTTTATTTTTATGAGCTGAATAAATGTGTCTCTTCAGCAGTGCAGAGCTCTTATATGCACAACTACAAAACCTGCAATTAAAATTTATTTTTTCACGCTTATCTCTAGAACAAGATGCTTCAGAAGAAGGTTTGATGCTTATGCTATTATTTAACCACGTTTCTTGCTGGCCTTGAATTTCATTTGGGCTTTCAGGAGGAGAAATGATACGTTGCTGTCGACATCTTTTCTTAAAAACCGTTGTTAATGACTTATAAATATGCTCTTCAGTAGTAGTTGATAGTGCAGAAATAGAAGCATTTATCTCCAGTTTCCCTACATCTTCTTCCAATTCTCGTGAAGTAGAATATCCGTTAATAAACTGAACAGAATCCAGTTCTGGTTCTTCTTTCAAACCACATTCCAAAGCAGGACTCAGAGTTTCATATTCAAATTTGCTTCCCTTGCTTGTTTTGCTCTTAGCTTCACTATCTCCATTCCTCAAAGAATCAGCATCTACGAGGATAAAAGAAGAAAAAAGATGTTTAAAATTGCGTGACATTTCCTAGAACAACCAAAGCTCATAATTAGTTGGTAGTAATATAAAATAGCCTAATATGCACTTCTGTGCTCTTTATTCCCTTAAGAAAATACTTCCTAATCTTCACTTCTTTCCTAATGCCTCTCTCCAGTCACCCCCCCACTTCTCCCTCAATAACGTTTCTTACTATTGTTTTAAGAAAATCAGTTCTACTTGGAGCCTCTTTCTTTCCACTATGGTATCTCACTCAAAGCTCTGAATTTTATAGAACAGGATTGTGTTTTATGGAACGAGTTCATACCAGAATTCCTGTCAAAGCACTGAGCTGTGCTACACTGCCATTCTTCAGGAGGCAATCTGCTTAGTTATCCCACAACGTGCCTCTTCTGCTACCCACTCTGTCTAAAGGGCAACTATTCTTGGTACTTTCCTGTACTTTCTCTAGCACCTAGGGAAAAAAAAAAACACAAAAAAAAAACAACCAAAGAAAAACAAAGACACCATCTGTTCCCCAAGTTTTTGTTTTCAGTTCTCCCCTCTCTCACAAACTGCAGAAAAATGAAGTAGTGCCAATTTCTTTCGGTTTCAATATTTACCACATCAGTCTGTGAAAGCACTATGCATACTCCAGAAAATATTTGCTTTCTGCTGCACATGAATTAAATTTATGTTGGAATGATTAATCAAACAAGTGACTTAACATTCTCACTATGCATTTTCCCCCCTATTTCAAACTTGAGATTTACCGAATGCCTTCAACACCTGCACCACTCTTATTAACAAGTTACCTTCCACTTTAAGGGCTGCCTCCATCTCCGTGTGGACTTCTGGTTGCTTCTCTTGGCTTTCACCAGGAAGAACACCCAGAACACCAGCAAGTTCTTCATCTCTGCACGCTGCTGGTGATGTCACCTGGCTGCACGTGTCGGTGGTCTCATCTCTACCCTCACAGTCGGCAGCAGAGAGGAGAGGAATCTTCTGAAGCGTGTCATCATCATCATGGTCCTTCACGTTGCTCACTTCACTCATCTCTGCAGGTTCTGTCCGACACAGCGACGGCAGCACAGCAGCACTGTGACTCTGTGCGTCCTCGCTTATCCCATTGCTCATAGGCAACTCTGAATTGTTACGCACATCCTCAAGGCTCCATTTTCCTTCAGAATACTCCACACTGTCGCTCTCATTTGCAGTCGCGCGATGCTCTTCCCGAACGTTTAAACCATCACTACCTGCGGGGCTCACGCTGCCTTCAGGCACGCAGCCGTCCCCAGCAGCGTCCCGCTGCCCCTCTTCCAGCTCCGGAACCAGCGCTGCGTGCTCCTCGGCCTGGAGGAACTCCTCATCGCTCAGCACAAACACAGTGACCGGGAGAAGGACTTCAAACACCTGACACTCTTGAAGATAAGAGAAGCACGCCGCGTTAACGCTACGCCCCAAACCCCGAAATAACCCACTCCCTTAAAATGAGAGATTAACACGTACAACAGCTCCACGGCGCAGCACCCGCAGCCTCAGGGCCGCGCTCCTCCCCCCAACCGAGGAACAGCCGCCGCAGCGCGGCACCTACCGCACTCCTCCTCCTCCTCCTTCTCCTCCATCTTCGCCCGCTCCACCGACGCCGCCATATTGAGCCCCTGCGACGCCGCCGAGCCGAGCGAACCGCGCATGCGCACGGAGCGAGGAGGCGACGTCGATTCGCGCAGCTTCCAGTGAAAGGTCACGGTTGGCGCCTTCTGATTGGACGGCGCCGAGCGCGGTGTTTTTGGCGGAGCGCTGCTGCCGCGCGCTGTGCCTCCTCAGCCCCCCCCCCCCCCCACCCCGGGAAGATGGGAGAGAAGGGCGTGAGAAGGATGGGGTTATGTTTCTTCACAGCAACCACGGCTGTGCTGTGTTTGCTATTTGTGGCCAGCAGCGCTGATGGAACAGCATCAAAGCCTTCCCTGGCCGGGCAGGCTGGGGCTGGTCCCTGCCAGCGCAGCCAGGGCAGTTGGCCTCAGCTCCCCGAAGGGGAGCAGTTCCCCGTCAGGAATCCAACACGCAGCACCTTGTCAGCTGCTGTGATGTTAACTGCGTCCCAGACCGAGCCAGTGCTGGCAGCTATTGTACAGTGACAGAAGGTTTTCTTCCTGTTTTTGTTTGTCTTTTGGGAGAAAAGGCAGCCAGGGAGGGTAAATTCAGCTAAAAAGTAGACGGGCGATGAGATTAATCGTGTTTGCTCTGAAGAGATTGCTGTCGGTGGTTCTGTTGAGCATTCAGATGCTGCCAGTAAACTCTCAGTCCTTTATAATAAGGTAATTAAATATCGAATTTCTTATGCAAGGCTGAGAGAAGAGTGTAACACAAGGCTCCTCCTGCCGAACCATCCGAACCGCCACGAGAGGGCTCTGTGGCCACAGGTATGCTCTGTGGCTGTGCTCATGTTCTGTGAAAGGCTTTGCAGTGAGGGAATCTGAGATACACGAGAGCTTGTAAATAGTTCTGTCACTTCTCAGAGCAGTTCAGAGCATCTCTTTAGGAAAGAGAGGCAGGTAAGATCTGATTTTTAGATAGAAATTAAGAAAGCAAATACTTGGTATCATTTATAAATATCCCACGCATTTGTTGTTCCCATTCAGAGGTCTTTCAAAATGTACAAAGCCCAGATGGTAAAAAGAGACTAAACTGCGTGAGATCCATTGTGAGTAGGATTTCTTTTTTGCCCTGTTGTTGTTTTTGGCTGTGAGCCGTGGCTGAGTTCTCAGTGATGTTTATGTACACTGATATTTGTTTGCCTAAGCCAGTTGCTGAATCTTTTTCTCTCCCAAATTTATTTCAGGCTTGTATTTTAAAAGCACAGGGCTTATCAGCTAAAAAGAGTACATATCACAGCGTAGACAGCCAATATTTCTTGTAGCTTTAGTCTGCTCTAGAGAAAATGCACGTCATCATCATCAACCAAACAATGCAGTCTCCAACGACGATCACTACAGGAAATCAGCACCTGAACTAGGAACCTCGCTGGACCCGTGGTGCTCATTCTCTCTCTTGCTTTCTACTTGGTAGACTCCTTGCTTTTTCTCTCTTTTCTATCACCCTTCTTCCCTTCCCCATATCCCTAAGCAGCTAGGTTTGTAATAAACTGGTTGGGCTAACATTTGACCCGTTGTGTCTTGGTGTACATATACTTATATTGAAAAGAACCTCTTCTCCCTCCTATAAATTGGAGTGGGACACTGTGGTACCTCATCAGCATGTTTCTTGAGCACCTCCAGGGATGATGACTCCATCACCTCCCTGAGCAGCTTGATCTACTCTGATTGAAGCTGGGCTCTTCCAGCCGCTATTTTATCGTGCTACAAATAACAGTTATGCTTATCCAGTAACTCTGTCTCAGTAAACGAACCAGTACCAGGGCTTTTGTGCTAAGTGGAGGCCTTTTGGCATGATCTGAGCTGGTCATGTCCGTCCTGTGAAATTCTCTTACCTTCCAGAAGTGAGTGAATGTTTCTCAGCTGACATTTAGGAGCTGTTCATCCTCTCATCTGTCTCTGCCAGGCTATGCTCACAGATTAGGCTGCACAGGCAGCAGAACTCAGCCCATCTGTCATGTCAATAGTCAGCAAGGTGCTGGCCTGCCTTGGATCCAGGCTAAGTAAAAAAAAATACTCCTAAGCAATTCCCTGGCACACGTTGAAAGTTAGCATCCAGGCGGGATGGTTTCCTAGCATTAAGAGTAGAATAAGGAAACAAACAAAAAGAGTGATCAAGGAAGAATCGTTTCCTTAGTAAATCAGATGAAAAATCTCAGCCAAAGTCATCCAGAAGTGCAATTGCTACAAATCAATTAAAAGCAGGTCAGCTGAAGCAGCACACACCTCTTCTCCTGCTTTGCCCATGCTTAGAATAACGTATTAATCACCCCACCTACTTGCCCTTCTATAAGTCTTCATTTAAACTAGGCACCTTTGGGCCCCCCTCGTGAATAAGAATAATATTCACCCTCTGTGTGTGATGCAGCTGACCTCTATGTGTCTGCATTAAAAGGCAGCCAAACATACCTCAATGATTTCCTGAAGAGCTGCTATCTGCAGACTTGCCCACTTGTCATTAACATCCTCGTCAAGAATTTTAGTCAGCGTGGTTACTTTCCTTCAGCTGGGAGGAATGTCTCCATTGACAATAAAATGTCTTCAAGGCTGTGTTTTAATTAAGCACAGATCAGAGCCCACAAGTGAGTACTGCTTTAAAGAATACATGCCATTTTGTAATTCAGAAGAGCTAAATTTTCCTTACTGCCTCTCATTAAAACAGAAATGACTCTTTTAAAGTATGGTTTTTAGGCAATACTCTGAGAGAAAAACTCATTTTCAGTGTACCTAAAAATCCAAACTGGGCTCACTTTTCGGCAGCCTACCTTCAAGCCTTACCTGTATTTCTTTAGGGAATTGATGAGCACAGATGTCCAGTTCCTACCCCAGGGGGAGCAGCATTTCTCGAATAGATGGTACAAGTCTGCACATCTCAGAGGAGTCTGTTAAGGTCACAGAGTAATGTGAGATTTCCAAGTAGAGCTGTTATCGAAATGGCCATTGTTGTTCTTGTTTTTCATATAGACGTTCGTAGGGAAGACTGTGAAGACAAGTGCCAAGTACGAAGCTGTGTTCCTAAGCAGAACTTCACATAAGGACTCCGTCATATATTTTGGGTATTTCTCTTTTAGAATCTTTATGTTGATGTGCCTGGATTCATCCAAGAATCTTCTGGTAAAGCAGAATCAGACTGATGCAACAGAGACCACCACTTGCACATCTCCCTGGGGGACCAGTTTATGGCATTCACAGAATGGCTGAAAGAGACCTCTGGAGATCATCTTAACCAATCTCCTGGTTCAGTTAAAGATGTTGTACACTTCATCTTTGCAGGGGTAGCTTGAGTCTACTTGAGCCTGACACTGAGTATTTCTGTTTCACAGCAAAAGTAGGGTTTCACAGTATGTTTTTATTTTCAGTATGAAAAAAAGACCCCACATGAATAAAAGCATATACTATTTGTAATTGGGATGAGAGCCTTCTATAAGAGCGAAATAATGGCAAGAATTTAAAGCCTCTTGGACATTTAATATTATTATTATTTGAGTATATCCGAAGCTATTTTGGGCTCATCATCCAGAACCTGAAACCCTGAGCGAAGTACTTCAAATGCTGTTTTGTCAGTAAGGAAACCTGACATACTTTTTTTTTTAAACTATTGTGGAAAGCAAAGCTATGTAGTTTGTTCGATCTCTGTCAATCAAAAAAAAATTAGAAATTAGTAACAGTAAAATTAGAAAATTAGCTTGCAGTCTTTGGGTAAATTTGATCGTTTCAGCTCATTTCCTGCAGGTAGTCAACATTACTTTGATCTCTTGTTTCTCAGTGTGGTAACCCTTCCTCTGCCTTGAAATAAACACAGCTCTCAAAACAAGTCCCTCTTTTCTCTCCTCCAGTGCAGCATGCAGCACAAGAGCAGAATGCAATAAATGGGCTCTACTAGGGGCAGCATCGGGTGGATTTTGTTGTCCTCGTACCTATGTTCAAAAGAGTCCTCTAGTCTTTGGTCTTCCATGCTCTCCCAGACATCTCCATTTGTGGCCATCAGCACCAGAGCCTGTTCTGTCCTATGTCAGTCCTCCAGATGCTGCTCCTGCTACCAAAAATAAGGAGGAAAGAAAAGAAGGACCGGTTCTGTTGGAGGGATGCACGGTTCAGAACTACCCCGCAAAGTGGACAGAAGTTAGTTCTGGCATTAAATGGAGGGAAGAGTGCGCCAAAATTGTGCTGGACCATGTGAGAAGGAGGCAGAGGCAGGGATACTCCTGTGGTTGTATGCTGGGGTCCTTCTTTCCAGGGTCTGATGGCACAACGCAACCATGAATAAATGAAGAACGGGACCGAGATGCAAAGTAAAATTGATGGAGCCACCTCAAGGGGGCTTATGGCCAACAACTGTTTGCAATAAATGGTTGAAAGATTATTGAAGTTGAAAGTGAGAGTCCCCTCATGATTATTTGTGCAATACCCAGCATGACAGGACATGAACAGGGGTTTGACGCTCTGAAAATTAGAGTTAGAGCTGTTCACAGTGCTACTAAACTGAGAGATTTATATCTGGAGATGCCCGGCATATTAAACCCAAGCAGGGTTGCATTACATCAAATTCCACACTACAGGCAGTGCTTTTCAGACTTCCCTTTTCCTGACAGAAGTTTTCATTTTGTGTTAGCACCTTTGGTGGCATTTCCTTCCCACTTGCAGTGTATTAGTGTCTGTCTTATCACACCTTTCACAGAACAACTACAATATGCCTCACGCTGCCATGCTGACCTAACCTTTTCGTCTCTCATTACCATCTTTCCCTTCTCACCTCATGTTGTGTTTCTGCCTTGCCTTGTTTTTCACAGTCCCTCTGAAATCAGTGCCTTTCATTTCAGATCTGGGAATGGTTGAAATACATACGTGTCTGTGCTGTCCCTGACAGGGCAGCCCAGTTGGAAGGAGCTGGCTTGTCGTGGCAGGGACACCACACAACTTGACTCCGCATATGACTTCACTCGTGGCTGCACATCTTGTCCTCTCCTTTTCACAAAAGCAAACTGGTTGTCAGCCACAAACAAAGGACAGTGTTGATGTTGTTTAATAGCTGTGAGTTTTTGGCTTTAGTTCTGAGCTATATTTAACACTGCTAGCAGAGAAACTGTCCAAGTTCCTGTTTCTTCATATCTCAATAACTGGTCACTCATTTAATGTCGAGCTGCTATTTACTCTGACCTCAAAATATCAGTAGCGTTGAACAAATCTTAAAGGTGAAGAACAAAAGCGTGGTGCAAAAAGTCTTAAAGTCAACTTTGAGTTCTATATGTGTAAGATGGTTTTGAGTTTGGAGTCCATTTTCTGCTCCAGTGACAGTGTGAAATGTGGTCCAGAACTCGCTGGCACAGCAGCCGCAAACTCAGGTCTTCCACTGTCTGTGGTGGAGAGCTATACTCTGACTGGGGTTAACAGAGGGCCAAATATTCCGTGTAAAACTGGTTTTAGCAACAGAGCCAAATTTGAGGTCTTCAAGGGGGCAGCTACCTTTAGTTACCATAAATGAAAGCTAGGGAGGTCAGCAAACTTCATAAATGCCCACATGAGTAGTGCTCTGGGTTTGGGATCAGTCAGCTCTTCTGTTTCTTATAATGTTCCTTCAGAACTGAATTGTTGATGTAATCCCACCCCACGTGATGCGAAGTTCAGGGTTTCACAATAAATGAAATGCCATCTGAACCAGCATGAAATATCCACACAATGAAATCTAAGGTGTGGATGTCTATGTCCTGGCAGAGGAACTGCTGAGGTGGAGCATCGTTAGGGTTAACGAAGCCGCCTAAATCTCAGTAGTGCTCAGTTCCCTTTAAAAATTTGATTTCCTTCTGTTGGAGTGGAATTAGTGCTGAATTTGGTACCTAAGCACTCTGTTTGGTGTAGAGCCACAAAGCCAAGAGAGCTATGAAGTCCTGTGTTAGATGTGTTGTGCTGCACGCACCTGCTTGCTGAACTAAACTCGCCAAGTTTTCAGGGCATGGATCCCCCGTGTGTGAATCAGGAGGGGATGAGGGCAGAGACAAACCTGGGCAGCAGCATTTCAGTGCGTGGCCAGTTTTGTTTTCTGGTGAAAGTCGGGGCTTTTCGAGGATTTTCCAAGGATTTTGGAAGTTTTGGGTTGCTTAGGGATCTTACAACACCCTGAGTCTGGACAGAGTGAAATAGGCCAAGCAGAGCATGATGCTAATGCAGCTGAGCACATCCATGAGCTGGAATTAAATCATTGAGGGTAGATCAGCTGTTGGCCGTGGTGGCTGCGTGCTGCTCAGCCTGAAAGTCTTGTAAATGGCATTGCAACTACAGGTCCATAAACTGAACACACCAAAGTCAAGGCCTGCACCATGCACTGATAGCTGTGCCTTATCTGGAGCCCAGAGCAAAATTCAGCGGCGTTTATAATGACGGTGAGAGCGTTATGACAACATTAGGTTCAGGTATTATAACACAGATTTGGATGGGAGGTTTTGCTCTGGTTGCTTCCCCAGTAACAAGATAAGAATGGTGATCACCAGGGTGAGGCAGCTCTCGTAACTCCACAGAGGCCCCTCATCACAGCCTCCCCCTACACGGCCATAAAACCAGAAAGCAAAAACCCTCATCTTCCTGATCCTTCAGCCTGGATTTATTTCCCACAGCTGCTGATGGATGAATGACAATTGTTTTCGCTCAGCAATGGCACTCGGAGGGGTTTGCATTGTGAAGCTGCTTGACAAGCCAAGAGGTGGGAGAGGAGGGGCAGGAGGGGGGGATGTCTGCCAGGCGGGCACACGGTGCCAGTGGCTGCTCTGAGCTTTCACTCTGTCCACAGGGGGTGAGCCTTCCTCTCACCCCATCTCCTCTGCCACACAAGAGGGAGGGAGAGAGGAGAAAGCAGAGAGAGCAGAGCCCTCGGCTGCCTGGCTCACGTCTGCAGCAGGCGAGCCACGAGGAACAGCCTCTTTGCCCCCACGGCCACTTCACCTTCTATTTCAAACCTCCGCCCGCTTCTGCGAGGGACGATGGAGGAGCAGTACATTTCCAAACTCCACCCGGGAGTGGACTACGGAGCTGGGGTCTTCCTTCTGATCGTAGGTGAGTCCTGCTTGCACAGCAGCCTAGCAGTGGGCAGAACAGGGCTGCCCCGTCCTTTCCTTCCATGACTTGTCTACCTGCTACCGTGGGATCCCAGCCCTGCGCAGTGTGGGAGGGGGCAGGCTGTCCTGTGGGGCTGAGCAGGGAGGGCAGCACTGTGTGAGCCTGGGAGGGTTTCCCTGTGCATGAAGTGCAGCTGCGTTGCACGGCCCCGGTGGTTTGTCTGCGTACAGCTGTCGATTTGGAGAGGAGCTGAGCTGGGTTAGTCACGCGTCGCACTGAATTTCACTGAGTGCCCTCCCTTCCTCTGCTCATCTGAAGACCCTGTTTTGGTATACATTTAAGAGAGACCAGCATGTATTTTTACGTGTCAAAAGACAGGGTTTGGGCAGCAGCACCTGCATTGGGATTTCACATCTCACACCTCTCCGTGCACTGCTGTCCCCTCAGCAGTGAGCTACCAGACCCTGACACGGCGCTCTGTTATCCGGAGCTTTTCCAACACACGTTCTGTTGAAATCTTTCCCTTGCCATCTGTGCCCAAGTGTGTGCTTGTGCCATTCCGCGTGGTTCAGTTTTGTTGCACATCCATTGATCCGTTTGCCCGTGAGCACTTGATGAATGGGTTATCTGTGAGCAGATGCAGTCTTCCAGTTTCCACCGCTATGAGGGAACGTGGCGATCTTTTCATCACAGGATGGGTTGGGTTGGAAGGGACCTCTAAGACCATCCAGTTCCAGCCCCCTGCTGTAGGCAGGGACACCTCCCTCTGGACCATGCTGCTCACAGCCCCATCCAGTCTGGCCTTGAGTGCTTCCAGGGAGGGGGCATGCACAGCCTCACTGTGCAACCTGTTCCTGTGCCTCACCACCCTCACTTTTGGTGATATCACTCCAAGGAGGGATATCACCAGAGAAAAATGGTGGATAGGTCTATTCGACTTGATATTTTTTGATATCTATTCTACTTTCTATCTTTGTTATACATCTTGACTACCACACTATTTGAACTGCTTATTCTGTTAACTATGCATCTGTTAACTACAAAAGGACAAAGAGTGGCCTGCTGTTCACGTGACAGAACTTCTCCCAGCCAATGAGGCTGCCCAGCAGCTCAGCAAATCATTGGAAGGGACCCTTAAAGGCTATCTGGTCCCACACCCAGAGGCTGCGAGCAGAAATGTAAAGCTCTTTTTGCTCTGGCAGCTCTCCCAGAATGTCCCATCTTCTACACTTCAGCCCCAGGCTAACAACTGGCATTTGTCACATCCTCTGTATAGTGTCACCTCACAGGTGTGCTAAGTGCATGGTATTACTGTCTGTGCTGATTCTCCTCTTTCAGCCATCCTGACAGTCCTTGGAAATTCTGCTGTCCTCACTACAGCGGTGAAACGCTCTTCCCTCCTGAAGTCACCGGAGCTGCTTACGGTCAACCTGGCAATAGCAGACATTGGGATGGCCATCAGCATGTACCCACTAGCAATTGCATCTGCCTGGAAGCACGCTTGGCTGGGAGGAGATGCATCCTGCGTATATTATGCCCTGATGGGTTTCCTTTTTGGTGTCTGCAGCATGATGACGCTATGTGCCATGGCTGTGATTCGATTCCTTGTTACCAGTTCATCCAAATCTAACAGTAAGTCATCGTGTCTCTGGGAACCTCGTAATGATGCATTTGGGCTGCTGTTTTCAGAGAGGTACTCTGCTGAACGTGGGGTGGAGTATCATATTTAACTGCGGTATCAAACCTCTGCCATTCCTACCATCCCCCAGCATATCTGTAGCCAACATCCTTAAGTTGGGGAAGAAATTGTTGGAAAAGCTGCATGGATGAGGTCAGATCCATCTAGATTTGCTCTCCTCTTTCTTGCAGGTAACAAAATCTCTAAGAACACCGTTCATATCCTGATTGCTTTCATCTGGCTCTACTCCTTGCTCTGGGCTATTCTACCCTTGGTAGGCTGGGGCTACTACGGCCCTGAGCCGTTTGGCATCTCTTGTACAATAGCCTGGAGCAAGTTTCACAGCTCCTCCAATGGCTTTTCCTTCATCCTGAGCATGTTCCTCCTATGCACGGTCCTGCCTGCTCTGACCATCATTGCCTGTTACTTGGGAATCGCCTGGAAGGTTCATAAAGCCTACCAAGACATCCAGAGTATCAACAGGATCCCTCACACAGCTCAACTGGAGAAGAAGCTGACACTGGTGAGTTATCCCAGCGAGGGGAAGGGTCTGCAGTAGCCAGGAGCTTGTAAGGAACTGCTTCTGCTCATGCGCAGTCTGCTCGAGACCCTCTGTTGCATTTGTCTAGCATTGGTGAAACACAGAGATGTGGTTACAGTCCCACTCATACCCAGCCCTCCTCGGGGGGCTCCTGGAATCCATGTCATTTCAGGCGCGTGGTCAGGATTATATGCCACAGGTACTGAGTGGGCTGTTTGTAGTCAGGTACACCTGTGGATCTTCTTGGATGCAGAGATTTCCAGTCGTGCTGGAGTAACTGTTGAATCCATTCACACTGGAGGCCTTGCCCTGCCTTTCTAGGTGTTTCAAATTGAGTGGCTGTTCCAGGTGACAGCTACAGAGACATCCCCTACAGGTGGTTTGTTTAATATAATATGGTCTCATTTCCTGTGGAAGAGCACAGACTCAAGCTTCGCCCTGTTGACAAGCCACGCTTTCTGGCTGGGCTGTTTCTCCCATGATGCACTGCAGCCAGAGTCAGGAAGGCGATGAGAACAGCAATCGCAGTGCGCATCTGTAGGTGGGAGCAGGGATGTGTGCAGTGCCTGGGATCACCTGCTGCACAAGCAGCAAGCACTTCAGGTATTCCACCTGAGCCAGGTGTGCTTTTGCCCTGTGCAAGCAGAGGACTGAAGCCAAGTTTCCCTTCCAGATGGCCGTGCTCATCTCGGTCGGGTTCCTGAGCGCGTGGACGCCGTACGCAGCAGCCAGCTTCTGGTCCACCTTCAAGTCCAGTGATGCCCTGCAGCCCATCGTCACACTGCTGCCGTGTCTGTTTGCCAAATCTTCCACTGCCTATAACCCTTTCATTTACTACATCTTCAGCAAAACCTTCCGCCACGAAATCAAAGAGCTGCGCTGGTGCTGGGGCTGGCGAGTGCCGTTCTTCGGCACCGACACCTCTGCAGAGCACTCTGCCTCGATGATGTGGAGTGGGAGGGATAACACACATCTCTCCTGCACTGCCAAGGTGGAGAGCCAGGGAGCTGCAGCTCACTGACACGCAGAGGTGCCTGCAAGACAATAAACAAGACCACAGCCAGTTTCGGTCACACCTGCATGAAGCTATTTAAAACCATAACAAGAAACAGCTATAATTAAAAATGATGACTTTTTTTCTCCTGTCTGCAACTTTTTAATGCAATCCATCTGGGGACTCTCAGCTCTGTCAGTAACAGCCAGCAGAGGGAAATGTGGGTTGAACACCAAATAACTACGGCTCAGGAAGTGGCTTTCCTGAATTGCAGAATGGGTTGGAAGGGACTATCCTCATAGCTGTGCTGCTCCAGCATTGGAGGACATGTGAGAAAAGTATGTTCCATCTTAGCTGCCATCCCATTAGAAATCTCTACTTTAGCAGAGGACTGATGAGCAGCTTGAAGGAAAAGCAGTTCAGCTAGATGTTTTCTCTCCTTAAAGGGCCTAATACAGGCAAGAAAACCCTTCCCTCCCCTAGACTCACAATTTTGTTTTTCAATCTTAATACAAGAGAGAATCAATGTCTGTTAGCAAGTCCTAATCTAGAGCTTTAAAAAGCATTTAAGGATTCCAATTGAAGCTGGTGGGAATTTAATGTACTGGACTCCAAAGGAACAAGATGGAGATTTTAAAGACAGCTAGAGGTTTTAAAAAGCAAGGAATCTGCATTGCAAACATAGGTAGATGGCTAATATCACTAATGAGCAGAGAAACCCTAAACAGGAAGACAAGAATGAAAACGGTTCATTATAACAAAGGATTTTTTTCCAGTTCCTTCTAGAGGGGAAGCAAAAATGGTGAGAGTTTGGGATCAATTTATCTAAGGAAAGTCCAGCTGTTAAATAAACAGTTACAGCAAGAACAATATTGGACAAAGGCACAGCATTAAGGAACAATGATGACTGAAAGGAACTTCATTTGAGAAAGTGAAATACAGGAGCAGTGATGTAGGCCAAAGTACAGGTTATGCCAGACACAGCATTACTATCTTATTAAACCATGAACTCTGAAAAACTACGATTTATCTCCTTACATCTTCACAAAGTAAGCAGAATCTGATTAACATTTAAGTGCTGCCTAAGTCAATCACATCTCTGTTGAACTTTAGTGATTTTGCCTGAATACTTCAAAGCCTGCCAACCACACAGCTCCAAAATTCAAATGGTTATCTGTATGCAAAAGAGGTCAACCAAAGAGCTTGAATTGATATTTTATTTATCAGATCTAAAAAAAGCAAAAGAACCCAAACCAACAGCAAACCCATCTACTGAATTCATTCCTTGAATTAATAGTTTATGAGAGAAAAAATTGTCTTGTGGGTAAATACATAAATAATCCTCAAACAGAGCAAGCAGAGAATTTATAACTTTCTTAGAAAGCACAAAACACCAGGCCACGGGGCACTGGAACCAAAGGAATGTGGCTGGCCATCCCTCGCTGATGATTACATTCCAAAAGTGATTAATATGAGGCTGGTTGAGTTGTGTCACACTTCAGCATTACATGGACTGCTGCCTCTTCTCCAGGCACTTCTCAATATCATCCAATACTTGGACAGCTGCTTTAGGAATCCGAGTCCCTGGGCCAAACACATTGGTAACGCCAGCTTTATATAGGAAGTCATAATCCTGTCCAGAAAGAAATGTGAGATCTTTAGTTAATAGTGAAATAGAAAAATGAGTGTGTGCTGTGCCTGAGAAAATATGCATTAAAATATAAAACTTAATATTCCATCCAACAATGTAAGTTACACCAGGACACAGTGTACAGAAAGGTCTCTCAATGAGATGTGACAGCACTCTGTGACCTTCCTGCTGCTCTGTGCTGAACCTGGTGATGGTACCCAGCAGCCTTCAGCACTGTACATCACCTCTGACATTCCGAGTATCTAAGAAGCAGCTAATACTAACAGAGGTGGAAATGATACTGGTGCACACCTGCGGTGGGATGACACCTCCACAGATGACAAGGATGTCTGGGCGGCCAAGGGCATCGAGTTCTTTGATGAGTTCAGGCACAAGAGTTTTATGACCTGCTGCTAGCGTGCTCACACCAACACAATGTACATCAGCATCAACAGCCTGCTGGGCTACTTCACGAGGAGTCTGCGTGGAAAGAAAGTTACATGACAAGGGACAGTCAGCCCCAGCACGGTGCTGAACAAGACTCAGGGGGAAAAACATCTCAGCATTTGAAAGACATGGGACTGCTCAGTTGGTCATACCTGGAAGAGGGGACCTATGTCCACATCAAAGCCAATGTCTGCAAATCCTGTCGCAATAACTTTAGCTCCTCTGTCGTGGCCATCTTGGCCCATCTTTGCAACCAGTATGCGGGGCCTGCGCCCTTCACGCTCCATGAACTTGGTGACTCTGATTGAAAACACGTATTATGTCACTGTTACTCACTCAGATTCACTAGAAGCACTTCCACAAATTTAAAATAAAAAGCACTGGCTGCAACAGCAGCATAATTTCTGGACATCGAATAAAAACATCTTCCAAGTCATCAATTACTCGTGTAGTTGGCATACTATTTCAATATTCAAGTTATATGATTAGCAATCCATTTCTTGTATTTACTATTCTGAAGCATAAAACATTCCTTTTTGAAGAAAACCACTACTTCTCTGCTTTGCAATGGAAAAAAACCTGCATTCTCTGAAAATTTAATGAGTTGAACAACCTCCAACTTAAACACAATTCTTAAATTTTACAAATAATTATGAACACTTATTCCAAAAGGTTGAGGAGCACAGGAGATGCTGAGCACTAGCACATCACTATTTGGTGGCACAAGTTAGAGCAGAAAAGGACTACTGTGTCTTCCATGCCATGTGCTCATTCCACTGCCTCCCTTCTGTTTAGTGACAGTTCAGATTTCTGTTCAATTACACGTGACTGTGCAACCACAACCTCTGAGATTAAACTCCCACCTTACCTCTCATTATCCACACTCTGCCAGTATCTGTCCTTGAGTAGGAAGCAAAGACAACTGTTGTTTCTGAGAAACATTACTACAAGGAGTTTTCAATACTGATTATACTGTTCTCAGTGTTCTTTTAAGTGTTGGAGCTGTATGGACTCGGTGCACCTTGAAACCCAATGCTGACTTCACTGGGTTAGTCACTGTAGGAATTAATTGGTTTAAGTCTGGGGAAAAGAATGACTCAAGACAAAGCATTTATCAGCACAGATTTAAACAGCCTCAGTAGACGGTGCTAGGAAAAGAAAATGGACTGTGCAGGAACAATCAATAAAGAACCTGCACATCTTAAAAGTGAATATATCACAAGAGCTGATGGAAACAGGCTAACAAATCTTCTAGTTGAGAATCGAGAGGAGTTGGGCCTGCCTTCTCTATTCCAAAGGACTGTTAAGAACCAAGCAGGTATCTGAATTAATTTGTAAAGTCTTACTTCTGTATTGTTTTCTATTCCATAGTTTTATTTTCTTATTTACCCACTCACAGGCTCAATCCAAATAAAAACAGCTTTTTTGTGCTCCAAGAATACTTAAGGCAGTACAACCCAAAGCTGGAGTTAAGAGAGGGGCAGGTGTGAAATTTCACTTTCACCGTTGCAAAAGTGACTTGTAGCAAAGCTCTTTTCACTGCATATACACTAGCTGGCTCACATGAACTTGGACACAATGGCAAATACAAAAAGGAACTACTTCTTGATTCTCAAGGAATTGGTTCAGCTTCGTGTAAAGGCATGATTATAAATACTTACATTCAAAATCAACTTTTGAAATAAGATAGTTTAATCTGCCAGCACAGCGACCTTCCAATCAGAATAACATCAGCACTGTGAAGCCACCTCTAAATTTCCTTTCAAGAGAGCCCAGAACTCTTTAACGTATAAGACCCAACAGAGCAGGGACTGAGAAGCACTGACGCACATCACAACACCTCCCACTGTAACAGTTCAGTCTCTTCACCCAGGAGGACAGCAGAAAAGGCAGAAGCTGCCAAAAGGCACAAATACTGCTTTCACACATATTGCCATCTTCTGATGTTTTCTCTCTAGTGATATGACTAAGTAACAACCACAGACAGGAAGTTTTATCTCGATATCTGTACAGACTTTAGCCTTACAATCTTAGGAACAGCAAAGAAAGAAGATGCAGGGGCAATTTATGGGCAGCTCAGAACCAGGTTTTACAAATAAGAATAATTTGTAGAGAATCCCATTACAAAGCAATCCAGCATATGGGGATTTCAGACAGTGTTTCTCAGCTTCTTAACCCTAAGGCTGCCTCATCTGCTTCAACAAAATCCTCAAACCATAAAACCATCTCAGTGTTAGAAGTTCAATTAAGAGTTGACTCTTGTCCTATTGCACTTATTTTTTCTTATCTTGCTTACTGGCTTACAGGTACAGGAATGCCTGTGCAGGTGGTTGATTTGTTATGGGAAATGCTTTCTTAAGACAGATACCCCTAATGTGAGCCTGTGTTTGGCTCCCTGCAAAGCCCTTCTCACCTATTGATAGCATGAAGGATTTCATCGCTCTCCCCAAACTCCTGTCGGTAAGCTCCGCTCACCATCCTGTCACTGGCTTTGTGCTCCCCAAACACCTTCTTCATTGCATCTGTTATTTCTCCAACGGTGCACCTAAGATACAGAAACAAAGCATTAATGCTATCAGGAGGCTTACGTGGAAACAAGGATACAGGAATAACCGGCAGCAGCCCAACTGTTTGCCTTGCTGTAGGAGCAAAGTCAATTACACTCGCTTCCCCCGTGGCCCTGCAACTCTGGACATCCAACATAGCTCTCACTAATAGGACATGCAAGAGTATTATTAAGAAAATCCTGTTTTGCTGATGTGAGAAGTGACTTTACATATGGCAAGGCAACTGGGACTGTGACAAAATACTGCAGGAAATTAAATCACGTTTTCTCAATTGGGAATTTTTTCATTCAGGACCCTGCATTTGGACTCGTATTAAGACTCTCTCTATATGTATCAGGAGAATAAGAAAAGCAACACACACTAAAGCAAACTGCAACCTGATTTGTTTACTGGAACTTGACTGTCTTGACCTTGGTGTTCATATTTTAGTACTTCTTATCTGCTTCCAGCTTAACTATTTTATTGACTGAGAACAGGGAAAATCCATTTCCACGCAAGAGACAAGCTTTGTTTGCTACTTGAGACACTGTGCATGCTAGAAATAACACACGTTTTACTGCTGTAGCACAATTGCCAGAAGCAAACCAGGCTGTGCTGCTTTCTCATACAAACAAATGAAATAACAGCTTCTTATAATGCATTTCAAAATCTTGTGCTTAATGGATTCTACCTTTCTGTGTAAAATCTTTCCTGCAGAACTGTGCCAAACAGACAGTGCTGTGCTCTACTAACTGAGCCCACAACCAAATACTGGGGAAGGGAGTCTACTCTGAACGGGAAAAACAACTCATCTGTGGAGGAAGAGCAGTTCCCCTAGCAGCTCCATCACAGTAAAATTAAACTTACTTGTGGTTACAGATAAATAGACCTAATCCATTTGACTATAGCAAAGTATTTCTCAAACCTCCGGAATGTGTATTTTTTCCTTTCATATTACATGTAACTAAAAGCTACTCTTAGGTACCCTGAAGTTTTTAATACAAATTGCTCAAAGGACACTTAGACAAGATGCAACCTGTCCGCATACATTTACCAGAGGATGACCAAATGAATTGCACTCAGGCCTCCTTTTGCTCTTTGCATTTTGAGTAGGGTCTGTGTGATGCCTACTTTACACAGTGCCACACATCCAATAGAGCAGATGGATTTTTGCTGTATTAACTGAATCTTTTGAACATCTCTTTTACTTCCTGTGGCTGCCCAGCTGTTTTGCTGCTCTTTCACTGGCTCATGTGTAGCACCCTCAGCAAACTTAACAGTAATTATCACCTAAAACCACACTTATGTGAAATGGCAGAAACAGCAACAATTCATCTTAAGCACGTAAGATCTCTAATGCACATGGCTGAAGGTGGTCTCTTATCCTGAGGTACCTCTCTTCAGGTTGACTTGCTTTGTCTCTAAGAAAGTAGCATGCTGGACATGCATTTTTTACTTATGTTAAAGAGGCTTCACCTCTTTTTATCATTTCCCCTCCCCCTTGACTTTCTGGAGTTATATTACAGAAGTTCTCTGCTCTTACCCACTTTCTTCTTCAGCACAAGAAGGAGTCAAGCCTGGACTCCAGAAGATTACAGACAAGAAATGCAACCAATGCCAAGTAATACAAAATTTATATTATCTGTAGCTCACAGATGAACTGGACTTTGAATTTATTTTATCACTAATGCCATAGAGAGCATTAGTGGCAAAGCACCTTTCCATGACTGCATCAGAGCCCACTGACATCTCTGTGTAATACCTTTCATTTTCACAGCAACTGTGGGATCTCACAAAGCTTAGCAAGCACTACCTGTGTTACACTGGGTTTGTTCTTCAGAATACCTAAATAATGTTATTAATGTCTGATATTAATAAAAGAAAATAGAGAAACAGACTGCATAAGAGATTAAGTGACTTCCACAAGGTTGAACAGCAAGTTGGGAGCAGACTGATAAATATGATTCGGAAATAGTGACTCCCCCTCAGAGTGCCAGACATCACAGACTGCAGCCTGACTCAGATACATATCCTGCATAAACACTGGCAACTTACTCCTGTGAAAACACTGCCTGCAGGCTTACCGTGGCACAACACACCATTTTCTCTAGAACATAACAAATGTTTTTCCTTCTCTTCTTCTACAAAAGCAACATGTAAGTTATATCTTGTTCTGAACCGAAGAGCAGCACACGTAAGCACACTTGTGTTGTGCTTTTCTGTTCTGCCTATGCAGACAAAGCACTCTGAGGACAGACTGGGCAGACAAAGAAGCCCACTACTTGTCAAGGATGAGTGTGCCCTCTTGAAAAATCTCTTCCCATGCTGTCCTTACTAGAAGAACTCCTTGTAACGTTTACATTACTCACAGTGCTCTTTCAAATACTCCTTATGGAATCACTGACTGGTTTGGGTCAGAAGGCACCTTTAAGATCACCTAGTCCCAGCCCCCTGCTGTAGGCAGGGACACCTCCCTCTAGCCCAGGTTGCTCACAGCCCCTCTATCAGATGCCATACTGAAGTCATCCTGTGCTCACATCCCATAATTAGCCTAGGTGGCTCCAGGGCAGAGACAAATTCTGTTTTGTGTTGCAACTTATAAAGTGGAGCTGCAGTCCATTAATGCTTTTACAAATAATAAAAACAAGGTCACTAAGGATAGAAACTAGGAGGTGATTTGTCAGTGTTGATACAGAAGTCATGATTTCCTGGTAAATCCAGCACTATCCTTCAGTGACTTCTACAATTCAAAGTGTAAGTAGACACACTGTAGATCAGTGCAGCATCATGCTGCTTCAGTGCTGTGACAAGCTGTCCATGGGACAGCTTATATAGAAACAAATTCCAAGAGTGGCTGTTAGTGTTCAAGAAAGAAGAACAGAGAAATCTGAGAACAAACAAGAGGGCATCCCAAAAAGGAGTGATTCTGGCTTGTTCATTTCTGGTCATTTAGTTAATTGAGGGACAGGTAGATTATATTCAAGAGAATGATGATTACTCTGAAGAAGAAAATAGTCTTAAAAGCACCTTAAAAAACCCCATCTTCCACTGGGCTCTAAAAGAAGCCTCACTGCTCTATTCAAGAGGATCTTTTACACTGTTCTCTAAGGAAACCTATTCAATGATAAAAATGTTTTCACACCAAGCTCTGGTGCAGGGTAAGATGAAGCAACAGACCGTTTTAAGACTGTGCACATCCCTTTTCACATCTCAGACACTTCTCAAGCTCCCTGACCCATGAAAAAGCAAGGCGGCAGAAAAAGGTAGTTACATCTTGAAACTGCTAAGATTCTGAGCCTGAAACAACACAAGTGCGTACATCACTTCACAGGAGATAATTCCTGTCCCTATTATTCTTTAGTAGAAATTCAAGCATAGCTTTAAGGGACTGTAAAATGTAACTGTCTTACAATGTCATTCCTACACGTCCTTATTTACTCCCACCTCTAAAATAAAACCCAACAAATCTTTACCAACCACTGTACCCATGAACAAGTGAATGATGAAAACAAACAACCAGTTTTTAAACAGCAGCTGGATTTTCATCCCTCATTCCTAATACCTTGAACGTGCTGCTTCCACTGCAAGAGCCAGTATATTGCCTTCACCCGTGGCTGCACACTGTGTTAGAGCATCAAGGCATCTCTGAGCTGCTGCTGGATCTCTGCTAGCCTTCACCTGAAGTGCAGAAGAAAAATACTCAGTCTGAGTAAGAAACGTTACGTGCTTTGGCTGCAAAACATGGCATAGCTATTTTGTGTCTCAGTTTCAGAATGTGGAGTTCTCAGTTTTGAACTTCAGATCCTCATGAGACTGTCTGAAAGGCAATGATTAAAACCGAGTGAACAAAACTCACACAAAAATGGTTTTACCACTACTTGGTTTCCTGGGGGGGTTTCCAGCAATCTCTACTGAAATTAATGAACAGAATCCAGCTTCTCCACTAATGACTACAGTAGAGCCTAAGAGAGTTAAGGATCATGTTTTTGAGAAGCCACATTTTCTGCAATATTTACTCAAGTTCTGTCTGCAATTGTAACAGCCTTCATTTTTAAGAAGGTATTTCCCACCTTATTAATCTTCTCAATCTGCTTGTGACGGACTGAAGAATTATCAATGGCCAGAACTTCAACTGCCTCCTCTTTTTCGAGCTGATACTTGTTCACTCCAACAATTACTTCAGAACCTATTTCCAGTGGAAACACCAAAAACTTAGAATGTATGTGCAAACTACTGTGAAAAGACAATACTTATACAAGAAAATGTAAATTATATATATTTACATAATATATATATGCTATATACAATGTAATTCCTTTATATATATTCCAAATACATTAGAAGTACAGAAAGGGAGTTAAGTTCTCACGTTTTACTGTAAGAGATGATTATATGCACAAACATTCAACACATTTAACACTGGGCAGAAAACAATTTGGAATAGAATATTTATCTTGCAAACTTGTTTAATAGTGACTCACTAATAAGCATTTGCTACTTTTCTCTTCATGAGTTTACTTACTCTTGCAGAACTGAAAACGTCCTCTACTTTGCTTCGCATTTACTTTCCTGATTTTAGCAGACAAGTAAGTTCCTACTTAAATCTACTCCATGTGAATTACAGTTACCACGTTCAAAACCTGTGTTTTAGTTTTCAGCCAGTGTGGATTCATTAAGCATTTCATCCACACTGCTTCATAATGTTACTCCTCTTTCCAAAGCAAGATGAAGTCATTTATCTTGGGAGAGGAAACAGAATTGTACTGATCATTCTTTACTGGTCTTAGTTAAGAACCTGCTTCAAATTTATGCTCAAAAAAGTTTCTTATAACTTCTTTCCCAATCAAGTTATCCCTGCAGACTGCAAACATTGAATAGAGGTAATAAACATACGTATATATATACTCACACATATTTGTTACACACCTACATATGTGTATACATGTGCATATTTGCACATATACACACACACCTCCTCACACATTCATTGTTTGTGACTACGTATCTCTACATAAAGAACTGTTATCATCCTCTAAGATGAAATGACAGCATTTTTCTGGTCTTCCCGAGGAAACTGAGACCTTGGCCAGTTAGATTCAGCACTGCCACCTGCTGGCCGTCACAGTTTTACATGAAGGAACAGCAGTTCAAATGTACTCTCTCAACAAGAAAGCAGGGAAAAAAATTCCTTTCTTTTGCCTCCTTGCTCCCTACCAGAGTCAATCCTGGCTTGCCTTCGGGCTGCACACTCTTCAATACGAAGTTTGGGAATTCCCTCAGCAACAGCTTTGGCCATTCCACCCATTTCTTCAATCTCCTCAATGAGCTGAGAAAAAGAGGATTAGTAAGGCTCATAAAAAGAGCTTTGCAGTCGCAGTGCCATCCAAATTCTAACTACACCCAAATATACAGTTCTTTCTCCTAGCTTTCTGCCTCTGACCATGGGTTGTGGTGTACATTACAAGAGATCTCAGACACAAGACCAGTTTTATTGCCAAAACTCCCATGAACTCAGTAACAGAGCAAGGCATGATCAACCACAGACACGTGTTGTTTTCCCTTCATGGAGGACTAAAATTTGAGACCTTGATTCTGCACTGGTGTTTGCCTGCCAGTTTAATGAACTAAAAGAAGCCAAGGCCATTTCTCAGATCCTGAAGACAAGTGCTATGTCCTGGTCCAACTCTCACACAAAAGGCCATTCAACTCCAAAACTCCAATTCAAACTACCTACTATATCATCAGACCATGGCTGACACTGTCTAGAAGCATCATAGTTCTCACAGACCTAAAAGACATCTGTCAGTGTACCCCACTTTACAGAGAGATCTGTATACACTTTACAGGATCTGTTTGATCCTGTATTAGTTTGTTAATAGACTTTGGGTTTTTGTACTTTTACTTAAAGGCAGAGTCACTATGTTTAGCTGCAGGCTGAACACAGAATCATAGAGTGGCTCAGGCTGGAAGGAATCTTTAAGCCCCCATCCAACCTCTCTGCTGTGGCCACCCACCAGCTCAGTCTGCCCGGGACCTCACCCGACCTGCCCTTGAATGTCTCCAGGAATGGGGCACCTACATTTCCCTGGGCAACCTGTGAGCATCTCTGTGGCCCTTCTTTGGATCCAACAGCCAACACGTATAGGTGTTGTATAGGTATATTTCCAACAGCCCCACGTACAGGTGGATAATTTTATTCAGGACTGCCACCAGTCAGGCTACTCCTGTGCTGTACCTTTTACATGCAACTAATAACTGACAATTGAAATATGCTCTTGGGAAAAAAAAAATATGTCTGAACAATAACAATAAAACAAGAACAAAAAAATCTGCATAGGCCAGATAACTGTCTGCCTACTAGCTTGGCTATAAAAATTGGCTTTCAATAACCTCTAGTTTTTAAGTCAGAAGCAGACTACCAAGGGCACCAGTAGACTTAGAATCAGAGAATCATAGACTATTCAGAGTTGGAGGGGACCTAAAAAGATCAAGTCCAACTCCTGGCTCCATAGACTACCATCCAAAAACTCAGATCACATATCTTAAAGCACCCTCCAAACATTTCTGGAACTCCAGCAGGCTTGGAGCCTTGACCACTGCCCCGGGAGTCAGTTCTGCATGTACCCAAGTAGGGCAGTTTGACCCTTTATTCTTCAGACCCCCACTTTTTATTGCTGCTTTCCATTTCTTTTTCTTTAAATTTACACAGAAGACACAGATTCTATAAAACTAGGAGTGTGAGATAATTTCATTGATAGTTCTATAAAGAATGCTTCCTTTCTAAGCCTAGTCTGCTGAAATGCTGGTGCTGCTGTTATGAAGTTCACCTAACAAAAAAATCACTGAAGCTTAAGCGATAAATAACTCCTCCGAAGATACGAAATAGTCATCTCAAAAATGCTAGAGCAAAAAAAACCATGAAAACAACATGCAAACTGACCTTCAAAGCAGCTTCATACACATCACTGGTGAGGCACTCCATCAGGTAAGACCCCCCCCAGGGGTCTGCCACCTTCGGAATGCCCGACTCCTCCTGTATTATGATCTGTGTGTTCCGGGCAATGCGAGCACTCTTCACAGTAGGCAAACCCAAAGCTTCATCAAATGAATTAGTGTGCAAAGACTGGGTACCTCCAAACACTGCAGCCATTGCCTCAATGGCAGTACGAATAACGTTGTTAAAGGGATCCTGGAAGGAAAAGGAAAGCTCTGAAGGTCAAAGCTTCTGTCACAGCTCAATACTATAAAACTTAACTTTAGCATTTAGGTTAAGATTTTTCCCTGCTTTTTTTTTTTTTGCAGACATTTTGATAGCTGCATTACGTGCACGAACCTTCAGAGAAAAAGAATTATTATCATGATCTTCAAAGAGGGTGACTGGGTAACCTGTATCCTAAGACAGAGAAGATTCACCCAACACAGACACCTGTAACAGCCCTCTTTAAGATATACACTATAAGAACATATTTTAATTAGGAAACAGAGCCCAATTTCTAACCTGCTCAGTGAGTGACCAGCCTGAAGTCTGACAATGAGCTCTCAGCAGCAGAGATTTGGGATCCTTGGGCTTGAACATCTTCTCTATCAAATGAGCCCATAGCTTCCTCCCTGCTCGAAGCTTAGCTATTTCCATATAGAAGTTCATGCCAATTCCCCAGAAAAAGGAGAGTCTGTAATAAGAGTATGAGAGCAGGATAAAACATTAAACCAATCTAAAAACTCTATTTCAGTAAAGGGCAAGACCTACAGCAAGGCCCCCAGTTAATTTAATTTCACAGATTTACGTGAGATCATGGGAATGTTCCTGGACACTGATGCCACTTGTTACAGAAGATGCACATCTATGCCAATAAGCAGTCTTAACTTGAAAACAAAGAAACTGCAGGCAAACTGCCAGCGGTTATGGTTTCTGGAACTGCTAAGATGAGCTCAGGGTCTGATGTGGGGGAGTCCTAGGGAAAGAGCTCCAGCACATCTCTAATACTCACACTGACATTACAATGCTGGGGAATGATCCTTGATACAACCTATTTGTGTGGCTATCCCTCACGAACCATTTATGACCAGAAGTCATTACAGATTGTAAGTACACGTCCATCCTCCTTTTTCTGACAATTCTAGTCCAAATCCAACATCAGCTTAATGCTCATGTACAGACTGATTAACCTACTTTTTTCTTACTTATAAATTCTAAGATTCATAAGAGCAAACATGCATAGTTCAAGCCAATAAAAATCATGATACTAAAAGTGCACTGAATTTGTTACTGTAACAAACTGCTGAAGCCCCTCACAACACCTCTTGGGCTTGTGAATTACATTTATTCAGCCTAACAAAGCACATGTAGTCTAAGTGGCTGTTGGACCATCTAAGTATTCTTTTTGTTTTATTTTTTGTTCTGTTTGTTTCGAAGGTAGGAAAATATAATTGCAGTAAAAGCCTTGCAAATATTACCTGTATATGTAGAAATCCTGAAGAACATTAAAATTAAATGCTAGGGATTTTACCCAATATGAGTTTTGTATTTTGCTCACCTTGGTGCAAATTCATCAATGGTAAGGCCAGCTTTCAGTCCAGTTCTGCAGTATTCCAAGCCATCTGCTATAGTATATGCCAATTCCAGAATGGCATCAGCTCCTGCCTCTTGCATATGGTATCCACTGATTGAAATGGAATTAAATTTTGGCATATACTGCAAAAATGAAAGACAAAAGTGTATGACAGCAGAGGGGAGGAGGAAACCTGACAGCTGTGCTAAGAGCACTAACAAATAATCCACTAATTGTGGATTGCAAATACAACATATAAAACGTTCTTTGCAGATGTTCATTTTGCATGTTTTCCCATGCTCTCACTACTTTTCACTATTTGTTGTGCTGAAGTTATTATTTCTCATCATCACTCTCTTCCTCAACGTGTCCCAACTCTCCAATGAAAACACAACTCAGGAAACAACTGGTAGCACCAAACTTCCAGGCATAAGTCCGGGCCTTTACCCCTTTCATCATCTGATTTTTATGCTTTATTCCACAGCACAGGGTCTTCAAGATTTTCTGTCTCCTTGCTCCTGCTTCCAGCTGAATAATGCCTCTTAACTACGTGGTTTCTCCCTCTCTGCAACAGAAAGTCTCTCAACTCCTAGCTTCCTACCATCCTTTCAGGCTTGTCTGAATTTGATCTTGATCAGAATTTACTTAATCCTAAAATTTATAAATGACTGCAAGTGATTTGAGACCTTAACTTGTCTTCCCATCTTCCTGTGGAGGAATCTGCATCTCTGTTCATGACGACGGGTCTTCCTGTTTTCTGCTCTGTTCTGCAAAGTCCCTTATAAATAGTTAACGAGGTATAAAAATGAAGTAAATATGCTTAAACAACGAATACCTTTGAGGTGTACTGGAAGATGTCAGCAATAATCCGCATGGATGGTTCTGGAGGGAAGATGTATGTGTTTCGGACCATGAACTCCTTCAGGATGTCATTTTGGATAGTCCCTGTCAGCTTGGCCTGAGGCACTCCCTGCTCTTCCCCGGTTACAATGAACGTTGCCAGCACAGGAATGACTGCTCCATTCATCGTCATAGAAACTGACATTTTCTCTAAAGGAATTCCATCAAAAAGGATTTTGGTGTCTTCCACTGTATCAATGGCAACTCCAGCCATCCCAACGTCCCCTCTGACTCGAGGATTATCTGAATCGTAGCCACGATGGGTGGCTAAATCAAAAGCAACAGACAACCCCTGCTGGCCAGCTAAGTGCAGAAAAGAAAACAAGAAGAAAAAAAAAGATTCAGAAGTGTTAAACAGCTGCATTAGAACTGGATCTAATTTCATTCTTTATTTTCACCACTCAGGTTTGTGCAGTGAATCCATTTTTTGCTGCTTCCCACACCGATTTCACCAGTCATCTAATACAATGTGAACTTAAACTTGAAATGGAAAGTTCAGTTGACAAAAAAAGTTGTAGTCTTTCCATCTCAGCCACATCATCAGCTTAATACACTTAACACATTACTGAGCCATGAATTATAAGCAGGTATACACAGGCAGCATCAGGGTTATAAAACACAAGTGTGATAAACCACATCACACTAACTTCTCTTTACCACAGAGTAAAAATATGAATATGGACCACTGTCATGGCTCCAATGACATATGTGGAGTATTCCTTATGAGAAATGACACATCACTAAGTGTGCAGTGAGAGAAAACTATTCACATAGAGCCGAGAAGCAGGCAGTTTGAGCTCCTTGCTGCTGAGACTTGAAAGCAGGAGCTGAAACAATGCAGACTGTATTCTCTCATCAGCACTGCTGCTCCTGAAGAAACTGCACTTAATTCCTTTGCAAATTGGCTTATCCTCATCAGTACTCTCAGCTGTCAGATAGCAGCTACTATTGTTCATCTACAAGACTAGGTGTTAGCCCTGAAGCACAGTGACAAACATTCTCATTTCTGTCCATTTTGAGACAAGCCAAACACATTTCAGCTGTTATGAGGACTGATGATTCATTCTCTCAGCACTTCACTACTTGGAGAGAGATTTCAAGTAAATTATTAAATATACTTTACAAATAACTGGCTCAGATTCAGTCAGTGCTAAACAATTCATTATTAATACAAGCACTAACACAAGAATAGAGATAAAATTGCAATATCACCACGTCAAAACACATCTGAAGATGAAAAACTCAGGCAGCAAGCACTCTTGATTAACTGAGCAGTGCTTCAAGTTAATTCTTCTGTAGCAACTTCCAACTCTTAAGACAGCAGATTCAGAACAGCCTTTGGAAATGTTTGTTTGCATGCCTCTGTACAGTACACGTGCATTTCCTTCAATTCCTGAAACTTTTCTAAGTGAAAATACCTAAAACTGCTGCAAAGCAAAACCCTCTGCAGGAACACTGGGGAAACTGCTCTCAAGATAAGGAAAACACAAATGTTTTATGAAGCTGGCCTTACCAGCACGTCATGAACAAAACTGCTCTTATGGGAGTTTATTTAAGACTGACAGGACAAGATGGGAACCCAAAATGTCAGAAGGCACGGATTTCAGAAACTTAATCAAGTGACAAAGCTCAGTCTTTTCTCTCTACAAGCTTCTATGTAGTTACAAAATAAGACTGAACTGTCCCACAAACTTTCTACTCTTTGGACCCTGGGATGCTGCCAAATGTTGTCAGCATCGAGGCAGAATCGCTAAAAACAGCAGGGAACATCTCCCAACAGTAGAATGAAGCATGGAGAGTTTCAGAAATGACCCAGTTTACTAGCGTTAAGGAAACACAGTACCACTGGGAAGACCCCAGCAGAAATCAAAACTCACGAGCTGTCATAATCACATTTGCCATGCAGCTCTTCATGTGAATGCTTCCTGCTGCTTAGCTCGGTGATGTCACCTCCCAACACAGCTGTCTTACCTTTAATGTTGTCCTTGTAGAACTTGTTGCTCTCCTCCACGGTGCTGAAGCCAGCATACTGGCGGATGGTCCATGGCCTGTACGTGTACATGGTTGGGTAGGGTCCTCGAGTGAAAGGTTTCATCCCTGGCAGCTCCTCAGGGAGCCCTTCTGTGTCCCTTTTGGAGTACAAGGGCTTGATGTCGATCCCCTCTGGGGTATGCCAAATTAAATCCTTTGGATTCTTGCCTTTCAGTTGCTTTTCAGCAAGAGCAGCCCACTCAGGGTGCAGGGGCTGACGGTGCAGCAAACGCCGTGTGAGCCTGCAGGCTGGAGGCTGTGCTGGGCAAATGCAGCGGCAGGACTGCAGGCACAGAAGAGCATCCTTGGCTCTCAGCATGCTTGCCCCAGTGGTCGGCCAGTATGGTGTGAGCTGAAGGGATTAAAAGCATGTATTTTATGTTATCGTACAAATCTGACATGGGAGAAGTGAGCACAGCAGCTCAAGCAACTTGCTAAAGCCAAAACAATTACTCAGCAGTAAACAAAAGTGTATAATTCCCTTGCTGATTTGACAGACACCCCCTCCCCTTGCCTTTCAACCAGGCAATGTGAAAAAGAGTTAAGGAAAAATCCAACGTCTTCCCCGAGCAAGGGAAGACAATCCTGCAACTCATCTACAGCCACACGTGGAACATGTAACTTATTTCAGCCCCTAAACAACACCATCATTCACCAGCCAGTGAAAGTCATAGCATCATAGAATCATTAAAGTTGGAAAAGACTTCTAACATTATCCAACCCATCACCATCATGCCCATGAAACCACGTCCCTCAGTGACACATCTACATGGCTCCTGAACATCTCGAGGGACAGTAGCCCCACCACTTCTCTGTGCAGCCTCTTTTAATGCATTACCACTCTTCTGGAGAATAAATATTTCCTAATATCCAACCTGAACCTCCCCTGGTTTAACTTGAGGCCATTCCTTCTTGTTCTACTGCAGTTAGCTGTGAGCAGAGGCTGACCTCCACACCACCACAACCTCCTTTTAGGTAGCTGTAGAGAGCAGTAAGGTCTCCCCTGTGGTCCTCTTCTCCAAACTGAACAATCCCAGTTCCCTCAGCCATAACATTTGTGCTCCAGACCCTTTTGTGGACACGCTCCAGAGCCTGTGTATCTTTCTTGCCGTGACTCAACAGTGAAGGAAGCACTCAATGTGCAGCCTCACTAGTGCCAAGCACAGAGGGAAAATGCAATGTCAGTGCCTTCTCCCTTCTGATCTACAAATTCCAGAGACCCTCAGAATCCAAGAGGCAGGCCGAACAAGGTGCTGTAAGAAAACTGCTGACAGATCAACACTTCGGAAAAGGTGGCATGGGTTGGATGGAAATCAGAGCTACACTGGGAAGGAAAACAGCAACAAAATGCATGATGTATGAGCACAGGGACCATAGGAATTGCAGAGCTCACCCCACCACGCAGGAGCTCAGAGTCACAGAATATCCCAAGCTCAAAGGGATCCATACGGACCACCGAGTCCCACTCCTGGCTCCACACAGCACTACCCGCAAATCAGACTGCATCTCTGTGAGTGGTACCCCAACGGAGCCGTGGCAGCTCGAGGCTGTGCCCTGTGGGGCAGACCCTTTCCCTGCCACGCAACATGAACCTAAGGATAAACTCCTTCCCTCCATCCCTACAGCTTCGTGCCGAGCCCAAATCCCACAGCCTGGCTCCGGGAACAACCACCTCCCCTCAGCCCCATCACAACCCCCTGGGAACGCGTCTCCTCACGCACAGCCAGACGGCGGACACCACAAAGCCCCTGTTGACCCCACAGCCCGCCCTACACACGCCCCCCATCTCGACCAATAGGAGCGGGGACACCGATTTGAGGCCTCCCTGAGGGCTCCCGGCTGGAAATGAAGAGCTAGAGGGATTAGGACCGACCCCAAAATCACGCCGGTGCTGTCAGCCCCGCTACCTGCGTCAGCCCCCCTCACAGCGCCCGCAGCACTGCGCATGCGTGCTGGGCAACAGCGCGCGTGCGTGCATTCCCGCCCTAAGATCGCGGTGGCCGCTAGTGCGCGTGCGCGGTGCGGTTTGCTAACGGCTCGGCGGGCTGACGCGTGCTGGTGGTGGTGGTGGGAGCGCTGAACAGGCGGAGGGGTGGTGAGTACTCAGGCAGGGTGGAGGTGCTGGAGGGGTCGGTGGACGTTTTGGTTATCCGACAAGGGCTCGGGGGAAGGGGGCTTGTAGTTAAAGACTACAGCTCCCAGCGTGCTTTTCGCTCGGCGCTCGTCCGCCGCTGCTGCCGCCTGCCGCGGTGCATGCTGGGAGTTGTGGTCCGCGGAGGTAACGCTGGCCTCCCCATCCCGCTCCCGTATGGAGGCGGCTGGAGGAGGGGAAGCTGAAGGGGAAACCTCGTTACTGTGAGGGCGACAGAGCACTGGAACACTGTGTACCCGCTGGTTGTTGCAGACTGTGCTTCTGCTCGTGCATCATGGATGTTGTCTGTGCTTGCTGATGCGTGGTTTGGGCTGTATGGCATTGGGTTGCTTTGTGTTGTTTCCTCCTGTTCTGTGTGGCTCGCAGACTATGAAACGCCGCCGGGCATCTTCTAGTAAAAGAGGAGAGACCACTGATGGGGGAACAGCGAAAAAACCCTCCAAGCCACGCAGCCAGCAACGACCTGCCAGCCTAAAAAAGAGAACGGGGGACGAAGGAGGTAAACGAGGTCAAAAAAGAAAGGTAAACTGTTGTTTTGGGTAAAGCAAATTAGAAAAGTAACCACAGAAGGAAAGAGGGATTTCTGCCTGCTCTCCTGGTGTAACCTAGTGAACGCTTCATTAGAGTTCATCCTAGTGAGGAAATGCCCATACAGACATTGACCAAGGGCATGGGGTCCAACAAGTTTTCTTACCTGGGCTGTGCAGAGTGAAGAGGAATTGGCTTTGGCCACATATAAAACCCATAGGTAGCTCAGAAAGTAATGCATCCTTTTTTTCTTGGTGGAAATTAGAACAGTACCACCATTTGAAAGAGCAAATTCTCAGCTACAGAATGCTGTTCTTCATCATAACCAGCACTGTTAGCTACGTGTTCTCACCAGCCATGGACAAGAGCCTGCATGCTATGTTCTTGAAAATCTGTGCCAGTGAAGGTAACCACTACCACTGTCCACTGCTGATACACACCACTAACCCCTCACTATGCACACATCCACTGGTTGATCTCCTTAAATGTTCAGCAAGTTCTTATGAGTGTGCGTGGGTGCCGTGTTTTCTGCATGGAGGAATTCATTAGCACAGCTTTGCTTAATCTGCACTTTTGTGTCAGATGCCATTCTGTCAGACTGTGTGTAATTGTCTGTATGTAATGGGAAATTGGTTGGAAGGTTCAGCCTCCACTGACATCCCTCCAAAATCTGCCTCTGACATCGTGAGCCTACAAAATAAAGCAGAAGGCACTGCTTTGGAGCAGCCCTTCTATGTAATATAATTAATGTATATAAACAGCTATTATTTATGTGGGTTTTTTTTTTTTTTATTTGAAGGAAAATAAAAAAGAGCAGCAAAGCTAAAACCAGTGGGATACATGACCTTGTTTTTGTGAGGCTCATGCATCAGGCAGGTTCAGTGTCAGCAGTTACTGTTCTCAATGAGCTCTCAAGGTGTTTGTCAGAGATTTTTGATGAAATTTTACTCTTCCTGTGCTTCATCCTTGAAAACAGGTGTTCACAAATGTACACGGTGCCAAAAAGTGATGACATGAATAAGGCATGACTGTGGATCGAGGGATACCTCTCTCCCTGAAAAGATAGGGCTTATAAATGTCTGATGAAGAGACGTGGTCCATTTTTCAAGTTGAATATCTGATTGCAACCCATTTGAAAATCTGCAGATAGTTTATCTATGTTAACTACAATGTAGTTGCACATTTACCTAAAAATTGATGACTTTTTTCATCAATCTTGAAACCTGTTCTCAAATTCCTGTCTCAGAATGGAAAGCACAGCTGCATATCTTTCTCTGTTCATAGGACTGTGTTTAGCCAATGCATGAAAATGTATGAAATTATTTGCCATCACTTGAGTTAGCACAGCCCTTGCTAGCCATAAATATGATGTATTGCATGAGCCACCCTTAAAACAGGAGGTACTAAAAAGAATGAGTTGCTTTTTTTTTATCGTGTTTCAGATGAATTACAGTGTTATGATTCAAAGCTTTTTTTTGTATTTGAGCATTGAAGTGCTTTCACATTTTGCAGCAGGTAAGTGATAGCACAGTAAAGGATATTTCAAGATTACAGCATTTGTGGTAAATTTTTCTTTTCAGCATGTCACTCAGACAGTCAAAAGGAAAGATGAGGAACACGAGGATTCTTTCTCTGCAGGTCAGATTGTGTTCTTGCCTTATTTTTGTCTCATGCAAATATAGTGCTGGTAGTAACTGCTGTATTGAAGTCATAGAAGTTTAAGATATATCATTGAAATAAATTGGAGGGTTTTTTTTTCTGAATAATAACAATGAATGTTTGCACTACAGCCTTCCTACACTAAGGTACCTTTATTTTGTGCCTGTTAAAGAACTTGTGACTTGCATGAAATGTGGATGAATTTGATGTAATATTTTTGGGAGATGGAAAAATATGAACTGTTACATCTTTGACTACTACGTGAGTGAGCTGAGTCGTGAAGCCATTTATCAAGATTTGGCAAACTATCTCTTTTCCTTTCTTCCTTTGTATTATCAGGAGAAAAAGGTTATTCAAAAGAGGTGAAGCTATCCAGTGCTAAGATAGAATCATGGCAACCACTGTCAGAGAGCAGCAGGAAGTTTCTGGAAAGCACAATAGACTCAGGAATACTGTAAGTGCTGAATATCCTGGTGATTCTTTTCTGCTTCACAAGGGATAGACTAAAAATCACACTACTTAGCTCAGGAATGCTTTGGAGCTCTTTTGGATGATATATTTTATCTGGTATAGAATCATTTAGTTTTGAGAAGACCATTAAGGTCAAGGTCAACCATCACTTAGTACTACCAAGTCTACCATGAAACCATGTCCCTACGTAAGCTCCCCATCCATGTGTCTCTTAAATACCTCCAGGGCTGGGTGTTTCTCTACCTCCCTGGGCAGCCTGTTCCAATGCCTAGCAACTCTCTCCATGAAAAAATTCTCCCTAGTACCCAACCTAAATCTCCCCTAATGCAACTCGAGTCTGTTACCTTATTCTCTGTCACTTTTCACCTGAGAAAAGAGGCCAGCATCCATCTCTTTCCAACCTCCTTCTGGGCAATTGATGAGAGCAATGAGATCTCCTGTCAGCATCCTTTTCTCCAGACTGAACAGCTCCAGTTTCCTCAGCCTCTCTTCATGTCTATATGTCCTAGTTCTTTCACCTGCTTCATTGCCATTCTCTGCACATTCTCAATCAGTGCATCTCAGTATTTTCCTTGTAGAGAGGAGTCCAAAACTGGACAGAGTACTTGAGATTTAGTCTCACTGTGCCAAATAGAGGGGCAATCACTTTCCTAGTACTGCTGGCCACTGTTTCTGGTGAAAACTGGAGCACCATTGGCCTTCCTGGGCACCTGGGCTCACTGCTCATGTTCATGTGGCTGTTGACCAAAACCCCTATGTCCTTTTCTACCAGAAAATGTTTGATGTAACGCTTTTTCTCTGAGGCTGGGAATTTTCATCTAGAAAAGTTCTGACTGTTTTTACTTGTCTTGATGTGTTCTTCATGTTTTCAGGCCTTTCTTTCCTTTCCAGATCTATTTTGTGCCAGCAAAGTAAGGGAAAAGCAGATGTTCAGGAGCACCTCAATTTGTTGAAGGAAAGGTAAGAATTATAATTTGGGGTCTGATCATCTAGTTTTCTGTACGTGTCATAAGAAGCAGTCAGGATGATTCCATGACTTTCCCTGTCCACGAGGTCAGAATGACAGGCCTCCTCTTTCCTGCCCTTGTAGGTAGGCATCACGTTTGCTACAGTTAATTAATTTTAGAATTCCACTTTGGAAAATAATTTAAGGCAGCTTTTCTTCTCATCCTGATCCTTTTACTTCACTGGCAGCTTTGAGGCTTTTTTCTCTCCAGTGAAGTCATTAGTTCATTTCCTTTTAGTTTTGCAAGAAACTCCAAACGAGTCATTCTTCCTTCTTTTTGTATTGAAGGATGCTGAGAGTCTTCAAGATGTTAAAGGTACCCTCAGGGAAGCTGTATAACCTGAACAATGTCCTGAGCCTTCGAGTGGCACAGCAACAAACGCTTGAGATGAATGAAACAGCTTTGGTACAGTTGCAGGTATGAAATGCACAGAAGGGAAATAAATGTGTTTTAAGCTCCTGCTATTCCTTTGTATGCTGTAACATTATAATAGAAGGGCTGCTGGCAGTGCCTGTGCTGCTGTGGAGGTGCAGTTTAATGTTCATCATTGTTGCTCACTGGGAACTGTTGAACTGTGGCCTGAACCACTGATGGATCAGCTGAGGTGAGCACTGAGTCAGCCATGGGAGCACAGGTGAAGGCAATGCACTGTGTGACCAGAAGGGGTGGAGTCTGGCTCCACCTCTCCTAGACCTCATTTAAGGGCTAACCACCACTGGAGAAGGATCTCTTTCTGGAGATTGCTTCTTTGGAGTGTCCTGCTGTGAGCCTGGGATGTGGGTGAGCATTTTCCATTATTTTGAATGTCTCTTTCCATCATGATAATCTTTCTACCTATACCATCCATAAAATATCTTGTCTACAATACTATTTGGCAGTATTCATTCTGTTAACCATACATCCACCTTTGGGTGCAGAACAGAGTATCTTTTAGTTTATTTTTTTTCAGTGTCTTGACTGATGCTTTGGAGAAGAGACAGCAAACCCTCAATGATTAGTTCAATTGCTGTTTGTTTTTTTAATCCTGTTCTTCAGGACAGTTTGTATAGGGATTTTTATATGTTTTCTTGCATACAGAAATCTTGCCATCTGTAAAGTAGATGTTCTACTTTTTTTTCTGTTTGTATTTCATCTTAGGAAAAAATAAATGAAGCTGAGAAATCAGCAGAACATACAAAAGACACTATACAGACACTGCAGCGTGGCATTCAGGAGCTCAAGGATCAGTTGGAGGAAGAGGAAAAAAAGGCTAAGAAGGTATTGACAATAGGTCTTGCTGCATTACAGGAGAAGCTGTTCTGAGAGCTAGCAGAACCAAGCTGAGAACATTGCATAAGGAAGGCCTCATCTGCCTTTAGGAATGTACCTTTTCAATTTTTCATCTCCAGTTGCAAAACCAAAGAACCTCACTTTTTTAGAAGTTGGGTAATGACAGTTTATTTTCCTACTTGTTTCTGGTATTTGTTTACTCTTGCTTGTTTTATTTATTTTTCCCTTCTAGTTGTTCCCCGAAGGGGACACTAAAGAACTCCACCTTCCAGAACTCCCCATGTGCAGTTTACAGGCACCTTCTTTGCAGGTGAGCATGGAGTGTATTTTCAGAGGCAGTTTGATTAAGAGTAGGAAGGCAACAGAGACTTCTTCTATCACCTAACTGGTGCTGGAAAGGCCACTCTAGCTGAAAGATTTTTACTTCTTCTTTCTTATTATTTAGAACATATTGTGTTTTAAAAACAGAGCAAAACCCTAGAAAGCATGCCATTTAAAGAATACTCATCTTGTCCTTGGATCCCTGTGTCCTAGGGTGCATGTAATCATTTCTGAAGCACATATATGGACGTAAGGAAGCCTGTCTCATTCTGTGCCTTTGTATCTTTCTTTTATTTTTAGCTTTATCTATATACAGCTTGGTGGCATGGAAGTGTGATGGAGTGAAATTCCTTTTGGACTCAATGGAATCAGGTTTTTATGGCCTATTATTCTTTCTTTTCAGGAAGAAATTTTGATGGTAAATAACCAGAAGGGTCTTTTAGAAGATGTGAACACTATTCAGCAATCAGCTGAAATGAAGAATATGTTGACCCTCATTGAAAAGGTCTATGAGAAGGTGGACTCAGTTTGAGAAACTGAAGCATTCAGAGTCTTCTCTGAAACAAGAGGAGTTATGTCAGCGTGCTCTGTGATACGGTGGGATGCTGGTCATGGAAATGGCATTTTGTTCCTAATGGCTTTACTGTTGTGCTGCTGAGCATAATACAAGCTGTCAATTTGT